>NC_069089.1:15409520-16025575 GCF_947172395.1 Bicyclus anynana
ACGACCGCAGTCGACTGCAGTCGTCGGTAGCATCATCGACAGTTGCCGCTCGTGTAAATGATCCCTTATTTGCGAAGGTGTTTTAATAAACATGATCCTTATTATATGACTAATCCTTATCTAATTATGTACAATATTCGTCACAAGTATTTAATTTTCAACAAAATTGCTCTAGACATCATTTGCTTTTAATTAATATCTTAGGAGATATCAACAGTTTTAGGATTACTCCGTAAGAATAATGCGGTTATTAAACGCGCGTTTATGATGTGAGACGTCTTGGCACGGTTTAACACCTTCCTAAGGGTTGAGTTGGGATAGGGAAGCGATTAGGGTAGGGGTTGGGTAGGGTCAGGGTAGGGTAGTGGTTGAGTACGGGTTGGATAGGGGTAGGATAAGGGTAGGATACGGGTAGCGTAGGTGTGGGGTAGGGGAAGGGTAGAGGTAGGGTAGGGGTAGGGCTGGGAAGGGGTATTTTGGTTAGGGGGAGGTATAGGGAAAGAGAAATAATGATCTAACGAGTGGACTATTTATTATATATAAAACATGCAAAAATTTCAAGAGGAGGGGGTGAATTAGGGGTTCAAAGTTAACATTAAAATTCACGAGGTGACGCGGACGAAGTCGCGGGCGTCCGCTGGTTGTTAATAAACTGTGATGTGAACACGACCGGGCAACAAAACATGGTCTAACAAGTGAAAACAGGAACCTAGCAAGACGTTCTCCTGTGTACCAGTGTCCTGATGTAAGCTCCTACACTAACCATTGAACCCACGAGGCTACTTAGCCTGATACAAGCGAAAAGTCTTGTTGATATCTCGGTGGTGTTCGTAAATACCTAGTTCTAAATTCGAAATTTCTCTCGCGTTCCAATTACCGTCTAATTCGAGACGGGCGCTGTTCATGTAGGCAGTCTGCCTTTGCCTTCAATAAAACCACAAAACCTACGTGGTTCAAGTGAATTTCGTCGCCTTTTTTAAATTATTCAAACTGATTTGTGAAAGAGACAATAACGGTTTGTACCAAGTCCGCGGCCAAGTGTGTCTCTCCGAACGCCGTAGCAACGTGTTGGCGTTGTCTATCCAGCAGCTGGATAGATGAACATCATCGGAAGGTAGGTTTGTTTTCGGATTGCCTTTACTTGTATTTCGGCGATGGAAACCTGCCCAATAGAATAGAAGAAATACTCGTAAATTCCCATAGTTTTTTTTTATTTTTTATTCTTAGCAAGTTTAGCCCTTGACTAAAATCTCACCTGATGGTAAGTGATGATGCAGTCTAAGATGGAAGTTAGGAGGACGATGAAAATCCACACTCCTTTCGGTTTCTACACGACATTGTACCGTAACGCTTAATCGCTTGGCGGTACGTTTTTGCCGGTAGGGTGGTAACTAGCCACGGCCGAAGCCTCCCACCAGTCAGACCTGGACCAATTAAGAAAATCTCTATCTACCCAGCCGGGGATCGAACCATCCGTTTTGAAAATCCACCGCGCATACCACTGCGCCACGGAGGCCGTCAAAACAAAACAGTCCACTAATTTACCCCTAGAGGGAATCTACCCTATAGGTGGAGTGGAAACTAGCGACCGTTTATCAGCAGCCAAATCTTTTGTCTTAAACTCCTTTGGCGTTTATTTTGATTCGAGTTGTAGGCGTTGTTTATATGTTTCCGATATCGGCGCCAGATTAGCACGTTCTTACTGTAGTGTGAGATTAATAGGCCGCTAACTCTATTCGTACCTTTGTCGGTGCCTTTTGTATTGCGATAACACTCGTACATTTACACGTCGAACCTTTTTCTAAGGGCTGTACCATACTTGTGAGTTGTGAAATTAAAGACGTTTTTTGCTGTATTTGACGATCTCCTTGGCCTGAGACGTCTAGAGTTTGATTCCCTGTCTGGGTTAATTGACTTAGACTATACTTGATAGACTAGAATCAATTTATTTCAGTTAATTCTGGTCTGTTGTCTGGGTTGGGTTCACCGACGTCTTTGCTGGAATAACAAATTAATAGAAATAACGTCTACACCTCAGAATACAGAAATTTCTGTATTCTGAGGTGTACGCGTGATCTTTTGCCGTGGAGGTGTAATATTATGTACATACTATGTTACTCGTACATTTCTAAAATTAAAAAAACGTATGTAAACAACTGTTTAGTGTCTTTAAATTATGTTCAAGAACATTTGGAGTGTGTAATTATATAAAAAATGTAACATTTACTTATATACCTTTATTTTTACATTATATGCAATGCCTTGTCACTTAACGGTTTAATTCATTGGCGACATTTGTCTCTAGTTTTTCTATAGGTCGCAGTCAAGGTCCAAAAAAATGCAAAAATTTTTTTCAAAAAATTCAAAATTCAAAATTCATTTATTTCAAGTAGGCTCAGTTTACAAGCACTTTTGACACGTCAGTTGACTATTTGTAAAGATTCTACCACCGGTTCGGAAGGCAGGTTCTGCTGAGAAGATACCGGCAAGAAACTCAACAGTTGCTCTTTTGAAAAAGTCATACAGTATTACAATTTACATTTGATAACAATTAAATTACAATTTCTTATAGTTTTATTTCCTGTGTGAAGGTGGAAGCTGATCCAATGGCCTCCAAGCACCTTTGTCGTTAAGGAACTCATCAATAGTGTAGTAACCTCGACTAAGTAAATGTTTTTTAACACATTGCTTAAAGTTGTGCATTGGCAAGTCCATCACAGTCTTGGGGATCTTGTTATAGAAGAGTACACCCAAACCCACAAAAGATTTTTTAACTCTTTGGAGACGATATGCAGAAATAACTAACTTATGCCCGTGTCTAGTAAGACGTGGGTTTAAATCTCCTTTTCGTTTGTACAAAAAAAATATGGTTTAATTTTATGATTTATGCCTATTATTTATCAACAATACTAATAATGATTTAACAGTTACGTTTTACGTCGTTTATGTGAAGCAACTCTAATCCCTTATCAGAACGATTCCCGTCCTATATTATAGTATAATGATTAGAATTCATTAGATTTTTTATTTCTTTTAATTCATTTACCTCTTCTGTATGAGAAACTTTCAAGCTTTTCTCGAAAAACCTTTTTTCGGTGTAATAATTCAACCAATTTTTAAAGGTTTTTCCACAAAAATTCTTCTTTTTGTGAATTTTATGTGATGACTTTTGCATAATAATCATAACAATAAGAGGTCTTGAATTCGATTTTCAGCCGAGTTTTCTGATATGTTGTGAGTTGTGATTTTCGAAATATCGTCTCTAATTTTCTCATTTCTCAACATTACTCAAAAATCTCATGTCATAGTGGTCGGATCGATTTTAATTAAATAAGTCATAAAATTAAACCATATTTTTTTTGATACAAAACTTGACGTAGGTACTTTTTTATCAAAAAAATTTTTATGGGAGTAGTAGTAGTTAGAAGGAAAGATTGACGGGTGAATTAGTTAGTCACTCGTATTATAAAATGTATAAAGATAAGTTTAATAACAGACCAATTTGTTCTAAATTTGTATTTATTTCACAATTTTTTCTATAAATACTTTAACAAATCTCTTCAACAGGACCACAAACAAGCACTTCATTAAAATACAAAGGGGTTTCGCGGCAAATTACAATTACGCTCAGCCCGGTTGCTATTAAGGCGCGTTTACACGATCCACTGCAATCTTAACGTCGTATTAATTACGCCGGCTATTATTTGTACGCGCTTTGTACGCGACTCACGTGCTGGGGCCCTTATAATTCTTTTATTTGCACGCGATAAGATGTAATCGTTTGAATTGTACTGTGTGCGAAGTTCTTTTTTTACAATGTGTAGGCCAGCGCTTGACTGCAATCAATGATGGTAAGCAAATATATTATAGTAAAGCCTATGGTAGAACGCGTTTCTTAAAAGGTGCCTATGTACTATTGACTTGAAGAGGTTGTAGATGTCAAGGAAAATGGAAGCCGGAAGGGCATTTTTTTTTAATTCTCTACAAGTTAGCCCTTGACTACATTCTCACCTGATGGTAAGTGATGATGCAATCTAAGATGGAAGCGGGCTAACTTGTTAGGAGGAGGATGAAAATCCACACCCCTTTCGGTTTCTCCACGATATCGTACCGGAACGCTAAATCGCTTGGCGGTACGTCTTTGTCGGTAGGGTGGTAACTAGCCACGGTCGAAGCCCCCCACCAGCCAGACCCGGACCAATTAAGAAAATCTCCATCGGCCCAGAAGGGGATTGAACCCAGGACCTCCGTCAAGTAAATCCACCGCGCACACCACTGCGCCACGGAGGCCGTCAAAAATTCATTACTTCGCAGGCATTTTATAACTTAGCAGTGCGAATCAGGTTCTACTATGAATATTCTTTTAGACTTCGGCACACACGACTACTAATTGTATCCAAATGTAATACATACTGTTGTGCAATTATCTACTGTTTTATGCCTGGCACGAGTAAGTAATGTAAATCTGTTGACTATTAATTAAATTTTAATGATGCGCAAAATTTGCGATGTCATATATTTTTAATATTAGTAATTTTTTATAACTGCTTATTCAAAAAAGTTTCTCGATGTTTTTTAAATGTACCCAGTACTACTAAGTTTACGACTTCGACGATTGTATTATGATGCTTTTTCATAAATGTTCCTAGATTTTGTACTTTACAAACTAACATCTACTACAATCATTTTATTATTGCGTAATTATGAATCATCAAGAAAACTTCACACCTTTAATGACAGATATTGAATCTATACTAATATTATAAAGCTGAAGAGTTGCTTGAACACGCTAATCTCAGGAACTACCTACTGGGCCGATTTCAAAAATTCTTTCAGTGTTAGATAGCCTATTTATTGAGGAAGGCTATATGCTATATATTATCCCAGTATTTCTACGGGAACCACGCGAGTGAAACCGCGCGGCGTCAGCTAGTAACAGATACAGGAATTGTATTCCATGTTAATGTTGTCGACAGTACAGTACGGACCAGATTCGTGTTTATAATATAGATTGGGTAAACAGTGGCGGGTTGGTTTCAATTACCGGCGACAGAGCCGCGGGGACAGGGGCCCGCTAGCAGGCGCCCGCGAGAAATCGTCTATGCCTTAATTCAAATATTACTTGTGGGATTGGAGGTTGGTTGGCTCACGAAACCAGCGTGTCGTTATTATCTGACTAGCTGATGCCGCGCGGTTTTACCCGCGTGGTTCCCGTTCCCGTAGGAATACTAGGATAATAAATAACCTAAAGCCTTTCTCGTTAAATGGGTTATCTAACACTGAAAGAATTTTTCAAATTGGACTTATAGTTACTGAGATTAGCGCGTTCAATCAAACAAACAAACTCTTCAGCTTTATATATTAGTATAGATGACATTGAATAGACTTTATATCATCATTTGCAACCCATTTTCGGCTCAATGTTCAGCACGAGTCAGTTCTCATAATGAGGCCAATAGTACACCACGCTGGCCCAATGCGGATTGCCAGACTTCACAAACATAGAGAATTAAGAAAATTCACAAGTATGTAGGTTACTTCACAATCTATTTCCTTCATCGCGTAATTATAATATTTAATTTCTCGAAATGCGCATAACTGAAAAGGTACATGCCTCGGACCGGATTCGAAGCTACGCCCTCCGAATCGAAGGCCGAGGTCATATCAATGAGGCTGTAACAGCTTTATTCCAAACAATGGACAATTCACTTTTCACTACTCTTGCTCAAAAACACTGTTATATTACCACTCCACAGCGGGGCTAAACAAGCATTTTAGCCTCTAGGGGCTAAAGTAATTTTGTTTTTTTAATTCTTGTCTGTTACGAGTACTAGCCGAGTACTAGTCTATTATAAAACGGAGGAGGTTTTATTCGGAAATAGAATCATTATAGGTAAGGCCCTGATTGTTTAGAAAAATAAATAAAAAACTTTAAATTGGAATGAAATGCAGCCTTTTTGTCTGTGGAATGCGTTTATTTTTTTATTTAATTTTTATTGAGTTGCAAATAGAGCGAGATTTGAAGACATTGGACATCCTTTACGGTGTAATACCTTTGCCTTTTTCTCACGTGAAAAAAATAAAATTAAAAAACGAGAATTTAAAAACCAATTGGCGTGAATATTACACACTTGTTTTGTTTTTTTCAGAAATTCATTGTAAATTTGTGACCGTAACTTACATATTTTTCAACAATAATTGTAATTGTTGTCTTCATCTAGTGAGAATGGTGATCCTAATTTGGAGATAGATGAAATTTTCAATCTGTTACCATCAAAGTCGAGACGCATTTACTTAAATACTTTCCCATGAAAAATTTAATAAGTGGAGAAAACAACAACGTATGGATTCACTTACGAAAGGAGTTTTTTAAACTATTATCTCCTACGTTTACCTTACATAGTCATTATTCATCTTCACAATAGTCGGAAATTATGTTACTGAATAAAAGTATCTCCCTTAATATCCAAAATTGTAGACTTTGTACATTTAATTTTCAATTAAAATAAATCATTGAATATCGTACTAAACTATTTTATTTTCTCGCAATCGTAGTGAAAAGCAGAGTGTAACACGTGGTGCTAAACCCATTATAAACTCGGTTTCTATTTAGGCGGCCCTCGCCTTCGTCTCGGGCCCTAAAAATACCTCGTATATAATGGGTCTTTTTAGCCCCTTGTATAACAATCTACTATTTTTATTCAACTAAATAAATAAATAAATAAATATACTTAAACAATACACATCACTATCTAGCCCCAAAGTAAGCATACAGAGTAGCTTGTGTTATGGGTACTAAGATAGTTGATATTATAATATTCATATACAATTATATACTACATATAAATACTTATATAATGTATAAATACACACAGACACTGGAAAACACCCATGCTCATCACACAAATATTTTCCAGTTGTGGGAATCGAACCCACGGCCGTGGATGCAGAAAGCAGGGTCACTACCCACTGCGCCACGCGGCCGTCAAAATTGACGTGTCAAAATTGCTTGTAAACTGAGCCTACTTGAAATAAATGATTTTTGATTTTGATTTTGATTTCACTGACTAACAAAAATATAATATTACCCTCAGCCGTCATTTTAAAAGCCCCACAGTTTCCACTGATCATTCTGGTATTTACATAAAACCAATTACGTAGGTCGCAGTACGACGCGACGTCGACCGACAGTCAATGTTCAAAATCAAAGCGGCAAATAAATCGACTACCAAATAAACAACCTTTGAAGTGCCATTTCAAAGGAAAAATCATCCGTTCGAGAATACAAATAATTTCTACGAGTAATTTTATTCGCGCACACTTTGTTATGGCTCGCATGGCTTCATTAGTTGTTTGGACTTAGCTGTTGTGGATAGATAGGTTGTGTTATTAATTTTGCTTATTCTATCATAAAAAGTACAGAATCCTGAATCATACAAATAAATATTAACTACGTTTGTTCTACATAATAATATTTGATATTAAAAACATTTCTACATTCATTTTGATTCGGTTAAAATTAATTTCATTTTGTTTTTTGGACCATGAGCCATAATATCTCCCATGCCTTGCCTAGCTTGTGGTTATCAAATTGGATCGCAACGATTTGATCATCCGCAATTATTGTCCAATTTTTTTTATACCTTCTCGGACCAAGGCGCGTTTGGAACCCTCGTAACTTTAGTTTTAAGTTTTCGAATGATTATTATCACCATTATCTTAAGTTTCATATTATTACCTTAAGTTTCGAAAGAGCTTGTAAACTAAGCCTATTTGTAATAAATGAATTTTGACTTTTTACTTTGACTATATTTTGTACGTGAAATAGGGAATTTTGATATGACTTTTTAACAATGATGTTAAATACTGTTAGATGTGTTACTAGGTCATGATGAAATAAGGCGCTCAAAAGAGGAAATTTCCACAATGTTGGTTGTGGTCAACCACGAACGTTATTTAAACAAATAATACCTAAATATCGTCTACAATGTCGAGTTGTGTGTTCAGGAAGTGTAAAAACTAAATATACATGAATAAATAATATTTTTTTGGAATTAAAGACCAAATTGTGCACGTGTGCACTCAGTATTGTATATTATAGCCTATTATTCGGATCACTTGTTGCGGTGATTTTCTAGGGAGGTAACCGATTTTTAATATAAAATTATCATTGCTTTTTAGTGTTAAATATTTTCGATGTGTGTGTTTATATTCATATTCATATTAGTATAGATTAAGACTTCTTTATTTTGCTTGATTAGTCATTATTATGATTTGACACACATAATTTTAATAAACTCTAATAAACCTTTAATGCCAATTAAAAGAAAGTAATAATTATGTATTTAAGTCGTGCAAAGACTGACTTTGCAAAGTGGTGCGGGACAATTGCGCAATGCCATTGTCATTATGATGATTTGACACACATAATTTTAAGAAACCCTAAAAAGCCCTAAAGGCCAATAAAAAGAAACTTGTAATAATTATGTATTTAAGTCGTGCAAAGACCGACTTTGCGAGGTGGTGCGGGACAATTGCGCAATGCCACTGTCATTATGATCATTTGACACACATATTATATGAAACCCTAAATAGCCCAAAAGGCCAATTAAAAGAAACTTGTAATAATTATGTATTTAAGTCGTGCAAAGATTGACTTTGCAAAGTGGTGCGGGACAATTGCGCAATGCCATTGTCATTATGATGATTTGACACACATAATTTTAAGAATCCCTAAAAAGCCCTAAAGGCCAATTAAAAGAAACTTGTAATAATTATGTAGGTATTAAAGTCGTGCAAAGACAGACTTTGCAAGGTGGTGCGGGACGATTGCGCAATGCCATTGTCATTATGATGATTTGACACACATAATTTTAAGAAACCCTTAAAAGCCCTAAAGGCCAATTAAATGAAACTTGTAATAATTATGTATTTAAGTCGTGCAAAGATTGACTTTGCAAAGTGGTGCGGGACAATTGCGCAATGCCATTGTCATTATGATGATTTGACACACATAATTTTAAGAATCCCTAAAAAGCCCTAAAGGCCAATTAAAAGAAACTTGTAATAATTATGTAGGTATTAAAGTCGTGCAAAGACAGACTTTGCGAGGTGGTGCGGGACAATTGCGCAATGCCATTGTCATTATGATGATTTGACACACATAATTTTAAGAAACCCTTAAAAGCCCTAAAGGCCAATTAAATGAAACTTGTAATAATTATGTATTTAAGTCGTGCAAAGACAGACTTTGCGAGGTGGTGCGGGACAATTGCGCAATGCCATTATGATGATTTGACAGACATAATTTTAAGATACCCTAAAAATCCTTAAAGGCCAATTAAAAGAAACTTGTAATAATTATGTATTTAAGTCGTGCAAAGACTGACTTTGCGAGGTGGTGCGGGACAATTGCGCAATGCCATTTAATATCTGACATCAAAGGTAACAAAAAGCAACCGGCGGTGGCCGCTAATGAACGAGGCCGAGACAATCATCTCCGAGACAGCACAGAGCATTTATGTCGTAGAGAAATATCTTATTGTTTCCTTTAATTTCCTTTTATTATCTTTTTATTTCTCTTTTGTATTTTCTTTTAGAATTAAGATAGTGAATGTTTTTATTGATTCATTTGTTACTTACTACAATAGCTCGCTAACGTATAGATTTCTTTTCAATTCCTCTTTTTTATTATTTAAAAAAGAAGAATATATGCCATATTGTTTTAAAGCCCTAAAGGCAAATGGATCAACGAGACTGTATTTACACTAGTATTTTATACAGAAAAGATTTGTATTTTTGTATGTAACTCAAAACTACTGAACTAATTTGAAAAATTCTTTCAAGAAGATAGCTATATTATCTGGGAGTAACATTATGCTATATTTTAATTGAATGAAATGAACTACGCGGGTGATATTGCAAGGTTCTGTATAGGTTTAATATATTTAACGCCCGTCCGCGACTTCGTCGTGAAAACCGATGTAAACTTTAACCCCTATTTCATCCCCTTCTATTTATATTTGTGCATGTTTTTATTATAAATAGTCCACAAATCATTTTACACAAATATAACTTAAAACAAGAGCAATTTATATTAAAAAACTTCAACCCCTTTTTAACCCAGATGAAACAAAATGTTTTTGGCTTTTGTAATGCCCAATTATTAACAAAAATTTTCATAAAATATCTTTAATGTACACAATTGGACCTGTTACAGTTTTATTATAAGTAGGTATATTAAGAAACGTACGTTCTGCTGGTAAGTGCTTCTGTGGTTATTTGATTGAGCGCTACATTTGGGCCTCTGTATAAACTCTCCCATCAATCCATCCCTCTGATTATCGCAAAAAGGCCACGTCACAATTAATGAATTGGGGATAAAATGGCGGATAAATGTGACGAGGCAGTTTTTGAGAGACCCCCGCGGGCTGAAGATAGATACTCGTAATATATACTATAATTAATAGTGGGAACTCATAGTCGTTCAATTGAAAGTATCATCTTAAGACAAAAGTAGATATTGAGCTATTTATATTACTTAGAGAGTAGGTAATTTTTTTTCAAAGAAAAGGTAATAGTTAACAGGAGTAGCTCGTACCGTGTTGCAAGAACCAGCTCATGATTAAGGGCCTCGTATGTGTTCGAGACTAGTCGGGCATACTCCGATATTGTATCACGTGAGTTTTAGCCATGTGTTAGACGAGTAATAAATGTTAATATGAATAACACTCGCGATAGTATAAATTCTAAAAAAACTGGTAGCATTTAAATTGTTTTTAAACTTAAAACAAAATATGCATTTTAATTATTAAAACCAACAAATAGACATGCTAAAATATAGTTATGGGTTTACTTTACTTACTTCCGTTATGAAGTTTGGCAAAAGTTTATAATAATTTGTGGAACTCGTAAGTAATGTCTAACTTCGACTTGTGCGAGTATGTACAATAGAGAGTTGTACTTGAATCACAATTTTATCATCATTATTAACAGCCGATGGACGTCCACTGCTGGTCATAGACCTCCTGCATGGACTTTCACGGTCTCGAGCCAGCATCCAGCGGCTCCCTGCCACGCGCTTTATGTCTACTGTCCACCTAGTGGGGGTTGACCAACACTAGCTTTCCAATGCCCTGTATTTTTTTTTTAATATTATTTACAAGTTAGCCCTTGACTACAATCTCACCTGATGGTAAGTGATGATGCAGTCTAAGATGGAAGCGGGCTTGTCGAAGGAGAATGAAAATCCACACTCCTTTCGGTTTCTACACGATATCGTACCGGAACGCTAAATCGCTTGGCGGTACGTTTTTGTCGGCAGGGTGGTAAGTGGTAACTAGCCACGGCCAAAGCCTCCCACCAGCCAGACCTGAACCGATTAAGAAAACCTCAATCAGCCCAGCCGGGGATCGAACCCAGGACCTCCGTCTTGTAAATCCACCACGCATACCACTACGCCACGGAGGCCGTCAAAAGGCCCTGTATCTGTATACATTGAACATTTTTTGAGTCATCTTAAATCAGTGAATTACGTCTAAGTACATTGCATGTGCAGTGAGTTTTAAAACAAACAAAAAATATCTAGAACAGGGACCATGCCTGTCAATTTACACGGTATCCGTGATCGCTACTACGAGGGCCGTTTGTCAAACCGTTTGTCGCCACTAGCCGAGACTACGCTGTGACGTCACTGTGGACGCCAATCAAGGAGATTGACGGACGCACTGACTTATCGACTCGCTACCGCGGCTTTGTTTTTCTATTTCCACAGTAAAATTTCATTTCAAATGAAGCGTAAAACTTTATTTAAAACAAAGCGCATACTGTTCTTTTTCTACTGTCTCAAGGTAGGCTTTATCTGTGCTATAAAATTTTGTTATGTGCGATAAGCTAAGAAACAATTAAAACCTACAAAATAAGAAGCATAGTTGTCAATTTACCCGTTATAATTTACGATTTCGCCATAGTTTCATAATTGCAAGGGCCGTTTGTCAAACAGTCGATACTAGTACGAGTAGGAGACTACGCTGTGACGTCACTATGGACGTCAATTGACGGACGCACTGCTTTATCGACACGCTAACATGATTCTGTTTTCATGTCCACCATATTTCTACTGTAAAATTTTATTTGAAACTAGCGGAAGCCAGCAATTTCTTTAGCGTGAAATTCGGGTTTTCATAAATCCCGCGAGAACCGTATATTGTTCCGGGATAAAAAGATGCTTGTAAGTTGCTCAATGACCTCCTCTATCTAGCAATGTAAGTCCCATTAAAATCGGTTCAGCCATTCCAGAGATGATGAAGCGGAACTAGTGTACTGTACATATTTTCAATGGCATTAAACTCAAAGGCTACGTACTGTACGTAGCGCCGTAGCTTGTACGTAACCGACGCGTTTCCGTTACGTATCGTACCTATAAGTGTGCGTACTCAATACTTCAAATGTGAGTTTCGAATTCGTCTCTTTATTTCTCTATCAATAGTATCGTGTCAAAAAGAGCGAGATAGAGACGAAATTTAGATTCAGATAGAGAGGTACAAAAAACCATTGCTTCATTTTGATCTGAATGAGGGTAATTTTGGTCAATTTAAAAATAAAAATGTTTTTTGAAATAAAAATGTTTAAATAACAAGAAGGAATCAAACTTGACATAATACCCATCTTACAGTGGAATTCTGGAGTTGTAGGGGCACCCCCAGGGGATCATTCACCCATTGAGTTTCAAATTTTCAAGCAATTAAAGGTTAAATTCGACACTCACCTAGGGGTGCCCTAAAACGTCTATTAATTCCACTGTTAATGAACGAACCCCTATAGTACATATTTGTTGATCTAGGAGGTAGTTAACAAAATTAATTTCCTATTGATTGCCTAAGCTAAGATATCATTAAGTATTAGAATTAGTTTCTCGGCCCCGCCAGTCAAAGCCTAATGGAATGAACTCCATTCCGTAAGCCTTGCTTAATGACCGCAAAACTTTGTCCCGGGAGTTAATTAAGAGCATCGTGATAATTGATAACGTCTTACAGTAACTGGTGGCACGTACTTATTCAATTAAAGAGAGCTTTCATACGGATGGTACAATTGAACCAAATATAATTCATTGATTTAATATATACAAATATTATAAAGCTCAAGTGTTTGTTTGTTTGGTTGAACGCGCTAATCTCAGGAACTACTAGTCCGATTTGAAAAAAATTTTCAGTGTTAGATATTCCATTTATCGAGCAAGGCTATAGTCTGTATATTATCCCCGTATTCCTACGGGAACAGGAAGCATGCGAGTGAAACTAGTTATATTATATTTAAGGCGGCGTCAGCTAGTTATATTATATTTTCTTAAGTGAAGGGATGAGACTGTAATAGCCCAGTGGATGGGATTCATGAGAATATGGGGATAAAAATATAACCAATAACACTCACAAATACCTTGCCTCTCAGTGGTAAAATGATTCCCAAAATTCGTTAAGTAGATCTAGATTAACGACTTAAACACCACAAACTTTACCTATTTATAATATTAGTAAAGATAAAACCATATGAAACCATGCTGTATGTGATGAATTGACATTGCTCGACTTTAATATAATTATTTCTGTGATCACAACCGTTCACGTGCATATAATTCAACAAAACTACTGTCGCGGTCCATCGCCAACGTTACAATTCCGCCATCATTGCGGAATTTCCACGCAATCTGCGACAGGAAACAAACAATCGACACACACTCATAAGCATAATTCACGCGCGCCCATAATTTTCTGTTAAAATGCAATTTACAAGTGCGGAATTTCTGTTTTCGTGTCCTCATTAATTATTATTTTTGGGCGGGCCGCACCGTAATCACCGCTTTGTTACCATCAGGGGCTGTCAATGTAACGGCTCGCTCGTACTTGGACAAACATTACGCGCATACATAATTGCTTGTTTGTAAATACTATCTCTTTTAATTAGCCGATAATACAATACACGCGAAGTTTTAATTTATTTTCAATATAATATGTTGTTATAATATTTACACGTCGTACTCGGAAATTGGGATAATGTAATAAATCAATGGCAAGTATATAAAGCAATATTTATTGTAATCACATAATTCGTCCAACCATACTGATACAAATGCTGAAATGATACTAAAAGGACCCATTATACATAGACCTACTACCTCGTATAATATAGTATAGTAGAAATCTGTTACAGCTCTCGATCTTTATCAGCCTGCCAAATGTGATAACGCAAGTAGCATCCTACAATAGTGAAAAACGTTTTTCGTTCTCTCTCTTCAGTCCCTCATGACTGAAGATGATGACCACCCCTTTGGCGAGTCATCTTTTGATGTACAATGCTCCTCCATTGTGTACGGTTGCTGGTCATTTGAACGACACTGTAAAAGGTGCATCTGTTTCTTTCAGGAGATCCAACCATCGGGTTGGAAATCTTCCTCGTAGCCGTGTTTGGTTGTAGTTTCATGACTTGTATAGGTAGTCGGTTTATAATAGGTATTATTGATTTATTTTATTTATTTCAAGCCATTTTTATTCTATATGCGTACATTTGAAATTTCAAATGATGTTAGTAATTTGTAAGTTTTTTTAGTAAGTTATCTTTATGATTTCAAATCTAAAATCCCTCTATCGTTGAAAAAGAAGGCAATGGAAAACACAATATTTCCTACACTTTTATATGGGTGTCAAACGTGGACTTTGACCAAACGTATTATTGATAGGATACAAAAATTCCAAAGAGCGACGGAGCGCAGCATGTTAGGCCTTAAACTCAACGACCGTCAAAGGAACGTTGACATTAGGAATAAGACAAAGCTGATCGATGCTGCAGAACTGGCGTGCAAACTAAAATGGCGATGGGCAGGTCACGTGGCGCGCAGTAGAGATGGTCGGTGGAGCGAGAGAGTGTTACATTGGTGGCCGCGTGATCACATCCGGCCGCGCGGCAGACCGCACGCTCGTTGGAGAGACGATATCGAAGAGATAGCAGGTCATACATGGACGAGGATTGCTGCAAATAGAGCACATTGGAGTATGATGGAGGAGGCCTTTACCCGAAAATGGGTACCCAAATAAAACAACAACAATTAATTAATAATATTAACCTACAATTAATTATTCATTATTTTAAAATTAAGTTAAGTTAATTTAAGTTAGTTTTAAGTTTTTTTTTTTATCCTATTAATTGTTTGTATTGTATATAATTTTAGGTGATTTGTGTGTTTTGGGAATAAACGGCTTATTATTATTATTATTATTATTATTTATCTTTATGTTAGTAATATTAGTTGGCAATGTCATTAGTCCACCGTTTTTGAGGCCTGCCAACTCTCCTTTTTCCTTGCGAACCTAGCCATGATTGTAAGTGTCCATTTATTGTCTTTCAAACGAGTAACATGTCCTGCCCATTGCCACTTTAGTTTTAAAGCATGCACTAAGGCGTCTGTAATTTTGGTGCTTACCCTGATGATTTCATGTCTAACTATAAAAATTCTTTTCAATTTCAGCATACTACGCTCCATTGCCCACTGACATGACCTTACTAACACATAAGAAAAAAAAAACTATGGAACTGAGTAACTTTTTCGAATGGAAAACGCTCATCAAAACATTATGTCTAATGCTAGTAGTGTAAAATGTAAATGTTTATAAAGCGAACGGAACTAAACTTCTTACGAAGGCTTACGGCGAGCTATCCAATTAGTAGTTCCCTCATTTTTACGCGTGGCCGGGCTTATATTTAATCCCGCATACACTGTCGATGGAATTGTCGATTATATTGTCTTTTATCTTTGTTTGACAGATTGGTCCACTTCGAATTCGATTATCGCGAAGGTGATTCTGGAAGGAAAGGTGGGAGGTGTAAAATTTTCGAAAACATTTTAAAATTTATTTATTGACGCAGAGATACATACATTACAGTTTTTAGAATTTAATTAATTTAATTTCAGTTTGGATCGTGCCGCGATGCAAGAACCAGCTCATGACTAAGGGCCCCGTATGGGTTCGAAACTAGTCGGGCATACTCCGACCTAATATCACGTGAGTTTTAGCCGTGTTTCATAATCAATTAATATCAATTAACATACATTACAGTGTTCATTTATACTCTCTATTAGGAGATATATGGAACTCAGATGTACCACACTACCCCAATGAGGGATGGTGGGCTAAGTGTGTTTTAGTTGTATAACAATCACTATCTGATGTTAAGGTTCATGATGAGAGCGGTGGCTTAACGTGCTCTTCGAGGTACGACGGTGTAACATTAACTTCCCAAATCCGAGCTGAGAATTTTTACTAAAAAATTTATCGAAGGAAGGGAAGATCAATATTTCATAGCTCGACCAAGACTCGAGCCTTGGACCTTGTGATCCGTAGCCACTTAGGCTAACCCCTGAACCAACAAGGCAGTTTATTAGAGTAAAAATGTTGTATTGCACAAATCTTCAAAGGTAGTAAAACTTTGAATATTTGAACCCTTATAGAGCAAGATTTCAATTAATTTAAATAGTTAGGTACATGGAATTCAATAGAAATTCAAAGCATTTGAATGTATGAACTTAATTTTCAAAATTTACATCTTTTGTAGGAATAATTCACACGCAATTTAAAAATTAAAAACAATTAATAAAAACTATCGCAAAATTTTACACAATTAGCTTATAAATTATAAATAATTGATATCCCATACAGACCTTTGCATATTAAATGCGATAATAAAAGAGGAAAATAAAATTACTTGCAATCCGATGCGCGTGTAGAACCAACTTAAAAGTTCAAGCCGAAGGAAGTGCTAACTGCAATAATTGGCTTAGAATTGTTGGAGCGAAGTTGCTGCTAGCTCCATCTCTCTATTGCAGATCTCTCACACGAATAATTAAGGCTGATTCGCTGCTCAGTTATCGATATAGATATTAAAATGATTGACGGTATAATCTGTTAGCTATTTAATTAATTCGGTATATCCATGACCTTACTTAACAATCAGTGGAGGAAACACAAGTCTCAAACTTACTATGCCTCAGGGCAATGCGTTATAGGATAAGGCATGTTTCCAAAGTGATAACCTTGTAACAAACTGTGTGCCTAGTGGGAGTTTTCAATATTTTCATACTGTTACTATCGCGTTAACGTAAACGCGAATTTATATGGAATTGAAACAGTTGTGCAGTAGTGCCACTAGATGGCGCTGTTTTAATTCCATATAAATTCGCGTTTACGTTAACGCGATAGTAACAGTATGAAAATATTGAAAACTCCTGCCCTGAGGCATAGTAAGTTTGAGACTTGTGTTTTCTCCACAACATGTGTGCCGTCTGCACTTTTTTACTGAAAGGTTAGTAATAACTCGTGTTATTATCAACCTAAAGGCCAACATAACTCCCTCTCTAAAGTATATAGATGGCATATGGACCTTGACTTACGACACTGCTCCAATGTGGGTGGGCTATTTTACTCAAAATCTGTCAAAATCTTTTTTTATGCGTCAATAGCGAATTGCAATAAATATACTATCATCAATATCATCATGCTATGGCCGTACTTTATAACCATTTCATAACAGTACCCTAAAAGAGGAATATGAAGTTAAAAGTATTAGAAACAAAATAGATTGGCGAAGCAACTTGGTAGCGAGGTACGTAATGTAGGTATTCCGTTAGTTTATCCTTTTTAACGTTAGCAGTCTCCAGACTACAAAGTTTTTAATGAAGCCCGCTCTCAGCTAATCATGGAACTTTGCCCACAAAAAGTGCTTTGCAAAGATAAATACTTACTGTCGATGTTTAGTACGGAGCTAATATTGAATTTTATAGGTTTTACTTTGTACTTGTGAAACCATTTCCAAAGTAATATATTTTTTCTAAAAGCCACCATTATCCAAGCTCGATATCTTAGAGGAAGCCGATCTCCTCATGTTAAAGGGAAAACCACCTAACCTAAACCTACAACAGAGAACATGCAAGGAACATGATGTCTTGCAATGGCAACTGTATTTTCTTGCAATGTTCTGTACAAGAATTTTTGATAGGTCTATCAGTGATTAAACTACTTGGAAAAGCATATTCTAACGATAAAGAACTCAGCAGTTGCAATTTTTTTTGGTTTCAATACCTATTAAACGTAAGCTTATAGAAAAGTCGTATTGTAGTGTCAATTATTACGTAAACGACAAAATTGCATGGATATGACATGTATTACATGACAGGTTACTTATATACCTATTTTTAAATGGTGATAAACTAAAAAAGGATAAACCTGGCTGAGTTTGTTGTGGGCTTTTCTCGGACCAAGGAGCGTTTGGAACTCTCGTAACTTTAATTTTAAGTTTTCGAATAATTATTATCACCATTATTTAAGTTTAATATTATTACCTGACGTTTTGAAAGAGCTTGTAAACTAAGCTTATTTGAAATAAATAAATTTTGACTTTGACTTTATTCCACTTGATATAGTTCTGTCTTGTGAGTAGGAATATTACCGATTGCTTCCATAAATCTTTGTTATGAATCTCACCTTTTTATCTTTATATGCCTGTAATTTCACCAGCAAAGAATATTTGCCATATCTTTTACATATGACCAATATTACCATTCCTCTCCAACTAGTCGAGAAAGACTGTATTAGGAGTGGGTACGACTTACGAATAGTGCAAGGCGGGAATCGAATCACCATCCTTCGATGATGAGTTAGTTGAGCTAGAGAGCCTTAAATCGGAAAATAACAATAATTTCTGGCAGCAGAAAAAGCTATGCTTATTTCAACTTAGCATACAACTTGAAAAAAAGCTTGAAAACTACCAAGTTATTCAAATCTGATAGGTAGTCAAAACTATTAATTGAAGAGAATCTCAAGAGAAGTATTCCCACGGTATTGTCCCTACATCTCGGAGTTAATTCAGATTAATCAAGCGCAAACTCCAGCGCCGGTTGGCAAGTCAAAGAAGAATCCGGCAAGTTTGCCGGGCTGCTAATCGAACGGATTCCGAACGACAGCGATCCTGTCCCGACCGGAATGTCGATAGTCCTGCGTAATTAAAACTGCCGTCTTTTAAGAGATCCCACTACCTGCCCGTGTAGTCTAAGAGCCTACCTATACATGTAAAGGATGTCTTTATCAGCCGATTTTAATTTTTTTTTTATTAATTAGAAGTAAGCCCTTGACTACAATCTCACGTGATGATAAGTGATGATGCAGTCTAAGATGGAAGCGGACTAACTCGTTAGGAGGATGAAAATCCACACCCCTTTCGGTTTCTACACATATCGTACCGGAACGCTAAAACGCTTGGCGGTACGTCTTTGTCGGTAGGGTGGTAACTAGCCACGGCCGAAGCCTCTCACCAGCCAGACCTGGACCAATTAAGAAAATCTCAGTCGGCCCAGCCGGGGATGGAACCCAGGACCTCCATCTTGTAAATCCTCCACGCACACCACTGTGCAACGGAGGCCGTATTTTTAAAGTCACGGGGATGTAACACCATCAACTTCCTCAGAATCCTCCGAGACAAGAATTATTACTGAAAAATTCTATGAAGCCATGAAGGCTAACCAAATAAGCATAATAACCAAATAATAAATGAAATGAAATAAAATGAAATGAATTTATTTCAAGTAGACAAAGAAGAGATATTATAAGTCCGCCAGTACTTTGTTACTTTACCACTGCCGGTTTTGAAATACATTTTGTCAAAAAGAACATGCAAAAAACGTAGCATTCGTTACACTCTCCGACGATTCATTAATTAATGAACCGTCGGAGAGTGTAACGGAACCTTTTGTTTGTTGATCCAAACGAAAGTTTGGATCGTGCCGCGTTGCAAGAACCAGCTCATGGCTAAGGACCGCGTATGGGTTCAAACTAGCCGGGCATACTCCGATATTGTATCACGTGAGTTTTAGCCCTTTTTGTATAATCAATTAATTTCAATTTTATTTTAATTTAATAAAAACGTTACCGATACCGGATTTTAAAAACGTTAAACTAAAAATAAGTATGATTTTACGGTTGGCTCTTAACCTATTCGTGTCAGACATCGTTGCTCTAGGAATTCGGCTCCATCTCACCCGGGGAATAGTTCCTAACTTTATTTGTATTAACAGAGGATACGTCCCTACGTGGAAATGTGCAAATTTGTATTATTTCCAACCTTTCAATTCAAAGGGTGTGTAGGATTTAATCACATTCTGATGGTGACAACAAATTCCTGTAGGGTTATTCTGTAACGTTTTTATAACTCGATAGTTTCAGATTCGAATTCGTGTATAAATATCTCTATCTATAGTATCGTGTTAGATAGAGATAAATAGAGACAAATTCGAGATTTTCACTGTCGAGTTACAAAATCAGATTAGTGACGTGTTTTTTTTTATTTCAGTGAATAATGTGCGTTTTATGGTTCACATTATAATAATGAAAATCATATCCGGTTTATTTTGAATTGTCCATTGCAACCAACCCAACCTTCATTGTATAGAGAAAATGGAGTTTAGACCCACCATTCTTTTGTTTTAGAAATTAAATATCACGTGTCTCAAACGGTGAAGGAAAAACATCGTGATGAAACCTGCATACCGAGAGAATTTTATTAATTCTCTGCGTGTGTGAAGTCTGCTAATTGCCAAAAGCCTTTTTATGAGGCCCATAGTTAGCGACCAAGCATCACTGACAACACGCACTGTTCGAAGACTTTTGTCTTCAGGCACTGGGGAATTTCAGACTTACTGAAACTAATTATTCATTATTCCTTGTATTTATTTTCTCTTTTTCGATTGGTTGTCTGGAAAAGATCGCTCATTAGCGATAAGGCCGCCAATTGTACATTAGTTTTTAAGTTGTTTTCTTGCTTTCTTTTTGGTGTACAAATAAAGTATATTTCATTCATTAATTCAAACTAAACTAAGCCTAATTGAAATAAATTAATATAGACCATTGACCATTGATTCCCAAGTCGGGCCAATTGTAAATTGAATATTTTTCAAAATTGGTTTATGTCTGTACTGGCGGCAGGCATCGGCCGTGGTTACCACCGGCCGGCGTAGATCTTTACAAGTCAGCCCGGTTCCATTTCAAATTGCATTGAAACCACTGTCAAAGGCTAACTTAGCATTGAATAAAAAAAAAATTAAGAAAAAGGTAAAAAAGCTATCTCATACAAAGTGTCCGCCAAGTTGAGAGTTGCGGAACAAATAATCGCGGCATATGACGCTTGCACCGCTGGGGATTGGTGAGAGGAATAGTTTCACTTTGTTTGTATTACCTTTTCTTTTACCTCTAAGCGCAGAGTTACCTTAGCGACATGTAGCGTGACAAAAAGTCGCTTGATTGACCACCATTTTGCATAAAATAAACGGATACGAGAACATCCAAGCAGACCCTCACGGGTCTCGGGGTTACTGGCTTTGGTGTTTCTGAATGACCCGGACTTGATTGTTATGACATGCTCGCAACCCGCACTAGAGGTGTTCTGGGTCTAAGGTTCTATGTGGAAATAATGACCTGTGATATATAATATTTAATAATTTAATTGATCTCAACAAAAGTAAGCGATTCAGGCACATACAATACAATGTCATACGGTGCTATGATCTTGATACAAAAAAGTTTAAAGAGAAGTTTACATCAAAGAATATCTTACAAATAATGGGAAACTTAATACCTTATTGGTATGAAACAAATTAAAGAGTAGGAGTCTATGGACTAAAGCAGGCACACTCACAGGGTTTTTGAATAGCCGAAAGAAGAAGATTGCAACTATTTGTAGAGCGTGTATGTTTGGATGTTTGTTATTCTTTCACGTCGCGACTACTAAACCGAATCATCTGAAAATTGAAGTAGAGTTACATTATAGTCTGGATTAACACATAGGCTACTTTTTATCCCGGAAAATCCATTATTTTCGAGGGATTTGTGAAAAACTAAATACCACGCGGACGAAGTCCCGGGCGCTAGTATGTTCATATATGTAGTGTGCTCTGTTCCTTAGTTATAGGAAATAGTTTGACCTCGCTTCCATCACGCTTTCTTTTATCATGTAAAAGCTTCGTATGGATTTATCGGAATTTGGACCCTGTGGGGATGTCGAAGTTCCTTTACAATTTATGGGAAATACCTATATTTGTCGAGATATTTTTTAAAAACAATTGTTGCCTCAATAGCTCAACAATTAAGAGGCCGGAATCAAAATCGACAGATCGTGGATTCGACCACCGCCTGTTGGACTATTGTCGTACCCACTTCTAAAGCAGGTGAAGCGGAATGGGAAAATGGTCAAAAGATATGGCAAAATATATTCTTTAAAAAAATATTAGTTTTGATGAGAATATTCTAGAAGGCAACGGTTACTAAGAAGCAGACTAGTTAGTTAGTCAAGCAGACTTTAATTCGAAACTTTGGCTAAAAAAACATTATTGGGTAAATTATTATTGGTGGGGAAAAACTGGTTAATAGAAGAATAGGACAGCATAGAAGATAGAAGAAGGAATGTGATACAAATTAGAAAATATTTAACGAATATTTTTGTAAAAATTCTACGCAAGCCTCTCCGTTCAACTTTGACACAGTTCGGCAGGCTAATTCACTAACTTTGACATAATATATTAGTTGACATAATTTACGAAATTGAGATTCTATGTAGCAAATGTCATCCGTTGCCTACTGACAAATCTTCGTGGATATCATATAGTAGGTAGATGACATTTCTCAGTTGATTTGATGATTATTTTAATAGGTTGTTAATAAATAGCAAATTAGTGAATACGCCAGTTCATTGGGTATAGCGAGCTGATTATAGTAAGTTATTGAATATAATTCAGAACCAAATACAGGGTGTCCCGTATTTAAAAAATACACCACTTTTAAAATTAGTTTTATATAATTAGGTGGTGTATCTACCATTTGTGTATTATTAATTATTTACGGGACAACCTGCATGTAAACGGTGAGTAGAAGCCCTTTGCGTTCCCATAACTATGTGACTAAAGAGTTAAATTAAAAAAAAAAACCATCAAGCCACGTATCTTTTTATCACTTTAGAAATAAATCAAATGAGGCAGCATTTATACAAGCGCTGTCCCCGGAGTGCAGGCAGCAGGCGGCGAGAGATTCCCTCGCGATGTCGCTCCACATCAATCTAATGCTTGACACCAGTTTTTATCATATTTCTTCACTTATTGCGGTTCTAAGTTTTTTATTTTTCTCTTAATAAGAATAACTTTCATGATTGATGTATTGGCTTTGTGACTATTTATTTTATGTCATGTTTATTTATCTTTATTGTTATGTTTCACAATTTTTTTGTTACACTTCGGCTAACTTTTGTGACGGTGCTCGATCCGGAGAAAAGCTGTCGTTATGATTCTTGCTGGCAATTAGTTTCAAGCAAGCTGAAATGACAATCGGTAGGTCACACAGTTCGAAGAGCCGATGGACATTGGGGTCCCACTACGAGTAGGTGAACTGAAGACGTCAAGCGAGTCGCAGGGAATCGCTGGATGCAGGTGGCTCAGTATCGTTATGTTTGGAAGTCCCTACAAAAGTTCTATGTCCAGTAGTGGACGTCCATCGGCTGATATGATGATGATCATGATGAATGCAAAACAACATACCAATACATACCAACTGTTAGTATACGCGACAGTACCGACGAGTACCTATTATTATTTTTTTTGGTCAATTTCGAGGCTATTTTCGGACGAATGCGAAATAAGGGATTCGCAGAAAAACATGTCTGCCCGAAGATATATGGATATGCAAGATCTGACATGATTTGTTTGTTTTTCTTTATTACTATCGGAGAACTGAAATTGGTTTGGTTACTTCCTATTTATTCTCGTACGAACAGAAGTTTACTATTTTGCTTTTGAATAAACAAAATGCATAGAACTCGGTTGTAGAATTTTTAAAAAGAATATATTTCCACGATCTACCAATCATCTACTACTATTGCTATTGCAATATATTAGCAATTTGTGTGGAAAAACAATAACTTTAAGGTCAATCAAAAATGAAATTCCTCAGTGAAAATGTCAGTCCAGCGCAGAAAGGTCCCGGGTTAGAAAGAAAGAAAGAAGAAGAAAGATGCTGATGAAGGGCTAATAGTCCAGTCACTACAGTAAGTTCACCTCGGAATTCGAGATACCCAGCTGTAAATACTAGTATATTGACACCCCAAAAGTTGTCTCAAAATGTACATATGGTAGGGTGTACGCAACTATTAAATTTCAAAGTCAAAGGTCACAAAAATCGCTTTTTTGCGATTTTTTTGTAAATATCTCATTTCCTCTGGGTTTTTTGCTATTTGTATTTATTATCAATATTGTAGAATACAAATTTTGTTTAAAACTGTTTTTTATACGGTGAACCGTTTTCGAGATAGAGGCCGGAGAGCACTATGACTCAATTTTAACCGACTCCAAAAAAGGAGGAGTATCTACATTCGGCTGTATGAATGTTTTTTTGCGCAAAATATAGCCTGGCTATCCAAGTGTACAACGTTCCACGTGGGCATGATATCTATAGTTATTAGGATAAGTTAGCTCAAGTTTCCTATTATATTCTTTCTCACTAAAAATAAAAATATTTTTAATTTGCACGCATTTACCGATCACAATATAGCGTTCAACAACCGATAACCTGTTCTGATATAAAATAACAACTGCTGTATTGGATTACATAAAAATGGAAAAAGGTTTATTAAATTATTTTTCGAACAACTTCAGTGTTGGTCTTTATAATTAAGGGCCTTCAAGCTTTGTTGATATTGTTCACGAGAATTTATTTCTTTTATAATATTTATTTTTATTAGACGACAAATATTGTTTTGTTTTGACAAATAAGTTTGTATCTTACTTATCAATACAACTGTTTCAAAAACAGGAAGTAAAACTATTGGTATATGGTAACAATTGTAAATTATTCAAATATTGCATGATTTTCTTCCAACAGAGCAACTGTTGAGTTTCTTGTCGGCTCTTCTCAACAGAACCTGCCTTCCGAGCGCTGGTAGAGTCTTTACAAATAGTCAAACTTGACGTTTCAAAAGTGCTTGTAAACTAAGCCTACTTGAAATAAATGAATTTAGAATTTTTGAACATTGAAACTGTTTTAAAATGCACTAGCCGACGCCTCGCGGTTTCACCTGCGTAGTTCCCGTTTTCGCCTATGACATTCACAAATAACGTAGCTCTCTAATAGCAAAAATAAATCAAATCGGTTCAGTAGATCCAGAGATTACTCAATACAACACCACAAACTTTATCTTTATAATGTATTAGAAGACACAGAATACATACGAGTACATAATATGTACAAGACTAGAATAAGTAGGTAAAAATTTGTATCACTTTTATGCAATGCTTTAGTATTGTTAATGAAAATTTTTATAACGTCTGTTAGCAAGTAACCGCAATCCGACTGGCAAAACTTGTGTTCCTTACATACGTTTTGTTACGCTTAACATTTTCTACTGAAATTTTAACATTTCAAGCAAATGAGCTAATCTGAAAGGTTACATTTTACCCGTCACAGACGCGAAACATGTGAAATGAAGACATATTGTAACGTTTTATATCCGCGAATAATTTTTAAAAATGCAGACCGCCCGCCAGATGTCGCGCCGGATTTTTTCGCTAAAAATTACAATAAGAACCGACGGAATATATTTTCATAACGGCCGTATGTCGCTAACGCATGGGGTTTTTGATTTCCCATTGCGGATTAGCCGAAATGTGCGTTCGAGCTAAAACTAATGTCTTTTTTAATCTTACTTTAGCTAATTTCGAATGAAGTCGCAAGAAAACCAGTTTTATATTTTTTGGATCCTTATATGTCCGAGTTTTAAATTTAAGAAATCGATTTCTTGTATATTAACAACCTTTTACTCATAAGTTTAGTTTTTGTGTAAATTTTAGAAGCTATTTTGGTGAATATGTGAAAATGCTCGTTTGCTATTTGTTACATTACACGAAGCTAACTCTGTATTATTATGTTTTGTTATCAGTTAGTAAATTTCTTTGTATATTTATTTCCACAATAGGCGTTTTTCGGGTATTTCTATAATGAGCGTAAATCTTCATTTTCCGGAACAACAAAATAAGTATACTCTTGTAAGTATATATTATTAAATGGCTGTTTTAAAAACCCGAAAATCTCTGCATTCCATGAATTTCAACGCTAATCCCATCTCAATGAGTATTTATAGCTGAAGTCATAAAGTAATAAGCCGAAGAGTAGCTTTTCCGGGAAAAATAAAGTGTTTTGCGAAAAATGCGAAAGTTTATGAGTTTGGATCTATCTGACCGTTTTGCGTTTTTGTGATTAAGCGTTAATTAATCACAAAAATGTAAAACATTTGGATTAAAGCCAATTTCGATTTTAACAATAGTAAGTTGTACATTGAAACTATATTGAGCAATGCACGAAAAATAATATTGTAGTATGATCGCAGCATACCTTTTTGAAGCAAAATAAATGTGTTACAATCGTTGCTTCGTGCTAGAAATGTCAATGGTATGGAGGTGGAAAGCTGCCCAGGGTCTTGCAATACGATGGTAAAATGGTGAGTTAATATCTTCCATGGAATCCGTTACATGTACATCTCGCTTGCACTCGTCATACATACAATACCGGCTAAGCATCAGGTACTATATAGAATATCAAGAAAATATATAAAATCAACAATATTTCATACATTGTCTGCACGTTTTAGGCATTTTATATATTGCCTAGGCATTGCTGGTAACATATGCATAATGGTCCGGTACTTTGACGGCGCTTAATGCCGTCTCTCTTAAACCTTACTCTGAAAACGACGGCCTCCGGCGATTGTTGGGCAGGTAATATAAGAGTCGGGTGCCGAGCTAGGTGCCGGCCTACCTAGCTCCAAATTAAGTAATTTATGTTCATTGTATTTAGGTCCGTGGAGTCTTATTCCCTGTTCGACTTCATCAATGAATATTTTTTAAAACATTTCTTATGTTAATTTTTACTACCAGACGCCATGTGTTTCTGTGAAAAACAGTAAAAAAAATATAGCTTATGTTACTCACTGACAATGTAGCTTTCTATTGGTGAAAGTAAGTAATATCAAGTATAGTATGAAGGGTTAACTTGGTTTTGAAAACTACGATGCAGTCGTTTCATAATCTACTATTACTAAGTTAACTAATGAGTGCGAACGGGGCATAAACTTTGCCCGTAAGCTAACAGCTACCATTCTGGCAATAATTTACTGAGTGTTGGCTTCTGTTTTAGTTTAGCACCTAATACATTTCATACAGAAATTATATCGTTCGTATTCCCAGTGCAGCGATTCAAATTTTTTAATTACAAAATTTCGAGCCAAATTATGTAATTTTTATTAAATCTAAATTATCTCTCTCTCAATTTTTCATACGTTAATGCGTTATCAACCCATTTCGGCTCACTGCTGAGCTCGAGTCTCCTCGAGGGTTAGGCCAATAGTCCACCACGCTGGCCTATTGCGGATTGGCAGACTTCACACACGCCGAGAATTAAGAAAATTCTCTGGTATGCAGGTATCCTCACGATGTTTTCCTTCACCGTTTGAGACACGTGATATTTAATTTTTTTTTTCCACCCACGGCATTTTTGTAAAAAAATATGATAATTAACACAACACCCAGTTGACTCCACACCTCTGTGTATGCGTTTGATAACAAAGCGCTCAGTCTCGTTTGCATAAGCGGCCGCGGCCCGACACCTCGGCTTTTCATCGGTTTTTCTTACGCAAGAACAGCGTTTGACACGAACAATACACGAACAAGCCTGTGAACTTCAGTACGGTTTTAAGGGAGTGTTCACATTTGAACTATGGAGGTTTGAGGCATGAAGATTTGAATTATATATGACAGCGCGCAGTTGGTAGTGACCCTGCCTTTTATATCTACGGCTGTGGGTTCAATTTCCACAACTGGAAAATTGTGTGATGAGCATGGGAGTTTTAACTGGAAAATTGTTTTTTTCTTGTTTTTCACTGATCGCTGATAGGGCTAGATTTTTATTACAACACAAAATTAGTGTGCTGAGTAGATACAAATTCTGGTTCTTCTTAGTTCGAACTTGCGGGAAAATGTGAATTGATTAGATACTATTAGATGTTAACAAAAATTACTGGGACTGTCGCTGAAGCATATTAAGCCGTAGGTCATGCAAGTAAATAACGTCGTTATCAACCCATATTCGTCTCACTGCTGAGCTCGAGTCTCCACTCAGAATGAGAGGGTTTAGGCCAATAGTCCACCACGCTGGCCCAATGCGGATTGGCAGACTTCACACACGCAGAGAATCAGGAAAATTCTTTGGGATGCAGGTTTCCTCACGATGTTTTCCTTCACCGTTTGAGACACGTGATATCTAATTTCTTAAAATGCACACAACTGAAAAGTAAATAACGTAAATCCACTAATTTCACAACTCTGGTCCGCTATTAACAATTTATTGCAACAACATTGTTAAAAAAAAAAAAAATGTGTATGAAACTATGGACGCCGCCATATTGGCACCTTCTTTGTGGGTACTCCTATTCTGGCAGGCTGAAATGGATTATGCGATGGATGGACGAAGAAGTTTGAGGCAATAGAAAAAAGTTCAACTTAAAAAAAAAATTGATATGGAACAAAAATGTTCGAATAGAGACAACAAAAAAATTGCTCGGACAAATTAAATTGTTTCCAACCCCGGCGTGGGCGAATAGGTAATATTTTATTGCAGGTAATATGTATTTTTGTCTCCGGAATTTAATATTTTTCATTACGGCGTGTTTTATGGGTCGCGTTCATTGAATTGTGTTGCGCGATGTTTTTGATTAAGTGCTCGTTTTGTACCGACTTGTGTATTTGCGGAATTTTTTTCGATTCGGACCGAGTTTAACATCTGAGAAACCGAAGATTTAAATTCTGTTGGGTTATAATTGACGCCATCTTAGTGGCTTTCGAGGTACCACTTACATTTTATAGAAAATATCTCTTGGTATACGTACATTAAAATTACAAACATTTTATCATTAACTTTAACTTTAGATAAGTACTTCTATGATTTTTAGGTTTTCTGGATACATGTATTTTATTTATAAATATGAACATTTTAAAGTAGGCAGAAATGCACGGATAACTAGGTAGGCAGGGGTAATGTTTTGTCCGCTGGTTTACTATGACTAACTCACAGATTAGACTAACTCTGGCCCCGCTCAGTGTCCGTTTTTTATGCTGACATAAACAGTGTTCGACAATCTGGCGGCCATATTGAATTCTATTATCTCTTTGGCACGGACTGCATTCATAGACTCTTTGTTTACTTTAATCTATGACTGCATTCTTCTCCAGTTTGAATACTTGTATACTACAGTAGGACATAAATTAAAATAAAAATAAAACATGTACTCAAATATGAATTTCTTCTCAAATGCTCGCCAACCCGCATTCGAGCAGCGTGGGTCTAACCTCCATATTTCCTTTCCAGGATAGAATATGGAGCTTTGTTAAAAATAATAAAAAATAAAATAAAATTAAAAAGCCAAAAAAGCAATAAGCTTTTTTGGTAGTTTTTACATCCAGATTATATTTTATTTGCCCATGTTAACTATCAGCAGACGATCGTTATTATGGTTCAGTTTGTCTTCCAAAAAAGGCCTCCTCTAAAGATTTCCACTCTATGGAGCTTTATTAGGAGGGTTAGTTTTTAAAACAGTTTCGCAATATCTCGCATATCATAATATGCTGAGTATTTTTACCGTAAACAAGTATTAAGCCGTATATTAAGTATCGTAGGCTCCTTAATGGGACCTCAGCGTCACCGGGGGTCTTACGCGAACGCAGAAGTATGGATGGGGCCCGAAGGCAGAAGCAGAAAAGATGAGCGGAACGGACGAGGGGGCGTCTCGTCTGAGTATATAGTATGTGTAGATCCGTTACGATGAATAGTCATCTACACCGCGATTAGTCTTCGTGATATAAAATCTATACTTAATATTATAAAGCTGAAGAGTTTGTTTGTTTGATTGAACGCGCTAATCTCAGGAACTACTGGTCCGATTTGAAAAATTCTTTCAGTGTTAGATAGCCCATTTATCGAGGAAGGCTATAAGCTGTATTATATATATTACCCCCGTATTCTTACAGGAACGGGAACCACGCGGGTGAAACCGCGCGGTGTCAGCTAGTATAATAATAAAATCCTCAGTAAACAAATCACCTGAACGTCCGTGACTATTCGCGTGGGCTACATTCCTTTTTGTCAGCTTTTAGCGTGGAGCAATCTTCCAAAATGTCAGCAGAGGATCGCATCTCTGTGTCCATTTGTCGCGCGGGTGGGCTGCAGTCGCCTGCACTAATTGCATCAAAGCGTCATGTCCCGCCAAATGACAGAAGCGTCCGCCACGCAATAACAGGCGGGCATTCATTCCCCACAATTGCGTTCAAACATACACGCTGTTTGATTAAAGCGTGTATTGCGGGCTGAATGTAAAAAAAATCCCCCCCTTTGTTCTACCTCAATGTTTGTGAAGTTGCATTCTTGTATGTGAACCGCGCGGCTATTTTTGTTGGCGGATTTAACAAAAATAAAGTCAAAATAAAATACACTGCTGATGGCAGCCGAGTAATGAAGTAGGCAAAATAATTTACTCAGTTACGTTAAATGGTATATGATATACCAATTTAACAATGTTTATTCTATAAATAATGGTAAAAATGATGTTGTTATCAAAATTTCACTCAGAAATGACTCGTATTTATGGTTATTGTGTAAACTAAACCATCGATCTGTCAATAGATGGCGCTCCTGTTATTTTATGTTGCGCTTTAAGAGTTTCTACCGGACATTATAAATATCACATAGGTACTCGTAGTAGTCTCGTATGACATTAATATTACGCATTAGGAATTAAGAATTGGGAATTTTTGGTTTCAAAATATACAAACTTATCTCATAAGACCTCACAGAATGATCCAGAATGAGAGAACTACCTCAATATTTGTATGAACCTGCATTCTTGTGAACCACGCGGCCATTTTTGTTGGCGGATTTAAATAAAAATAAAGTCAAAATAAAATACACTGCTAAATGTTGGTTGTCGAGTAATGAAGTAGTCAAAATAATTTACTCAGTTACGTTAAATGGTTGTGCCTTGTTCGGGCATATGATATTACCAATTCAACAATATTTGTCATATAAATAATGGAAAAATTCATGGAGTTTGATTGCTTTGCAACGAGTGTTTGTTTATTAAAGTGAAACTTTTTTACATTTGAATAATTTTTTCCTCCGTCACATGTCTCATTACTACCGGCCACGGAGTAGGGATGAAATGAGAGGCGCTCAGCGTAGCAGCTCCGATAAAATGCCGATTGTAGATATAGACGCCCGAAAAATGCACTTTCAGACAATGAGGTAACAAACCACAACACTTCCCACGCAGTACAAACCCACCCCCGGTTCTTGGGTGTGACCGAACCTCAGACCAATTATAGAAGGACCTGTATCGCACTCATAGTCACGAACAAAATTGTCTGTCTTTTTCTGAGGAAAACGAGCTTAGATTTGGTATATATCTTATAGCAAACTAGAAGTTTTTGCCCGTTTTTTACACAATTCAATTACACAAAAAGGTATTTTTACGGAGCTCTTTAACCGACGAACACGATTACAACTATTAAACATCTATTCTATAGAGGCAGTTTTTATAATCGCATTAGATGGTTGATCATATACTTTGACAGAAAAGTAACGTATAGCGAGGCAGGTCCTATACAATAATTGGTCTGAGGACCGAACAGATCCACTTAGACCAAAACACCATCACCATTTGAGAAAGGCCATCTAAGCCGAGGTAAGAGTCCCAGCAGAGACACCCAGAGAGTCCCAGGGAGAGCAGTGAGAGAGTCGTTCCGACATCTCTTCTGCTTCTGCCTTCCAGCAATCCAGCCCCATCAGGGAAATTTACAAACTTACAAATAAAATGCAGTTCCATCTTTTTGTAAACTAGAAGTTGTTGACCGTTATCATTCAATTTAGACCTGCAGTTTAAACCTATTCAAAGTCAAAGTTCCTTAAATCAAGATGTAGAACTTAGGAGTTCACGATCTGAACCATTAAACCACTGCACCTTGACAGTTCCGTCGTCTATTAGTAAAAAAAACGCGTGAATCATTATTTTCGCAACCGCGCTATCGGATTGATAAGACTCTTACCTTAAGCCGTTCCCGGAGGTGTCGTTCGGCTGACAGATCTGCGGAGTTTTGGTGAAAAGTTGAATTGTTTGGCAGGTTTATCCGCCGCGACATCAATCACGTGGAGTTACTCCGATCGACGGAATCTGATCGTGTGCGTCTGATGTTTTTTTTTTCAGATTTTCTATTTGATTTTATATCTATAGATACTTTTTGACTGTCTGTGAACAGGAGGAGTTTATTTATTGTATGTATTCACTTTTAATTGTTACTGGCTGTGACGTCAACCGGGTCTCACCTGAAAATCTTAGCTTAGTAGCTTCATCTCGCTGAGACGATCAACTTTTTTATTTACAAAAATTCTTGATTCTGGTAGTAACTGAGTTACCAGGAAATTAAAATATCTGAGCGTCGGAACAAGATAATGTGTCACGCAAATTGTACGACATTGTGGCTGTTAAGTTGTATAACTATTAATCAATAATAACAAAACAAATCAATTTAATTTCCTGGTAACTCAGTTAGCTACCAGAATCAAAAATTTTCTGATATAAAAAAGATGATCGTCTCATCGAAATGAAGCTACTCACGAAAAATTAACTTGATTGTTATGGTGGTAATTTACGTTAACTTCGATCGATAGCTTCGTTGGAATACTCCCGGAATGATAAGATACGGGATAGGAAGGAACTCACGTGATCTTCGACCCGTTCTTTTGTCCAGGATGCGTCCACCATAAGACTTAAACAGCGGGTGCGTGGCAACACAAAACAAGCAAAATTGATTCACAGTCTATTATTTATAAGGAGCACTCAACTTGTTGGTTTTTAATGATTTATCCACAAAACACACGCGTACACGGCTTTTTGTGATGGCGGTAAAATATTTCTCAGCGTGCGCACGACCAGCTCTCAACGAATTAGCGGGGCGACTCCAACCATTGTCGATCGCAGCAGGCGAACGTGCGTAACGTGAGATGGAAGATAGGGGAAAGGATAAAATGAAGCAGGACAGCTATCGTAGCTACACTTTAATTTCTACCATTCCCCCGCCTGTGAGCTACTAAGCTCGCAATAAAAAAAATAAAGAAAATAGCGACAGTACATAATACAAATAAACAAATTATACGTATAAGTACTTAGAGACAAATATTTATGGGTTATAAATATTAATAGCGATAAATAATATAGTTAATAATAAAATAATTCTGATAAATTAATAGATATTTAATACAATAAGACACTTACTTAAAATAACGTAAGACTAGTCTATTGCGCAGGCAAAGGACAAAGCTTCACCATAGGCCGAATGAAGAGTCCAGTTTTAGTCTTTACTTCAGCGACTCTAGTAATCCCATCCTTGCCGGGGAATATGCGTGTTATAATGCCCAATGGCCATTGCAAGGGCGGAGCGTTATCTACGTTAATAAGGACCACAGTCCCTGCCTTAACCGAAAGAGACGTAGTATTCCATTTCTCGCGTGTTTGGAGGGTGTGTAAGTACTCAACCCTGAAGCGTTTCCAAAATGATTGAATTAGCGAATCTAAAAGCATAAATCTACTAAGTAACCGTTCCTTTTCACCACTAAGATCGGGCGCAGGTAAATACTCTAAAGGCACTCTATATAAAAAGTGAGCTGGCGTTAGTGCAGAAGGCTCAGAAGGGTCCGTACTCGCAAGGTAAAGCGGCCTACTGTTTAATATCGCTTCAATTTGTGTAACTACTGTAAGCATCTCTTCATACGTCAAAATCTGCTTACCTATCACTTTAAAAAGAAGGGATTTTGCACTTTTTATGTTGCTTTCCCATATGCCCCCAAAATGGCTCCCAGTGGGAGGATTTAGTTTCCAGATTATGCGGCGTTTAGCGAGTTCAGTACTAAAATCCTTATAATACTCATCACTTTTTAATAGCGAAAATAATTCATCAAAATATCCTTTCGATGAAACGAAATTAGTCCCATTATCACTATATATAAATTTACAATTTGCACCAGATCTAGAGATAAATCTCTTAAATAAATTTAAAAATGAAGCGGAACTAAGATCAGGTGCAAGTTCAAAGTGAACTGCTTTGGTAACCAGGCATATAAAGATACAAAGATAAGCTTTTTGCTTATGTATACCTCGGCCTCTACATAGAGTAATGTAGAGCGGACCTGTGAAGTCCACGCCTGTATATGTATAAGCGTTAGCCTGCTCTATGCGACATGGCGGCAAATTAGCCATAAACGGGAATATTTGCTTAGGATTTAATCTATAGCATTTGATACATTTATGTATGCGTTGTTTTATGGCGCGCCTCGCGGATAAAATCCAATATTTTTGTCTAGTTATAGAAAGTAAAATCTGAGGACCTGCATGTAAATTTTCGCGGTGGTAGTAATCAATTAACAAATCGATTATATGACCTTTTCTAGGCAATAAAATCGGATGTTTATGACAATAATCTAAAGAGGAATAAGTTAAGCGACCACCTACGTGAAGAATATTATCGCGAATAAACGGATTTAATTTTTGAATAGCACGCGAACACGAAATTCCTTTTTTTAGTTTTTGAATATCCTCATAGAAATTTGTATTTTGAACAACTTCAATGACTTTTGTTTCTGCGACATTTAAATCTTCCGCGGTAATATGAATTCCTTTAGGTAATTTCTTGAGAAATTTCAATAAAAAGACAACCGATCTCAGATACTTATGCCAAGAAGAAAACTTAGTACTTAACGTCAGTAAAGGATGTTCATCTACACTTCGCATGACAAGAGATATAGTTTTCTGTTCTGGAAGCGCAGAGGCGTTAGGTGAGAATTTCTGAACGGGCCATTGATTAATAGGCGACGAAGCCCATGTTGGCCCATTGAACCAGAGTTCATGGGTTAATAATTGCGAAGGCAATAGTCCACGAGATATACAATCTGCAGGATTCTCTATACCAGAAATATGATAAAGATCATCGGTACACAATAGTTCCTGAAACTGCGATATTCTATTAGCAATGTAAGTTTGAAATCTGTGAGGTGAGGACTTTAACCAACACAGAGCGACAGTAGAGTCTGAAAATACAAAAATATTGTCTACAGGTTGTCGCGATATTAAAGTATCATATACGTTGCGAACTAATTTTGCAAGTAATAAAAGAGCGTTTAACTCTAGTCTAGCCAGCGTAACTAAACTAGAGGGAGAAGACACACGTGATTTAGAGCAAACTAATGAAATGATAGGTTTATTATCTCCATTTGTCACGTGTGTATAAATTACACAACCATACGCCTTTTCACTGGCGTCGGCGAATGCGAGTAAAGATAAATTAGAGTTATTTTCTACACCAAGGTGTCGCGGAATTTTAAGCTTTGATAAAAGAGGCAGCTCATCTATAAATTGTAACCAAGCCTCTATAATATGAGAAGGGAGCGTTTCATCCCATGACAACTTTAAAATCCATAATTCCTTAATTATCAATTTGGCGTATAAAATCACAGGCCCAACGAGTCCTAAGACATCGTAGAGTTGAGCAGTTGCGGAGAGAATAGAGCGTTTCGTCCATTTGAGCGAGGGGGGAGATACAAAAAAACTTAAACTATCATGAACGGGAAACCAATGTAATCCTAAAATCTTAAAGGTGTGTTCGTCGTCAAACGATATTCCTTCAGACTGTCGGTGCGTTTGAGGTATGTTACGTAATAATTCAGGAGAGTTACTAGTCCATTTAATTAAATCGAACCCTCCGGACTTAAACATTTGGATCAACTGCTCAGCCTTCTCTACTGCTTCTGAAGGATCAGAGGCAGAGGAAGCGAGGTCGTCCATATAAACATCTCTTTCGATTATCGCTGCGGCCGCGGGCCATCTATCCTTCTCTCTTTTAGCCAATTCGCGTAACGTGCGAAGCGCTAAAAAAGGAGACGAACGCAATCCGAAAGTAACGCGATTAAACTCGTAGATTTCTAGTGGTTCATTATTAGAAAATCTAAATAAAATTCGCTGAAATTTACGATGAGCGGGGAGAACTTCAATACATAAATACATTTGTTTCACATCTGCGAAAAAAGCGATTTTAAAGAGGCGAACGTTTATTAAAATATTAAATATTTCAGCTTGCAAGTTGCAGCCTGTATGAAGTATATCATTCAAAGATATATTAACATCAGTTTTCATAGAAGCGTCTAGAACAATTCTAAGTTTGGTAGTCGCTTTGTCGTCCCGTATAACAGGCCTATGAGGCAAGTAAAAACCAGGCATAATGCTTTCTTGAGGAGAAACCTTAGAAAGAATACCCTTATCTAAATATTCTTGAATAACTTCGTTATATTTTATTCTTAAATCAGGTGAGTTATTAAGCTTCTTCTCAAGGTTGAGAAACCTTCTCTTAGCGGGTATATAAGAGTTACCCAAGTGAACCGGGTCTTCCTTAAAGGGAAGAGATACAATAAAACTGCCATCGGTTTTACGAGTAGTCGTTGTGACATATATTTTTTCACATTCCTGCTCTTCGGAACTCAAAAATTTCTGATGAGGAGCTTCTTCTACCTTCCAGAACCTCTCTAAGAGATTATCTAGAGGTTCACGACTGAAAGCGCAAAAGGCAGAAGTAGATATAAGCCCAGAAGCGATCGGCGCGTCGCCCATGATGACGTAACCGAGCGAGGTTTCTATAGCAGACGGTGAGCTATTCTCAGCGGTAATTTTATTAAAAAGCAAAATATCGCAATATAGTTTAACACCAATTAATAAATCAACACAACCTGGTTCTGAAAAACTGTCATCGGCTAATGGAATGTTTTTTATCAAGCTTTCTAGTGCGGACAAGTTTACTTTAGCATCAGGCAGTTGAGAAGTAATACCTTCTACCACCAGAGGGCTTATATCGTATACTTTGGTGTCATCGAAGCGTGAGGTGAATTTCAAATTAGAAATCCCAAGTATTTTTTGAGAAGTCCCACCTATGCCCTGTACTTCTGTAAAGCGATTTTGTGAATATACAGGAAGCGATAATTTTTTACAAGAAGCTATAGTAATATAATCACTCTGCGAGCCAGGGTCTACTAGACATCGCAGAAAGTGAGTGCGGCCATAGTTATCAATAACTTTTATTTTAGCGGTACCTAACAATGTAGTTGCGTTGCGTTCATGAAAATCACGAGAAATTGTACATAGCGATGTGTGTCCATTAACGGACGAGTCATTATTCGACTCATTTTTAGCTTTTTGTGTAGCTACATCAGCGGGTATATTAGCGTAAGAATTAAAATTATTATGAGAGTTAGCGGTTTTATTAGCGGGTAGCGATATAGAATGAGAGTGCGTTGCGTTTTGTGCCGTGTTTATATTAACCGGATCACTATAATTAAATTTATTTGCGTGAGAAAAACATAACAGAGACGAATGTCTCTGGTTACAATGAGCGCAATTGTGAGTCGATAAGCAAGAGGCGGTTTTATGAAGAGTGCTTAAGCAGTTAGTACAATAAGAATTATTTTTTACTACTTGAAATCGTTTTTGCGGCGTTAATTTCATGAAATTCGGACATTTGTATAAGTGATTATGCTTTTCATTTTTACATAAAATACATTTAGAGTCTTTAGAGTTTTGAATAGACTCCGTATTCACAAAAGATTTAGTAAATTTTGCGATAGGCGATTTTTTATTATGAGGTTTGGTTGAAACGTGCGAATCAGATGGTTTACTATTACATCCTCTAGAAAGAACCTTACTTTGTTCTTTGACAAATTCTACTAATTGTCCGTAAGAAGGAATTTTTTCTTTGCGATAAGTTATTTCAAAAAGTTTCACCGTTTCGGAATCAAGCTTCAGAAGTGCGAGATGCAATAGGAAAAAATCTGTTAAATTATCCAATTTTAATTGTTTAAGAGCGTCGACGGAGGAGTTGAAAGAATTTAAAAATAGTTCGAGACCAGAAGCGGTATTATTATTTAATGATTTAAAATTCAAAAGTTGATTTACATATGTACCAGCCAATGAACGAGGATCGTCATACTTGTCTATCAAATTTTTCCATATAATAGAATAATTTTCACCCGATACTGGCAACCCTGCGCACACGGATGCCGCAGAACCTTTCAATTTTCCAACTAAATAACACACTTTTTCACTGTCAGAAAGCGTTGGGTTATTATGTATTAAATTCTTGAATTGTTCATAGAATCTCCCGAAAAGTCGGGTAATTCAATAGCAGGGAGACTGGATTTCATTGTGGGAAATTTAGAAAGACAAGGTTTTGTAGAATCATTTTTACTATGATAATAGGGTTCCAAAGATTTTTTAATAAAACAAAACATTTCCTCAAATGCGTTCCAACTTTGATAACTGATAACAGCGTTTGGATTTACTTTCATTTGCGCCATAGTATACTGATCCAAATTTAATTCAAACTCCTTACGCAAAACGTCTATATTGGCTGCCTGTACCAATAACGAAGGTAGTTTGCTACTGTCATCGCTAACTAGTAAGGTCAAGTCGTAAATACCTTGTAAGCGGCTAAACATCATTTCTTTCTTCGCTTCTAACAGCTTGAGATGGCATTCATCTGCGCTGTAGCTTGCGGGCAAGACTTCTTTTTTACTCATGATGAAATATTAATTTGTAAATTAATTAAATAAAAGAAAGTAAATACTTCTTCTTTAAATAAGTGTTAAAAAATATTAACAAATAGCGTTATACTAAGATGTCAACAAAAAGTTACTTGAAATCTATTATAAGTATCAAAAAATTTATGCTATAAAATGGAATACTTCGTTTCTCGTAACGAATGAATGAATGAATTCGGAATATGTACCGTTATGTACCTACCTACTAGTTATGACGCGGCGTAATAGTTTAGCGTAATTAGCGTATCGATTTTATTTATATAGCGGAACTAACCGAAGAAAACATCTTATTCTTCGATTATAATAAATATATATATGTGCGGAATAGTATATTATAACAATAATATAAAAATATAATACGAAATAAGAAATAGCGAACTTAGTACGTCACAACGGAGGTAGGTTAGACAACGAAATTATAGTACAAATCCGCTCGAATAGGACCAAAAATGTTATGGTGGTAATTTACGTTAACTTCGATCGATAGCTTCGTTGGAATACTCCCGGAATGATAAGATACGGGATAGGAAGGAACTCACGTGATCTTCGACCCGTTCTTTTGTCCAGGATGCGTCCACCATAAGACTTAAACAGCGGGTGCGTGGCAACACAAAACAAGCAAAATTGATTCACAGTCTATTATTTATAAGGAGCACTCAACTTGTTGGTTTTTAATGATTTATCCACAAAACACACGCGTACACGGCTTTTTGTGATGGCGGTAAAATATTTCTCAGCGTGCGCACGACCAGCTCTCAACGAATTAGCGGGGCGACTCCAACCATTGTCGATCGCAGCAGGCGAACGTGCGTAACGTGAGATGGAAGATAGGGGAAAGGATAAAATGAAGCAGGACAGCTATCGTAGCTACACTTTAATTTCTACCATTGATAGTAATAAGTTGTAAAAAATGTTCTACGGATCCCGGACTAGTACTGTTTGTATTGAAAAACTGAACAAACGCATTTTTTTCTTACTTTTGAAACGTCATGTGATGTTGTTAGATAATGTTGATAAATAAAGTAATCTTATATCCGCGTTCAATCATCAAATCGAAAAAGATTATAATAATAATATTTTAATCACATAATGACTATGAGGAGTAAAAATACTCAAATATTCTGAGAAAAACACTAAATTAATAAATTTTAAAGTTAGTTATTTACCTCTTAAGTGAGATATTACACAAATTGATAAAATAACAAAATTTTAATTGGATTTAGATTCGCGGAAAATACTTAGACATACAGGTACGTGCTATATAGAGGTAGAATCATACTTAACACACTCGACGTTTATCGTTAGAGTTGCATAGCTTAAAGAATAAGTACGTCTCATGTCGAATTTATGTAATAAAAATTATTATATTACTTTGCAATTGCAGTTAGAAAAGGAAAGCATAATTATTGTCTCACAAAACTCAACAAATAGCCTCTGATTGTAAAGATATATGTCACCGTTAGATTGTAAAATACGTTACTTTATAATCTAACTCGTGATATTATAATCTACCGTCTTATTGTGAACTGAAAATACTGATTATAATTTAACGTGTTATTTTTTGGTATATTATAATCTAGCGGAAGTGAAACACTATGATGAACTGTAATGTTTACTTCAAATTATTATATTTTTTAAAAGTTCAGTTGGAAAATTAACGTATTTGTCATAATACGCGTCGCGTCTGATATGTTTAATGTAATTCTACTGTTAAAATTCTTCGGATTCATCATGGCAGGACTGCTTTATTCTAACTAAATACACCACTAATAAGACTCAACAAACGCGCGTCATAAGATACGCCGTTAATAAACATATATTTCAAATTATTAATTTTATGTTTTCGCAAAACTATTAGAATAAGATCCTAGACAGACCTGATAAAAAATATTTTCACAAAGATGAAACCTTAGTTCCTCAGGAGCGTCTCATGTGCTCCGAATACATGCGTGTTTGTGGAGACATACTCAGTGACATTTGGGCAGGTATCAGGTGAGAAAAGTAACTAAAAACAAGTGTTATTATTAAAATGATTTATCGTGTTTCACATCGTGTAACGTCCGATATGTTTAATGTGGTTCCATTCTAAGGATCCCTCGGATACATCAGGGCAGAGCTCTTAATCAAAATAACACCGCAAAAACTCAACAAACGCGCCTCATAAAATACGCCGTTATGAAAAATATAAAATACCGAGGACAAAAATACATAAAACAAAACATTAGCTATTATTTTATCCGCCAGTCTCGCCTCGGGGGATAATTTAATTTGATCGCTGGCCAGTCTTTTTTATTTGTAAATATAGCAGCGTAATAATATGTTTTGGACAGTTACATAGAGTTAGTATTGTACTCCATACACGTACGAAAAGCGTAAATTTTCTTTCGCAAACTTTTTTTGCATAGAGTAAAAACATCGGAGTATAAATCAATAGTCGTGATAGCACAGTGGATAGGACCTCTGCCTCCGATTCTGGAGGGTGTAGGGTCGAATCCGGTCCAGAGCATGCACCTTCAACTTTTCAGTTATGTGCATTTTCTAAAATTTATTATCACGTGTCTCAAACGGTAAAGAAAAAACATCACGAATAAACCTCTATACCTGAGAATTTTCTTAATTCTCTACATGTGTGAAGTCTGCCTATCTGCATTTGGCCAGCGTGGTGGATTATTTGCCCTAATTCCTCTTATTCTGAGAGGAGACTCGAGCTCAGCAGCGAGCCGAAAACTGGTTGATAATGATTATGAAAAGTAATGATTATTATTATTTATTTGATGCAAGCAATGCCGATTTAGATGTAACATATATTCTATACTTATATAGTACGCGCGTTAACAACTGAGTCTTAGGGCCATAAATCATTTCTCTATATCTATCTCGCTTGCACTTATGGGTCTTATGGAGCCGTCTAGTGAAGGGTGTAACAATGAAAGACATATTATCGATAAGTAAAGTTTATTATCGTATCTTGTTCACAAAATTAAAAAAATTAACAATATTTGATTTAATATAATACATATTTCATATTATATAATTATTAACTAAATAAAATTAATCTTCATCTGAGTCTTCATCATCAGAATCTTCGTCTTCTGCCAAATTTATTATAAGCGGCGCGTGATCTCTAATTAGAGCTTTTTGTAAATCTTTGTTTTGAAGTTCTTCGGCATGCCTAACACATTTGGCCCAGTCTTCTCGTGTGACATTTTCTATGGCTCGGTGGAGGTGATTTTCGACATCTGCTATCTTGAAGGTATTATTATTCTTCGCAACTTCTCCCTTTACTTGTGCCCAAATTAATTCTATTGGGTTATATTGACAGTGATATGGAGGGAGCCTTATTACTTCATGACCTCGTTCATTTGCCAGATGGTCTAAAGCGTAGACCTTCTGCGGGTTACTGGCTTTTACTTTTCTTATTAATTCTTCAATAATTTCGTTGCTGGAATATGGAATCTTTTTCTTTGTCAACCATTCTTGAATTTCAGCTTTCCTCGTGTTTCTTGTGGGTATCTTTTCCAACTGTATCGAATGATAGCTTGCGTTATCGACAATTATAACTGAGGGCTCTTCAAGTAGATTCAGGAATTCGGAAAACCATGCCATATATGTTTCGCCATCCATTTCTGTGTGGTAATCAGCATCCTTTGATTTCACCGCTTTAAATATTAGCTTCGCATCTGGAACGAAGCCAGTCCTTGCAGAACCCGCATGGCAAACTATTAATCTTTGGCCTTTTCCCACAGGCTGATTCTTGAAACCTCCTTCATCGTTGCTTCCAAGCCACATCCTCTTTCTTGCATGGTTTTGATTAATCCATGTTTCGTCTAGATAGAAACGTGGTCGCTGATCGTTAGTTCTTCTAAGTAAATCCAATTTCCTTAAAAAGTCCATTCTAGCACAAACAATATCAGTTCTTTCCATTAAATATTTACGTCCTTCGCTATTTTTCTTATACTGGAACCCAACCTCCTTCAGTAGTATTCTCATTGAAGTGTTGCCGCATTTAAAATCGGGTAATTGTTCACGGAATTTTTCTAAAATTTTCGCCACGGATGGATACTCTCCATTCTCATAAAATGAAGCTACAGTTCGCTTCAACACACTTTTATCAAAATCGTCAATATTAGTGACGGTTTGTGGTTTCTTAAAATTTGTTCTTGGTATACAGGTACTGCCTGATTGTGATACTTCCGTCTTGATTCGGTCCACTGTCGCTCTGCTCACACCACAAACAAATGCGGCCATTTCACGTGGTTTGTTGAAATTTAGAGAAGCCACTTTATTCGGATCACTTTTCAATTCATTGAGAAACAGGAATACGTTGTGAATCAGTGTTCGAGCTTGAGGGCTAATATCGCCATGTAATTTCTTCAGATCAACGTTAGAAAATAAAGTATCCATAGTGCGCAACGAGTAACACATGAATGTATTTATTTAATTGCAGTAAACACATTTATAGCAAAAAAAATACGCAATGCAATTACATTAGAAACCGACCAATCAGAATCGTCCAAATCATTATTGACTCATCATTAGCACGTGCGCAGGTAGCCGTTTATCGATAATTAGGGTGCGCAGGTAGGCGCGCTGCACATTCCTATCTTTTTTGACTTTTATGACCGGACGACTCAGATGATAACGCGCATACTATAATAAATCTGTAGAGAGGTCAATTCTGTGCATGAAATATATTTCCCAACTACTCGCATCAGGGGGTGATTAGTGATCGATACTGAGGCCAAAAATGCAATCAGTAAAATTTTTGTCTATCTGTCTGTCTGTATGTTCGTTATAGAAACGAATTTTAACGAAACATGTTGCAATTATTCTTCATACTCCTGGGCAGGTTATAGAATACTTTTCATCACGCTACGATCAATAGGAGTAGAGCAGTGAAGGAAAAAGTTGGGAAAACGGGACAAATGATTCCATTTTTATAGCGATACTACTGTAAGGGCTATATTAAAGAGGTTTAAAAGCGGACGAAGTCGCGGGCGTCCGCTAGTTAAAACTATAGCTGGAAAATCACACAAAAAATCATTTAAGAGTTACGGTGCCACAGACACTCCTCTTTTTGTGTCGGGGCTTAAAAATAAATTTTGGACTATCCGTGACTTTTTTCTCATATTGAAGTTGGGCGGCCTTAAGGAGAAAATACTCCAGTCGTGTGAAACTCAGTATAATAATATTATAATTTGGTTTGTGTTGTGAAGTATGATTTCATTGAAGGTACTAAATACCTATTGGCAAATGTTTAATACGTCTTTACGCATCTAAAGTCGGGCTTCAGATAAAGCGTGCCCCGAGGGAGCCGTTGCAGCCGCTGACAGATTGCCGGCGGAAGGCTGAATTATTTGCCGCGTCCTCGAGAGGCCGATCCATCAGTCAAGCGGCGTTATTCCGGATTGATAAAAAGAGCCTCTTCGGCTTCTTGACTACGATATTAGAGTTATTATAATAAAAGCATGCTATATTTATATTTAGCCTACGTGTTAGCCTAGTGGATATGACCTCTGCCTTCGATTGTAGAGGGTGTGGGTTCGAATCCGGTCCGGGGCATGCACCTCCAACTTTTCAGTTGTGTGCATTTTAAGAAACTCAAACGGCGAAGGAAAACATCGTGAGGAAACCTGCATACCAGAGAATTTTCTCAATTCTCTGCGTGTGTGAAGTCTGCCAATTCGCATTGGAACAGCGTGGTGGACTATTGGCCTTTCCCCTCTCATTCTGAGAGGAGACTCGAGCTCAGCAGTGAGCCGAATATGGGTTGATAGAGATATTTAAAGCATTTTGGAGTTGGAGTTTCTCTGCGTGATCGAATCAGAAATGAGGAGATCCGCAGACGAACCAAAGCCAGTGACATAGCTCAGCGAGTCGCGAAGTTGAAGTGGCAATGGACAGACTACATAGTTCGAAGAGCCGATGGAATGGTGCTGGAATGGCGACCCCGCACTGGAAAGCCCAGTGTTGGTCGACCCCCCACTAGGTGGACATAAGAAATCAAGCGGGTTGCACCGTTGTGCTTGCTTGATGATATTTAAAGCGGTACTTGATATGATGAGAGTTCCACATTCGATAGGAAGTTTGAAAGTTAGCGAATTATACTGGAATAGTAGACCCGACCAGACCTAATTTAGAAAATACATTTTTCAATTTAGAACGTACACTTTTCATTTACATTTTTTATGGTTTTTTCCAATATTTCTAATAGTATTTTAAATAAAAAAAAATAGAGAAAAATTGGAAACAAATAGTTCTATCGACGCTAATGAATATTTATTTTCAAGGTTATGCTAAGATCGTCAAAACAATGAATAAACTTAAAAACTAGGTACTCTCTCTTCGCACTTTTACCGAGACAGAATGAAATTGGAAAGTTAAGTTAATCGTAAATTAATAAAGGTCGGGTCCCCTTTATAAACAATTCAAACAGCCCATTAGACAACGCTGATGAATTTAGTACTCGCAGCTTGACATTGCCGGCACTGCAAACGGGCTTTAATATTGCTCGGAATCTTGCCATATATAATAATATTCTCTTTCCGTTGTATTTAAGATATGAATATAGTGTGGTGGATAGGCATGACTATCGAATTTGAGTCCGGCCTCTTACCTGTGGAGACATTGAGGCAATATGGACGGATAATATAAAATTACTCTGTTTAACAGCGTATAAATGTGTAAACTTCGCAATGCAAAATATTGTTGTAGTCGGAGAAAGATTTTTTATCACCAATCACACTGTATATAATATACTTTAGAGAGCATACACAGATACATTTTCAATTCTTATGGTCTAATGGTGGTGGTACCTATGGTAGGTATCCTTCCACGTGATGTATAATATAAACAAACAAGACAATAAGTTATTTTTTCAGCAAGCGCATCTAGAAACGTTACCATCAGTTATGACAAAAGCTAAGCGCAATTTAATAGATATCACTAGAGATAAAATACTAACTATTAATATAATATTTTGAATTACAACAAAATTGTTATTATGTGTTGAAAGAAAAATACACAGCGTCGCTTTGAAGATGGTTCTGTGAGGTGTGTACCAAACCTTATATTGGTATGTGTACTCACCCTAATTTTCCTGCTAAATTGGTATCTTACTTATCTGTCACCTGCGAGGGCGTTTATTGCATCTGTGGGCAAGCCCTTCCTAATGTCATAGAGTCTTCACCAGGAAGAAATTCCTGCGACGCTGTGTATTTTTCTTTCAACACATAATAACAATTTTGTTGTAATTCAAAATATTATATTATGTGTTTACTAAAAATACACAGCGTCGCTTTGAAGACTTGTTTGTTTTCTGCTGGTGACAAACACAAAACGCTATGTGAAATATAATTATATATATTTATATATATTTTAATTCTCCATAAAGTCTAAATTATTGGTATTTAGACTATATTATAGAAGCAATTGTATTTTATCTACTGAATAAAAGTACTCATAACAAAATAAGGAAATTAACCATTAACATAACAGTCAACACATAATAGCAAAAGCACAATACACTAAAAATCATAATATTCTGGCTTGAGCCTATTAAAGAGTAATTAAGATACTTCATCTTTCTTTGTATATCTTTACCATAAAACCTTTTAAAAGTATACACACTCTTCCAGCTTCCTCTGGCTAATATATTATCTATTGGATGATTCTCTACCTAACTTGACATCACTGCAGATCTAAAAGACCCTGGAGATGCTGTCATGCCAGATTTTAATTATCCCCCAATTACTGTCTGAGACGCTGATCGTAGTTCCCCATTTATTGTAATAATCAAGTGGTTTAATTCTTGTTCTTGGCATCACCTGCTTTCAATTAGGACTATTAGATGTTTACCCATCTTCTGGGAAATCTGGAGATGTGGATGCTTTAACAATCACCATCCTGGCTGTCTCTGGTTTGATGATAAATCTGATCTTGATCCAAACCTTGGTTAAAATCCTTCTCTCATCTTCCACACCCATATTACAAGTCTGAAATTCTTAATACTGTCAGATCATGAACCCTTCTTCCAGAAGCAAAGATAAGAATGGCTGCAGTTTGACAAGATACTTCATAGAGAGAATGTTTTCTACATGATAAAACTGGTTATGGTTTAACTGAATGACGTGTAGCCATTGCTTAAATCGATTTTTCTTCCTCATCTTTGAGTATATTAATTTAATAGAATGTCCCTATAGCAAATTTATGAATTAAAATGGTGCTATAAGATAAATTTAATTATAAATACAACCAAGCAATTTAATTATAAATACAGGCAATAAACCTAGTTAGGTCCTTGAGTTGCGGTAGACAACTGTTATCACATCATTCAAACTGTCTCTTTACTGTTTAGTGTTGTATAATGTCTGTATTGTGTTGATCATCTCCGACTAGTCTTTAGAAATTGCCTTTCTCTTGCTGTCTGTGCACAGATCTGTTCCCCCTACCTCCAAGATGGCAGGATCAGTTGGTCTACTTGTGCTGGTGACTTGGCCTGTTGCTATGTCGATCAAGCATTCTGACAGGATCTGTATTGTCACTGACGGATCCAAGGCTCTTGATTTCAGATCTGCCAACCAATCACAGAGGTGTTACAATAATATAGTGACCTGCCTTGCTTAGGTGTGCCAATACATATGGCCTAAGGTTCAGTGAAGGGAATATCCATCCTGGATGCCAACTCCATTGAAGGCATCTGAGAACATTGCTGAGTGATCTTTACAGTTCAATGAGACATATCTTTTGACCTCAGCTGTCTCTGTGGATGCAAATAAGTCGACGTCAAGTCTTCCCCAATGATAATATAATTGGCTTGTTGCTTTGTGTAACAAATGCAACAAACTCTGATAGTCTTCGTCCCCTTGATAGGCGATCGGCTGTGCAGTAGTATCTCCCCGAGAGATAATGGGCTGATAGGAATATGTTCCTTGTTTCTGTCAGCCTCAACAACTTGCATTAACGAATTGAAGAGACTCAGTGACTGAGTCCCTCCCTGTGTTTGTATTGGAGACAAGAGTCAGGTTATCGGACTGAACTAGAGTGTGGGCATCTTACAATATTGATTCTGTATTGATGCCTGAGACCAGTTCCTTCTTGTTCAATGACATCTTACATGTTCTTTGGTCCAGGTTCCCGACATGTAACTCTCTTTTAACTGTGCTCCCTGACTGCCATCTGCTTTGTCGGTTGTCAGGCAATGAATGTGAGGGTGTTGATGTAGACAAGCGACCCTGTGGAACTACACAATCTGCGAAAATCCCAGCAGCTTTTTCATTTGTTCCAATGTACAACAGTCCTGATACAGTATCTTTCTCAGTGCTACCTGTATTCTGTCTGTCTTCTCTAGTGACAATGATGTTTGGTTTATCTTGGTGTTCCAAGTAATACCAAGTTATAGAGATTACAAAGACTTCATAACTTCTGCAGTTTGAAGAATTAATTTTGACCTGTCCTGGTGGACTAAGAGAAAATCGTCTAGGTAGACTAGAACACAAATTCCTCTTATACAACGGATTTCCGCAATCCAATTTGTTAAAGCTCAATTCCTGTATTGGATTTAGCAATGTTTTTAGATAATTTCTTAGCAATCCCAAAAATTCCAAAAACTTCACATCTTCAGCAGTCTGAAGAATTATCTTTGATGTCCTGGTGGACTTAGAGAAAATCGTCTAGATAGACTAGAACACAAAATTCTCTTGAACAAAGGATTTCCGCAACCCATTTGTTAAAGCTCAGTTCCTGTATTGGATTTAGTAATGCTTTTGGATAATTTCTTAGGTATCCAGAGATTCCTAAAGCTACACAACTTCAGCAGTCTGAAGAATTAACTTTGGCCTGTCCTGGTGGACTAAGAGAAAATCGTCTAGGTAGACTAGAACCCGAATTCCTCTCAAACGAAGGATTTCCGCAATCCAATTCGTTAAAGCTCAATTCCTGTATTGGATTTAGCAATGCTTTTGGATAATTTCTTCGCCATCCCAGAGATTCTAAAAGCTATGCAACTTCAGCCATCTGAAGAATCAACTTTGGCCTGTCCTGGTGGATTAAAAGAAAATTGTCTAGGTGGGCTAGAACACAAATTCCTTTCGAACGAAGGATTTCCGCAATCCAATTCGTTAAAGCTGCCGCATTCCGCTTGAACGAAGGATTTCCGCAATCCAATTCGTCAAAGTTGCGGAATTCCAAGAGGTCGATATTAGACCAAAGAGCAGGGCAGACATGTTGTAATTCACCCGGGTACATTACCCTGAGGTAGTATGAATGAGCCTGTAGAAATTCTAGTACTGAGGCATAAGAAAATTAGCTGAATCCTCTTCGGTTTTACATAATCATTCAGTCCCCTGCGGTCAATAAACTGGGCAGTGGCTGCCGTTTCTCTTGGGAATAAAAAACATCTTTGACAGACAACTTGGTGTTATCTGGTCATTTGTGTGGATAAATAAAATGTGTTTCATGTAAGATATGTGAGTCCCCGATGCTCTATTTTTTTTTTTTTTTTTTTTTTTTTACTTCTTTCTTCACATTATTAGTAAAAGTTTTACTGTTACCTGGTTGTAAGGCCAAGGCCCTGATATTACTTACTGATCACTATATTTTAATGTTAATGTTAATGGAGGTACAGGCCTTTTTTTTTTTTTTTTTTTTTTTTTATGTGATAATACCTTGTTTACAAATTACCTGGTGTCAATGCTGCTGGTGGTTCTCATTATTGGCCTAATAAATAATTTCCTCTAAATTCTCCCTGATCAGTTGCAAATTGTTCTGTTGCAAAATTCCATGGGTTATTCCACCTACCATTCGCTGTGTTCAGAGTAGTAGCTATTTAGCACTAGCTAGTAGTAGCAGAGCTCATCATTAATATTTACTCAGTAAAGTCTGGCAAGCAAGCAAAGCTTGAATACCCTTGGAAAATGTTACCTCTTCGCCCTCCTTTGTACCAAAATGATGAAGTTTACTAAGGGTTTCAGCCCTCTCAGTTGGAGCTGTTTTCACTTTCTTAGTGAATCCAGTTGTAATATTATCACTCCAGTTCAACCACTGGAATTTATTGAAAACTCAGAGGAGGAGTGTGATGGTGTCACAGCCCATCTGCCAGGGCTCCAGAGCCCAACTGAGGCCTGGGCCCTCATGGACGGGATAAATCCCTGTATATAATTTGATAACTGACTTACCTAGTTATCAAAAAGTTTATGAGGATCCGAGTAACCAGAGGCGTTTCTATCATATGTATTGCCTGGGTGCAAGCATTACCTAGCGCCCTTTAAAAAGCGCGCGGTCAAAATGGAATACGTACAAAAATGTTAATAAGTATAAACGGCCGGGCCGGCTGTCACACACCCCCTGCGTCATTGGTAAATACGCCTCTGCGAGTCACTCTTATCCTATCTTGCCCTCGTGTTAGGCGGATGTAAACTTGTACGTTCCGCATCCAAAACAGAGTCGCTATCGCTACTGTTGCAGTAGTTGAAGATGACGCAACTCTCTTCTCTCCGCGAGAATGGGCATTTTTACTCATTTCAACATCACTCTGTAAGTGTTCATCACTTTCACGGCTCATTTTCTCTATTAACCATAATAATAGGCCGGAAAAAACTTCTTTATACACATAAAGCAATACTTTTCATCAGATGAAAATATTTACGGCGGTTATCGCAGGAAATCACAAAACGCTATGACATTAGGAAGGGCTTGCCCACAGATGCAATAAACGCCCTCGCAGGTGACAGATAAGTAAGATACCAATTTAGCAGGAAAATTAGGGTGAGTACACATACCAATATAAGGTTTGGTACACACCTCACAGAACCATCTTCAAAGCGACGCTGTGTATTTTTAGTAAACACATAACATATAATTATCTAGGTAAGTAGGATATAGTCTAGTCGTTAGAAGGGAAATCAGGTAGTTAAAATAAAAATAACGTTTTAAATTAATTGTCAATTTGTTGAAGTCCATGGACTTTTACAAATTGCCGAAATACTAGCCCGTTTATGAGTTCTGCAAAGCTTGTTTGCTTATTCAGGACTGAAGTGAATCGTTTAGAAGTCTCAAGTAAAAGTCATACTAATAATAACAAAGTTAAAGAAGATTTAAGAATTTAATTTACTTTTATAGTAAACAGTGGCTCGAACACTTCGATTGTATAAGTGAAATGGAAATTTAAATCCAATTTTTTCTGACTTCTTAATATACCTACCTAATGTAAAATTAGCTAGACTAATCGTGACTTCGTAGTTTTTGAAAATTTGTCGTTCGTAGCCATGATCGAAATCAGCCTATTTTAACAAGCTACTACGTTGCACCAGCGTTCTGGGTTCGAGTCCTAGGTCATACTATGAAATACCGATTTTTTTTTTCAAGAAATTTTCATTATGACGTATGTGGTATCTCACCACGTTTCAGAGAGTACTTTAAGCCGTCGGTCCCGGTCATTATCATTAAAATCTTTTAGTGATTGCGGCAGAGTCAAACGCATTGGAGCATGGTGGGTCTAAGCTGCATATCTTATTTCCTATAATAAAGAAGGCCAGGAGGTCCTGTAGTGGGGCGTTGTGATTGAATAATTTGCGTGTTTCTTGGTTATTGTAGTAATTGTAGTAGAGTGTACAGTGAGTGAAGGAAATCTTAAATTAACGAAGGTCGATCCCTTCATCCAGTGTTCATTTATAAACAATTCACAATCGAACTTTGAGACAATGTTGATGAATTTAGGACTCTCAACTTGTCTTCTGGTGAAGTTTATTTTGTTTGGTCGAAATGGAAAGTTTTTGTAAGTTAAAGAAACCTTTAAGTTTCAAAGGCGGTCGTTTTTTGGGAAACTCAAAGGAAAAAAGTATGTTCAAAAACTAAAACTCGACTTCTGAAAATCACACATCGGGTCAAAATATAAGGTCAAAATCGGCAGTATTCACCTTTAACTAACCGTTTACTTTAACCCTCATATTTACGAGTATAAACATGGATTACAATTTAAACCGCAATTTTCTTCAAAATAAAGTGAACTTTAAACAGTAATGTTAGGGTCATCTTTACTTTCAAGTTAAGGCTTAAATCTTAATCTAAGTTTGTAAAAAATTCCGTGAGATTCTCTGGCAAATGCTTTAGGTTTAATGAAAAGGCGAAGTTCTGGCCATGACAGTTTATAGACCATTTGTTAGTTTTTTTGTTAAAAAAAATAATGCTCCAAGAAACAATAAATGTACCGCTAAGTTTTAACTCCGGCTTTCAAATAGCAATTTGTTTCTAAAAAAATAGCAAGAAAAATAAAAGTTAAAAAAGCACAAAGTCACTAATGAAAGTTTTTAATGGCTGGAAAAACAAAAATCTACTCGACCTCCTTTTTCAGAGGTGCAAATCTAACGCTGTTGAAAATGTTGTTCTAGAAGATTTACATTCTTAAGCACTTACGAATAGAGTGCAAATTAGTTTAATGTTAAACATTTGTTATTTTATACAGACTATTGGCTGAATACTCGTGACGGTCGAATTGTGTTAAGACCGTATGTATCTATTCATGTATTTTATTTATCTATCTAACATGATCATTATTTATAACATCATTATCAGCTGACATCTGCTGCTGGACTTAGGCCTCTTGTAACGACTTCCTAACTCTGTGGTCTTGAACCGTAAGGATCCAGCGGCTGCGTGATGTCATCGGTCCTCTAAAGTGCGTGGTCGATTGACAATGCTGTTCCGGTGCGAGGTCCCCATTCCAGCACCACGACCAACTACGGACTATGTGCCCCGCTCAAAATTTTGCGATTATTTGAGTTACTCGTATATCTGTGACGTTGGTCCTTCTGCGGATCTACTTATTTCTGATTCGATAGAGATATTCCGAGAATAGTTGGTTAAATCGCGCGCTGAATGATTTTGAATCAATCAATGACTTTTCAGCTCAAAGGAGATGGTCCATTTCAGGTTCACTCTTGTACCCCGTATCATTAAAATTAAAAAATATATATGGTATTTGTTAAAATCTAAATAAGTGAATGAAAATTCAACTAAATAAAAAGAAATAAATAAAATTAAAATCCAAGTTTTAGAGTTATATCAAGATAAAGCAATGACATGACATTTGAAAGCAAACGTCAAAACGACTATTGCGTTGAAAACGTCATCAATCCGCCATGGCTACCAATATTAGTCTTGCTTTTCTTGGGAGAAAATTAATATTATTTCGAAAGTATTAAAGTAAATTCGTAGATTTGTATATTCGAAAATAGTTAAAAAAAATATTTTCTATTATTTCCGCCAGGGTACAATGACTAATCCTGGGCTCCATATAATTTTGGACCATCTCCTTTCATCTATCGCCGCGGATACGTATCGGCTACGTACCTATTGTCTGCCAAACCGCGCGTTTGACTAGCCGGCAGCTCCCTTACGCCATTTCGTATACCTAATCCTAGTACAGATGCGTCATGCTATCACGGCATAAGGCATGACAACGTCGTGTCATTTGCAAGATCAATAGATGGTTGTTGAAAAAATAGTAAAGAGCACTGTGCAACCCAAATTATGCTTTATAAAAACTTCGCGAGTCTTTTTTATTTCGAATTAAAAACAATGGCCGAATTTCATGAAAGAGTGAAAAGTGTCGACGATAGGTCGGACAATAGCCTCGGATTTTTATAATTAATCTTTGACAGAACGCGAGTTTGTCTAAAAAATATTTTTAAATCAACTCTACACACAAAACAGGGTCAGCGGGTCAAACAGTGAGTGCGGTTCATTGTCGCAATTGTTTCCATTTTTGAATGTTTAAATTAATATTCAAAAATATATTTTGACAAATGTTTTTTGTATTAATCCATGTACAGTGTTTGCCAAGACGCACTTAAATCCAAACTTTATCATAATATTTTCAGCGCCTATCTTTAACTTTTTAAAAATAAATTGGTGTTTTCTTTTGTCAGAAGAAACGAATTTAAATTTTTCAAAACCCTACTTATTAATACCACAAAGATATAATTTTTTATAAAGAATTTAATTTTCTTATGCTACGAGTATCTTAGTATCCAAAACATATACTACTCTTACTTTGGGGATGTAGTAGTATAAAAAAAAAATACTTCTGGCCCCCATACATTTAATATCATTATTTTGTTATTTTGTAAACAAGTGAAACAAACTTAGTTTCACTTATTTACTGTTATTATATCTTAATTAAGCAGTTTCTACGTGATCAAATAAGCAATTTCGATTTATTAGTTGCGAAGTTCTCTCCACCTCACAATTTGTATTTAAATTAACGCTCACAGAGATGAGAGGGTAGATCGAGAAACGAAAACTCAATTGATTATATATTACGTAAACATTCCTTGTACACTTTACACGAAATTTTCAATTATGTGTCTACTGCCTACAGTTATATTGGGTCTTACTGAAATGGGCTTATTATGTAGTAACGTTGGAGTTTTGGTTAATTGGTTGGTCGATATCATGAGGAATCATTTATCCAATCGCCAAAACATTTAGTTTTTGGCAACCCTTTGTTTTTTTTTTTATTCATAATAGACTTGCGCTTGACTACAATCACGCCTGGTGGAAAGCAATGATGAGGTCTAGGTTGGAGCGCGCTTGCCTAGAAAATGCCTATTCACTCTTGTCTTGAAGGTGCAAAAATCATAAGTGTTAGGAAACACAGAAGCTGGAAGGGCATTTCACATCTTTGCTGTTCTTATTAAAAACGTCGATGCGAAACGTTACTTCTTTAGCAAATCCTCAAGTTTGATCTGTGAAGATGAAAGAGCTGACGAATCAAGAGATGATTTTTCATATCTTGCCGTGGAAAATAAAAAAGCCTTCGCCTTTTCGCCTCCGTAGTGCAGTGGTATGCTCGGGGGATTTACAAGACGGAGGTCCTGGGTTTGATCCCTGGGGTACAGGCTGACATATTTTTAGTTTTCATAAAATGCAGTACGTCTGGCTATTGCAGACTCTTAGTCAAATATACGAGTACGTAACTTGTGTTGTGACCTAATTGTAGTGGTACATTGTGTTATTACTGGGTTGTCGTTGGGTTGGGAGCAATCTTGGGTGATTGTAAAGGTTTATATCGGCGATACATGACGCAAGAGCGTGTTGGACACTACTCGACTCTTATTAAAGGGACCTACGCATTAATTCTTGTAAGACAGCCCTATGAGTATGGCTATGAAACCAGAGATATTAATGTGTATGTGTCAGTAACATGGATATTGGACGCCTAGTAATCTGATGAGTAGAATAAAGTCTTACATGTTCTAAGGTTCCCCATCCCCTAATCATAATCAGCTATCTATATTAAACTGCACCGTCACTTAACCATAAGAATAATTAGGTTTACTTGAATTGTGTGTAGGTACAACTTTAGAAACAATTTAAAGGTAAACTTTTTTTTAGAAATAGAAATGACGATTTTTGTAGAATAGAGATCTACAATTTTCATCTGAATTATTGTTATTATAGAACTTAAAATTTAATTTAAATTTCTTAAAGCTCATTATTGCGAATTTGGTGTTTCAAACACCAAATTCGCACATCAGATCTATGAGGACTTTTTACAATTTCATCATAAAGGCTTTCATATAAACACAGGTTCTTTAGAATACATGTAAATATACTACTCTATTATCCTGGATAACTGGATCAGGCTATACTTACTTCCTAATATTAAGATAAGTTCCAAAGACCTCGTATACTTGATCTCTGTGACTTAGTAGTAGGGTGCAACATTTAAGCTATAAAGATGCTAATACTCTTTAAAAATAATAAACAGTTAAATCGCTTCTTTCATAGTCGCACATAGTTAGGGTCACACCAATTCAAACTCTGCTAACGCCTAACCCAGACCTTGATTAATTTTGTCGGCATCTGTCCCCGTAATAGCCAACCGTTGTTCAAGAGGCCATGCAACACATTACACAAATTAAGCAATTTATGATTGCCACAGCCAAGAGTTATGGTTTACTTGGAATGTACATTGTACATACAAATTGGTGTAGCAGAAATAGTGACGTTAACACCTTTGACTTTAATTAAACCTCAGCAGTTATTGCTTTTTGGTGATAGATAGATAAATATTCTCCTTCAAGTACTTTTTTCTCTAGTAAGGTTACTTCGAAACAGATATTACATCTTTTAAAGCAGCCGCTCTGAATAAATATTTTGCTCATCTCGTTTCGCCTTCCAGGTCTTTGCCTTTCTTAGATTTTGTCTTGTATAGTACGTTGCACGATATATAGGTAGATACTAGATGTAGCTATACATTTATTGTACACAGATTATTAAAACAAAAGCTAATAGTAGATATTTAAAAAAACTGTAACCTGACTAAAATTCTGGCAATTTTAGTTAGGTTACAATGCCGTTTGCGTTGACTCAGGGTAACCTTTACTTTTATTTGTCTTTCCAGGATCAGGATTTAAACGGTAGGGGAACGTTATTTCATAATAAAAAACTCATCATAAGCGTACAATAACAAAGTGCATTATTCGTTTACTCTAACCCGCCCACACTCAATTATCCAGGTTTTAATTTACCCACACGGCGTATATGAACCGCTTGAAAAGCAGTCATTATTCCTTGCACAATGGCGCAAGACAATAGCGATAAAGCTAGTACGCGCATATAAGGTGTATTTACGAAAATAACTATCTTTTGGAAAGAAAGGAACTTTATTAAGCCAACAGAAAACGTTGCCAGAATATAATGCGGAGTTTTAATTTAAAAAGGGGTGCACAATTTTTTGCTGCCATCCAACGTTTGTTTTTGAACAAATCGGTTCAAATTATAAGAGTTTTAAAAATGCTGACATTTTTAGACTCGCAATTTATTATGTCTTACTATAGTTTGGCAAATTCGTTCGTAACACTTCCCATGGTCCGCGCGAGCTGGGAGGGGTAGAGATGCACCCCTCGACTTCTTGCCCACGCAGTCCTTTCCTCCCGTCGCCCGCAAATCATGGGAGTGACATCAACGAACTTGTCAAGCTATACCTACGTAACCAATGACTATTATAATACTAGCAGACACCTACCAGTTTGTCCGCCCTTAGACCTTTTTCATCTGGCATTGTCGCGAAATCTGTTCTTAGCAGATGTCAACTAACTATAATATACCTCCCTATCAAATTTCATCTTACTACGTCAAACGCATATTAATATTTCGTGATGCCTTTCGCTTTTATATATTTAAAGATAGATGTGAGCTTTTAAAAGCCTTTCAATTCAATTCTCTTAAATTCAGTTCAGTTCTTTTCAGTGTTTTATCACATTTCAAAGTAATTCAAAGTTTCGACTGCGTCAGACCAAATCCATGACTTTTCTTATATTTTTCCCCAAATTATTGCGTTGTCACAAAAAACAAACAAGTCTTGAGACCACTGTTAACTTCCAAGACGTCACAGTGACGTGACAGTTGTTGGGAGACAACAAATAGTTTCATATAACACCTTTTTACAACACAACGATTGGCAAAAGTGGGGACACGTAAAAATAAGCCAGTGGACGTAACCATGGCGAACATTCCCACTAATACCAGATTAGAACGGCAAAGACACGGACGTACGTACAAACTGAATACAAAACTGGATGCCATTGAGAGAGTCTTTTGTATCGGATCGCTACAAAGCTTCGCGGGACGCGCGACGGATCAAACTCAGACGGGCCGGGCTTTCGCGCGCGAATAGATAAAGTTTTTCTTTTGTATATCCCCGGGAAGATAGCGTTATGAAATTTAACAACTTTTCCTTTTGTAAACGGTTTCAATGTACAGTTCAATAACAACTCTGGCCAATGTTGGCGGAACAAGGATCGACACAATGTGTAACGAAATGATACATATTATTGTTGTAACATATTTGAATGTACACGCAAATATATACAGGATGTCCCGTAAATATTACGACATACTCTGCAGTGTGATAGCTGTCATCAAGGCCTAATAAAATAACGCAAATGTTAGCCGAAATTTTACGGGTTTTAAGTTATATTGATTTTTCTACAAAATAAAAAAATCATTACCTTCAGTGCTATTTAGTCGTACTATCTGTTGAAAACTATAACTTGAAAACCGTAAAATTTCGACTAGCATAATAGCGTTATTTTTGATGTCTAGCTATCTAGAGCTAGCTTAGACGGCCTACGTGGCGCAGTGGTATGCGCGGTTCATTTACAAAACGGAGGTCCTGGGTTCGATCCCCGGGATAAATAAATAATTAAAATATCACTCTGTAGAGTATGTCGTAACATTTACGGGACATCCTGTATATTTATATTATGGAAAGGCATGGTAAGTTTATAAAGGCCAATGCAATTGACTATGACACTATTTTGGGTGCTACTAAATCACATGCAGCATTGGAGAAGAATAACTATGACATCCTTTTTTTACCCCCGTCATTTGGGGGTTAAAAATGGTCAAAGTTACGCGAGATATAATCATCAAAACATTCTGGCGCGCTTTGTGAAGGAAATATTTTGAACTTTTTTGTTTAAGTCCAAAACAATGGCGGATTTCCATAAAAGAGCTCAATGTATCGACAACAACGCGAACAATGGGCTTAACGATAATTAATCTTTCAAAGAAGTTGATTTCTGCTTTCCATATAAAAAATGTTACAAAAAACCTATTGTTGTAGACAATCCTTTGCAATTTTAATACTCGGATGGACTTTAAAGGGAAATATGTTATATTTAGATCAAAAGTTTGAAGACCTATTGACTTTGTTGAGGTCTTTCGTACCTCGGGCTTCTTAATTGGAAATTGGTTTTTGAAATAATAATAAAAAATTACATAGGCTAGAAAAGTGTTGCTATGAAGTTACTACAGTCAGTTAGTCAGAAAAATCGGCTTATCGTTTATTCTTATTGAGTTGATAGAATGAAATGAATGAATGATAGAATTTTTTCGATCGATATCTCAATAATAATAAGCGATAGTTGAAAATTGTAGAGCACCATAAAGAGCTTTTATAGCAACAAAAAGTATTGAGAACCAAATTATTGTAAAAAAACTGAATTCAACCCTTTTTTAACCGAATTCCAAGAAGGAGGAGGTCCTACGTTCGGCTGTATGTATTTTCTTCTTTTTCGAGATAAAATTTAACCTATGACACTATGAAAATTACATGACTTTCTAGCGGGATTTTTTTTAATTCGGTGAAGTAGAACCAGAGATTACCCCCTACAACACCAAAAACTATACGTCTTTAAAAAATTAGTACAGAGCATAGACTAGCGGACAGCCCGCAGTTTAATCCATTTAATTCCCATTTTCGTACGAATACGAGGACGGAATATAGTTTATGTTATTCACTGATAATGTAACATTCCATTGGTAAAACATTAAATGGCTTACGGCCAGTTTCTTCATCGCAAGTAACAGTCAAAGTAACGTCATAAATCAAAAGCGACGGTCTTATTCACTGAAAAATAAAGTCTTCACTACTGACTACTTTTACTGTTACTTTAGCTTTACATGAAGAAACTGGCTGTTAGGCACGAATGCGTAATAGACAGAGTAATATGTAAGAAGCATGGATGTATTTAGAAGTATTGTCACGGTTGCCCAAAATTGGTGAACTCGAATGTTTTCTTAAATGAAATAGCTGGGCGATAGTTCCACAATTCACGCAGGTGGCGGAGGAATGCAGGAGGCGCGGAGAGGGAATGTTTAATCTGTGGCCACTACACATTCCGACACGGGCTCGGCGGACACACTGTGCATATCTTTGCCTTTTTGTTGTTATCCTATCAAAAGTTATCTGTAAGAAACCATAAGAGTCCCCGCTCCCTTACAACTTTTAGTTAACCGACTTTTTTTTTTCCGTAGGGAGAAAATCCTCATGGACACCCGTTTGGGTAGTGCTGGACTCCTACCGGCTAAAAACCCCTCCTACCTTCAGAACACTGTGTACCTGTCATTCGGCCTACCACCAACGTCGCAGTCTTTTCTTACTTTCCGAGTATCTTTTCATTTTTCTCCTTTATTTTCACTATGCATTCCGGCCGACTTAGTCGGCCGATAATAGAACAGGTATAGCGATGTATGACAGCTCGCACATCTGTCCAACTAAAACACGCACAATTAAAAAGTCGGCCAACTAAAAATTGTCAGTGAGCAGCCACCCTAAATATTGCAGTTGCTTGTTTTTCATATAATCATAAGCACGTCTGTGAGGTTTTTTGACGATCTCCGCTGCGTTGTGGTGTGCGCAGTGGATTTACAAGAAGAGAGTTGCTAAGCTACTTTAATGCGGAGTGATGGGTTTTGGATGATAATTTAAATAATTAACTCTGTAACAATAATTATCACGTCTTTATGATAATATAATCAAATCGAAATATCTTCATACAATCGAAATTCCTCAGTGTCTGAAGACAAAAGTCTTCGAACAGCGCGTGTTGCCTGTGATGTCTTATGGTTCTGAGATTTGGTAGCTTCATAAGAAAGTTCAGAGTCACACAGCGGGCGATGGAACGAGCTATGTTAGGAGTATCTCTGCGTGATCGAATCAGAAATGAGGAGATCCGCAGAAGAACCAAAGTCACCGACATAGCTCAACGAGTTGCGAAGCTGAAGTGCCAATGTGCGGGGCACATAGTTCGAAGAGCCGATGGGTGTTTGGGTTCCAAAGGGTAGGGCGCTGGTGGACTGACGACATCAAGGGAGTCGCAAGGATTCGCAGAATAGTATCGTGATGTTTGGAAGTCCATACAAAAGGTTGATGTCCTGCAGTGGATGTCTATCGGCTGATATGATGATGAATTGAATCGAAATAGTTTCATGCTAATTCATATTGTAATGGAAAATCACGCGCCAACTTCACTATTATTAAGCAAACAATTTGAAATGGAAAATTAATTTTCCATTAATTGACATCAACGTTGGAAAGTAGTATAAAATCAATTAAATTCCCCGTTTCTCAATCTACCGTCCCATCTCGATAACATTAATTTAAATTCAAATTGTGAGGCCCGGGACAAGTTCGCAACTAATAAATCGAAATTGCCTATTGGGTCATGCCGAGATGGCGTATTTAGATAATTTAGGTGCTTAATTAACACATCGTGGAGCTGCAATCAATGAAACTTGCTCTTCGACAACGACATTTTATACTATAGACATGTTAGGTGCCTACAAAATCACCGCAAAAAGTGATCCGAATTTGACTACTCCACTGAGCGTATCGCATGCGCATGTTTAATTCAATTATATATTTATGTATATACAGTTTTTACAGTTCCTGAATACACAACTTGACATTATATGTACAATATCTCATCATTATCATCATACCAGCTAATGGACGTCCACTGCAGAACATAGTCCTTTTGTAGGGACTTCCAAACATCATGATACTGAGCCACCTGCATCCAGTGAATTCCCTGCGATTCGCTTGATGTCGTCAGTCCACCTGGTGGGGGTCGACCAACACTGTGCTTTCTAGTGCGGGGTCGATAACATTAATTTAAATTCAAATTGTGAGGCCCGGGACAAGTTCGCAACTAATAAATCGAAATTGCCTATTGGGTCATGCCGAGATGGCGTATTTAGATAATTTAGGTGCTTAATTAACACATCGTGGAGCTGCAATCAATGAAACTTGCTCTTCGACAACGACATTTTATACTATAGACATGTTAGGTGCCTACAAAATCACCGCAAAAAGTGATCCGAATTTGACTACTCCACTGAGCGTATCGCATGCGCATGTTTAATTCAATTATATATTTATGTATATACAGTTTTTACAGTTCCTGAATACACAACTTGACATTATATGTACAATATCTCATCATTATCATCATACCAGCTAATGGACGTCCACTGCAGAACATAGTCCTTTTGTAGGGACTTCCAAACATCATGATACTGAGCCACCTGCATCCAGTGAATTCCCTGCGATTCGCTTGATGTCGTCAGTCCACCTGGTGGGGGTCGACCAACACTGTGCTTTCTAGTGCGGGGTCGATAACATTAATGTAAATTCAAATTGTAAGGCCAGAGACAAGGTTGTTTACTATGCGACTCATTGAAATTAATTAGCCGATTTTGTTCGCCTCAATTTTAATGCGCTAGTGACATGTCTCTATTTTAAAATCTTTGCTCTTCGATTCCTGTTTAGCAGATACGACTTCCTGTGTCCTAAGATTTGTCGTGATGTTTGAACTGCCTCATTTGCCTAGTGTTCAGCCTGTGGCTTCGAATCACGAAGTCTTGGGTTCGAGTCTTGCAGTGCTATTCTGTACCGATGTTTTTACAACTCGACTGTATAACTATTAAGAGAGATGAAGGTGAATTCAAAACTCGCACGTTATAGGTCATCGTTTAAGAATACTACTATAGCTACTGGTTTGGTTATGAAATACTGAGATTTTCATTTTTTTTTCTAGAAATTTTCTAGGATATTCAGGACCAGGTCCGCTATTATTGTGTCGATCGTCGTTAAAATTTGTTGCAAAACCGATTGAATAAGTACCAGTAAAAGTTCCAAAACAATTTCGCTTCTGCGTTTTATCAAAAAAAAAAAAAAATACGTAGGCCGGAATTTCATACAACTTTGCTCTTTATGTTCAGCCACTTTAGAATGTAAATTTGGTGGAAACATAATTCTCGGCGGTAGTTAGCGGTTTATACTTTGGAATAACGAGGTCATGAGAACTTTTTATTTTTTTTTATTTTTGGCGGACATTCGAAAGTTTCATTAGTGAATTCGCGCACGTAAATTCGCAACTTTTTACGTTTTCTTTATGTTCTTTAAAATGTGTAGTTGCGGGTGTAAAAGGTAGGTGAGAGTGTTATGTATGCGCTGTGTTTTTTTCAATCAAAAGTTTTTATCAACTAGCTTTGTTTATGTAACTAGCTTTGTTTTTGACGGCCTCCGTGGCGCAGTGGTATGCACGGTGTACTTACAAAACGAAGGTCCTGGGTTCGATCCCCTGCTGGGTAGATTGATTTTCTTAATTGGTCCAGGTCTGGCTGGTGGGAGGCTTCAGCCGTGGCTATTTACCACTCTACCGGCAAAGTGGCACCGCCAAGCGATTTAGCGTTCCGGTACGATGTCGTGTAGAAACCGAAAGGAGTGTGGATTTTCATCCTTCTCCTAACAAGTCAGCCCGCTTCCATCTTAGACTGCATCATCACTTACCATCAGGTGAGATTTTAGCTAACTTGTAAATAATAAAAAAATCAACTGGCTTTATAGTGTAATTTGAAGAACGCCATAAAGTAGAGACCTACCGAACTGATATTATGTGGTTTTCATAAAAAAGAGTTATTCATGAGAAAGGTTCAGGTTTAGGTGTAGGTACAAATTGGCAAATAATTTGTAATTACAATCGAATTTAACAGGTGTTACTTTGCGAATAATCATTATCTTTACTAATATTATAAAGCAGAAGAGTTTGTTTATTTGCTTGAACGCGCTTATCTGAGGAACTACTGGCCGATAAGAAAAATTCTTTCATTGTTAGATAGCCCTCTGCCTCGAGGAAGGCTATAGGCTGTATATTATCTTCGAAAAATAAATCTATTATAATTCACTATTAATAATAATCGTTTCTTTGAAGTTAGAAGGGACAGAGGTCTCCATGCGGGCAAAGGCGAGGTCTTTTACCAACAGATTTACATAATGTATAATGTAATGTTTCTACTATTTAAATTTTTTTTATGGGACCAAAGATTTGCCTTCGAGTCGGAGGGCGTAGGTTCGAATCTGGTCCGAGGCATTGGTCAATCTTTCCAGTTATGTGCATTTTAAGAAATTAAATATAACGTGTCTCAAAACTTGAAGGAAAGACATCGCGAGGAAACTTGCATATACCTGAGAATTTTCTCAATTGTGTGAAGTCTGCCAATCAGCATTGGGCCAGCGTGGAGGACCCTAAACCCTCTCATTCGGAGAGGAGACTCGTGCTCAACAGTGAGCCGAAAATGGGTTGATGACGATGATAATACTTTTACGGTTATGTAAATGGGCAAGTTTAAGTCAGGTTTATCGGAATATTCTCACTCTACTACTAACTCTCCTCTAAACTCTACTAATACTCAGCAGTTTACAGAAAATATTCTAATACAAACTTAGGCTCCTACCACATAAAAGTTTTGATGTGTTACAAAAGACAGATGCCCTGTTTCCCGGCCGAGACCGCACGTTTAAAGTTTCGAGAAAGATCCCTTCAATTTGCGTTAAAACTAAACAAGATTGTGTTGGGCGGAAATGCTTCTATTATGTAACTCTTAGGTGCCATATCCATGGACAAGACTAAAGTGATCACAGATTTAGGAAGCTTTTAGCGTTGTCTGTTCTGTGATAGTGATGATACTCTGGTGGATTTATCATTGGTGTATACAGGGTGTTGCTGAGTATTTCCAATAACTTCAAGGTGTTGACAAGTCCACTTATAGGAGCCGAACTGCATAACATATTTTTGTGGCAGAGGTTTGTGAAAAACTAAATTTCACGCGGACGAAGTCGAGGGCGTCCGCTAGTCAGAGATAAATTTCAAAAAAGACCTAAATTCACAGACCCGGTACTAAAAGTAAAAACTTTTTTTAATTAGTCAGTTGTTTTGACGGCCGTGACGGCGGACGGCGTGGCGCAGTGGTATGCGCAGTGGACTTACAAGACGGAGATCCTGGCTTCGATCCGCGGCTGTACCGATTGAGGTTTTCTTAATTGGTCCAGGTCTGTCTGGTAGGAGGTTTTGGCCGTGGCTAGTTACCACCCTACCGACGAAGACGTACCGTCAAGTGATTTAGCGTTCCGGTACGACGTCGTGTAGAAACTGAAAGGGGTGTGGATTTCATCCTACTCCTAACCAGTTAGCTCGATTACATTTAAGATTGCATCATCACTTACTATCAGGTGAGATTGTAGTCAAGGGCTAACTTGTAAAGAATAAAAAAACCTAATAATAGGTTTCAGTAACATATACCCTATAACCCAAAAAGACCCAGTTCCGGACACCCTTACCCCTAGGCTATTAAAAGCCGAAAGCGTCGCCCTACAACCTACATCGCAAAGTTGTTTGATTTTGAGTAAATCGAGGGCACTCGGAACTTTGTAACGGAAACCGCGGAACACTCCGGTGGACATCTGTTCCGAACTTTTCGAATACATTAAAAATTGCTCGCGTTAATGCCCGGCGCCAACTTTATTAATTTCTTTTTATTTAACCACAGAATGGGGAATTGGGAAAGAGGCACATACAAAATAAAATAAATAAAATTAAACAATACACTCATCACTACATAGCCCCAAAGTACTTATCATTTGTGTTCTGGGTTCTAAGATATTGAAGACTAGCGGACGCCCGCGACTTCGTCCGCGTGGAATTCAGTTTTTCACAAATCCCGCGGCAACCATGGATTTTTCTGGGATGAAAAGTATGTGAGCCTATGTGTTAATCTAGAGTATAATATATTTCCATTCCAAAGCCATTCCATTTCAGCCAAATCGCTTCAATAACCGCAGCGAAAAGGAGGAACAAACATACACACTAACACACACACACACACACACATACGCAGCTGATTTTATAATATAAATATAATGTATAAACACACCCACACACTGGAAATCACCCAAGTTCATCACACAAATGTTTTTCCAGTTGCGTAATCGATACTGTAAACAGGGCATCACGCTGAAACTACTGAATAAATTCAAATGAAACGAGGTACCATTTGAGTCCATAACAAGAAGAAGGTTATATTATGATACATTTGTCGCCAAGTAAATTAATTCAAGATTCTACCCCTGAAGGAGCTAAAGTTTCAATTTTAATAGTTCATCTATTTATTATATATAAAACATACGAAGTTATAAATTGATGGGGGTGAAATAGGGGATGAAAGTTTACATCGATTTTCACGCGGACGAAGTCACGGGCGTCCGCTATAGCTTGGCAAATTCGTTCATAACACTACCGATGCTCCGCGCGCACGACTTCATACCCGCGAAGTCCTTCCCTCTACCTCGCGCGAACTACTTCACACCCGCGCAGTCCTTTCCCCCCGTCGCCCGCATATCGTGTGAGTGTCAAAAACGAATTTGCCAAGCTATAGTACAATATACACGAGTACATTGTCTGGAACTAACCGTCCACCCTGAAAAAGGTTCTCCCAAGGGCAAGAAAAAAAAACTGTTCAAAAATAATAACTTAAAAGTTATTGTAACAGAATATTAATTATTAATTAAGGGATTATTAAATTAAACAAAACGATTCATTAATTAACATCGCTGTTTTAACGTTTGATGTTTGACAAGCTAACAATGGTCACGTCCCTCAATCTCTTAATTAAGTCATTAAGATTTGACTTGCTCCTTTGTAAATTGTTGATAAAAGGTACCTGAATGTTACAAACCGATGAAATATTCATATTTCATTCCAGGATTATAAAGTAGTGACAATGAATAGTAGCAAATAATATTAAAAAAAGAGCAAATTCTTGAGATAATATGTATAATTGATAGCCCAGTGGATACGATTTGTCTCCGATTCCGGAGGGCGTAGGTTTGAATCCGGTCCGGGGCATGCACCTCCAACTTTTCAGTTGTGTGCATTTTAAGAATTTAAATATAACCTGTCATATACGGTGAAGAAACAACATCGTGATGAAACCTGTATACCAGAGAATTTTCTTATTTCTCTGCGTATGTGAAGTTTGCCAATCCGCTTTGGGCCAGTGTGGTGGACTTGGCTTAATCCCTCTCATTTTGAGAGGAGACTCGAGCTCAGCAGTGAGCCGAATATGGGTTGATAATGATGATGATGATGACGTATAATTGTATATTTTCAGATCTCGGAATCGTGAAATGTGATAAATATAATAAGCTTATGCTTCTCGAATTTATAAAGTACCTATAAAGAATGTATGGATTTTGCAGAAATCGTGACAGAAATAAAATTTTGGAAATGTAAATAAACACGAAAATTGTTTTCAAAATGATAAATTGATGATAACATGCTACAAACATAAATGAACCAGTATGTTTTTGTTATTGCAAATCGTTGTTAATAGAGTGCTTTAAAATAGATCTCTAAAATCCACTATCCTAAATAAGGACCTATGGAATTATATCCTGAAATACTCCAACAAAAGAAAAGTTTTTAACAACTCATCCGACCATTGCTTTGTAATCGTTTTAGTTTGTTACCTTTGTTAACTCCTCGAGATGTTGATAAGTATCTTCTCAAAAAAAAAAATATTTTCAGTTATAGATAAAACAGATTCTGTGGGTAGACCCTTAAAATATTTTTCAACCTAATAAAAGCCAGCAGCTCGCCACTCGACAACTTCAACGTAGTTAAGGTTAGTTATGAAAAAACGGGTTAAGAACTGCTTTACAAATCGTCGCGGTCGGGAAAAAAGTAGTTTGTTTGTAGGTAAGGCCGTTAATCAAAATTATAAATCAACTGCGTTTTGAATTTCGCCCAAAGCGGGCGAAGCGAAAGCCGGAACAATTTTGTTTTGAGCCACGGTGACCAGGCTTGTAAAATAAAATTTCGAGACAAAAACAAAGAAGGTAAACAAACCAAAATCGTCATCGTCATCTGGCTATTTTACCAGATTTGAGGATCACGCTGCTCAAAACGTTGGTAAGAATAAGGTGATAATGTTTTCATACTAAGTATAAAAGATACAGATAATATCATCGATCTAAAACTTCTAGTTTGTAATAACATTTCCTTTAAAAATGCAAACCAAAGTATGTTATGAAGGTTAAGAGTTTTACTTACTGGTTTTTTAATATTTGATGTTTGGCTTTTAAATATAACTATATGTATTAATGTATAATTATGTTCTGTAAGTATAAGATAGTCTGATAAAAAAACATCGCTGTAGTTCAATAATGTAGCTATAATTCAAGTTGCCTACTATTATTACAATTAAAAAAAATTGAACTATTGGCTCGCTTCTGGTTTTGTGATTTTTTGCCTCTTTGATTAGAGCAAGCATGTACGGATCATGAAAAATAGTCTGATGATGATTGAATAAAAAATGAATGAATTTTAATTTAATTTTTAGGATTGTCCGCGTAACTCATAAAGCTTGGACTGTTTGCGAAAAGCGGAAATACGTGGCAAAGTTGGCTTTATTGTTGGTGACGTTTTTTGTTTCTCGCTTACGTTTCTGCGAATATTTGTACCGTAATAACTTGCAAACGGATACATTTTATTGTTTCAAGTTGTAAGGTTCACGTTTGAACGCTGTCTCAAAAGTTTCATTTAATGAACTTCTTTATTAAAACTGTTCTGAAACTCTAAGCTCGTGGACTAAAATATAGACAGGAAACAGTTTCAGTTTATTGTAGTTATTAGTTATTGCATTAAATACACCTTCAAAGTATAAAAAATATAACCAATATTAATTCCTTTAAAAATAATCTGAAAGCTTGGCTTGTCGAGAAGGCTTTCTATAGCTACAACGAATTTCTAGAAAATAAAATTTTGTGACATTTAGTTTGTTATATAGTGTTAGTACTATAATGTATAATGATTTTAAAAATATTTTTATAATTCATTGAGAAAGATAATTTATAATTAAGTATAATAATAATGATTTTGTGACGATTAATATGAACATTTAATTATAAAATGACTATTTGCTCACTGACTATGGGAACATTGTTGTATAAATATATAGTGAGTAAAATCAAGTAAAATATATGCTTGAATGGCTCGGGCACTTAATTACGGTGATACGACCCTTAGTGAAATTATATCCTAGAGAGCACGTTCAAAATACTCTCCTTGTCTTCATAATATTCTCACAATTATATCTTTACAAGGTTCTTCTTTTACATACGATAATGATATAAATAGCACGTCTCTTCTAATAACTTCTATAAGACATTGATAATAATGTGTAATAATTCACGTACCGCCAGGCGATTTAGTGTTCCGGTACGACGTAGTGTAGAAACTGGAAGGGGTGTGGATTTTCATCCTCCTCCTAACAAGTTAGCCTGCTTCCATCTTAGATTACATATACACTCAACATCACGTGAGATTGTAGTCAAGGGCTAACGTGTAAGGAATAACCTTACCTTACCTTACCTTATCAGCCGATAGACTCCACTGTTGGACATAGGCCTCTTGCATGGAACTCCAAGCACAACGATCTCAAGCCACCAGCATCCAGCGTCTCCCTGCAACCCGCTTGATATCCTCGGTCCACCTAGTGGAGAGTCGACCAACACTGCGCTTTCCGGTACGGGGTCGCCATGCCAGCACCTTGGGAGCCCAACGTCCATCGGCTCTTCGAACTATGTGGCCTGCCTATTGCCACTTCAGCTTCACGTTTGCTGAGCTATGTCAGACTTTGGTTCGACTGCGGATCTCCTCATTCCTGATTCGATCACGCAGACAAACACCAAGCATAGCTCGCTACATCGCCCGCTGAGTGACTTCGAGCCTTCTAATTAGGCCCATAGGTATAGGTATAGGTAGGTCCCATATAAAAAACAAAAAAAAAAGTTCAACACAGCAGTATGGATTGACGGTACAAATAAGTATCTCGTATCTTTTCTACTAACTACTACGATATAGTCTAAGAGAGAAGCGTGTTATGACAAAGTTGCAGTATCCCCATACCCCTAATCGGTTTCCACGTGGCATCGCGCCGGAGCGCTGTGCGAAAGTTCGCGAAATATTTAATGTTTTGCCGAGTGCTGCAGTTTTAAGTTGTGTTGTGAACAAAAGGCTTTGTGCACTTGTCGCTACACCACGTGTTATGATGCAAAATCCTTTGAGTGAGAATTTGTTGGGTTTTACTAGCTGAGATATCGGCTTGGAAAACAGAGCGGCTTAGGTTGATTAATTTTTCATTTGTTTACATTTGTGTAAACAATGATATTTTAAATTGTAGATATGTTACCTGCTTACAAAATCACCGCTAAAAGTGATCTGAATTTAGCTACTCTACTGAGCGCACCCTTGCACAATTTTGTGTTTATTTACATTATGTGTATCCATCCACATATGCATTGTAGATGGATGTTACAGATTACAGATATTATGATTCCTACTCATTCACGCGAGAACTGTTCTATAAATTTTAATGATGTTAGGCAAAAAGTCTGAAATAACAAAATAAATTTCTTGTTCTTTTGATGTTAGAACGGTGCACCACGTAAGCGTAAAGCGTAAGGTCGTCTGCTAATCTGCTAGATTGTGAAAAACACTTTGACGCCAATACATAATTCGTTTACTCAAAAATAAAATTAAAATTCAAAACGCGCTGAATAAGACGAAAAGCTCTCACCAACTCTAGTCCAGTTTGTTGGTATAATTTTTGTTATCATAGTAAAATGGATATAATAAAATTGTTGGTGCTACGTGTATTGCGTGAACAAAATTTTTAAAGTCATAGGTTTTATAAATTTAGATTTCGAATGGACAATTGAATATCTGATTCTATAACCAGCCGATGATAAATAGCAACTTTATGTTTGTACTCGTAATTATATAAATTAAGTTAATTAATTAATTACGGATAGATAACTATCCTCGATTATCAGTAACAGTCAAACTATCTTTACACAGTCAAACTATCTGTCAGTAGGTTATTGAAAAGCAGATAAAACAGAAAGATATATTTCTTAACTTTAGTAAGCGAAATGGCGGAAAGATAGGTTATTGAAAACGGCCGTAAGAGATTCAGAATTGATTTTGAATTATATTTCTTAATTGATCTCTTCTATTTGTCATATTTTTAGCTGACTCAGACGTGGTTACTAAAATAAGAAAACTAATGTCGAACAAAGGTTATGATTTACAACATTTGTCAGGACAACTTAATTAACAGATCAAACTGTAACCAAAATAAGACCCTAGAATGGCAGAGAATGACCTTAAATGAAGTCACGCACTTGTGAACGTTGTGTGTAGGGTTAAAAGATCCTTTGATTTTTTTTTTTTTTTTTTTATTATTTTTTACAAATTAGCCCTTGACTACAATCTCACCTGATGGTAAGTGATGATGCAATCTAAGATGGAGGCGGGCTAACTTGTTAGGAGGAGGATGAAAATCCACACCTCTTTCGGTTTCTACACGGCATCGTACCGGAACGCTAAATCGCTTGGCGGTACGTCTTTGCCGGTAGGGTGGTAACTAGCCACGGCCGAAGCCTCCCACCAGTGTGTGACTGTTAACAAACACTCTCCTTTTCCACTCAAGTCACTCTCCCCGCCTATCCCAAGTAACCCATAAAGAATTACACAACAAGAGATGTGGACGGCTCGATCGCCACGAGCACACTGAAGCCGTCCGTACCGCAAGTCGTTGCAACGCGGCCATAACAATATCTAATGTCTCTTCTAATATTAACATAAAGTTTAAATATCAACGAGATTCCAAGCGTTGTTTCTGTACAAGCCATAAACAAAGCCCGCAATCTGCATATGAAGCAGGATTTTCAACGGCGTCAAGGAAAAACGTTAAAAACACCATCACTCATATCTGCCCGCTCTAATCGAGTCAAATAAAGAGTTTGAATTTAAAACGCCATGCCTGTCTGTTAGATTTAAACCCCATTTGTGTTTCGAGGTTATACGGGAAATTTTTCAAGCTATGCTGTACTGGAATAATTATTTTCCATTTTCCAAACTCTACAAGCTATTGTTATGCAATTCATAAATTGAATTTTTCTAGTTTAACGCACTGTGGTTGATTTACTATAGTAATTTTTTTTTTTGTATGAAATCTACTAAAATGTTCTTACCTAGAAAAAAAAACACATTTAAATATAATTTCTTGTATTTTGTTAACACTTAAGTATATAGACTTTAGTTTTTAAAATAATAAACTCATAATTTGAATAATAAAATCATATTATTCATAATATGAAAAGCATAGCCCAACCTTAATAGATACATCATTAAAATGTTTGACTCAAATGCAATGTTCAGGGATCGGTACTTGCTTGGGTTGGACTATTACACAAACATCACAATATTTGTTTAGGCAAATATTCTATGTATTTTTACAAAAATCAGTGCAATATTATCTATGTTTGTGTCTTCTATGAGTCAGGGATCCGTAGAACATTTTTTACGACTGATTACTATCAAGTTAATTTTTCGTGAGTAACTTCATCTCGATGAGATGATTAACTTTTTTATGTACGAAAGTTGTTGATTCTGGTATCTAACTGAGTTACTAGAAAATAAAAATTTCTGAGCGTCGAAACGAGATAATGTAATGATAATAAACGAGATGAAGCTAGTCACGAAAAATTAACTTGATAGTAATCAATTGTAGCCCAGTGGATATGACCTCTGTGGTTTCTAATCCGGTCCGGGGCATGCACCTCCAACTTTTGAGTTGTGTGCATTTTAAGAAATTAAATATCACGAGTCTTAAACGGTGAAGGAAAACATAGTGAGGAAACCTGCATACCAGGGAATTTTCTTAATTCTCTGCGTGTGTGAAGTCTGCCAATCCGCATTGGGCCAGCGTGGTGTACTATTGGCCTAACCCCTCGGAGGACTCGAGCACAGCAGTGAGCCGAATATGGCTTGATATTGATGATGATGAATCAGTTGTTAAACATGTTTGATGATCCCGTACTAAATAAATCACATTTATTCTCTGGCATCATGTCCCAAAGCTCTATCAATGAATACATAGATGATTCGGAACATTCTGTCGAAGTGTTGTTTCAAGTAAAACATTCTAGCAGATCGCCTGGCGGTCGACTTCTCCACCGGATGTATTGTCTTACGATTCATCCTTCGACGATGTAGTTGAATTTCAACGGTTAGAGCTATGGCTGAAAATGAGGCAAAAAGATTTACCACTATAAATCAATTTATATTATCGATTATAAAACAAAATAAAATTGTAAAATACTTATAAATTGAAGTATGTCAGTGTGTTTGAACGCTACTGAATGGATTTTCAAACTGTTTTCAATAATGGGCAGAGTTGTTGATGAGAAACGTATGGATTTTATCTCTAACTAGCCGACGCAACGCGGTCTTCCCGTTCCCGTAGGAATACGGGGATAATATATAACCTATAGCCTATAGCCTTTCTCGATAAATGGGCTATTTAACACTGAGAGAATTCTTCAAATCGGACGAGTAGTTCCTGAGATTCAGCGTTCAAGTAAACAAACAAATATACTTCAGTTTTCATTATTAACAGCCGATGGACGTCCACAGCTGGACATAGGCCTCTTGCATGGACTTCCAAACAAAACGGTCTCGAGCTGCAAGCATCCAGCGACTCCTTCAACCCGCTTGATGTCTTCAGTGCACCTAGTGGGGGTCGACCAACACTGCGATTTCTATTAAAAATACTGAACCAATTTTCATGAAAATTAAATGGAACGAATCTAAAAGTCTTTCAAACAAAAAAAGAATTTAAAATTGGTTAAGAAATTACGAAGTTATGCGGGTACAAGCATAAAAACACATACGCATAGAATTGAGAACCTCCTCCTTTTTTTGAAGTCGGTTAAAAAAGACATACACATAAACAGAAAGGGGTGTGGATTTTCATCCTCCTCCCAACAAGTTAGCCCGCTTCCATCTTAGATTGCATAATCACTTACCATCAGGTGAGATTGTAGTCAAGGACTAACTTGTAAAGAATAAAAAAAAAACAAAAGTTTACACCAATTTTTGGCGGAAATTGACGGTTAATTATTGTATAGTTGCAATCGGCTTGGCATTCACAGTCGAAGCCGATAAATGTACGGCTAAATGTATCGGTAATTAACGATCGTCATGAAAATATAGCAATTAATATAGCAAAAAATGCTGTGACAAAAACCTCAAACAACATCAGAAGCGCAAGTTGCGCTTTTCTCAGCATTTGCCGCTTCGATTAAGTTATTATTTATGTCTAATCTCAATAAAAGTATAATTATAATTAAAGTTCTCAAATGTAATACTAGATGCAGTTGGTAGTCTGTTACCCCACGGTAACTTTTGGTGTTATAATAATAATTCATAAGTCAAACGTCAAATCTATACTAATATTATAAAGCTTTAGAGTTTGTTTGATTGAACGCTCTAATCTCAGGATGTACTGGTCCGATTTAAAAAAATCTTTCAGTGTTAGATAACCCATTTATCGTCGGCCGGCCAATAGTCCACCACGCTGGCCCAATGCGGATTGGCAGACTTCACACACGCAGAGAATTAAGAAAATTCTTTGGTATGCAGGTATCCTCACGATGTTTTCCTTCACCGTTTGAAACACTATATATTTAGTTTCTTAAAATGCACACAACTGAAAAATTGGAGGTGCATCCCCGGATCGGATTCGAACCCACAACATCCGGAATCGGAGGCAGAGGTTATATCCACTGGGCTATCACGGCCTTTATAATATTAGTGAGAAATCCAATTTTTTATCATGACATGACACTAATAGCTAATGTATATAAAAAAAGAAAGTAAAAGTATTTTTTAAAAATGTATCTCTCCGAAACTACTGGATTAATTCAACTGAAACTTGGACTGAAACTGAAACGTCAAGTTTGACTTTTCAAAACTATGAGAGAGTATCCGCGGGGCGAATGCTAATAAATAATAAATAAATCAATATATTTGACGGCTTCCGTGGCGCAGTGGTATGCGCGGTGGATTTACAAGACGTAGGTCGTGGGTTCGATCCCCGGCTGGAACGATTAAGGTTTTCTTAATTGGTCCAGGTCCGGGTGGTGTGAGGTTTCGGCCGTGGCTAGTTACCACCCTACCAACAAAGACGTACCGCCAAGCGATCTAGCGTTTAGTGATGTCGTGTAGAAACCGAAAGGATTTTTATCCTCCTCCTAAAAAGTTAGCCTGCTTCCATTTTACATTGCATCATCACATCATCATTGACGGCCGCGTGGCGCAGTGGTTAGTGACCCTGCTTTCTGGATCCATGGCCGTGGGTTCGATTCCCACAACTGGAAAATATTCGTGTGATGAACATGGGTTTTCTACAGTGTCTGTGTGTATTTATACATTATATAAGTATTTATATGTAGTATATAAATGCATATGAAAATTATAATATCAACTATCTTAGTACAAGCTACTCTGTATGTTTACTTTGGGGCTAGATAGTGATGTGTTTTGTTTAAGTATATTTATTTATTTATTATTTATTTTAAATATTTTAAATATCACTTACCATCATGTGAGATTAGTCAAGGGCTAACTTGTGTAAAATTAAAAAGAAAGTTGTGTATAGATGTGTGGTAAGTTGTAACACATTGTCAAACATGCTCACCAGCTAACAGATATCCCATGCTGAGTAGACAAAATGCGCCCTGGAACATAGCCAGCGACAAGGGCTCGAGCCCTATCGTCGAGTCGGACTGCGTCTGGCATATGAGTAGGGAGAAAATATTAGTTGTCAGTTTTAAAATAATTAACTGAGGACCACGACTTCGTTTCAACACATGACAAAAACGACATCTTTCTATGTACTTTGACGTAGGAAAAAGCGTTTTTGAACCGAAGTTAAATAAAGTCCAACAAATTGTGTTGCCTCAAGCTACGCTAATATAAGCTAAATATACTAGTAAAAATTCTTCTTTTTTTCCTATTTTTGTCGAATCATCTTATTTTTTTTCGGTACTTCCGTTCATTATAAGTCTACTTACAATTCAAGTTATCATTTTAGTTAATGTATTGAAGTTAAATTTTTAACGTGAAACATCTATAGCCGAACATAAAACCTACTTATGGCGTGCTATATGATGGTATATCGACTCATCTGTTAAGTAAATTTACAAAATAATGTCGATGTTTCACATCTGCCAGGCGTCCGTGACGGCTCATTTTTTTTCTGGTACCAGAAAAACTAAATTCACCCCAGAAGTCGTGAGCAACAGTGATTATAAAATTATATACATAAATAGTAGTAGTATTTTTACTGTATTAACGTAGGATTTTGAACAAATCTATCATTTGTTAGTATTTTTTGACTCACTAAATACTTTTCAGCGTTTGATGTTGGAAATTTTGTAGCTTTCTCTAGCGCAGTGGGGGTCGCTGTGTCCTTAGAAAGAAAAATACAAAAATATTTATTTCAAAACATTATTTTTACTGTATGATGAAGAGATCATCCCAACAACAATATAATCTTTAGATTCCTTTGCATAATATTTAAATAATAGGACCTTGATAGACGAAGTTCTAGTTTTTTTTTAATTACAAATCCACATGATGATATCTATAGTGATTGAATATTGAAAAAAAAAACTTGGCTGAGTTTGTTGTAGGCTCTTCCGGACCAAAGCACGTTTCGTAACTTTAATTTTAAGTTTTCAAAGTTATCACCATAAATCATGACATAACTTAACATTTCAAAAGAGCTTGTAAAATAAGCTTTATAAATGAATTTTGATTTGATTTGATTTGTTGGTGTACTCCTAAATTAATTGACTGTTACGATGCGGTTTCTCAGGTCGAAAGATGACATGGTCGAGATGGTTCTGCGACGAAGATCCGACCAACCCGAAGATATCAGCGTTTTCATATTATGATAAAAAGAATATCAGACGTAAAAGTCATATTTCTAGATATATTTTTTATTTTAAGTTATTTTGCAGTTAATGATCTCCATTTTGACGGCCTCCGTGGCGCAGTGGTATGCGCAGTGGACTTACAAGACGGAAGTCCTGGGTTCGATCCCCGGCTGGGCTGATTGAGGTTTTCTTAATTGGTCCAGGTCTGGCTGGTGGGAGGCTTCGGCAGTGGCTAGTTACCACCCTACCGACAAAGACGTACCGCCTTACGATTTAGTGTTCCGGTACGATGTCGTGTAGAAACCGAAAGGGGTCATTGTCATCCTACTCCTAACAAGTTAGCCCGCTTCCATCTTAGATTGCATCATCACTTACCATCAGGTGAAATTGTAGTCAAGGGCTAACTTGTAAAAGAATAAAAAAAAAATACCTGTCCCGTTCCAGTGTTTTCCACAGGATCGTTACTCTCCTTGCTTTCACTCTCCGTAACGGGTTCTGACCTTCTCGAGTGTTCTGGAAGGTTCTTGTATTCGTCGGTCGTCATTTTTGCTAATATACCAGCTTCGAAAAGGGTCATTACGCTGAAATCAGTTCAAGAATATTTCAATAATCGTATCGCGACTTCGCCTGCGTGGAATTCGGTATTTCACACGCCCCGCGAGAACCATGGTTCTTTCCATATTATAGAAATTAGGTAGTATTTAGGTAATATTATATAATAAGAGCCGTGATAGGATTAGGTGTGGGTCCGCATACGCTCCGGGGCATGCACCTCCAACTTTTCAGTTGTGTGCATTTTAAGAAATTAAATATCACGTGTCTCAAACGGTGAAGGAAAACATCGTGAGGAAACCTGCATACCAGAGAATTTTCTTAATTCTATGCATGTGTGAAGTCTGCCAAACCGCAGCGTGGTGGATTATTGGACTATTGGCCTAACCCCTCTGAGAGGGGTTAGGCCAATAGTCCACCACGCTGGCCCAATGCGGAGGAGGGGGTCATTCTGAGAGGAGACTTGAGCTCAGCAATAAGCCGAATATGGCTTGATAGTGATGTGTATAATAATAGTAATTATAGATATAGTAATTAGGTAGTATTATAGTAACTAGGTATGCAAAGTGTGCTGAGAATTTAGTTATAGAAAACTTTGAGGCCTATTTTTTTTCAAGTAGATTTATAAATTGGACAACGGAGCGATATAATCACTCTGTGATTAAATATTGCATAAAATAAAGATTTTAAACAGCCTATACTTTGATTTTTGACTTCTACTTAATTTTTCTGTCTTCATGATTCTCGAATTGATATATGCAACCAAATTGTACTTACATGTTGTTAAAAGTCTCCAAGTATGGGCAGCCAATTTGAAGCGCTATAGAAGAGTACCTTGTGTATAATTTTTCGCTGAGATGAAAATTATGGGAACCTAGTAAAGTAATAAAAATTGTTTTTATGTTTTTTTAGAGCCGTGACCTCTGCCTCTGATTCCGGAGGGTATGGGTTCGAATCCGGTCCGGAGCATGCACCTCCCAACTTTACAATTGTGTGCATTTTAAGAAATTAAATATCACGTGTCTCAAATACATACCTGAGAACTCTCTTCATTTTCTTCGTGTGTGAAGTCTGCCAATCCGCATTGGGTCAGAGTGGTGGACTATTAGTCTAACCCCTTTCATTTTGATAGGAGACTCGTGCTCAACAGTGAGCCGAATATGGGTTGTTAATAATGATGATGTATGATTATTGTCGGTCCATTGGTTAACCTAAGCGACTACGTATCAGGTTCATGAGGTTGTTCTAATCCTGCGGTAGGCCATAAAATATTGTGGTTATATTTTTTCACCACGCTTACTCCGGACCTTGAAGAGTGAGCAAGACATCCGTATGTATTAAAGACGTACCGCCAAGTGATTTAGCGTTCCGGTACGACGTTATGTAGAAACCGAAAGGGGTGTGAATTTATATTCTCCTCCTAACAAGATAGCTTCCAGTTTAGATAACAATGACATAACAAAATATGTGCAAATCTTGAGAAATTTAGAATTTTAGAAGAAGATTAAAAATACCAAAACAATACTTTATTAAAAACATTTTTCTTTTTCATAAGCTGTTTTGTTTACTTTGTGTGCATTGTATGTGTGTATGTGTACCTGCGGCGTGTAAGTGCGAGTGTGTGTGAGAGTGCAGGCGTGAGTGTGTGTGTGAATCACAACCATACCATCAAAATACATTTACCAAATCTCTCAGTGTCGTAGTAGAGAGTTTCTCTACCACCCAGTATGGCGACGCGTCGCTTGGACAGTACCATGCGTACTCCGACCTCGACACTGCGTACGCGTTGCACGCGCTGTCGTCGCATGAGACGAGCGAGACGACCGTATACACCTGTGCCGTTCTAACAACAAATTTGAAACTGTACTTTGGATTAAATAAATTATTATTTCATGAGATTTTAACTACACCCTTTATTTCTGCATCTCCACTGAGAAAAAGTCCTGCTAATTTGTAAAGGTAGTCGCGACCTGCGACCGTGCGACCCACTGCTTAGTATGAATTTATATGGAGCACTAAACAAAGCCCGAGACCGCGACGCGCGACCACTTTTGTTTAGTGCTCCATATAAAGTCGTGGGTCGCGCGGTCGCAGGTCGCGGTCGCCAAGAAGGTGAAGTCGAAGAAGGAAGTCTACCTTAAGTTGACTGATTTGGTCTTTATTAACAACCTATTAAAATAAACATCAACAGACAAATGTCATTTACCTACTTGTCAGTAGGTACCGGATGACATTTGTGCATAGAATCTCAATTTCGTATGTAATATATCAAGTAACATACGTCAAAGTTAGTGAATTAGCATACTCAAAATATGTAGCCAACTAGATACTATTACGCCTGTAGCCGGCACCATGTGCTTCAAAACAGCACAGTAAGCTGAACCAATACCAAATACATCTAATTTACGTATGTTGCACCAGCAAGCTCCTTACCAAGTAGCCCAATTAAGTAGTTTACTTTTATCAGTGTAGGACTAGGAATCATACTGATATCCCATGGAACCTACAGCAAATACAAAATTAGTCAGAAAGTATTTCTTCGGGTTCTTAGGCTCTTTGTAAGATTCTTGTAAGATCAAATGATTGTCTGTTTGGTTAAGACGCTTTTTCGCAGGAATACATAAACGTTTATAGATGAAACTAATACTTAATATCTGAGTATGATACCAGCACAATAGGTTAAGGTGTTAGCACTAATATGTATTCTGTGGTATAATATACCATGGGACACTTCATATTATAACATGAGGCATAAATGTTTTACCTGCAAAATAGCTAACGACGAACTGTGTCGCTCAACAACTAGTTCGTATCCCTTGTCCCGCATAGCCACTTCTAAAGCCTGCAGTGTGCCTATGGGCTGCTCTTTAGCCGGCCTGGCTAGTAGACTCGTCAGGTTAGCCGAGTACATGTCCCCGATGACGTATGTAGCTCCCAGAGATATCAGGATGGACACGAGTCGCGCTTTATGGGTTTTGGATGGCTCGTTTGTGGTCGCTGAAATTAAACCGATTCCATTATATCTCTCTTGGACTACTATTGAGATACTAGAGCTGTCTTCCAAGTTAAAGTGTAGGTCCCTTTAGAGTCAAGCAATGTCCTACATGCTCTTGCGTCATGTATCGCCGATACAATTACCCAAGATTCCCAACCCAACGACAACCCAGTAATAACACAATGTCAATTTCAAGGGTCCAGATCCTCAATCGTCCAAGTATAAAACAAATTTTTTTGAGACATACAGTTACACCGAGAATTATGCGATACATAAATTACACTACAACCAATAGTTTTCCTTATCAACCCATATTCGACTGCTGAGCTGAAGGAGAGGGGTCAGGCCAATAGTCTACCACACTGGCCCAATGCGGATTGGCAGACTTCACACACGCAGAGAATTAAGAAATTTCTCTGGTATGCAGGTTTCCTCACGATGTTTTCCTTTACCGTTTGAGACACGTGATATTTAATTTCTTAAAATGCACACAACTGAAACGTTGGAGGTGCATGCCCCGGACCGGGTTCGAGCCCACACCCTCCGGAATCGGAGACAAAGGTCACTATCTATAGGACTATCACGGCTCTCAAATATTTTTGGTTATTCCAAAATAGAATACAATATTTTATTCGTTCTCTAATAGCGTTAGCGATAGTGGAAAATTAATGTGGCTACTAAGCATGCAGAAATAATTTTAAATGGAGTAAAATGCGTTTCCTTGAGAGAGAGGATATACGAGTAATACTACTCTGTATTAATGTCATAAATAGGTAAAGTTTGTAAGGTTGTAAGGATATGCCAATAGAAAGCTACGTTATTTGTAAGTATCATAAGCTTTAATAATTTATTCCCAAGAAACGAGAACTACGTAAATTAATAAGAATGATAATGGACTACACAAATATTTGTATTAGGTATATCACAAGAGCTTAAGAAAGTGGCTGTACTAAGATTAGAACTTGTGTATTATAGGGATTATAGAAATAAAAGTATCAATTACTGAAAGCTTGCCAAAAGCCCTCGGCCTTATGTTACAATACAATTTGTTTGTTTTGTTTACACCGGCTTTGAGTTCGGTATTGCTTTGATTAAACAGTGATGGTTTATTTCGTAATTTTAACCGACTTCAAAAAACTGGTTCTGTATTTGTATTCGGACGCACAGAACCTTTAAACTAAAGAAGTTTTAGAAGACGATTCGATGCGTATTTTTTTTCAAAATACTGATACGGGGGCAATGTCAAATTGTAATTACTATTGCGGACCCTGCTTCATCCTACTAATATTATAAACGCGAAAGTTTGTATGGATGTTTGGATGTATGTTTGTTATTCTTTAACTCCGCTACTACTAAAACAATTTGGCTGAAATTTGGAATGGAAATAGATTTTACTTTAGAATAACACATAGGATTTTTATCCCCGAAAAAATCCATGGTTTCCCAAGATTTGCGAAAACTGATGATTTTGGTGATATGAATGTTTGTTACTCTTTCACGCCTTGACTATTGAACTGAATTAGAGAGAAGATATATTATAGCCTGGATTAATACTCATCATCATAGGCTACTTTTTATCCCGGAAAAATCCATGGTTCCCGAGGATTTGTGAAAAACTAAATACCACGCGGACAAAGTCGCGGGCGTCCGCTAGTGTTACCATATTAATGCATTGGTATTGTCACTGAAGATACTCAAATACAAAATATTCAAATCAAACGTGAGGAAGTAGTTTGAATTTAGCATCCAACTTTGACCTACAGTAACACTGCAAGATAAATAATTGCTTCTACTATAAAGATGTACTGCCTCACTGGTCCCGTGGTTAGCTGGTTCAGCTACGGAGAATGAGGTTCAGGGTTCGAATCCCGGGTTAGGCTAACAAAAAAAAAATAGCAACCTGAAGTTGGCGGTGCTGGTACACCCCCGTGCCTCAGAGAGCACGTAAAAGCCGTCGAGCCTGCGCCTGATCTTTCACCGGTCGTGTCGGTCTTCCTTCCCATCGGATTATAAGAGTGAGGTAAAAGAGAGTGCACCTGTGCTTGTGCAATACAATATCTCCTGCGTACGTGGTTAATCTCGCCATGGTATTGGTCGCTGTTGTGGTCGGGAGCATACTATGTACGTACTTTGTCTCAAGAATAAGGTGGTGGTGAACCAGCAGCAGTCGTTCAACAGTTGGAGGTGGTCTCGCTTGCGGCGTTGCCATAGCGACGGGGCGGCGATCACTATCCACAGAGCTGGCCCGGTGATGAGCAGAGTGGCTCCCACTAGAGGCCAAACCTGTCAAAAAACTTACCAATGTTTGATCATCATTCTATTTAAATGCAGGGCAGGGCACTCCAATGCCAGTGCTAGATGCTCTCCAAATCACGGGGTGGTTGAGTATACTAAACTTTTCATAATTTACTAAAATTTTTCAAAGAAAAAACCCGATACTTTAAGTAGAAAATGTATCAAGGCGCATTGCGCGTCGAACTTCGTATAATAATAATAATAATAAAGCCTTTTTTTATTCCAATATCCTCAGTTTTTACATTTTACATTGTGCTAGTGATTAAAATGTTTTTTACAAATGTACTTATAATATAGTGTTAGTTAATGTTAGTGTTTAACTTAGATCTAAATTTTTTGGGTTATGGACCCCATTTTGGGTATAGGCCTCCCCCAACCTTTTCCACCTTTCCCTGAACTTCGTATATTCTATTTTATTTTTCTCTGATGTAAAGTACCGATTTGGTACTTCATAAAATTACAATCTAGCCTACTTATGTGATTAATTATTTAATTAACTTTAACCTAAACTTAAAATATATTATTATTATACTAAGATAATATCTAATAACTTTATCTTAGTCTTTCACTAACTATTACGTCTTTAGGTCGCATTGTTCACGTGATCTTCCAAAATTCGCATTTTTTGTGTGCCAGTTTTCGTGCCCAGAATTCGAATCCAGGACATCATGGAGAGAAAGCGCGCGAAAACCGCGAGACCGCAGGGAAATTCTTGTGTTCTATGCCTGGCCTTGCCATGAGTGTATGTATGTCTGCTTCTGTATATTACCTCCCATTGGAACGGTCTGATGATAGCCAGGGTCTCGCTTAACTTATCCGGGGCATGGGTCAGGAAGGCTCCAGAGTCTGCCAGCGTTAAGAATGAAAATTCTACCGCTTGAAGTCGTTCCCAGGTCATTGTCACGTCACCGAGGAAGAAATCCGCTTTCTATAAGACAAATCAATGAAATTAAATAACACTTGTATTTATAAAGTATTAAAATTAGTCTCGTTAAATCTCCAAAACGGTTAAACGGACACGAACTGTTTTCGGCATTTATAATCATTTTCTTACACCACCCATAAGAGAAGATAAAAAGTGCAGCAAAATTAAAAACGATCATTTTGTGTGTGAAGTATCTATATCACCGATTTTTTAGTTAGTATCTACGAAGTATGATGGTCACACATACCTATTATATATTAAAAAAATATAAATAAAACGAACGAATTCAACTCCTCTCTCAACCTCTAAAATATTAGGAACTAGCCCGCGACTTCGTCCGCTTGGAATTTAGTTTTTCACAAATTCCTCAGGTACCTTGGATTTTTCCGGGATAAAAAGTAGCCTATGTGTTAATCCAGACTATAATCTATCTCTACTTCAAGTTTCAGGTGATTCGGTTCAGTAGCAGAGGCGTGAAAGAGTACCAAACATGCATACCATCAAAATCATCAGATTTGGCAAATCTCGGGAGTCCATGGATTTTTTTGGGATAAAAAGTAGCTTATGTTAATTCAGAGTAAAATCTACTTCCATTCCAAATTTTAGCCAAAGCGCATCAGTAGTAGCGGCGTTAAATAGTAACAAACATACATCCATACAAAGTTTCGCGTTTTTATTATTATTTAATATTAGTAGGATGATTTTAAAATAAAGGCGGCAAGCGTCTTCTTTCGGATTCTCGAACATCCCTGACTATCCAGCACCTGTAGCCAAGTGGCATGACAATTCTCTTTGTATTGGATCGCAAACGCTTCGAAAGCTAGAAAAAATGTATGGGAATGACATCAAGATCTGTCATTCCCGTATATTTTTCTAGTTTTCGAAGCGTTTGCGATCGTAGAAAGAGAATCGACGTGCCACTTGGCTACAGGGGTAGTCCTGGAAATCATCGAGTCTGCTTTAGATTTCTTGTGACAGAGCGTGCGGTCATACTAGGACATTCTTTAGGTACACCTCACTTTCAAGAACATTGTGCCAGTCGGAGAAAATGCGACTACTTTCATTGAGGATGTTTCCTATTAGAAAGAATCAGAAAAAGTAAGGTAAGTTAATAAAGTAGGAAACATACTTACACGTTTCCAAATTAAGCCGAGAGTTCCTTTAAACGTTCCATTCCCAGATATTCTTGAGCCTTGACTGCGCTCCGGTGGGTCATAGTATTTATACCTTCGGGAAAAATGTAGTTGTAAATTACTACAATTAGACAAATTAAAAAATACTCAATTCATATTGAAAAACGGATTATTTTATTGCAGAAGCTGCAGAATATAGTATTAAGTATATAAAGTAATTGTGTATGTATGTATGTTTTGCTGCCACTTTTCGTCGGGTCAACTTGTATGATGATAAGCCTAGATTTATCTTGTGGTTGACGTGCACCAAGCGCTTGTTTATTAATAGGTATTAAATTACTTAAAGTTCAGCTTCTTGGCCAGCAGAGCGAGCAGTTTGTCATCTCTACCGCCAGTCACGTTGACAGTGGAGTCGTTGTAGTACCGCACGAAGTGCCACGGCGGCGCCTGCTCCGAGGTAATATTGAAAATATCAACAAAATATTGTAAATAGTTTAAAAAAAATCATTATTACCAACCTATTTAGGTGCCACTACAGGATAAGACATGCATATTCCTTACAGGAGAAAGGATGTGCAGCTTAGGCCCACTACTTGTAAGATGGCAGGTTTTTTGTGTGACTGTCCAATGCTAGATCTAATGGAAGATTTGCGGGTCGATGTTTGGCTTTATAAGGATCGCTATCAGATGTTGTAAGGGTTAGGCTTAATAAAAACACAGCTTTTCGTAAAAATGGCTCATTTCTTGGAGACGTGTGTGGTGACTGTTTCTCGGTTGGTGAAAGAATCCTTGTATTTCAAATTAGCTGTTAATGAGTGACGTTTACTGTCACCACACGCGTTCGTTTTCGCCATATATTTAAAGTCATATAATCAATAAAAAGTAATATTAATTCGCGTCGTTTACAGATGTTAATGATAATAACCCGGACCGACACATTAATGGTATCTCTGAACGGTTGTGTACCTTCCCAACTCCAGTTTTTACTGAGAATTTATTAGATCAAGCAAGACAACATTTCTAGGCCGTCCTAGGATTGAAGCCCACGACTTTGTGATTCGGCGCCACGTGGCTAACCAGCCAACGAGGCCGTTATATCACGACCCGAGGAGCTATCACGGTAAGACATTATTATAAAAACAAAAAACCCGACTGCTTAAGCGTAATGAACTGAAAAGAGAAAAACAAGTATCACAATATCTATATATTTTTTTTTTAATATTGAATTTATATGAATTTTTAAACTAACTCGCTATGTCCCTGTCCACTTAAGAGGAGCGGAGGTTTTGTGCAATCCTCTTGGTTAATATTTCTCCGTTTCTCAGCTCCGCTGCCTTGCTCCGCTTCGGTGGACTGTCAGCCTATGTTTAGTTAGAGTTTACAACTCACGTGCAATACGGGTACATTGAATACCCTTCCCTGAAAGTCATGATAGACTTTATCAGCGGGCGGCAGAGACGGTGACTTGTAGAGGCGTCCGGACCACCAGTTGACTAGCGTTAGGTGATTGAGCTTGTTAGGTGTGGCTTGGTTGTAGTAGAGGCGAAACCTGAAAAAAAATCAAGTTCGTGTCAGGCCACGCGCAGTGTAGGGTTCCATAGATTAAATCACTTTGAACCCTTTTTAGCCCCCGGCACAAAAAGAGGGGTGTTATGAGTTTGCCGTGTCTGTCTGTCTGTTAGTCTGTCTATGGCACCATAGCTCCCGAATGGATGAAGCGATTTCAATTTAGTAGGTGACTTATGTGCGAGTGTTCTGAGACAAGTTGAGTAGTATAAATAATATTGAAAATTTTGAAAACCCCCGAATGTCATGAAATTATTAATTAGGTACACTTTCGACCAGGACATCAATATTTTCTTTCAGTGCGCTTTCATTTGAGACCCCACTCGAGTATATTTGTAGACTCCACACTTTCACCACCTTGAACTTTTGAACGGCTCAACTGAGAACTCAACTCGCACATAAGTCACCTTTCATACAAAACAAACTAAATTGAAATTACTACATCCGTTCGGGAGCTATGATGCCACAGACAGACACGTCAAACTTATAACACCCCTCATTTTGCGTGGGCGGTTAAAAATAATCTTTTCATATTTCGGAATTCTCCAAGCATGTGTTGAACCCGTGGCTTGATTATCGCACCATCTCGCCAACGAACGGTTGTTAAATAAAATTTCCTCGTTCGCAAAGAGCCGGCACAAAGCCACGGGCTCACGTACATTGTAATTCGATTTGAGAAAACGCCGATTGTGAATTGGCCAAAACATATTTTTTAGTGTTCGACGTCGGAATTTCCTTCAGCAAATATATTGGCTTTGCAGTCAATTTGGTACGTTAACATAATAACATCTTGTAATGCTATAAAGGTTTGTTTTTATTCCTCTATGTTTTGGGTATAGGTTATTGTTTGGCCACGTCCCTTTTCACCAAGTTGCTGGCTTGTTTCAACACCTATACATAGTTGACCAGGTTAAGGTAAAACTATTTGTGTTTTGTCAAAGTTATTAATAAAACAGTAAAAATACTAAACAATTAGAAGGGACGCTCAAGTATAAGTAATATTATAAGTAATTTTCTATCAAGTATAAGCAATTATTGGATATATTTATCTCTGTTTCTAAACTAACTAGAATCAATACATGGTGTTCCGTTAAGTCAAAATTGATTTATACTCCGCCCAATAGATAATCGATTCGTTGCATAAAATGTAGTGAAGAAATCGTCAACGTCAAACGACCAACAATCGTGTAGTTTGAAATCCCAATGTAGCCTCGACACGACGTGTTACATGCACACATGGTTATTATAATATTATTTACTAGCGGACGCCCGCGACTTTCGGGGTTGAATTTTAAAAAATTTTGAATTATATTATATTTCGTATTTTTTTCATGATTTATGAACAAATTTTTAAAACTGTAACTCTAAAAATGAAGGACTTTCCATACAAACTTTCAACCCCTATTTCACCCCCTTCTCATTTTATTTTCGCAATAAAAAGTATCCTATAACCTTTTTCGTATTATGTTCTTAAACCATGCTAAGTTTCATTTGAATTCATTTAGTAGTTTCAGCGTGATGCCCGAATAACAAAAAAACACGGACAGACAGACAGAGAGAAAATCGAAAAAAAATATTTTTAGCTTCAGTATCGATTATGTACAGAATGTACAAAATGTACAGATTTTGTATTATAAGTATAGATTCTAGATGGCGCTAGTAGTACTCTATGCCACGCTAACGTTTGTTGTTACAAATGGTATAAGCAAAATCTCAAATTGCCAATGAATGAATATAGAATTCGACCGGTTTTATTATAAGTATAGATATAGATATAGATAGATATAGAATATAGATACAGACTTTAGTCATCCGCATAATATGAAAGTTATTTGTCTGTTTGATATGGGTTAGGGTAGGTCTGATTTTTCTAAAACCGCTAAAATTTTGATGACGGCACAGAAATATTAATAGGAATTTGGTTAACAGTGGAGCAATATACATTATACACTACCCGTAAAAAAAATAAAGTTGTAATAAGAGATGAATTTTGTATGATGTATACACAATTTGTCAAGAAGTTTAGATTAGGCCGAGATACTTATGTTATGGCAGCAAGTCGCGGGTAGAAAAAGATAAATCGTTTCATTTATTGTTCTCCACAAATATACGACTTCTTATTAGATAATTTATTACTGTTGCCATATTAGGTTTATTACTCAATCGCTTGGCTATTCATTAGTTTTATTGCTGCTAATGATGTAATCATTACAATTTAGTATACGCCAGCTGATTTACGATGCGGTAAACTGTATCGATTTATTGGCTTATTTGTAAATTATTATGGTTTGTTTTTATTATGCAATTAGGGGAGTTAGGGAGTTAAAGTAAAACATAACTATTATATAAAATCGTTTTGTATACCCTAGTCTCTAATATTACTTCACATTAGGAATGATGTATACTTAATATGACGGCCTCTGTGGCGCAGTGGTATGCGGGCTGGTATTACAAGACGGAGGTCCTGGGTTCGATTCCCGGCTGGGCTGATTGAGATTTTTTTAAATGGGTTAGGTCTGGCTGGTGATTAGTTACCATCCTACCGGCAAAGATGTACCGCCAAGCGATTTAGCGTTCCGGTACGATGTTGAGTAGAAACCAAAAGGGGTGTGGATTTTCATAATCCTCCTAAAAAGTTAGCCCGTTTCTATCTTCGATTGCATCATCACTTCATCATCAGTTGAAGTTGTAGTCAAGGGTTAACTTGTAAAGAATAAAAAAAATACTTATATAACAAAATCTTTCCAAGCTGTATCCGAACTACTGAAGCCGTGGACTACAAACTAATAAGTATTATAAACAGATAAAGATATTATGTAGGGGGTCTGCTAGTCGTCTGTAATATAAAAATAATTCTTACACTCCTTCTCTTGGGTTCGTAAGAACGACCACTCGTATAGCTTCCTTGATGCCGGCGAGAAAGAACTTGCTAACTTCTCCATGCGGCCAGTAGAAGATGTATAACATCGTGCGGTGGATGAAATTGTTGACAGTGATCTAAAATATCAGAAAGAGAGAATAATTTGTTGATATTTTCCGAAGAAAATCGATTAGGTACTCTTCTCTCTCTTTTAATAGACTCAGGTAAGTAGTTCGTGTAATAATTATAAGTAATTTGGGCCACAATACGTTTATATTTCGTTACCGTAGATATATCTGTTTTAAAAGAATCAAGTTGATTTTTCATCATCACCTCATCACCATGATGTTGGTGATAATGATAAATAAATTTGATAAATATACTTAATATACTTAAACAATACACATCACTATCTAGCCCCAAAGTAAGCATACAGAGTAGCTTGTGTTATGGGTACTAAGATAGTTGATATTATAATATTCATATACATTTATATACTACATATAAATACTTATATAATGTATAAATACACACAGACACTGGAAAAAACCTATGCTAATCACACAAATATTTTCCAGTTGTGGGAATCGAACCCACGGCCGTGGATGCAGAAAGCAGGATCACTACCCACTGCACCACGCGGCCGTCAATAATGCTATATCCCTCATCATCATATATGCCTCATCATCATGATAATGATGATAATGATAGAGTAGGTATATTCTGATATATGGAATCAGAAATGAGGATATTCGCAGATGAACCTAAGTCACTGACATAGCTCAGCGAGACGCAAAGCTGAAGTGGCAATGGGCAGGCCACATAGTTCGAAGAGCCGATGGACGTTGGGGTCCCAAGGTGCTAGAATGGCGACCCCGTACCGGAGAGCGCAATGTTGATCGACCCCCCACTAGGTGGACCGAGGATATCAAGCGGGTTCCAGGGACCCGCTGGACTCTGACGACTCGAGAGCGACGTTTTTGGAAGTCCATGCAAGAGGCCTATGTCGATAATGATGATGATGATGATGATGATGATGATTATATTCTGATTACTGTGTTTTACCTCATAAAGAAGATTCTCGCATTCCAAAGGTTGACAAAGAATCAAGCTGGTTCTTTCTTCGGATGTGTCCAGACCTTGTTTTAGAAATCTGTAATACTGAATGAAATAACTCATGTAACTATGGTAAGTTATTTGTATATATGATATTACTAAATACTATTTTAAAATGTGTGCTATGCCACTTACCCGGTCCTTATTTTCCTGTGTCGACAGATCCAAGTTAATCACTTGAATGTTATTTTCATTGAGAATGCACATTATTTCAATTATATCTTCAGATCTAAAATATTGAATGAAGTAAAATAAGCTGTATATGACTAGAATGCGATAGGTAGGTTAGGTAGTCTACATATTTTAGGTAATCTATTTACTAACGTCTTTTTAATAACCGAAGAAAGCAAGAGGATGACAAACAGCGTAATAAAACTCAAAAATATGTTTTTGTCTGCTTGTGTGTTCTGATAATATACAGAACATCTAAATGAATGTTGTTTTCGCAGATAAATTAGAAGCCTGGTGCAACTTAAAGACGTAATTTTATTTAAGCAACAAAGTTTTCCCATCTATACTAATATTATAAAGCTGAAGAAGTTTGTTTGTTTGAACGTGCTAATCTCAAAAACTACTGGTCCGATTTGAAAAGTTCTTTTAGTGTTTTATAGCCCATTTATCGAGGAAGGCTATAGGTTATATATTATCCCCGTTTTACTACGGGAACGGGGACCACGGGGGTGGAACCGCGTGGCGTGAGCTAGTTTTTTATACAACTCATATGTTTACAAATATATGGGGGTTCATTTCGCTAGTACTCGTAAGTAAATCAAAATGTCCAAGTAAATATTCACCCAAAGGATATATATTTTATGCCAAAATTCCGTGTGTGTAATCTTGGCCTGGCTTAAACATAAAGCTATTAAAATAAAGAAGAAGATGAATCTATATGTTTTACCTTATATCGGTAGAGTTTCCTCTAACAATAGTCATAGTGTTTGCTCCTAAACCTACAGCAATGTCCATTATAGCTGAAGAGAACTCTTTAGGTAAAGTTTTTAATGTATTTATATCACTAACAAAAAACCCTTGTACTATATTTAAAATTAACTGATAATATAATGGTAAATAAATCATATTAATCAATTTCATTATTTTAAAAAATGGATTTAACTGAAGTGCTTTGGCTTGTAACACGTCTAGTTATCGAATGTAATTCTGAATTACCTATTTACGTAACGATATCATCAGTTATGAAGAAACAAGAATAGTCAGAAAATAGATACGGTACTTCATGTACGAGTATATACATGAATGAATAGGTAATATATTAAATTTATTTATTTTTATTTATTTATTTACAAACTTACACTTACATTACAGGTCATCCCCAATTCACCCGTGTAGCCATATACAATTTAATTTAAATAAATTGTTTAACCAAATTTGAAAGTTTGTCCAAATTAATACAATTGAAAAATCGATTTATTTTAAGAAAGCTTAGTTTACAAGCACTTTTAAAACGTAATTTTTGTCTTGCTGTGACTTTACTACAGTTTCGAAAGGTTATCCACTACCATCATATTATATAACCACCACAACATCATATTATATCTAAAGTAAAGGCTTTTAATTTAAGAAAGCGGTTTATTGACGCGGATTTAAAGGGTGCTGATTTGTCCTGTATAGTGCTAAAAAAGGATAGAGCTGGTTGGAAAAAAATTACTTTGACCTACGTTTTTATTATTAAAACTAGATGCGTTAAAGAAGAAGAAGAAAGGATTTTAATTATAATAGGTACATAGCCAAAAAGGCCATTTTTGGATTAGTCTGAGTGTGACACAGGAACTTAAGGGAGGATGCGCTTAAACGTGGTTAAGTATTTTCACGAAGTATTAAGAATTATTGGCCGAACCCTTATTACTTTTGGTGGATAAGTTTACGTGAAACTTTGGCTGGCTAGTACAACATAATAGAGAAAGTGTTCTTTTCAAAATGTAGGCAATGGTAACTTCGTATTAATAACTTTATATTCAGTGGTTCTTAATCTTTGCCATGTGTAGCGGACCATGTCGTCCCCTCAGTACGGATTGGCATTTGACGAGCTAAGTGGGCACTTTTCATCAAAGGGCCCACATGACCGATGGCTTAAAAGCTTTGCTATGTTACCTATGTAAGGTACCTTAGATTATAAAGAAGTATACACATTGCGCATAGCAAACGAATTGCAATGCGATAAAAAGTAATTTACACATTTTTTTTAAAGAATATTTGCCAGAATGACTTTTTTTAATTTGACCAATATTCCCATTACCTTCCAACTAGTCGGAAAATACTGTATTAGAAGCGGGTACGACAATAAACCAACGGACAGGGATCAAACCACCTGTCCGACCGCTTTATCGTTGAGCTATTGAGGCTCTCTATTTCATTGGTAAAGACCTTGATAAATTATTATTAGTAAAAATCCTCAGTTTGGAATTGAAAAGTTGGTAATGTTACACCCCTGTGCCTCTGAGAGTAAGTTATGTTATAACCCCTCTCTTTCTGAGATGAAACTCGAGCTCAGCAGTGAGCCGAATATGGGTTGATAATGATGTTTAGTACAAAATAAGTAAGTATGGCGACATTCCTCCGAAAAAAAGCCGTGTCTCGGGAGAACGTTATTATGATGAACTTATAAATTGGTCACATTGACCTTGCAATTTAACGCCACGCTATAGTAGTATATAATAATTTAATTTTATGAACATGGTAAGTGTGTACGGACCCTTACAGCCTACGTGTTGCTTGAGTGCTGTCAACGCGAGCGGGTCCGTAAATAATTGACTACCGCCAAATGTCAAATATATATCGGTCTAATACTGAGGGTTGTTATGAGTGCCATGATGGGCGAACTAAATATATCATTGAGTGGGTATATACGAGTATAATCATATATGACCTCGGACGCAAAACAAAACCAGTAAGCGTCTATGGTGTATTTCATTATCAACCCATATCCGGCTCACTGCTGAGCTCCAGTCTCCTCACAGAATGAGAGGTGTTAGGCCAATAGTCTCATCTCGCAGAAAATGAAGAAAATTCTCTGGTATGCAGGTTTACTGACGATGTTTTTCCTTCATCGTTTGAGACACGTAATATTTGATTTCTTAAAATGCACACAACTGAAAAGTTTGAGGTGCTTGCCCCGGACCGGATTTAAATCCACACCCTTCGGAAGGCAGAGGTCATATCCACTGGGCTACGTCTATCATATCAAGGAGTCTTTGTAGTTACTTAAATCCTTATAAATATGACCTTAATAACTTCACGGTAAAGAAGATTCAACAACGAGAGGTCAAGGGATCAAACTCCCGTTGGATTATTTTTTATTGTTTATTCTTTTTAGGTAAGCCCTTGACTACAATCTTACCTAATGGTAAGTGATGATGTAATCCAAGATATTAGCGCGTTAACTTGTTAAGAGGAGGATGAAAAACCACACCCCTTTCGGTTTCCTGCCAGCCAGACCTAGACCAATTAAGAAAACTGTACAATACAATACAATACAATACAATACAATCCTTTATTTGCTGATACAGTTTACAAGGTCTTAACAAATAAATATAATCTGTTCTGTATCACGCCCGATTGGCATGCAAAATATTAGTTACATTTACAGTAAATATTATGTCATTCCAGAAATTACTTTTAATAATGAATAGAAGAACAATATTAATTAATTTGAAAAAAAGAAAATACAAATAAAAAATAAATGAATCAAAAATCAATTTACATCATATTGTCAAAAGAATAAATTTATATTAAAATGTCAAAGTTAAAAATTCATTTATGTCATAAAACGCATTGTCCAGGAGAAACCTACGCAGATTATTTTTAAAACTAATTAAATTGTTCTCCTGTCTTATACGCTTTGGTAATTTATTATATATTCTAATAATCATCATGCAGATGCTCTTATTTAGGAAAGCAGTGTGGTGGGGAGGAAACCGAAATCTATCTCTGTAACGCTCACGATTATGCCTTTGAAATAATCTGTCGTTCGTTCTCAGAAATAATGCGATTTCAAATATATATAGGGATGTCACAGTAAATATCTTTAATTTTTTAAAATAGGGTCTACAACTTTCCCTTTTCTGCAATCCACATATTGCTCTTATGCATCTTTTTTGTGCAACAAAGACATTTGTAATGTAGCTAGCGTTACCCCAGAAAACTATCCCATACCTCAGAATCGAAGCAACTTGGGCATGATATGCCACAAGTAAGGTAATCTGCCCAACCGGGAATCGAACCCAGGACCATCTTTTAAATCCACCGCGCATATCACTGCGCCGAGATATTGTATGTTGTACTCACTCCCAACACAGTCTTTTCGACTAAAGAGAGAGGAGTAATGGTCATATTAAAAAAAACGATATATTTTGTGAAAATATTACGCAGCAAACAATGTAAATTTCCAAAGTAATAGTATTACATAGGTAAATAATGCAGTGCTGGAGAATAATATCCCCAGTAATACCTGCGTCCCGTCCATATTGTCTGAGCATGTTGGTTATGATATCATGTATTTCCCGTGTCTAAAATGCATCATTACGCTAAAGGCAAGCGCAGACGGCAGCCGGCATGTACATATTTCCATTACCTGTTGTACGAGGACATATCCTCCGGGAGCAGCGCGCGGGGAACTCAAGACCGCGCTCCCAGGCGCGTCTCTCTGTAGTCTGTGCTGCGTGTGGTGTAAATCATGACATGTAGCGGGGGCGGAAGCGTAAGCGTTGGGTTTTACTGCCAAGGGCCGTCTGGATATTCTTTTTTTATTTATTGAAAACACTTAACAATTATTTATCTTATTCTATTCTCTCGCCAAACTGTACATGCAGTTAGTTAGCTAGTCGACAAGTTATCCCAATAACTTATATCTAAAAGTAATTCCTATCATCGTCATAACAAAGGAATTTAATGAAAATTAAAATTTTACAAAAGATGCAATTTAGATGAAAGAAATTTAAATTAATAAAGTTAGACATTTTTTTTATACAGCAAATAAATCAGTCTGCGATGGGATCACCAAGGAAAACTTTCTCACCAATTTATTACTTTAAACTTACCGATCAAGATAAATGGACGGTTTTGGAATAAGCACGCCTCTAGGAGAATAAATGACCAACCAAGCTTAACTGAAGGGTTTGAAAAGATTTTGTGCTAGATTTTGTCTAATGAGTTTTATGAGACGCGCATATTTGTGTATTACTATAATATAATAGTATAATTAAGTTAATATTATAATTTTTGCTTTAAAGTTAAAATATTTTTTTCAGTTTTCTTGAGCAGTCCTGATTTACATCTTACAACTTATTGTTCACTGGCGGACGGCCGCGACTTCGTCCGCGTGGAATTTAGTTTTTCATCCCGCGGGAACTATGGATTTTTCCGGGATGAAAAGTAGCCTATGTCTTAATCTAGAGTAAAATCTATTCCCATTTCAATTTTCAGCCAAATCTCTTCAGTAGCCGCAGCACAAAGGAGAAACAAACACACACAGTTCTTCACGTTCTTTTAGTTTACACACACAGATACGTTTGTACTGTCATTTTATTAGTACTTCTAAATCCAAACGGCCTTATTTATAAACAAGGATTAGGATTTAAACCTAAAATTTATTTTAAGTAAAGTGAATTTTGAACAGTAACAAATTAGGTTCGCTTTGCTTTGAAGATATTTGAGGTTTTGAAACTCAATCCATGTTTATGAATATGGGGGTAACAATCTCCCTAAAATAGAACCTGTTTTACAAGTTATATTACAGCAGCTCTATTTATACGTATATTTGTAGGAGAAATTCAATTTCCATTATAGTTGTCTCCCTGTCGGTTACTCTGACCCACAATGTGCATCTCACATTAACATTCTCGTAATATCTAACTATCGTGCACTCGAATTAAGACAATACGTACTTAAATCACCGCAAACAAAACGCTTCCTCTTGTATGCTAAAACAGATTTATCGCTTGCAACTTAAACTGAACCCTATTTGTGTTTATTTAAAATTCATTTTTGTGTAAGTCATTGTTCATGCATTATCTCTAATAAATTTTGTAACGTGGGAATATGTAAGACAAGTGACAAGGTTGTGTTTAGTCACTTGACGTGGAAGATATCCTTTTCAGCGCTACCGCGAAGCCTTTTTAAATGTTGTACATACTTTGGTATATCTGTTTGTTTGTCTGTGTAAAATCAGTCTATCAAAATTTCATGTCTCCATATGTTTATTTACACTATTTTAATAATTAAAAAAAATATATTTACGTGCTTTAAAAAAAATAATTGAAGCCTCTATAACTCAGTGGCAATGGGGACGGACTCCTCCGACACGTGGTGGTTCGATCCCCGCCCGCTGTCAATTACCGTACCCACTCCTAACAGTCTTTTCCGAATCAATTTATTGGAACAAGTATATTACCCGTACTTATTTGAAATGTACGTCAAATATTTTTTTAAAATGAAATAATGAATATTAAAGTCACAGATTAATCAATAATATACAGATGGAGCGTACGGAACACGACGGTATCGTACCCGTCACAAATACAAAAGTCAAAAACGAAAACATCCTCGAGTCGATTTAATTCGAGTTAAATATTTGAAAAACTGTTTACAAAACTAAAGAAATATAAAATGGAGTATTTATTTATTGGTAATTATTGATTATTATATTAATTTACGTAATTGTTGTTAGTGTAAAATTTTTAAATACAAATTATGAATAATAAAAATTTTAATAAAAAAAATACAACCGACTTCAAAACCAAAAAACGTACCCGCTAAACTAAAAAGTGAAAAATAACATCATAATATGTTCTACCTGCTGATCAGTATGAAGGCGGTGCTAAGCCGGTGATGTATTAATTCAAGCCATGTGAGCATATCTTATAGATTTAGATTTTGCAGACAGTGTTGTTTCATGTGGTCCTGTCAGAAATGGCTTTAATTAAGACAACACCGGCTAAGCACCGCCTTCATACTGATCAGCAGGTAGAACATATTATGATGTTATTTTTCACTTTTTAGTTTAGCGGGTACGTTTTTTGGTTTTGAAGTCGGTTGTATTTTTTTTATTAAAATTTTTATTATTTTTCCATTTTTAGTGTAAAATTTCATCTCAAACGAATACATCAGACCCCTAATGACAGTCACAACCCATCTTGGTACAAAATTCTCAGCAATACAAATTAATCAAGCCCAAGCACAAGGTAGCTACCGTAAACCGTTAAGGAGTTCCCTTAATTGACCTTGGTCTTCATCATCAGACCCCTAATAACAGACACAACTCATACAGGTAGAAAGTTCTCAGCAATACGAATTAATCAAGGCCAAACACAAGGTAGTTACTGTAAACTGTTAAGGAGTTCCCTTAATTGTCCTTGGTCTTCATCACCAAACCCCTAAATGACAGTCACAACCTATCTATGTGGAAAGTTCTCATTAATACAAATTAATCAAGCCCAAACACAAGGTAACTGCTGTGAATCGCCAAGGAGTTCCCTCGTCTGTTTTATGGCTCCATCATCAGATCGACTTTAAACCTTCATGAAATTATAGTGCCTTAAAGTACTAAATGGAAAAGTATACGAACACACTAGACACCCATATAATTTTCGAAAGTTCCCCTCAATTTCTCCAGGATTCCACCATCAGATCTTGACATGATGGCAACGGGACCAAATGGGGGCTATACCGTTTCAAACAAAAAAAGAATTTTTGAAATCGGTCCAGGCGTCTTTGAGTAATCGGTGTACATACATAAAAAAAAAAAAAAATACCGACCGAATTGAGAACCTCCTCCTTTTTGAAGTCGGTTAAAAAGGATTGTATATGCGAGACGCGTGACGTTTGTTTTTTTATGGGTTGCACCGGCTTCACACGTTACTTGTAAGGACTCACTCTGGTTACTCTGTGATTAAAGTGGAATCAGCTCCTCCTCTTGCGGGGCTTTTTTAATATTGTATCATGATGTACCTATTCAAACCATTTTTGACGACCTCTGGCGCAGTTGGTAGTGCTGTGGTTCTCAACAAAGACGTCCTGTGTTCGATTCCTAGAATTTAATATTTTCTAAATTAGCCCAGGTCTGATCCAGACCTGACCTGGCCAACCTGACCTGGTACCAGCAGTGGTAGGCATCGGCCGTGGCTAGCCGACCTAAAAAAAATACAACCGACTTCAAAACCTAAAAACGTACCCACTAAACTAAAAAGCGAAAAATAACATCATAATATGTTCTACCTGCTGATCAGTATGAAGACGGTGCTAAGCCGGTGATGTATTAATTCAAGCCATGTGAGAATATCTTATAGATTTAGATTTTGCAGACAGTGTTGTTTCATGGGGTCCTGTCAGAAATAGCTTAAATTAAGACAACACCGGCTAAGCACCGCCTTCATACTGATCAGCAGGTAGAACATATTATGATGTTATTTTTCGCTTTTTAGTTTAGTGGGTACGTTTTTAGGTTTTGAAGTCGGTTGTATTTTTTTTATTAAAATTTTTATTATTTTTCCATTTTTAGTGTAAAACATCAGACCCCTAATGACAGTCACAACCCATCTTGGTACAAAATTCTCAGCAATACAAATTAATCAAGCCCAAGCACAAGGTAGCTACCGTAAACCGTTAAGGGGTTCCCTTAATTGACCTTGGTCTTCATCATCAGACCCCTAATAACAGACACAACTCATCTAGGTAGAAAGTTCTCAGCAATACGAATTAATCAAGGCCAAACACAAGGTAGTTACTGTAAACTGTTAAGGAGTTCCCTTAATTGTCCTTGGTCTTCATCACCAAACCCCTAAATGACAGTCACAACCTATCTACGTGGAAAGCTCTCATTAATACAAATTAATCAAGCCCAAACACAAGGTAACTGCTGTAAATCGCCGAGGAGTTCCCTCGTCTGTTTTATGGCTCCATCATCAGATTGATTTTAAAGCCACCCTACGGGCAAAGACGTCCCGCATGCCCCGGACCGGATTTGAACTCACACCCTCCGGAATCGAAGGTAGAGGTTCGGAGGTAGAGGTCATATCCACTGGGCTATCACGGGTCATTAATATTATGTGAAATCACAGTCAAGGGTTAACTTAATATTGAATAAAAAAAAATTAAGAAAAAGCTATTTCATACAAAGTGTCCGCCAAGTTGAGAGTTACATGCCCATGCATGCCCCGTTGCCCATGCCCCGCACCGGATTCGAACCAACGCCCTTCGAATCGAAGACAGATTTTGACGACCTCCGTGGCGCAGTGGTATGCGCGGTGGATTTAAACGGAGGTCCTGGGTTCGATCCCCGGCTGGGCAGATTGAGTTTTTCTTAATTTGTCCAGGTCTGGCTGGTGGGAGGCTTCGGCCGTGGCTAGTTACCACCCTACCGGCAAAGACGTACCGCCAAGCGATTTAGCGTTCCGGTACGATGCCGTGTAGAAATCGAAAGGGGTGTGGATTTTCATCCACCTCCTAACAAGTTAGCCCGCTTCCATCTTAGACTGCATCATCACTTACCATCAGGTAAGATTGTAGTCAAGGGCTAACTTGTAAAGAATGAAAAAAAAAAAAAAACAGAGGTCATATCTACTAGACTATCCCATCTCTAGTGTAGAGCTTGCTTGTAGTTAAAAAAACCCCATCTATGACTTACAATCGCATTAAAAAGTTATACTACTCGTTCTATGTTACACAAACACTAAACTCATTTTAATGAAGTTATACCGTTATAGTCAACCTTTACGGTGCAATCGTGTAAGAGTGCAAACAAGTTAGCGAGGGAAACCTTTATGTAAAGTAAATTGAGTGTTGGTGCGAAAAGATAAAGGAAGTTTCCTATTTAAACAAAGAAGGGGAATATTAAAAAAATCTGTATAAACGGCGAGCGGCCAGGAATCTGGAGCGATCGCCCGCGGCCCACGCTTTGCACTACGGTACAGATAGGGCGCTGTTTTTGACATTTTATATTAGGTCCCGAGCACACAGACTCGTATAGTAATATATTAATAACTAGCGGACGCCCGCGACTTTGTCTGCGTGGAATTTAGTTTTTCACAAATCCCTCGGGAACTCAGACCAATTATTGTATTGGACCTGCCTCGCTAGACGTTACTTTTCTGTCAAAGTATATGATCAACGATCTAATGCGATTACAGAAACTGTCTCTATAGAATCGATGTTAAATAGTTGTAATTGTGTTCGTCGATTAAAGAGCTCCTTAAAAATGTTTTTGTGAAGTTGAAGGAGGTGTAAAAATCGGACAAAATCTTCTAGTTTAGTATAAGATATATACCAAATCGAAGCTCGTTTTCCTCAGAAAATGACAGACAATTTTGCTTGTGACTATGAGTGTGATACAGGTCCTTCTATAATTGGTCTGAGCTCGGAAGCCATGGATTTTTCCGAGATAAAAAATAGTCTATGTGTTAATCCAGGCTATAATATATCTTATTACCAAACAGCTAATTCAGTTCAGCAGTTGAGGCGTAAAAGAATAACAAACATTCATATCATCAAAATCATCAGTTTTCGCAAATCTTGGGAAATCATGGATCGGGATAAAAAGTAGCAAATGTGTTAATCCAGAGTAAAATCTATTTCCATTCCAAATTTCAGCTAAATTACTTCAGTAGTAGCGGCGTTATAGAGTAACAAAGATCCAAAGATCCAAACATCCATACAGACTTTTGCGTTTATAATATTAGTAGGATATTATAGAAAGATAAAGTTTGTAGGGGGAATGTCTGGACCGATTTGGAAAATTCTTTTGCCAATAGAAAGCCACGTTATTTGCGAGTGTCATTGGTTATGTTATATCCCCGTATTATCACGGGGACGAGAATTACGCCGGTGAAGACGTATTGTCAATGAAGTAGGATAAGGTTGAATAAAATCGTAACCCTAGAGAACAAATTTGTAATACTGCCACGATATTATTTACAACAACTACTAAGCTGTTATTGTAACTTCTGATAACGTAAACAGCCTTTTATTTGTTGAGCGAGGATCTTAGAAATAGGTTTAACGATTTGAATTACATTTAAAATAGTGCTAGTTACGTCCTATACAGTTACCGTAAAACTTTGTCTTATCTCTTTATTTATATATTATATTTCGTTGTATAAGAACGACTTTTATTATACGATACTGTGATTACCATCAAAACATACAACATCATAAAAAAATAGTATTAGTAGTGTAGTAATTACAATAAAAATTGACAATTAATTTGACAGATACATTTCGTTTACAGTCAAAAATAGCAGCCAAATTGTGTACCGTGGTGCAGAAGGAAAAGGAATTTTGTCATTAGAAGAGAACTGCTCGGTTATTACAATAACAATTGTTTCAACCGGTGCTACAGTCTAGTCGGTTTTTATATCTTTTTCAATGTAAAAAAACTTTCATCCGAATATATTTTGCTATGCTACGTGTTACTGTGGTGGAGCTTCTTTACATAATGTTTATATTTTGTTATCAAAAGAGTATTTGTATGATTAAATAATTGTAAAAAGTTTGTAAGTTAAGTTAAGAATTTGTCGAGTGAGTATAGTCACAGTCACCGCCGTCTTAAACTAGGCTGGGGCCTTTGGGCACACAGAATTTGGGGCCCTTCTGGAAAGTAAAAAAAGCGAATTATACTAACATATTTTTATTCCAGTACATTTATAATATGTAATCAAATACAGTATGATATTATATGTCATTAATGATTTTAGAATGCTGCTGGTGTTTTGTTTCCGAATACGGAAACGGTTTCTTTTGAACAAAATTACAAAATCCATAGTTGTCTTTTTTTGTTTTCAGCTTTTATAAATTGAAAAAGGTGGTTCTATCTAAGGATTAGATATCACGTTCATTTGTTACGTTTGGTCCACTCTCATATAATGCTGTGAAACGTGGGTCCAGAAAAGAGTGCAGTCGATGTGACAGCGGTAAAAATAGGTGGACGTATACTGGACCAAGTTTAACTGCAGTCGGTTTAAAAGTAGTCTAAGAGACGAGAAGAGAGTTTAAGAGTATTTTAACCACCGAACTTAAATTTGTCCCAATGATAAAACTCTTAGCCCCAAGGATTTTATACTAACTTAAAAGTTACCCGGTTTTAATTACTCCACTGAGCGCACACATGCAAAATTTTGTGTTTACTTACATTGTACGTATATATATAGTTTTACACTTTCTGAACAAGTAACTGGACAATATTTAGATACTATTTGTTTAAATAACTTTCGTTGTTTACTATGCGTCTTAATGAAATTAAGACAATTAGCCACCTTTGTTCGCTTCAGTTTCGACGCACTAGAGTCATATCTACAGTTCAAACCTTAGCTTAGGCCCGTACTGGAAGACGTTTTTTAGTTCCAGAGCTACATGATACCAGTTTTGAGTTCCTCACCATATAAATAAACTTATCAATTATTAATTATAATAATTGATAAGTTTATTTATATGGTGTGTGTATTTATAAATAATCAAAAATTAAGTTTATTTATATGGTGCTACTACCTGCAGTGGACGTCAATCGGCTGATATGATGATGATGATCAATTATGATCTCAAGTTGCTGGAACTTCAAGTTCTATTGAGGAACGTTTATACGGGCCTTAATCCATTATGATTTCTCATACAAATATTGTGAAGAAGAAGATAATTATCAAACGTGTGTACACCAGAACGCCGACAATCCAATTACACGTCTCATAACTGTGTCATTAATTCCGCTTTTGGGGAACACAATCGTTGTTATGATGTTCATTATCCCCAAATAAGCGGGTCGTTAAGTGAAAGGTTGCGTCATTAGGAGATGACTGATTGAGTCGATTTCATACATACTTTGTACTCAACAAAATGGGTTAATGAACTTTGTGTATGTTTTAATTTACAGTAATTTTGTACATTGTAATGTAATTTGTACTGTACTGTCTACATGAAGATCGTCGTTCGTCGTTATCAACCCATATTCGGCTCACTGCTAAGCTCGAGTCTCCTCTCAGAATGAGAGGGGTTAAGCCAAATAGGCCCAATGCGGATCGGCAGACTACACACACGCCGAGCATTAAGAAAATTATCAGGTACGCAGGTTTCCTCACGATGTTTTCTTTTACCGTTAGAGACATGTGATATTTAATTTCTTAAAATGCACACAACTGAAACGTTGGAGGTTTCGGATTCGAACCCAAACCCTCCGGAATCGGAGGCAGAGGTCATATCCACTGGGCTATCACGGCTCCTACGCAAAATGAAGATCTAATCAAATAGAACATCTAATTAAATAGCTAACCGATTTATATGGAACTCGTAAGACTTTGTCGACTCGATCCACAGGGTAAACTGACATGTTTGACGGCCTCCGTGGTGCAATGGTATGCGCGGTGGATTTACAAGATGGAGGTCCTGGGTTCGATCCCCGGCTGGGCCGATTGAGGTTTTCTTAATTGGTCCAGATCAAGCTGGTGGAAAGGCTTCGGTCGTGGCTAGTTACCGGCAAAGACGTACCGCCAAGCGATTTAGCTTTCCAGTACGATGTCGTGTAGAAACCCAAAGGAGTGTGGATTTCATCCCACTCCTAACAAGTTAGCTCGCTTCCATCTTAGATTGCTTTACCATCAGGTGAGATTGTAACTAACTTGTAGAGAATAAAAAAAAACTGACAACATCAAGCAAATCGCCGAGAGCCGGTGGACGCAGGCGGTTCAGAATCCTCCATCGGCTGATTTGATGATGATGATGATAGTATTGTGAAAAGTCAGGAAATAATGAAACGAATGCCGACACAAAGCAAACACACATAATTGATTATTATAATTAATTAAATAAATTGTTTATCGAAAAATTATCATTTTATAACGGGCCGCTTGTGTTTACAATGATATAAATTGTTCATTATGCCCCAAATTACCAAGTTAACCGAAATATTACGTCATCACAGTAATGATTGATTGAGTCAATTTTACATTAAGTACGTATAGATAATTGTGTAAAATTACGTTTTGTTTTCTTGATTTTTCTCCCTTGCATCCGAAATACATCGATGAAAATAAAATAAAAAGAAAATCTTTTGTCGATACACAAAAAATGTTTTAATTATCGCCCCTATTTCTATAGCAATAAGAGTTTAGTTGGTGGAAATGTTTTTGTAGTTTGTCTAAACTGCATGCATTCAGTTGAAGCACCAATTAGCTATTAAAAGAGCTATTTACAGACCCGTGTTTGTGATTGTGCACATTTTTCTCCCAGTAAGCCTTTACAGAGTGGGGAATTTCGCAATTACAAACTTTTTTCCAGCGATACTCAGCGTTTTATATAACAAATGAACTTATTCAACTTGTTGGGTATGTACCAGGTAAAGTGGATTGAAGATTATATACGAGTACGTAATTAATAGAGTTGTTTGGACTAATATGTTATTATCAAAATTGTTATAAATCTGAAATGAGGAGCAGTAGAACCAAAGTCACTGATATAGCTCAGCGAGTCGCGATGTTGAAGTGACAATGGCAGGTCACATAGTTCGATGATCCGAAGGACATTAAGGTCCCAAGGTGCTGTCACCGTACCGTAATGCGCAGTGTTGGTCGACCCCCAACTAGTTGGGCTGAATACATCAAGCGGGTTGCAGCAGCTGCTTAATGAGGCGGCTCGAGATCGTTTTGTTTGGAAATTCATGCAAGAGGTCCATGTCCATCAGTTGACCACGTCCATGGGCTATTAATAATTATATAAAAATTTTTAAAGTGAAGAATAAATGGCTAGAAAATCTCGCTATGTATGAATATAAAATTAATACCTATTGATTTTGGATAGCTGTCAAGCGACCAGATCTATCTTACATCAATTGATAGCTCGACCCAGGACTCGGACTCCGGACCTCGTCAACGGAAGTCATAGGCTAACCATTGTTAGGAGGCAGTTACTTTACAGCTACTACCACCTATGTCTAAATTATAAACTGCATTTGTTTCCTTTGATATTTATAGAACTTTTCGAACAACTAATTACTCAACAAGGTTTCCAATCAGGCACGGGACGATATCTAAGTGGCATAGGATCTCATTCCCTGAAAGCATTGTGATTCAAGGATAATCGATTTAACCTGTAGCTAATTACGTAATGCACCCGCACTGGACGGGATCTGATTTTGTTGAAACCAAGCAACGATCGATTAATGAATCTACTCATATTATCATCATTATCATTATCTTCATTAACTACTCGCTGTTGAACACGAGTCTCCTCTCAGAATGAGAGGGGTTAGGCTAATAGTCCGTCGTTATCAACCCATATACGGCTCACTGCTGAGCTCGAGTCTCCTCTCAGAATGAGAGGGGTTAGGCCAATAGTCCACCACGCTGGCCCAATGCGGATTGGCAGACTTCACACACGCAGAGAATTAAGAAATTCTCTGGTATGCAGGTTTCCTCACGATGTTTTCCTTCACCGATTGAGACACGTGATATTTATTTCCATAAAATGCACACAACTGAAAAGTTGGAAGTGCATGCCCCGGACCGGATTCGAACCCACACCTTCCGAAATCGGAGGCAGAGGTCATATCCACTGGGCTACCACGGCTCTCGGCTAATAGTCCACGCTGGCCAAATGCGGATTGGCAGACTTCACACACGCAGACAATTAAGAAAACTCCCAGATATGCAGATTTCCCCATGATGTTTTACTTTTAGCACGTGATATTGAATTTCTTAATGCAAATAACTGAAGAGTTGGAGGTGCATGCTCCGGACCGGATTCGAACCTAAGTCCTCCGAATAGAAAGCTGAGGTTTCTTTCACCATTAGAATACTACATAATGCTACCCAGGAGAAAGTTATTTTTTTGTACGTTAAACGAATGAATCCGGGGATAAGCATTTTTCCTTTAAGAAGAAAATAATTTCTTACATAAGTCGCCAAAGCAATATTAGTTATTTATAGCATGGTTTTCTTGAAATTTTCAATGTATACAATTAAAGTTCAGTTGTATATTGGTAGAAGGTGACTTTTGGATATTTATGTGTTTATCTTTTAGTCTATGGTTGTAGTTAAAAGGAGCTAGGTGGCATTTTGGCAGTTCTAGAAATCTCTTCTAAGATTAAAATTTTGTTAAAAAACTTGTTGTTGACTAAATGTTGTTTTGTTTGTTGTTTGTGCGTGTGTGTATATCCAAAATGTTAATTAACTTCTTTTTTTTTCAATTTCTCCCTTCGATTTGTTACTTGTCTGCTTTTGAGTAAGCAGAAAAACCAGGAAGCTGTTCGTGTAGTTTCCATTAGAGTATCATTCGATTTGTCCCGCCCGCTGAGGCGTGTTACGGTAACTGCAAGGTGCGATCTCATTCCTTGAAAGCTTTCGCCAGTAAGACCTCTTATTAAGCGATCTATTCTGTCGCCATTTTGAGAACGTCTGATTTAAGGTGAGGACAGAGAAAATATATTGCAGAAAGAATATTTTGGCAACTTTCGGTTTATTATGGAAATCTTTGGATTGGAAATGGTTCCTTTAATGGAAATTTGGAAATGGTTCCTTTTTTGAAATTTGAAAATTGAGTAACTTACATCCTTGAAAAAAGGTAAAGGTAAAGGTCCTTCTAAGAAAAGCGTTAGCTTTTAGCGATCTCTGTTCTGTGGATATAACTAACGTAAAGTACTAGTCACATTGTGTATCCTTGCGTGATCGAACCAGAAATGAGGAGATCCGCAGAAGAACCAAATACACCGTCATAGCTCAACGAGTTGCGAAGCTAAAGTGGCAATAGGCGGGGCACATAGTTCGAGCAGCTAATGAACGTTGGGGTCCCCAGTTGCTGGAATGGCGACCCCGCACTAGAAAGCGCAGAGAAGAGAAGAGAAGGCTTGTTTGGAAGTCCCTACAATAGGCCTTTGTCTTGCAGTTGACGTCCATCTGCTGATATGATAATGATGATGACTAGTCACAAACTATAGTGTCAGCTACTTTTATTACAATACCGTTGTTATTATACTAGGCCATTGCCTACCTTTGCCTGTGATATACATTTATTTTTTTAATACGCACACCCCAACTGGCTTATTTCCTATTTTGGTTTTTATTATCAACCCATCAAAATAAAAAACAAATCAATTGACAAAATGTCATCCACATACTATGATACAAACCACTCATGTCATCCGGTACTTACGGTGTATATCATATAGAATGTAGATGACACTTTGTTGTCTTTTTTTTTTTGTTTTTTTTTTTTTTTTATTCTTTACAAGTTAGCCGTTGATTACAATCTCACCTGATGGTAAGTGATGATGCAGTCTAAGATAAAAGCGGGCTAACTTGTTAGGAGGAGGATGAAAATCCACACCCCTTTTGGTTTCTACACGGCATCGTATCGGAACGCTAAATTGCTTGGCGGTACGTCTTTGCCGGTAGGGTGGTAACTAGCCACGGCCGAAGCCTCCCACCAGCTAGACCTGGACAAATTAAGAAAATCTCAATCTGCCCAGCCGGGGATCGAACCCAGGACCTCCGTCTTGTATATCCACCGCGCATACCATTGCGCTACGGGGCCGTCAAAACTCCACTTCAATAAGGTGATAATAAAGACCAAATAGTGAATTAGAAGTGTTTGAACTTTGTAAACGTAGACGTCACCTGCAAGTGCAAGCTGTTGCTACAACTACAATCCTCGACCTCTTTAATCGTAGCTGGACTAACTAACCAAGGGACCATTGGTAATCGATTGATACAAGAGTAATATTGAATTAAATCAACCACTTGGCATTAAAAGCACCCACGGTTTATAAGAGGATTATTGTATCAATCGATTCGGGCTGCGTGCACCGAGCCGTGGTAGGGAGGCTGCGAGGTGAGATCTCATCTCATCTACTGAAAGCTTTCGTCGATCAGTGCTCTTATTTAGCGATCGCTTCTGTCCCGCGTTTGAATGCATTGATTCAATATAGAGTAAGAGACAGTAGACAAAGAGATCACGAACTAACTTATAAACGTATTGTTTTGCTTTGTTAGTTTCTGTTTTATAGAATTCCATTTTTTGGCGCAGAGGTGACCACTTTAGGCTTTTTGTTTTGAAGAACTTCTCAGTCCTGAGTTTTGTTGTTTTTATTAATGACAAGTTAGCCCTTGACTGCTATCTCACCTGATGTTAACTATTAAACATGTGGTTTTGCTTTGTTAGTTTCTGTTTTATAGAATTTCATTTTTTGGCGAAATATTCTGTGTAACGACTTTAAGAGATGTGTTTGTTAGTCTGTGTAAAAATTACACGTGTGTTTATTGCGAATTAATGTAGTGAGCAATGTTGTTTTGTATTTCAGTTGTGTAGTGTAAGGACACAAACGATTGGTGTACAATATTTATTATATGGTGTTTTATATAGATGTGTGAGCTTATCAAAAAACGACAGACAATTTTGTTGGTCACTTTGGGCGCGTTACAAGTCCATAGGTATTAAGTCTAAGTTTAGGGCGGACTAACTGTTAAAACCAAGTACATTACAGTGTTTGGTTTGTCCGCGAAGGTTCAAACCGTTTAATTTAAATACATCTCAGAAACCCGAGTCCAAAATAAATATAAATAGTAACTCTTATTGCTAAACGGGCCCCGTTTTTCAGTCAATATTGTCGTAAACGGTCGCTGGCAGGGAGGGCAATATTAAGGCAGTGCTATTTGTATAGGACACTACAAACACCAACAGAATTCTTACGATTATAACACTTTGATGCCCATTGGCATTGCTTAACTGGCTTGCGGCGTAGGTTTAACAAGCTGAGCGGCTGGGTGTCACGTCACGTACGCTTTACCAATATGTCTTAATAGAACAGGCGCTGTGAGGAGTTGTGTGTGCATAGTGTAAGGATCGCATTCTGTTCACATTTATGAAATCATAATCATAGAGTTAGAATAGGCATCATTATTATGTATGAGCTTGCATGAGCATCATTTTAAAAAAGCCCAGGCGCTGTGAGGAGTTGAGTGTGCATAATATAAGGACCGCATTTTATTCACTGTTTTTCATTTAGTAAATCATGCGTAGTATGACTCTGGATGAATAAAATTAAAACCCAACTTTTTGAGTTATATTAAGATGGCGCCCTTAAAGCAACTATGACATGACAATTGACAGCAAACGTCAAATCGACTACTGCAATGAAAACGTCATCAATCCGCCATTATTACCCTTAATAGTTGCATTTCATGGGGGAAAATGAATATTATTTCGAAAGAATTAAAGTGAATTCGTAGATTTGTATAATCAAAAATAGTTGAAAAAAATATTTTCTTTTATTTCTGCTAGGGTTTATGACTGATCCTGGGCTCCATACAACTTTGGACCTCCTTTAAATGTCACTTTCACTAAATGCTCATTATAGTATACTGTGGCATTTCATAAAGTTTTTGTCCGTCTATTTGTTTGTTCAAACTCTGAAATAGACGTTTTGATTTTGACGGGGCTTTCACTGGCAAATAGCAATGTCATAAGAAGTAACTTATGCTGCTTTTTATTCCGATATTGTTATGTCAACGTGGTTGTTCATCAGAGGGCCTAGTGGCAGTTTGATACTGTTACTAAAGCGTCAACGTAAACGCGAATTTCTAAGCAATTGAAACAGCGCCATCTAGCGGCACAACTGCACAACTGTTTCAATTCCATATAAATTGGCGTTTACGTCGACGCGATAGTAACAGTATGAAAATATTGAAAATTCCCACTAGGCACTACTTAATGTACTTAAAACAATTTAAAAAATCAACCAAAAACACTGAGCGAAGCTCTGTCGCCCAGATATGATTTTACCTTTACGCCGGAAGCTACAATAAATACTTATCGCTGCAATTTACGACCAATATAATATGGTATTAAATAATTTTATGTGTGCCATAAATTATTGTCAAAGTTAAGTGAGTAAAGTTCCAGAAGAGATATAAAGCTTCCATTAATTACCGCTGTGTCAAATCAAAAAGCAATAAAGCCTTTGTGAGTCTGCGTGTGAGCGACGGGTGACGGTTTGAGCTTTAAGTTTTGAGTTTTGAGTTACAAATATTCGTTTGTCACCGTTCATATTTACACGACTGTTCGATTTTATACAGTTGAATGAAGTGCCTGGTTTTTTAGAGTTCCGTAACTCAAAGAGAGCCGTGATAGCCCAGTGCATAAGAGAGCCGTGATAGCCCAGTGAATTGGCCCAGTTCGAATCCAGTCCGGGTCATGTACTTGCAACTTTTCAGTTGTGTGCATTTTAAGAAATTAAATATCACGTGTCTTAAACGGTAAAGGAAAACATCGTGAGGAAACCTGCGTACCAGAGAATTTTCTTAATTCTCTGCGTGTGTGATGAGGTCTACCAATCCACATTGGGTCAGCGTGGTGGACTATTGGCCTATCCCCTATCATTCTGAGATTAGACTCGAGCTCAACCGAATGTGGGTTGTTTGGGTTCAAACTTTATTTTACCTTTGTATATTTATATGTTGTTTATTTATTTTCCTATAGAACTATGGCATTAGTCAAAAAATAGTGCTAGTGTTAGAGCTCTAACTCTGTAGCAAATACTCTAAGTTGGCATAGGCATATACCTATTTACAAAAAAAAAAAAATACTACATATGAAAATATAATAACTAAACCCATACGTTATTTTAAATCGCTTAGTATTGGATTGTGTTCAACAATTGGTCCACAAAGTTGGACGAGGAAGCCAATGGAGTTAATGAAAGATAACAATAATCCATTATGATCAGTCTGTGTGCGACAGTATCGGCCGTATCGCTAATCGAGCCGCCCCGAACAGACAAACAGATATGGACAGGCGCTGAAAGGTGTGCCAAAAATATTAGCTACTCGATTTACTCCTAATACTTCCAATTATATTGGTTATGATAGCCTTCATGACTTCGTACAAATTAAGTTAAAGGCAACTTATTGAAAGTTCCTTATTGTATTACTAGCGGACGTCCTGTGGGAACCATTGATTGATTCCGTGATGAATAGGCTATGTGTTAATTAGGGTATTATCTATCTTCGTTTCAAATCTCAGCCAAATCAGTTCAGTAGTTGCGGCGTTAAAGAGTAACAAACATCCAAACAAACATTCATACAAACTTTCGCGTTCATAGTATTAGTAGGAATTAGAAAAGGGCTACTTTATTCTCTCCATCTAAACATATTGATAGAGCCGTGATAGCCCAGTGAATATGGGCTCTGCCTTCAATTCGGTCGGCAAAGGTTCGAATCCGGTCTGGAGCATGGACCACTAACTTATCAGCTATTAAAAATATTAAATATCACGTGGGTCAAACGGTGAAGGAAAAACATCGTGAGGAAACCTGTATACGTGAAAATTTTCTTAATTCTTTATATATATGAAGTCTGCCAATCCGCATTGGGCCAGCGTGGATACACACACACTTAGAGAAGTTGGAGGTACATACCCTGGACCGGATTTGAACATACGTCCTTCGAATCGAAGGCAGAGCTCATGTCCACTGGGCTATCACGGCTCACTGTCAATCACGGTGCTAACAACGGATCCCTAAAAAATGAATGTCAGTAGTTGGAGACTCAATTTTATGTATAGTAGGTATTTGTAATTTATAAACAGTAGATTAGATACTTGCGCTATAAAACTTTAGTTCAATCATTTTTAACATTTATTTTATGTCATGATATAAATAAATGATAAGCAAGAACATAATATTAAACTTACTCATTAATTTTTAAATCAGCAAGTTAATAAGTGATTAATAATTAATTTGCTTAAAGCTTAATCTCCATGCAAAAAGTAATTAAAGTTTCGTTCGCTGCATTTAAGCTATGAAATAGCATGTTAATTAACTATAAAATTGTGAAACCTTCTTGTATTTAATTTGAAGTGAGTATTTTCTTTCTTGGTGTTTAAATAGTACAAGATCCGGCATATGAAATATATACTCTCATCTGTTATTTATTTGGGATAAGAAATAAATGATAGAAAATATTTTAAATGACACATTGCAAATAGGTTTCCTAGTGAAATTGCGCCCGGTGAGTATTAAATGATTAATTTTTTTTACTAAATTTATTTATTCTACTTCCCGTTTTGCTTAATTATTAAAAATCGTACACTAGTTACAAGTATAAACTATCTACCTATAGGATTGAAAACGTAGGAAGGACTAGAAATTGATTATATTTACTGTTGTTGTACAGATTCACATCACTATATGGGCTGAATGAGTGAAATTGCTAGTTTCATATTTCCTGTCACACGTTGTTTAGTTGATCACTAGACAAGGGGTGAGTGTGGGCTCCAAATCTCTCGATAATGTGCTAAAAATGAAAGCTCTAACTCAGCAATAAAGCGTTTTTGATGACAAATCAAATTTTATTATTTCGTGAACACCCATATACCTATTACCTTTTTTTATATTTATTTTAAACAAGTTAGCCCTTGAGTACAATCTCACCTGATGGTAAGTGATGATGCAGTCTAAGATGGAAGCGGGCTAACTTGTTAGGAGGAGGATGAAAATCCACACCCCTTTCGGTTTCTACACGGCATAGTAACTAGCCACGGCCGAAGCCTTCCACCAGCCAGACCTGGATTTGTAAATCCACCGCGCATACCACTGCGCCACGGAGGCCGTCAAAACCTACCCACGTAGTATTTTAGAAAAAACTAACGCTGAAGTAGTATTCCGTAACTTCGCATCTTACTATTGTAGTGGCTTAATATGACATGTCATGTCACCAGTTGCCTGTCATTTAGCTTTGCGGCAACGATTCGAATATCACCATTAAAGATCAAATTTCAAGGGTCTCAACCAAAGGGTCGCTATGAAGCTTCCTAAACTTTGTATGCAAGATGTGTTTGGCCAAAATTTAACTAGGCAACCTATTTGAAATGTGTCACTGTGAACATTATCTATCATTTCTTTTCACTAATGAATAACAGATGAGTGTTTATATTTGTAATGCCGGATCTTAGACCATACCATGCCTACTCATGGACTAACAAACTCTCAGCCTTTATAAAATGAGGTACATCTGGCTACCGCAGGCTCTTGTTCTATAATTGACAATTTAGAATATTAATCTGTAACACTGCAACGGTTACAGAGCAAACGGTCCGTCACTAAATCAATTACACCGGCGCGATGGTATCAATTGACTCTACAATCGGATCCGAAGAACCGAAGTAGACATTAATGTCGTTATCTAGTTCAATATACAATTGGTTCAAAATTATTTGAACGTATAGTAGACAAGCGGACGCCCGCGACTTCGTCCGCGTGGAATTTAGTTTTTCACAAATCCCTCGGGAACTATGGATTTTCCGGGATAAGTAGTAAAGTAGATAAAGTAGCCTATGTGTTAAAGTAAAATCTATTTCCATTCCAAATTTCAGCCAAATCGCTTCAGTAGTAGCGGCGTTAAAGAATAAGAAACATCCAAACATCCATACAAACTTTCGCGTTTATAATTAAAATTGATTACTATCAAGTTAATGTTTCGTGAGTATCTCGATCAACATTTTTATTTACGAAAATTCTTGCTTCTGGTAGCTACTGATTACCAGGAAATCCAGGAACGAGATAATGAACCACGCAATTTGTGGGACATTGTGGTTGTTAAGTTGTGTAACTATTAATTTAATTAGCAGTTTTGTAGAAGTAACAGTGTATCTGCGATGACTACTTTTGGAGATACAGGGTCGTCTTTCCGACATTGCTGTAGATCGCTCAAAAATGCCCCCTACATGTCCCATACTATCATTAACAGTCGATAGACGTCCACTTCTGGACATAGGCCTCTTGCATGGACTTCCGAACAAAACGGTCTTGAGCCTCCAACATCCAGCGGTTCCTGCAATACGCTTGACATCCTTAGTCCACCTAGTGGGGGGTCGATCTGCGCTTTCCGGTGCGGGGTCGCCATTTTAACCTTGGAACCCCAACGTCCATCAGATCTACTATGTGCCCTGCCCATTGCCACTTCAGCTTCGCGACTCGCTGAGCTATGTCAGTGACTTTGGTTCTTCTGAGGTCCCATTTTTATTTGGTATGTCCTATTGTGATGGGCGTATAAAAAAATATAGATATTTTTGTTATTTGTGCGTTTATGTTTATACATCTATAATAATAAAAAATGTCACATTGAATGTATTGAATCTAATATTATACGATCTTTATTCAATATGTGAGAGCCGTGATTGTCCAGTGGATATGATCTTTGCCTCCGATTCCGGAGGACGTAGATTCGAATCCGGTCCGGAGCATGCAATTCTAACTTTACAGTATTGCGCATTATATGAAATAAAATATCATGTCTCAAACGATGAAGGAAAACATCGTGAGGAAACCTGCAAACCGCAGAGAATTTTCTTAATTATCTGCGTGTGTAAAGTCTGCCAATCCGCATTGGGCCAGCGTGGTGGACTAACCCCTCTCATTCTGAGAGGAGACTCGAGCTCAGCAGTGAGCCGAATATGGGTTGATAATGATGATGATGATGATATATAAATTATTTTAGAAATTTTCGAACCTTATTTATTTTACAAATATACCAAAAATTTTAGTTTTTTCTTCTTTAATTAGTTTTCCCGAATGACTCATACAAATTAAAGGTAGTCAAATACCCAACTTGTTTGAGTTTTTTTTTTAATGTTTTTTTTTTAATGTTTTGGTACACAGATGCGCGCGCCGTAGTCTCTCCGCCCGTGGCTGAGAGCTCTCAGTTTATATCCCGACCACGTCGTGGCACGGACGCGTCGAGTCCTGCGATTTCGTCGGGATCGCGGATTCATCGGACTATTCCGTTAAGTGACGGTTTAAGTGAATTTTGTGTGCAAGTGCAGTGAAGTGACAGTGTTTAAAGGTAAGCCTGCCGTATCACTCCGATTCACTTACGTAGTTCTGTGTTCGTTTTGTTTATTTTGGTAGCTACGGGATTTTATGTGGTTGTAAAATTATCATTCGTTTTGTTGGGATGAAACGAAATTTTCAGCGTACTGTGTAGTGTAATACAGTTATCATTTTCGTGGCGTAAGTACAATTTGCGTATTTTCTGAAACATTGAAATATTGAAGTAGGTATTTCATAGAGCCTTTTCATAATTGTAAATTTATTTGTCACTTGAAACTTGATTTTGATAATAGTACAAAAACACAGGCACAGGCAGGCAGCCCAGTTATAAACTCATCACCATCATTCTAATTTACCGGTTACTCGACTAGGCTTATTAGCTTAAAATATGGAGCTTAGACCCACCATGCTGCTTTAGTGTGAGTTGCGGCCTAGCTTGATTTTATGACGACCACTTTCAGACCACCAACATCCCAATTCTAGGCTGAATAAGCTTTAAAGCTTTGCTGAAAAATTCTTAGAAATAAAAGCTCAGCTCTAGAATGATCTCTATCAGATGTTAATGATAATAACGGTAAATGACGGCTTAACGTGCTGTCCGACCCACGGAGGTGGAGAAGAAGATTGGCAGACCTAGCAGATGACTCACTTGATGGTAATTGAATAACCATTGCTTACAGAACATAGGTACATGATCAACAACAAGGCATCAATAAGTCTTGTGGTAGTACTTTCCTGAACGAGCTCTTTCACTAAAAGCTCTACAACTGGCAACTCGTATAGGTATTATATACTAATATTATAAAGCGATATACTTTGTGAGGTTGTAGGGGTTAAATTCTGATCTACTGAACCGATTTTGAAAATTATTTTACTAATAGAAACTTACATTATTTGTGAGAGTCATAAGCTATATTTTATTCCCATATTCCAAGGGAACAGAAACTACGCAGGTGAATCTGCGGGGCGGCAGCTAGTAAAATGTAAAAGTAGGTATATTGTAAGAGTGTGTGTAGAATGATTTAACGAACTGTAGAGAACAACTGGATGTTTCCGTTAGAGACGATGTACTGAGCAGCTATTCGCAAATAAAGCTACATTGAATATTATAAGAAAACACACCTAACAGGGGGAACGTTGATATAGATTGTATCAAAGATACACAGTGGTTGAAGCATAAATTATTATTATTATTAATAATGATTTTCAGTAGTATCCTCCTCCGTGAGTATTAAACCTAAGATAAGATCTTATGCCATCTTGTTCAAACCTCCCAAAGTTCCACTGTTAGAAAATTTTCCTTGTACTCATAAAACAATACAGTTGTGTATAAGAGCGTAGTCTATAAATCTGTTACTTGGTTTGATGCATTGTTAGAAAGTAGGCTTTACAAAACTACATGAGAATCTGATATGATAGAAAAATAAATTTGCGTAAAAAACTTTTTTTTTGTATTTTGCTGCGCATGAAATGCATTTTTTTGTACATTGACTGAATGTCTTAATGTATAGTTTACGTCAAAAGCTAAACTTTCTCAGTTATACGTACAGCTTTATGACTCGGAATCTACTCCTCTTCAACACAAGCTAAATGCTGTCACTTATCACATCCCTTATAAACATCCCTTTCCGCTAAAGGAAATGGGATAGATTTACGAAAAAACACTTCCACTTTCAGACGCATGTTACATCCAGCTTTTTTATATCAATGTCACACACACCATAGAAAGCGAGCAAAACAAGCCTATTATAGACGGGAAATATGGGACCGTATTTTTTGAATTTCATGGGGCTGACTAATGCTATATGCTTTTTTTACCAATCTATATAGTTATTAATACCGTGTTACATAATTGAGCCCTGCGGCCTTCCAAATAATTGCGTGTGTTTGTTAATTCTATACAATATACGTGGGGGTTGTTTTTTATTTCAGTAAAGCTAAATTCTATTAAAATTCAATATCAGTAAGCGTGGCAATTTGTTATGATCAAATCTAGTTTTATTTAAATGGCCGTTTACTCCCTCGGCATAGAAAAACGAAAGTTTAGACACATCTCTAATTTCTAGTTAAAATTAGTTGATAATATTTGACTCTAGAACGATCACTAGCAGAAAAGCTTAATGATATTGACCAGCTGTCTTTTTCACTGTCATTTTTAATTTAGTTTTTATTAACAAACAACGTCAAATCAACTGAAAAAGGGCATCTATCGTATGATATCCACGATGTGTTGTCAGTAGGCACTGGACGTCATATGTATGTATATGTCAACTAACATACGTCAATGTTAGTGAATTAGCCTGCTGGATTGACGGCTTAACGAGATCGAATCATCACCCCCGAGGCATTGGGTAACAACACCTCTTTTTCTTTACTTCTGGCTGCTACTGATAATTTCCTAAATAAAAGAAAAGTGCAGGGCTTAAACCCGAGACCTCATGGTCAAATAGACCACACAGGCTCAGTGGCGTGCTCAAGGTAACTACGATTGGCATTATAAGAACAGATTTAAGAAATGGAAAACTCCAAGGTCCATCTCATGGTGGAAGGCGTGCAAGGAATACTCTACATCGTCCTGTGTGTGCGTTGTGCTGTACACCTGTATACATCATTAACCTGAGACACGTTAGGCCTCATATACCAGTAATTATATTGGCAACCATTCCCCTCACGAGAGTGAAACCGGAACTCAGTAATGCTGCTTGGTTGCAGAGATAAGCATGGCAGTAGGCGGTGGCGTGCAGAAGGTTTTTAACTAGGGTAGGCTCTCCACATACATGTTGTACAAAATGGAAAATTCCTCCTGTAAGGACTACGAGTACAGGACTATTATAAATCCTCAGGGTATGCATTGCGTTTATGCATCTATGAAGTGCACGCCCCTGACAGTAGGACTTCCCCTGACCAATTCAGATACAAAAATCTCTACACCAAGAATCTGCCAAATGGTTTTCAGTTGGGGTAATTACCACCACGTTAGAAACCGTAGGATTAGAGACCTCAAGAGAAACTTGGATCGAAATTGAAATCTTCATCGCGCGAGAAACTTGATTCATAACTACCTTAGCTAATGCACATATTTTGATTATCTTTACACTCGTTAACTTTAACATCTGCGAGTGTGTTTTCTGTAGTGTATAATTTACATATTACACCTGTAAGGAATAAGATATTAGGTGATTTCAGGCATAACTTTAACCAAATTCAAGCCTGAGATTCGCTATAACAAAAGGAAAGCCTCACGACACATGTCAGGGCAACGTGTAGCTTACAATCTTCACGAACAGCTCGATGTCAAAATGTCATCAAATGGAAAACAGTTATAGATGCAAATTAATTTTCAGAAAGTGTGTTCAAAGTGTGTTTCCTCGCAAATGTGTTTGTACTATTATGTATTAGGATGTAAATTATTTGTATGTATGAGTATTACTTACAGTATTACAGTTCGTTTTATGTAGGATGGTAAGAGTGACAGTTCGTTTTACTCTTGAAAGCCTTTTTAAAGAATTTAGTTCTTTCTACGTTATATACATATATCTATATATATATATATATCTATATCGATCATATATATATCGATCGATATATATATCTATATATCTATATCTATATATCTATATCTATATATATATATATATCTATGTCAGGACAAGATATAGCATAAAATCTTTGCGAACAGCTCGAGAAGTCGTTTCTCGTGTAATTATTTCACAACAAGAATCCTAAAGGCTGCGGAGGCTAAATTAATGCAGCCGCGGCACGCTCAAGTGTCGGGCCTAGCGGCAACAGGTCGTCTTAAGTTTTACTGGTTCACAGTTCTGAAACATTCAAATTGAATATAACAGGTATTAGAAAGCGCTAATTACAAAATTGCAGCCTGTATTTATTTTCTTAATAACCAGTAGATTTTTTTGACCGAGACCTTGAGTTTTTATACAAATTATAATAACGATACCATAATTGCGTAAATTCATTTCGCGGTTTGGATGATATGAGGTATATAGATATGCTGTCGGGAAAAAAACGTATTAAAGGCTTCAAGGGGGGACAATTTCATAAGCAATTAAAATCGCGCTATTGTAATAGTTCTTAAATATTATGATGTCACAACTACAATATTATAAAATTTACTGTTATACCTAGAATGACGCCGCGCGGTTTCACCGGAGTGGTTCCCGTTCCCGCGATACTGTTTGACTCTGAAATGATAATGATGGAATGCACGTACATTTATAATACTTTATAACAACTGGCAACCCTTGTTATAGTATAAATGTATGGATATTCTTCTATCCATACATGTATACTATACATGTATGGCACTGTTGGGCTATCGCAAGAATCTTTAAGTGTACCACAAGACCATCCAAGACTATAAGTGTCTGTGAACAATAGAGCGAAGATCGCTGATAGGACACACACTGTGTTATCAAATATCTTTGATATTAGTTGCCGGGCTAAGAATATGCTTTACTATGCGTGGCTCGATAATATCGCGCTTTAACAATCATACAGTTTGGCATAGAATTGTAATTTAATGGAAAGTTACCTCTTCATAACAATATAACTTACTAGGAAAATTATTAGTCATTACACAGTTTGTGTTTGTAGTGCGGTAAATAATAGAGGAAACATCTACTTGTGACTGGACGGCACAATTTTCGGTTGTTAATTTATTAAATATGTAATTTGGCGACATAATTATCTATATTCTCTACTGATAAACATGTTGAATGGTTAAAACTTAAACTCACTAACCTGGGTTATACTAAAAAAATGTGAATTCCATAATTGATTCGAACTGGTACATACAATTTTTATATAAATTTTGTTGCTACTGAAATTCTTCACAATATTATATTATGTTATTCTTTTACTCTCACATTTAATTAATGTGAGAGTAAAAAGCGGTATATAACTTGAGAAATATTATAAAATTCACTTCCATCTAGGAGACTGTGGTTTAAGTTTTGTAATTCCCATACAACCTTCTCTTCAAGCTCAACGAAAATTTCTTATAAAAAGAAGAAAGCCAATATATCAAAACACAACTGTAAAATTGCTAATCTATGAATCCATTATGGAGCTTTGTCTTATCAGTACTAACGTTATTATTGATCTATAGTATTTAGTATTGAAACAGGTAAATTGTACTGAGAACAACGATTTCAGTTTTATTATCTCCTACGTATTACCTACGTATGAAGTCCCTATTGTTTACAGTTACGTAATAGGTACGTTATTGCTTAGTTGTTCAGAAACCAAGTTGGAACCTAATTTAGTTGTATGTTAATGTAACATGCTTAACTTGAATAGTACTTATTTGAATACTACCTACTACTTTATGTCTACGGTTTGATTCCCGCCGACGAATTGTTATTGGATCATTTGATATTAGACCATTAAAGACGATTAAAACTATGACAAATACTTAAAAATCACATATTCCTTAAATCAATCAAAATTATTATTACGAGTGAAAACTGAGAATACTGGATATTAATAGGTACCTGTCACAAAAATGCAATTATAAATTAAAAATACCAGCACAGGAATCGTACCCTGACCCTATTTACGGCACACACTACGCTTCACTTGTCACCGCAACTTCAAAAGACACTCAAAACACACATCAGGGGTCAGAAACCCTAATCTAAATTGTCAACAACCACACAACACCCCTATCCACTGCTTAGAATAATAAAGGTTTATTGCTTACTTAGGGCAGGTGACACGGGATGATTAATCGTCGAGGAAATGTTTACCGCCCCTGGGATCGAAAATAAATCCATCAATCTTGTTATAATAAATTTTCGGCTGTTCTGTTTTTCGGTGCAAATTTCCGTGCATATGTTTGCTGGGCAAATTTTGTAATGATCTCCGTACACTCTCGCCGAGACATTGTTATTAGATGAATGAAGTAGCTAAGCACGTTAACGTGATTGAAATAATATTCCTACACACTGAAACTGTATCGTGCTCTTGATAACTGTATTGTTTTGATTTTTTTTTCACAAAATTGTTTGGACAATTAAATGGTGACAGATTAGTTAAAGAATAAATAGATACTATGAGAAATATTACAACTTTTGGTAACAGCGCAGCCATACCTATTGTTTGATTAATTTATGACTATTCAGATTATTTTCCCGTCCGCCCCCTTGTAAACCAATAAAATGAAATGTGAATAATGTGTATCGAAAACTTCACAAAGATTACTAAAATTCATATTCATAACTTGTAGGACATCGTGGTCTAACTAAAGCCTACATAATACACAATAAGAAAAAAAATATAATTAAAAAGTTTAAATAAACAGATACAAACTGTGCTGGTTATTTTGTTGCCTCTTATTTATCTTTTTTAACTTTTGCTTTTTGTTTCGCTGGTGCAAGTTTGCGTAGTGTGTGACAACAAATTGCGAGACAAAAAGTTCGTAGTCTGAACTTTGCTGATCTACGCTGTGAGTTTGCAAGGTAACTTAGTAGCGAGCGAGTCACATTGATAGCAGAGAGCACACTCGCGTATCTCTGTCACAGTTTGTCGCGCCGAGAGTGTGGGTGGCTAATGTGTTTCGCGTGACTCCCTTGGCTCTAATCCGTAAACATTCCGTATCGTAACTCTTGGAATATTAATTCCGCATTACAGCGCATTAAAATTTCAAGAGCTAATTGATATTAAATAACAACACAGAGTGCACACGATGGATTACACTCGTAAATCATGGGAGACGACAATTTTATGTAAACTCACATAATCTAGCGGGTTCGTTCGTGTAAAGTTATAATGTTACCTACGTTACGGATTATTTTTCCGCTTTGTTCAATTATGTATTTAGTTTATGTAGGTAATTGGTTAAGGTTCCTAATAAGAACTGCCATAATTTGGAATGCCCTTCCGGCATCTGTGTTTCCTGAGACGTATAATTTGTGCACCTTCAAGGCAAGGCAAGCGCGCTTCATCTTAGATCTCACCATTGCTTTCCATCAGGCTTGATTGTGGTCAAGCGTAAGCGTAAGTAAGTAATTTGTCTGGTTTGTGGATCGGCCGTGGTCGATCTGACTGACAAAGATTTACCGCGGAGGTATTAGGCGTTCCGGTGATAAAGTCAGTTAGGTAAACGATAAATACAGTTGCTTATAGTACTCCTTGAAAGTTCTCGAGACCATCTAGAACTGAGTCGTCATTTAACAGAGAGATATAACTATTTGAAGAACCCGGCAAAATATTTTTAAGAAGCCGATTTAAAGAGGATTTGTTTTACCTATAGAATTATAATGTAACGACTCTTAAATTAAACGGTTTTATCTCTATTTTGTTTTCATTGTGAAAGATGAATTAATTTATGATATAAATTAGGAGTAGCTTACAATGTTTGGATTCGGCGAATTTTGTTTCTCAAAAAATATTTAACGAACAAACAAAATAAATACTTATGAAGTAACGCTAAGCGGTTTACGTTTGTCCTTTTGAAATATACTTGCTCTTATAATGATATATTCATCTATACTAATATTATAAAGAGGAAAGATTTGATTGTTTGGTTGCATTGAATAGGCTGAAATTACTGAACCGGTTTGAAAAAGTCTTTCACTGTTGAGAAGCTACAATATGAGACTGGCGTCATCGTGAATGTAAGTTGGTAGTGCTGTGATTTTCAACAGAGAGGTCCTGGGTTAGATTCCCAGCTCGGGCCCGTTTAGGAACTCCTAAATTAGATCAGGTCTAGTCAGATTGGTCTGGTCTGGTCACCACCCTTCCAGCAAAGTCATGCCGCCAAACGATTTAGCGTTTCGATACAATGTAGCGTAGAGCCCGTCGGAAGTTCAGGTTGAATAACCTTGTGCCTTTTACAAACAAGCCCGCTTCCTAGACTGCATCATCACCTAACATCAGGTGTGGTCGCAGTCAAGGGATAACTTGTCAAAGAATAAAAAACAAATCTTCTCGTCAGAACCTGGCATCCGGTGTTGAAGTCTTTATAGACAACTAGCCGCGTGGTTTCACCCGCGTGGTGCCCGTTCCCGTAAAAATACGGGGATAATATATAGCCTATAGCCTTCCTCAATAAATGGGCTATCTAAAACTGAAAGTGTTTTTCAAATCGGACCAGTAGTTCCCGAGATTATCGCGTTCAACCAAACAAACAAACATACAAACTCTTCAGCTTTATAATATTAGTATAGATAGTCAAGCTTAACACTAAAAGTGGTAGTAATCTAAGCCTCCTTGAAATAAACGAATTTTGATTTTGAATTGTTACGGGGTGTGACTTTTTTCTTTTTTTATATTATTAACAAGATAGCCCTTGTCTTCAATCTCACCTGATGGCGTGACGATGCAATCTAAGATGGAAGCGGGCTAACTTTTTGGGATCAGGATAAAAGTCCACATCCCTTTCGGTTTCCGCACGACATCGTGCCGGAATACTTGGCTGTACATCTTTGCCGGTAGGGTGATAATTAGCCACGGCTGAAGCCTCCCACAAGCCAAACATGGACCAATCTCATAAAAAAACCTCAATCGGCCCACGGAGGCCGTCAAAAAACTTCCCTAAAGGAGACTGTAACAAAAAGAAAAATTATGATTTTATCAAAATTTTTTTGTAATATTTTCCATTTTAGTCAGTCCCGTGTTGGAAGGGCAAAAAAACCTTCGCTTGTCATCCACATAATCCTTTTGAAGTGACATTATTTATTTTAACAATAATTCCCTTTGTAGCCGTTCTTTCTGCTTTACCATCAATTATGTGGGACCGGCTATTGTTTATTGAAATTCAAAAGGTGACTTAAATTTTGTTAAATTTATATGCCTTTATTCGAAAATTGTGAAAATTACCTACAGGTGAGTAAAATGGAAAACAATAAAGTTAAATCATTTAATTTTTTTTAATAATAATTTAATTTTTATTTACAAAATCAGTATACTTACACCATCACTCGGTCAGTACACTCAAAAACACTCACAGGCATACTTGTAAGTGGAACAATTACCTACTATAGACTACATTGTGCGGTGTTATAAACATTTATTTATTTATTATATTATATATTCTTTATTTGTACACCATAAAATAAAACAAAAAAGTACAAACAATACAAAGAAGAAGCAGTGTAGAAAAGGCGGCCTTATCGCTACATAGCGATTTCTTCCAAGCAACCTTAGCTTTCGGAAAATGATATAAGAGAATATAAGAACTAACTGTGAAAAATGATAAATGATAAATAAGTATTAAGTGTTCGTTTGTTTTAATTTTTGTCAGTTTGTCTGTTTAAATTGTTTGTAGCGATGAAATCCGAAGTAAGAATGAAGAAGTAATGAATGAATGCATATAAGAATTCAAAATCCAGCAGACGAATACGTGGTTGTAAGTGAGTATGTATATTTGTATATACCTACAAAAACCCACTGTAAGACAACAACATACTCGTTCATAACATCAAAGAAATAAACGTTTCCCTGTTGTATTAGAAATATTTGGGACACGAAAGAATGCGGAAAACTATGGAAAAGCAAGAGAAAACGACAACACAATGTAGGCAAAAATAGATTTCCATTTCTTTGCAAAGAACTTTTTTAAAGTGTCAATATCGGCTCAATATCAAACGAAATCGATAGCAAAGATTCATTGGCTTACAACGAATACAAGATATTTAGGACTTAGACAAGAGTTAGAAAGGAAAAGTGACGAAAAAGTTCATGAAAACGTTTAAATTTTAGCATCAATAAGGCGCTACTAAGTCTTGTCTCTATTTATCTTGGTTATATTGACAGCACATATTTTGAATACAGCAAAATAATTCCGCTTACTACGAGAGCTAGTCTAGTCTAGTAGTATATGCAATATTTATACTTAATTCGTTGAGGATAAAAATAGCACAATCATTCAATATTGATGGTGTTAAAAAATTCTACACCTTAGCTTTTTTAATCAAATTAACATCATAATCATCATCATCCATCATCACCATTATCATAATCATCAAGATTATTGTTAGCTACATTTACATTCTTGCGCATTTCTGTACTAATATTATAAATAGATAAAGTTTCTGGTATAGGAGTAATTTTTAGATCTACTGAATCGATTAAAAAAAATCTTTTACCACTAGAAAGCCACGTTATTTGTGAGTGTCATAGTCTATATTTTATCTCCGTATTCATACGGGAACGGGAACTACGCGGATGAAACCACAGAGCGTCGGTTAGTATAATATAAATTAGATGTCGGGCTAGCTGCTCAACTGAACCTGTGATTAGCTACGAGTAGTCCGGTTACGAATCATACGTAGCCACTGCTAGTAGCATACAGGTAGGGTCTGAAGTTCTACAGAAACGACCATTGGAATGATAAATAATATCCATTAAATCATCATTACCAACCCATGTTTGGCTCACTGCTTAGCTCAAGTCTCCTCTCAGAACGGGATTAGGCCAATTAGTCCACCACGCTAGCCCAATGCGGATTGGCAGACTTCACACACGCAGAGAATTATGAAAATTCTCTGGTATGCAGGTTTCCTCGCGATGTTTTTCTATCACCGTTTTGAGACACGTGATATTTAATTTCTTAAAATGCACACAACTGAAAAAGTTGGAGGTGCATGCCCCTGACCGGATTCGAACCCATACCCTCTGGGATCGGAGGCAGCGGTCATATCCACTGGGCTATCACAGCTATCCATTAAATAAACACACAAATAGTATATTGTTATTAGTTAGATGAAATATACGTAAACAGAAAGGCACTCAAACACCTTAACACAATATAATCTGAAAAACAAGTTGCTTACCCCTGCTATCGGCGCTGCAGCCGCGACACTAACTTATTCGCTCCAACTACGAACAATGGCCAAAACACAATAGCTTCAGGATTGAACAAAACCATCGCAGACCTTTGTGCTCACTTTATGGATTGTCTCAGCTAGCGAGGGGGAATTTTAAACTGTTGCGTCGTTGTCCACTACAGCAGGGGTGGTAAACAGTTTTACTAAAGTAAACATTTTGAGAAAAGATTTAATTATCTAAGTTAGAAATGCAATAGTGTGCAGCTACTAATTCTTTATCGTGTCAAAGTTGCGCATATTTTATAGGATTTCCTTGTTGATCTAGTATTCAGCTTCCGGTAGTCCTAGGTTACATTACATATTATAAGGTATTGAGTTATTCTTTCTTCCAAAAAATACTAATAGTAGGTTGTTGATGATGAGTTAGATATACTTTGAGCTACGGAGAGCAAACTAAGCTATCAATTCCTTTTAAATTAACATTTAAATAGATAGACATACTTTACGCCTACCAACCCATAATGAAATAGCATGATGGGTCAAAATTCCCCTCTCTACTTCAAATCCCCTCTCGTCCCTTCTACAAGAAAAATGTCTAGCGCCGTCCTACAGTAGGCCTTAAATATGTCGATAGATTGTAAACTAAGCCTAATTGAAATAAATGAATGTTGACTATAATGACTAGGCTTTTTTTAAATGTTTTAGTTTTACCCTATTTACTTCGGCTGTTGACCGTTTAATAGAACTTGATGGATCTTTTTAGCAAAATCATTTATTACGAGATAAAGTTGCAAAATAATAATTATATTACAAACTTCCGAAAATTTGATAATGAACGAAACGTCGAACTTGGTAAAGGGTTATCTATCTCTTTTAAAATCTTGAAGAGAATATTTTGTGAATAATTGTTAAAGAAAAATGAAACTCAGTTTGGTTAACGAATGAACATTGTTTAAGAAGTGTCTTTAAGTTTCATTCATTCAATTGATATGATTAAAGTTGATGATTTAATCTTTCTAAGAAATAAGTAAGTGCAATTCATACTCGTAATGTAAAAACCGGCAAGGTGCGTGTCGGGAGACAGAGCGAGTTCCGTAGATTAAATTAGCACTGTAATCTCTTATGTAATGCACAAACATACTGATAAAGATACCCTTTACCATGAGATAGACCATAAAAAATTCATTCTCACTTTGCATTTACGGAAGGTCTTGAGGTAGGGAAGAATTTTGAGCTTTAATGTATACTTCTATAATCTATAGAATTTGGCACCCATTTAGATATTATATCTTTTGTTGGCATAACCGATAACGTTTTGTTAATTTTTTCATTTCTTTTATCATGGTCGTAGAAAAAGTAAAAGTAATTTCAAAATATTTCAGATATGAAATAATAGCCTGCGATAGCCGGACATACCTCATTTTGTGAAGTCTGAAAGTTTGACAGTCTATGCTACTACCATAGACAAGTACAATAGACAATTATGGAGTTTTAACTAGGGTATGCACTAAGTATAAGTAAAGATTGAAAAATGTTTTGTCCCACTATGAGAGCCGTGATAGCCCAGTGGATATGACCTCTGCATCCGATTCCGGAGGGTCTGGGTTCGAATCCGGTCCGGGGCATGCATCTCTAACTTTTCAGTTGTGTGTATTTTAAGAAATTAAATATCACGTGTCTCAAACGGTGAAGGAAAACATCGTGAGGAAACCTGCATACCAGAGAATTTTCTTAATTCTCTGCGTGTGTGAAATCTGCCAATCCGCATTGGGCCAGCGTGGTGGACTATTGGCCTAACCCCTCTCATTCTGAAAGGAGACTCGAGCTCAGCAGTGAGCCGAATATGAGTTGATAGCGAGTCAGCTAATTAATAAGTATTCTGTGGTATTAAGTACTTTGGAGTAGGCAATGTTTTTTGCATCTATAAGGAGCACGCAACTGCGAAAACTCTGAAATGACTGCATCGATAAAAAAAAATCTTTCACTAATAGATTACTACATAATAGTATATAGACAATAAATAACATACCCGTAAGCTATATACAACGCGGGTCAAATCTCGGCTGGTTTGTCAGTAAAAAAATGAAACCATGGAAAGTTTAAATACTAATAATAAGTACACTTTGCGTAAGCACCAGCAAAACGCCAGCACAGAATAATAACAGAGACTGAAAGCTCGACGCAAATCCCTAACAACAAAAAGAAGTATAAACATTTGCATGAATAAGCTAAAACAATTGCATCTAATTCCATCATTATAATTCCTGGTCACGCAAATATCAATCTTAACTCTGATAGATATAGCTCATTTTTGTATGAGACGTAAATGCAAAAGTAGTGGCTAATTAGGCCCATGGAGGTCGCGACATTAATAAAATTTCATTGTTATAAAAGCTTCACCGAGGTAATATTGTTACATTTTTTTTTTGTAAAAGATACCCGCTTTTGTATGGCTTTGCTGTATACGTAATATAGCTTTGATAGGAAATAATATTTATGTATCTAAATCTATCTATCAGTTCTATTAAATTAAAAAAAAAAAAAAAAGTACATTATTCGCGGTGGATACGTTCTCTAAATGTGTCGCGAATACAGAAACCGTGAATATGGAATGGTATTTTATATGGGATTATAAGGTATACGTTCTTGGGTGACAAAATAAATAACAAATATATAAAGAAAAACCAATCAATTGAAGTTATTGATTAACTAATTTCTATTCTATTTAAATTTCTATTCAGAGTGATGTTAAGCAGTGGCATTCTTAAACCATCCATTCACAATTTCGGCAATAGGTATTTGCAAGTTTTACGCCAGTTTCGTCAGTCATATCCGCGAATAACGAAATATTTAGCCGCAAATATAGGAATTGGGACTCAATTTTTTAATTCGCGAATAGTGAAAACGTAAATAAAGGAAGCGTGATTATAGAGCTTTTACTGTATGTGAAAAAAAAAGTAAATTATTTGACTGTTTAATTCATTAAATAACTTTTTTTGGAAAATACATTGCTATATTAGTTGAAGTTTAATAAATCATTTCGAATCATATTGGTTGGTTTCCATCGGGGTGGAAGGTCCCAAACTGCATTTGACTGCACAGACCGTCCAAACGGTGTGTGAGAGTCACGTCAGGTAATTTTCAGGTCACTCACTATCAAAGAGATGTTTTCGGTACAATTCTCACTATAAAATGTCTCATTGCAACGTTTACACATAAAGCTCAGAGTTATGGCTATACTGGTCCAGTAGCTTGTACTACACGTTGCAGCTAATACAGCTTTAGTACAGGCTTAACTTTTATTGGTAATTCCCACTGGTAAATTAGATCTTTGTCCTTTTACTAACACAACTAAGTAGTATGAAATGGAGACCAGAATAATTACCTTAGTGAGTTAATTGTATTTCTCATATAAGCGAATTTTATGTAATTCTTTTGAGAAAATAAAGATCTTAAACCAGACCAATATCATCGGTCTATTTTTGACTACATAGTGTCTCACTTTTTTGGTTGGGTTTTTCTCCATATAGGAGACGTGTTTTGGAGCTTGCACCCACAACCCTGCTCTTATGCTCATGTAACTTTGTGTTATATAACCGACTTAAAAAAAAAGTAGGAGGTTCTGAATTCGACGCCTATGGTTTTTTTTTGTTTTTTCTTTTTTTAATGTTTGTTACCTTATAACGTCGTCATTTCTAAGCTAATTTTGAAAAATCTTTTTTTGTTTGAAAGAAAAAGTGAGTGCGATATGAATGTTTGTAAAATACCTTGCATGTTGTTGTGTACCTCTACGAAGTATTAGCCCTTTTAAGCGTACGTTTAAGGCCAATCAAAACTAGAAATGTTCAACCAGCACGTCAATTATGGATGAGATAGGTTAGTTCGTTACTTACATGGATTACTTAGTTACATAAAAGTGTACATTTTGAAAATGTGACTATTTGAGCGTTTTAAAAAGGAGTAATAGCGTAATATATGGGTACAAAGTTGCAAAAAAACCGTTGTATCGAGCTCCGATGGAAATAATTGCAGACTAACAAAAAAGTCGAACGATTTCCGTTAGCCGAAGTAATAGTAATTGTCCTTTTAAAATACATAGTTTCTCCTCAAATGATATATCATTTATTCTTCCTATCATCTAACCTACCTATCTATCTAATAAGTCCCCAAGACGATCGAGTAAATCCACATTTAGCAATATGGGCTCTCTTACTAAAAACATCTTTGCTCTCTATTGAGTAATAGTTGCTGGTTTTATCTCAATTGCTGAGATTAGATAGCAAGTGGGTGAAAATCAGTGAGCTTACATAAACTACAGTTTGCAGCTCACGAGTGAGTCACTACAATGAGCCGGTGACGATGTCCATTGTGAAGCTAAATAAGAACAAATCGAAGCTTCTACAATAATAATTAACGTGAGGTTTACCTGCAATGCGCTTAAGGATATTCACACACTGGCCTGGGAAGGTCTATTTTGACATTATCTGGACCTACTATCCTCTGACGTATTTTCTCTCCTTCTTATCATTGTTCTTATTATGTACCTAATTAATGACCTGTTGTGCTACATGGATCGAAATGTTTGGTAGTAAAAGTGACACATAATAGAAGAATGCATGTGAACAAAATGCGTATGTTGAGATGGATCTGAGTGTGACAATAATGGATAAAATAAGGAATGAGAATATGAGAGGAAGTTTGATAGTGGCGCCAGTGAAAGAAAAATTGAGAAGAAAGAGGTTAGCTTGGTATGGTGGAAAAAGTTTGATTCTGCAAGTGGAAGGACACAAGAGGAGAGGAATGCCAACGAAGAGTTGGTCGGAATGTGTGAAAGAGGATATTTGCAAAGGGAGCGGATGATGAGTTGACAAATAAAAGACACGAATGGAGAACATTGACATATTTTGCCGCCCCGAGATGATCTACCTTATTATTAGTATCCATGTCAATCAGATGGCCTAGCAGTGACCTAGTATCTAGTCTGTGACTTCAGATGACTGTGTTCGGCTCGGGACCTGAGTCGATCTACGAGTAGTGAGTGTTTCTATCTTCTATATTTATCTGACGGGACCGACGGTTAAGTGAGTTTTCTCAAGCACCAAGTTCCCAACATAGTAAGTCTCAACCAACTTAACTTAATAAATAACTTAGTAGATAAAAGAAAAGCTCAGTATTTCATATCTCTACCCAGGATGCGAACACAAGACCTTGTGATCCTAAGCCACATAGGCTACCCGCTTGACCAACGAGGCAGTGGCTCTTACTCCTTAAAGATTTCAGCTAAATATTTTTTTAGTCTTTACAAGCTAGCCCTTGACTACAATCTCAGCTGAAGTAGTAGGACGAAAATTCACACCCCTTCCGGTTTCTACATGATATCCAAATATTAATAAGTCAAGTTGTTTTACTTTTAAGAAGTTAATACAAGCAGTTAATTTTCACACAAGCAAGCCGACTCTAGATGTGGGATATGTTGTGCACTGGGAGGCTGGAGCGATAAAGGCACAATGCAACGTTTGACACAAAAGGCGACCTTTGTGCCGCGGCCGCCGTCGCCGACAAATGCGCGACTACTAGTCTTTTAATGTTTCTTTTTATTCGTCGACAAGTAAGCTTGACTATAATCTCACCTGTATTCGCTAACTTAGTCGCTTTCAAATATAAAATCCACGTTTGATATTCAATGGGTTTTTTATTACTCTTCTAGGGCAAAATGTTCGCCGGTGTACCAAAACGCCGAAGTAACATTTGAAGCTGTATTTTTTTTTTTGTATTATTTTTATTGTTACCAACAAGCTTAACAAACAAGAAAACGTACAAACAAACTAATCATAAGTCTTCAAAAAACTCAGGCTGTATGGTCAATCGATCTCAGTCTCAGTCTATCTTAGCTTGTCTCCATTGTGGACAAATTAAAGATGAATCAAAAATGTTGTAAAATGTTGTAACATTTTTTTTTGATAAAGTAATGATTTCATTGTTAAAGTAGAATTATCAATATTATTTTTAGACGTAAGTAAATTTGACGGCCTCCGTGGCGCAGTGGTATGCGCGGTGGATTTACAAGACGGAGGTCCTGGGTTCGATCCCCGGCTGGGCAGATTGAGATTTAATATATTAGTCCAGGTCTGGCCTGTGGGAGGCTTCGGCCATGGCTAGTTACCATCCTACCGGCAAAGACGTACCGCCAAGCGATTTAGCGTTCCGGTACGATGCCGTGTAGTAACCAAAAGGGGTGCGGATTTTCATCCTCCTCCTAACAAGGTAGCCCGCTTCCATCTTAGACTGCATCATCACTTACCATCAGGTGAGATTGTAGTCAAGGGCTAACTTGGAAGAATAAAAAAAAAAATGCCGTGTGGTTAGGGTTGTCCTGGGCCGGGGACGGGCATTTCAGCTCTTTTTATTTAAAGAGTATGTAGAATTATGCTGAGTTAGAACCCTTTATTAGGTCACGCCACACATCGTAGGATATGTGTTGTGTTGCATAACGCTGTAACAAAGATTTTTTTCTTTCTTTCTTCTTCTTTCTTTTCACCAAGATCCGTTGAGTTGTTGAACCTAGATCGGTAACAATATCGATAAAAATGTTTAATTTCTAGAAAATTAAAAATTTTCTTAATTTACCTTTCCGTCAAAAGTTGGAAGGTGCCGGAGGTGTTTCAATAGGAACATAATTTGACGTATAAACAAAATAAGGTACTTGTGATCGGTTTCCACACGACATTGTACCAATACTCTAAATCGTTTGGTCTAAAGTAATGTAGTACATTTATTTAGAGAGCTTTTGAGAATTTGATATTCATAATATTGAGTAACGGAAATACATAAATTCTCTAAAACTGTACAAATCAAGAAAAGATTTCTTATACAAAGTTGTATCGGAAAACAATATATTGTTTACCGTTCTAGCTGGATCCTCGAGTGCCTTCAGGGATAGCAATAATCCCCTTGCAAATCTTATTTCCTTCTAAAGTGAAACTCTATCCAAGCCGTCAATATTCATTTGCCCCATGAACTAGGTTTAATGGTGATATCAAATGATATTATCGTATCGATAAAAACGTTATGAATCTCGCTTCTGAAACTCCGATGTACCTACCTATTGTAGATTATTGGTAATCTTGTTTTTTTTAGAGCTCCGTCTCTCAAAAAATATGGAAAGGGACCCTATAAACGAAGTACTGAAATAATCAAACTTCCAAGTTATACACATTTTTTGGGACCCTATAAATAGGATTTCTTTGTTGTGCGCCTATTAACATTTGTCTGACTATCACAACCCCTTCGGCAAAGATATCTCGAGAATGCGTGGAAGTATTAAGTTAAAATCATATAATCATCTGAGTTCCTCGAAGTTCTGAAATAACCAAACTTTCAAGTTGAAAAATGTGTCCTAGACCTAAAAACCCCTTTACGACACATTTTATTTTTAATTTTTGCTTACTTACCCAAATATTTTTGGATATTATGACTCTATTAGTAGGTAATGTTATGTGTAACATTGCTAAGATGATAACGAGTTAACGAAAAAACGTAGCATTATAGATTATTATCATAGAATAAATTGCTTGGTGTTAATTTCTAGAGTGACAAACAAATTAATCTCTTATAATGAATACCAAAATCTAGATTTAAAATATTCATAAAATTGACTTTATGATTTCGACCTGATCATGCATTTTAAAAATTGCAAATGTACCAAGCAAACATGTTAATCGTCACCTTTATTACCTATGGGATAGAGTTCTAATTCAACGTTCATCGGGTGCACTTTACCCGCAGAGCGATGTGGGTAAACATTTGCTTAACGGTCGATGTATTTTATGAAACGAGAAAATCTGTAAGTGCTTTAAAATAACGCAGTGGTAGCTTTCATATGTTGTCAATTTTTGTTGCAGCTTTTCTACCGTATATGCACTGTTCGGATTTTTAAATGGATATTTTTTCCGTCTGTGTTGTGTTTGGATATCAGCAAATAATGTTTTTTTTGCTGACTGTTATCTTGTACAATCATTTGTCTTGTAAAACAGTATTCAGAGAAGAGATTTGTAAAGAGTATTGAATATAATTATAAAATTATTAGCGGATCCGGTCAAGCTTCGCTTTGACTTATGTGCACTTCTTCCCTATCCCTACCCTGCACTACCCCTACCCCACCCGTACCCTACCACCTTCTTCCACCCCCCATTTTAGGGAAGTGGCGAGTTAAAAAGACACAAAAAGTACCCTGTGTTACTCTCCATCCTTTTAAATATTTCCACTAAAAAAATGACGTTAATTCGTTGGTCCGTTTTGACGTGAAAGACGGACAAACAAACAGACCGACTTTACTTTCACATAAACTATTAATTATATAATATTAAGTATGGACAAATGCATTTAGGTGAAGTTCATAAAAACCAAAATGTTCTTCTTCTGTTGTTCTGTTCTGTTCTAGTTCTGTGTTCTGTTCTAGTCGCAAACTCACCACTGCAGACAATATTCTAAATCAAATTCCCTTCTAGCAGACATTATCAAGTTTTAAAAATTCCATTCTGGTTGTGAAGAGAGTTCCTCGAGGTGCGAGACCTTCCGTGTCCAAAATTTGACCCATTGTCTATGTATCGTGACTCGCAAAAACTCTTAAAGAAGCATGGGAGCAACTACTCATCTTCTCTTAGAGGATTTTACATGTCATTAGAGATCATTAATCTCCAAAAACTCTCACGGCAAATATTAAACGAAACTGTAATGCTACTTTTGTTTCGTTTAATCACATTTTTTCCGTCCTGTATTACTCTCTTTTTAATTATGTAGAGTCTAAATAAAGAGAAGGTTATATAAAAGGTGCATCTAAACTCCCCTTCAGCAATGATGTGGTGGCCTTGCTTTTCAGATACACATGCGGATCTGCAAAGAATGCATCCTTTGCCAAAGGATAATCTTTCCTTCCTGGATGCGCCGGCACTGAAATGGAATATCTCACTATTTCAGCCAAGGACGTGACTGCAGCCGTCTGGTCCTTCCAAAGTGGTTCAGCTGGTGGCATCGCTAGCCTTACTCCCCAGCACTTAAAGGACCAGTATATTTTTTATGTATGACCACGCATAACTTTTTACCGAGTGATCCGATGTTCATAATTCTTTTTTCATTGGAAAGGATATTTTGAGATTGATCCCATGAAAATTTGAAAAATAATTTATAACCCTAAGGGTAGGAACCCTAGCGTTTTTCACTGCACAGCTTCCTTTTCAGTACTGTAGGTAATGCGATCTCCAATCTACCCCTCACGCAATTGAATTGTTATAGACGTTGATACATATCGCCAATACGCAATTCCAACAAAGCCAAACAGGAGAGCTCTCTCGCTACCGGTAATATACGGCGTTACGTAGCTCCTTTGACCTAAAACTCTATAATATAACGAGAGGGCGTGCTCAATGCTAAGGGGGTGATCGGACTAAGCTAAAATTGAGTTTAGTTAGACGATCTCTTTGCTGCATTAAAGTGCATTATTATGAATGCACTGATTTATATCTCAGTGATGTCTAAAATTTATTTTTGTAAAATATAATTAATTAATATTTAGTAAAATAAAATAAAATAGTAATTGTCTCGTCTGGCTCGCCATTAGCATTCATCATCATCAACTCATATTCGGCTCACTGCTGAGCTCGAGTTTCTTCTCAGAATGAGAGGGGTTAGGCCAACAGTCGCAACAACGTTGGCAGACTTCACACACGCAGAGAATTAAGAAAATTCTCTGGAATGCAGGTTTCCTCACGATGTTTTTCATTCACCGTTTGAGACACGCGTCCATTAGCATAAGTCTACATTAATCAATACGTTACATATTCACATATTTGTAGATAAATTGCAAAGTAATACAAGCAAAGCAATGTAAATATCGACTATAGGTTTATAATTGTAAACCAAGTTTTAAAATATTAAATTGACACTAATTAATCTCTTCCAATTAATTTTGATTCTTCTTCTTATGTAGTAAATGTTTCAATATGATAATTACTAAATATTTTTCTTTATTTTTTATTCATTCCGAGCAATAGGTAGGTTTAGATTTTCATAGGTACGTTTTTTTTAGCTCTTGGAGGCAATTAGTAGATTTTCTTTAATCAACATCCCTATTTAAATATCCTGTACTCTCTTGGGCTAATATATCCAACTTATCTTCAAAGTAAACCCTCTCAATATAATATATGTGTTGAGTTTGATAATGAACTTTATGACAATGTAAATAAAGTTTATTTTTGTTTAGCTTTCTTTTGAGGTATTTTTGATGGTAGCGATAATGATCGGAGCCGCTTTGTTTCCTTATTTCGTCAAGTTTATCTTAAGCAGGGTTAGGTTATAGTTTTAAAATAAAGGTTTGAAGTGAATTTGGGGGTTAAGTGGATATATGAGCTTGAGTAAACCTTTATTATGAATGAACTATTTTATAATTAAGAGAAAATAAGTAATATAATTATTTATGCTCGGTGATAAAATAAACTATAAGGAATGTTTAACTTTACGTTGATATAAAGCATTGGATGACCTCTCTGTTACAGTTCATGGTACTGTGATTCTCAACATAGAGGTCCTAGGCTCGATTCCCAGTTCGGGTTAGTTTAGGATTTAAATTGGCTCAGGTTTGATCTGGTGGAAAGAATCAGCCGTGACTTTTTATACTTTACTGTACTACGATATCACCTGATGGTAAGTGTGTAATACAATCTGAGATGGAAGCGGGCTAACTTGTTCAGAGTTGGTTGAAAATCAACACCCCATATGGTTTTCAAGGGCATCGCACCGGAACGCTTAATCGCTTGGCGGTACATCTTTGTTGGTAGAATAAGTAGCCACGGCCGAAGCCTCCCACCAGCCAAAGCTTGTTACTACCCTACCGGCGAGGACGTATTGCCAAGTGGCGGATAATTTCGCGGGCGTTGGCTAGTCTATACCTATACGTATACCTATCTAATAAAAAGAGCTTAATGGTAGGGGGTAATCTCTGCTTCTAGAGAACCGATTTTGAAAATTCTTTTATTATTAAACGCCACGTTATTCGTAAGTATTATAACGTATATTTTATCCCCGTAATCTCACGGGAACAGGACTTACGCGGTAGAAACCGAGGTGCGTCGGCTAGTTATGAATAAAATACTACAATACTAAATCAATTTTAAACACTACTGCCACTACATACCACGTGTACAATCAATTCAATAAATATAAACAACCATGATCAACATGGTTTCTTGCTTTTAGTATAAAATTTTCCAAACTGACAGTGGCCGTTTTTCCAAATAACCCTTATTTTTTTTTTATTTCATTGAGGGCTTACAAACAACATCATAGTACATAATCATATTATCATAATAGTAATATAAATAAAAATTATAACTACGACACCAGCTTCGGAAACCACAGATTACAATACTTTAGAGTAGACTACTACGTACTTAAATATTTTATAAAAAAATATTACAAACAAATTTTGAAAAAATTAAAATAAAATATGAATAAAAAAAAACGGAAAAAATAGTTGAAAACTGGAATGGAACCCTTAAACTGGATCAATTATTATTAATCCAGTTATGAAGTACACGTAGAACGTCTTTTTTTAAGTCAACTTATAATAATAATAATTAAAATTGTAGAAAATAGACATAAATATTCAAACAATGCAAGCCTTTTTGTATAATCCAACAAATAGCTCCATAATTCTAGTTGCAAAGCAACCCATTGGAGTGATAAGGCGAAGTCCCGTTTAATTTGGATATTGTTTCTTTGCTTTGGATTATTCATCCGTGTACCGTCGCCGTATATTTTATTCATGGCCACAGATTGTTTTGTAAACGGTACATGATGTTTTGAGCATTGGATGGCGATTCCGATATCACTTTGTTTATTCATTCATGCGTTGTTTACGATGACTTGTAAAATAATGAATGATTTTTTTGAAGTTTATGGTTTTTTGATTTTGTTTATTTTTATTTGAAAAATTGACACTTGTTCAACTTTACTTGCAACAACAATTGCCGTAAAGGTAAAGCCGCATGATTTTGACTCTACCTACTATAGTACAAAGTCAACGATAGTTTTTGCTATTGACATGTTACGTGCCTACAAAATCACCGCAAAAATTGATGGATTATTATTTTTTTATTTGTTTTATTTTGTATTTCTTCTTTTTCCCAATTTAGTTACTCCACTGAGCGCACACATGCACAATTTTGTGTTTATGTCCTTAAAAAAAGCCTCAATTTCTCAACGGTCAAAGCCACAAGAGCGGTCGGACACATAACTGAGAGGTGGTGGTTCTATCCCTGCCCTGTTGGTCTATTGTCGTACCCACTCCTAATACAGTCTTTCCAGACTAGTTGGAGGAGGGTGGGAATATTGGTCATATTTAAATAAAAGATATGGTAAATATTCTTTTTTTTAATAAAAAAAAAACCATTATATATAGAGTTTTCTGAGTTACTGAACACACAACTCGATATTGTATACAATATTTAGATATCCTTTTATTTAAATTGTTTATTATTCAACTTAATGAAATTAAGACAATTAGCCGATTTTGTTCGCTTCAGTTTTGACGCGCTAATGACATATCTCTATTATAATATTTTCGTACACTTAATATTTTTCTCATCCATCTAATATCAACTTGACCCTCACTCCTTGTTGAATACTGACTATAATATTTTATAGGTGCAGGTTTCTTTCTTCGGTTTTCTTGCTTCTTCTTGATTCTATTTTTGAATATATGAATGATGTTGCAGAATTTGATATGTAGGTTTATGAGTCCGTCGTTGATGAGGTCTGTTCCTAATGTGTCTGTTACGTTTTATATGAATTGACGTCTGTCACCTTGTTTTCTTGTCTATTTATTTTGACATGTTATGAAATGACGTTTTACGTCATTGTACCTTTACTCAGAGGATAAAATGTTATTAATAAGGTTATTGTGGTCGAGTATTTTATCCTCTGAAATTTATTTGTTGTTTCACAACATGCTCCCCCCCGGGCTGATGTCGTCCAAGGGAAGCGGGCATATGTTGTTGAAGGCTCGCGTGATAATGCCTTTCTTAGTGTTCAGTTGAGCCACCCTGCCGATGGAGTCGCCGCCGTAAATGATGTTTGTGACTCGACCCATGAGCCAAAGAAGAGGTGGCTGTGTGCGATCCTTTACTAAGACGAGGGCTCCGATCTTCAGTTTGTCCATTGACTGCCTCCATTTGCCTTTAGTTTGAAGCAACGAAACGTATTCCAACGAATATCTCTGCCAAAAGTGTTGACGAAGTTTCTCCACTCGTTGATATCGCTGGAGACGATTGACTTCTTTGTCTAAGAGGTTTGCCTGTGCTGTTGCTAACAGTGGTCGTCCGATGAGGAAGTGAGATGGAGATAAATAGGAAAGGTCGGAGGGGTCTGTGGATAGAGGTGTGAGGGGACGCGAATTTAAAACTGCCTCTATCTGCGCCAAGCAGGTCGCCATTTCTTCATAATCAAAGTGAGTCAAAGAAAGCACTCTGCGCAAATGGTGTTTAACTGATTTAACAGCGGCTTCCCAGATACCGCCAAAATGAGGACTATACGCTGGAATATATTTAAAGTTAATACCTTGTTCAGCTAGTTGTGCTTGCACGTAGTCTACGCTGCCTTTGAGGAACTGCGCGAGCTCATTTGAGGCACCTATGAACGTGGACGCGTTGTCAGAGTAAATGGTTTCCGGCTTTCCACGCCTCGATGTAAATCGATTCAGACAAGCTAGATAGGCCTCTTTTGTAAGATCGGTTACCAGCTCGAGGTGTACTGCCTTTACTGCGAAGCAAATAAATACGCAGATATATGATTTTGTGAGCCTGCTTCCTTTGCCCTTTCTGTTTAGTATCAGCACTGGCCCGGCATAGTCGACACCTGTGGTTAGAAAGGGCGATACTAAATGTGTACGCTCATTGGGTAAGTCACCCATGATTGGTTGGACTGAAGTGGCCTTGAAGCGAAAGCAACGAACACAAGCGTGTACAGTTTTTCTTGCTAGATTCCTACCGTCAATAGTCCAGTAATTTTGTCTAATATTACTTAAAAGAAGCTGAGGTCCTGCATGCATAAGAACTTTGTGATGTAATAGAAATAAAGTTTTTGTGATGTGATGTTTAGCGCAAAGCACAATTGGATGTTTGACGTGATATGAATAATATGAGTTCCTTAAGCGCCCACCTACTCTAATGAGATCGTCAGAATCTAAGAAAGGTGACAATGAATTTAGTTTACTACGTTTCGGCAATTGTTTATTGTTTTTTAATAAATTGTACTCTTCAAGGAACATTTCCCTTTGAGCATGATGTAATACGATTTTGCGAGATGAATTGATTTCATTGAGTGTAAGATGATTGTGTTGAGTTTTAGTTCTACAATTATGTATGAATCTTTTTACATAAGCTAAGATTCTAATTATTTTATTGAAACTGCTATGTTTATGTATAATATGAAGAATCCTATTATTAGTATGGTCTTCTGCCTTTTTTGGTATGAATGTATGCAGTGATGTGTCAGAAGTAGAAATGTCCAGGGCTTTATGTATTTCCGGAATTCTAATGATAGCCTCATGTAAATACTCTGGCCCCGTCCACCATAGAGCGGCTGTGCTGATGGAATCAGCCTTCACCCCACGAGAGACAAGATCTGCTGGATTAGACTTTGAAGGTACATAATTCCACTTGTGACCGTTAGTAGTCTCTTGAATTTCACCAACCCTGTTTCTGACAAACTGAACTGTTTGTGAAGAGGAACTAGATAACCATCCTAATACTATTGTCGAATCTGACCAAAACCAGTGCTGATGAATATTAATTGTAAGAGCATTGACTACCTTTTTCCAGAGTCTGGTAGCAAGTAAAGCGGCAGATAATTCTAAACGTGGTATTGTACATTTAGGTTTAATTGGAGCAACCTTATTTTTTGAAGTTAAGAGCCTAACATTCACTAATCCTTCATGATCTATGGTTCTAACATAGATGCATCCACCATAGGCTCGTTCTGATGCATCTGAAAATGTGTGTAACTCAACAAGAGTTGGGCTACTACATGACACAAATCTTGGAATTTTAATTGAATTTAAGAAATGTAAGGAATTTGCAATATCTAAAAAGTCTTTCTTGATGACATCAGGAGCTTCACTATCCCAATCACACTTGCTAATCCATAATGCTTGTATAATAAGTTTGGCCATTACTACACAAGGACCTACAAGTCCTAGGGGATCAAAAATTTGGCTGATAATAGAAATAATATTGCGTTTTGTTAATTTTTTGTTTGTATTGATTTCAATTAGGAAGTTTAAGTTGTCTGATGTTGAATCCCAATATAGACCTAATGTTTTTGAAGGTGAGTTGTCACTCATATTCAAATCAAGGCATTTCTCTGAATCACTCTCTATGTCAGTGATTGCATGTAAGACATCAAGACTATTAGATTGCCATTTCCGCAAATTCATTTTTGCAGAGGATAAAGTGTCTTTTACACCCTTGCATACAGTAATGAGAGATTCTATGGAGTCACTTCCAGTCAAAAACTCATCAACATAAAAATCATGTTTGATTGCATGCTGAACTTTCACATTTTTACACTCATCCGCAAGAGAAACTAAACATTTTGTAGCTAAATAAGGGGCTGATGCCGTGCCATATGTTACTGTATTGAGTGTGTAGGTTTGTAACGGTTCATGTGAATGAAATCTATAGATTATTTGCTGAAGTGACCTTTGATTTGGTTCTATGTATATAGTACGGTACATTTTTTCAATATCTGCAGATACAACTAGTTTATGTGACCTGAATCTAATTAAAATTGAAAAAATGTCATCTTGTATAGTCGGCCCAACCATTTGAATTGAATTGAATGATTTTTTGTTAGAAGTGGCCGCTGAAGCATCAAATACTACTCTGAGCTTTGTAGTAGTAGAATCTCGAAGTACCCCATGATGAGGAAAGTATATGTTTGGTGTGTTAGAAGTATGTTTTATGTTTTTTGTAAGAGTCATGTGACCTAAATCAATGTATTCTTTGATGAATTGCATGTATATGGCTCCAACTAAAATATCAATTTCTGATGGTACATTGAAAGACGGATCAGCTAATTGAATATTTTTAGGAATAGGGATGTGCGACACATCAATGTAAGAAGAAGGTAAATATTTTGTTATTTCTGCAACCATGTAACAACTAATAGTTTCTTTGTATCCACCATAATAAGATTCAATCACTAACTCACAAGACTCTGATATTAATGAAGACTGACTATTGATACCGTTGACTATGGAGCTAACAGGCTTTACTAATAGATTAAGTTTTTTGCTAAGACTATGTGTCACAAAGTTTGCTGTGCTCCCATTATCAAGTAGAAGCCGTGCTGTATGTAGTTTATTATTGACATCTCGGACTCGCACCACAGCTGTACATAATAATGTAAATGTTTGAATATGTGATGTTGGGGTTACACCTGTGGACAACGCTATTGTGGTTCCAGTAGGTTCTTTAGTACTGTCATGTAATAATGTATTGTGTTTCATTCGACAGTATTTGCAGTGGGTAAGCTTACAGAACTGAAACCCATGGCCGGGCTTCAAACAATTTCGGCACAAATTAAGTTCAGATACCTTTCTTATTCGAGAAGCTACATCTAGTTTTTTGAAATTTTCACAACTAAAAATGAAATGAGGTTGAGAACACATAGGACACTTGTAAGCTTTTTGGTTGTTATCTGTGTAAGAAACTTGTGCCTTATTTTTGTTTGTGTCAGAAAATGTTGAAATGATACCTTTATGCTTGTATTTGTCTTGTAATGTTTCAAGTAAATCAGCCCTACTAGTAATGAATTTTATAAATTGTTGTAAGACTGGGCTGCCCCCAAGTCCATTGCGATATTCTTCCCACTCTCTATTAGTAATAGAATCTAACTTCTTAGTCATAATGAATATAATCAAAGTATCCCAGTGATCAGTAGGTTGCCCTAATGTTGCAAGGGCTCGTAGGTTTTTGTTTGTAATATCAACCATGTTCCGTAGCATATGGCTTGATTCCTTTTGTATAGGTTCAATATTAAATAGATTTTGTATGTGATTGTTCACTAAGAGTCGTTCATTGTCATACCTTTCAGTGATCAACTGCCATCCCAGCTGGTAGTTGCCCGCTGAAAAGTCTAACGCTTGGATTGTTAAGGCAGCTGTACCTTTTAGAGCTGCACGTAGGTAAAATCTCACAAGCCTCACAAAATCATGCTCGCATCTGTCGCTCTTTTGAACACTCAGATCGCTACCATAAGAAGAGCGGCGACGCTGAGTGCTCAGGTGTGAATTAAGCATCACTTGAGCTTCGGATACAAGCCTGAAGTATATTCCATCGAAGGCTTCACGATCTTGGTAGGCCGTCTCTGGAGGGTCTGTTAGTGCTTCGATTTCTGACTGCAGGCTTTCGAAATCACCATATAACTGTTCGATCTTACGAAAACGACACTCTAACTCCTTTATTTGTATATCACTTAGGTGTTCACCACTATTTAATAATGATAAAAATGTTGAAAATTGTGTAAGTCTTGACTTAATCGAACCACGCTTTTTGACTAAATCTTTGATTTTTGCATCACACATTTTTATTTATATGGATTTAAAACGTTAAATATGCACTAATAGTAGTCAATTCACTGATTTTAAATGTATAAATCTTAGTAAATAAAGACGCGACACCGGTGGCGATGACCTTGACCGTGACCGCGGGCGACTAAGGGCAAAAACACACTGTTGTCCCTTAAGGTCAATTTACGACCTAAGAAACTTAATTATTATTGAAAATAAGTTTACTACGTGTATTGAAGTACGACTATGAATAAATGAACGAAGTGATGAATATTCAAAAATATGACCGTTTTTTTTTTTTTAAATTTTGTTCGAGTATTTTGTATTACGCCGAAATAAGCGACCTATCTATCGCAAATAAGGCAATCTTAAATAGAAGATTAGGAGGATAGTAGGACAGGATGCGATAAAATCGGAACGGACTCACTGTTCTGAAGAAAGGCCGGCATAGAAGACCGTTGGTTTTCCAATTTTCGAATCTTGAATTTGCTTGAAAATCGAAGATTTTTCTTTACTCGAAGGACCACTTGTTGAATACTGACTATAATATTTTATAGGTGCAGGTTTCTTTCTTCGGTTTTCTTGCTTCTTCTTGATTCTATTTTTGAATATATGAATGATGTTGCAGAATTTGATATGTAGGTTTATGAGTCCGTCGTTGATGAGGTCTGTTCCTAATGTGTCTGTTACGTTTTATATGAATTGACGTCTGTCACCTTGTTTTCTTGTCTATTTATTTTGACATGTTATGAAATGACGTTTTACGTCATTGTACCTTTACTCAGAGGATAAAATGTTATTAATAAGGTTATTGTGGTCGAGTATTTTATCCTCTGAAATTTATTTGTTGTTTCACAACACTCCTAGGTTATGGGTTAACGCCTATATACCAATAACTCATTAAACACAAAACACAAACACAACAATCGTCGTTATCAACCCATATACGGCTCACTGCTGAGCTCGAGTCTCCTCTCAGAATGAGAGGGGTTAGGTTAGGTTAGGTTAGGTCAATAGTCCACCACGCTGGCCCAACGCGGATTGGCAGACTTCACACACGCAGAGAATTAAGAAATTCTCTGGTATGCAGGTTTTCCTCACGATGTTTTCCTTCACCGATAGAGACACGTGATATTTAATTTCTTAAAATACACACAACACAACACAACAATCATTCACCTGTATTTATACATTCAGCAGTGCGCGGAATTCATGAATCCGTCTCCCATTATGATGTTCGCAACACGTCGACGTAATATGCAATAATAGCGCCACTCGGAATATATTCCGCAGAGAGGATTCCGCGGGCCCCGCCGTTGTAATCAGCGATCTTATTACGATGTCATCTCAATCCCACGTACCTAATCTGCCTCTTACTGTTACTTGCTTATATTGTGTTATTTCGGGGATCCTTCAACCACGTCAGTGACATAATTCTTAGGCTAGGAGCTAACCATTTTGAAGGTAGTAGAATTTTTTTTGTGTAAAAAAAGGATTTTGACGACCTCCGTGGCGCAGTGGTGTGCGCGGTGGACTTACACGACGGAGGTCCTGGGTTCGATCCCTTGGTCCAGGTCAGGGTGGTGGAGGCTTCGGCCGTGGCTAGTTACCACCCTACCGGCAAAGACTTACCGCCAAGCGATTTAGCGTTCCGGTACGATGCCGGGTAGACACCGAAAGGAGTGTGGATGTTCATCCTCCCCCTAACAAGTTAGCCCGCTTCCATCTTAGATAGCATCATCACTTACCATCAGGTGAGATTTTAGTCAAGGGCTAACTTGTAAAGAATAAAAAAAAAAACAGGATTTAAACGAAGCTTTTAGCTTTACGCGTCTATTTACGTCTACATATGAAATGAGGTTGTGTTTTATTTAGTACTTCAACAGAAAACAATTAAACTCTTATATTTATTTCGTCTGTTTGTCTTGAAGCTTCCAAAAGACGATGATGATGATATTTGGAGTAACTGAAGGAGTTTTAACAGACGAATTATTATTTAACTAGGGTATCTTAAACGAAATATCGCCTTTTCATAAAATTACGATACAATAGCATACCTACGGTAATGGAAAAAGTAGATTTTAGATGTATTGAAGAATAGGGGGATAAAATACAAATTGTGTAACTCGGTGTAGACGTGGTATAAGGTCAATACTAATATTATTATGTAAAAAACAAAGATTGACTGGACATTTGCGAAATAAATAAGATGATGTTTCAAATCTACTAAAATTCTTTTATCTATAATTTTTAGCTTCCTTATATTAAACGTGACATTTTTCAATATATGAACTATAAACATAAACGCACAAATAACAAAGATATTTGTAATTGTTTTTGAACGCCATACAAATCTAACGATCATCGAATCAACGACACATTAATTCGTACCATTTTATATGGGGCACTTTTCAGGGATCCGTGGCAGTGCCGCAAATCTGACCCTTTAAATCCCTGTAGCTCTGAAAGTAATGATCGCAGATATCCTGTTACTTAAAAAAATTGCTTTACTGTTAGTATACTCCTAATTTATATACAATTTATAAAACTGTTATCATCCCTATTACAGTTAGCCAGACATCATATGCACCCATTTTTCTAACATAAACATTAACACAGTATTAAGTAATAAACAGTAGGGAATAATCAGGACCTCGCGTAAAAATTTATAACATAAAAATCATTTTCTCCCGCTATTGAGATAATACAAAAACATTTTTCTATTATATTTTTAATCAGCCCGCTTTATAAGCCGATATAGTTGCTAAGTAGGTGGAGGAATGGAAATCGATTCCAATCTCCTTTATACATTTTTTATCAAACAATTTTCATCTTGTTTGCTTTCATTCTAGCGTATAAGGAGTAGAAACGTAGGTGTATCGTAAGAAACGATCCATTAAATTGATTTCCAGAAACAGATCATTTCATCTGTTATTTGTTTCCAATTAGCAATTTCTTCTGAAAGAATTTTTAAACGAATTACTACTTTTCTCTTTTTTTTTTTCTTTACAAGTTAGCCCTTGACTACAATCTCACCTGATGGTAAGTGATGATGCAATCTAAGATGGAAGCGGGCTAACTTGTTAGGAGGAGGATGAAAATCCACACCCCTTTCGGTTTCTACACGGCATCGCACCGGAACGCTAAATCTCTTGGCGGTACGTCTGCGATGTTAAGTTTGGTCTCTAGAGACTATGGGCCTTATAAGAAAATTTGGGAAATTCTACGACTACTTTCCGTCAAAATTCCTCAGTCCCTGAAGACGATATACTTGGAATAGTGCGTGGAATAGATTTCTATGGCATTAGTTTACAAGCACTCAACGACAAATTAAAAACCTTTTGGCACTAAAGAGACTTGTACTATTTATTTTGTATCATTTTCTCTAAATTAAACGAATATTTGCCACTAAACATGACCCTTCGTTCCCCTCCAATTATTAGCCAAAGTCTGTGTTAGGAGTGGGTACGAGAATAATCCACCGGGTGAAGATCGAACCACCACCTCTCGGTGATGAGTCTGACGGCTTACCCGTGTACCACTGAGCTGTTGAGGCACAAATCATCATTTTTTTAGGTAAGTATTAATTAAGCTTAAGTATTAATTATTGGAGTTTACTCCTTACGAATCGATTTTTCATATATAGTCCCCGGTATGAAAAAATATGGGCAGAAAAATTTTTGTACGCAACCTGTACTGCGCACCTTTCACCGTGCGCTGCCGCTAACAGCCCACGGCGCGGCCTGCTGTTCCTCGGTGCGTACCTTTCATTTTTCAGGCGTAGGTATTGAGACGTACATAGTGTATGCTACGGGGCAACATACACCTATTTAGACAGTCGATCTGAAAGAGTAAACTTTATTCGTGCGTGCTGACACACTCTTTTTTTTATTATTTAATTATTTTATATTCTGTGCCCTAGATACGGTCTACATATTCTTAATATTGAGCTTTTAAAACCGTTATACAATTGGTAGTCATAAAAAAGGAAGAAAAAATGAAGACAAAAAAATTAAGATAATAAGTTTTACAAAAAAGTTACATAAACGCCCATTAATTATTTCACTAAAAATAAAAATAAGTAGTACATATTTATTAATGTTTCGATAACAAAGGGAAAAGTTGTGTAACGTTTTTTTTATAAAAAAATATAAAGTATCAAAGTTCTCGAAAGAAAAAATAAACAAACCATTCAAAGTCGAAACAATTGCAGTAATTTTATAATGTGACTAACTACGAGCTAATATCGACCTTGTTCCGTACACATACAGTCTATTTTCAAACAGAAATATTAAAATAGTCGTCGCTAATTAGCCCGCAGAAGTCAAGACGCTAATTTATAAAAGCGTTATGGAGGTAACCTTTTTAGGGTTCCGCATTTAATAAAAAGCCTTTGCTGCACCTTTGCTGCTGTTACATTCGTTTGAACAACTTCTTACCAAAGTAAATTCGTTTGCCGCTGCGAGCACTTGAATCAAGCGTCTTAAACAATAATTATACGAACCAGAACAATCACAAACACTAGAATATGATGGAGTTTTTTAACGCGGACAACTAAAAAATATGCATAAAAGCTGTACGTCGTCTTAACTTCTACCGACAAAGACGTACCGCCAAGCGATTTAGCGCTCCGGTACGATACCGTGTACAAACCGAAAGGGATGTGGATTTTCAACTTGTTAGGAGGAGTAACAAGTTAGCTCGCTTCCATCTTAAACTGCATCATCACTTACCATCAGGTGAGATTGTAGTCAAGGGCTAACTTGTAAAGAATAAAAAAAAGATGCTCCATAAAAGAATACGTTTATGAATAGATGAAGATTATGAACTTGGAGTTCCATTATGTTCCATTAAAAAACATTATTAACAGATTAGAGCATATTACGAGTAGAGGATCTACCCACTATGCTGCTCCAACGCAGCTTGGCGGGCTCAGGGTGTTTCAGGTGGTTTCTTAGATAGTCATGTATTGTTATCAGAACTCAGAGCGTGTGCAAAATTACATCCTAATCGAAGTCCGGAAAGTGGGTTAAATTAAGATTCCAAGATTTTCTTATATACGCAGTTACAAGTGAAGCTAATAAACTCGTGTTAAAAAGAGATTGTTTTACGAGGACTTTTTTATATACAAGACCTATCTTTATAGATCTACGAAATTCCATTTAACCCTCAGTTAACTTCATACTATTATCCCCACACTAACCTTAAAGATTGCTCACCCCAAGATAACTCTGACGAAATAAGGAAACAAAACAACACCGATCATATCGCTCCTTTAGTGACAACGATACAAAAGAAAATAACATTTAAGTTATCACTTATAAGGTGCAAAGTTACTTGTTGTCATCCAAGGCGTTTACAACATTTGGTAAATTTCAATGTAGAGGTTTAGGCCAAAGGTTACATATATGCGTATTCTGATACATTATGTTCCTTCCGTCGTGTTTGGGCTTTGTCGGAATCACCTATTGGAAATAGATTGAGGAACCAATAACTATCCAAGTGCCTCCAGTGAATATATTGAAGACCGTGTTTAAGCCGGTCTAACACAACTAAGGCTCTGCTACGTGACAAATGTGTGTTGTGATAGTTACGAACTTCGCTTACAATATGGTGGCGTTGTCACGTCAAAAATATACAAGTATATTTTTGACGTGACAACGTCTTATAATTCGATGGAGCCGGCTGCACACTCGAAGAAGATGACGTCATGCGCCGTTCCCTCGCTCTAGGGATGCCAACTTTTTTACAAGAAATAAAGTATGTCTGGTCTATGAAGATTATTAAACAGTATTTTAGAAAAACGAACATTTTCTTTTGAAAAATGCAACCATTCCATCAATATTTTTTTATACGTTGTCACGTTCAACTATCGTCAGTAAACCGACTTTACAGACAACCGATTTTTTCCATACTAAGCGTGCTTACCTACTAACAACTGTAGTCAGGTTGTATTTTCTGTTTTGTATATATCAGCCGATGGACAGTCACCATGCAGGATATAGGCCGTTTGCTTCCAAACATCACCATTCTGAGCCGCTTGCATCCAGCGAAACCCTTCGACTCGCTTGATGTCGTCAGTCCACCTGGTGAGCCAGTCGACCAACACTGCGCTTACTATAGTGCGTGGTCGCCATTCCAGTACCTTGGGACCCCTACGTTTATCGGCTCTTCGAACTATGTGCAACGCCCATTACTACATCATCGTGACTCCTTGAGCTAGGTCGGTGACTTTGGTTCTTCTGCGGATCTCCTCATTTCTGATTCGGTCACGCAGAGATACCCCGAGCATAGCTCGTTTCATCGCTCGCTTTGTCTTTGAGACAGAGAAGTGACATAAGCTTACTTATAGGAGAGTAGGGGAAATAGGTAGAAACTTTGTATAAAAGCCTGTTTGTTAAAATTAATTAATACCTATAGTAGATTAATCTTCTTCCACGCGTCTTCCACGCGGACGAAGTTCATGACGTCTGCTAGTTTTGGTAGAATATATAATGACGTATATCCAGTGGCGTGCACAATGTTTTTAACTAGGGAATGCACTATAGGTAAAACTTGGAAAATTCCAACTATATATTCTGTGGAAACTATATATTCTATATATTCCAACATAGGTTTATATTGAGTCCTTAGGGTATAAGTATTAAATGTTCATAATTATATGAAAGTAGCTAACCAGATATTATGTAAATATAAGATTAAGTAAATCTCCAAGACAACCTGCGGAGTTAAATTGCAATAAATTAGTTCATGTTATGACAAGACAACTTAATGTAATTTTATCATGGGCGATCTTAGCGCTTAAAAATATACAACAATATTTTAAAATTAGTCCCAGCAACAACATAATAATATGTAAATTAAACTACTTGTGTTTCAAATGAGTTAGTCAATGGTGATTCACGTAAATTACTTGCAATTAAGTTTATTTTTAACTGTAAACACAGTAGTGACGTCATCGTGAAGCACGTAAGCAAAAAGAAAGTTAATTTTCAATCTCACACGAGCTACAACTTTACAAGTTAGTGAAAAGCCTGCGTTTAGCGGAAAATCTGACGGGAAACTCCCGCGGAATGATTGATAATGATGAATAGCGAAATTAATGATTATGCTGAAAGCCTAATTTAATAAGGAAAATTCAAATTTCATTAAAAATTTTTGTAGAAAGAAAATTATTTTAAAGGATGAAATTTATTAGTTCGTACTTTTAAATTATTTTTAAGTAAATAAATTATAGAAATGTGCAAAAATCTGATGTAAAACACCAGATTTTGTATTTTTTTTATATAATTGTATTGACTTGCTTAATAAAAGACAGTAGGGCTATTCTATTTTAGACGGCCTCCGTGGCGCAGTGGTATGCGCGGTGGATTTACAAGACGGAGGTCCTGTGTTCGATCCCCGGCTGGGCCTATTGAGGTTGTCTTAATTGGTCCAGGTCTGGCTGGTCTTTGGCTTTGGCCGTGGCTAGTTACCACCCTACCGACAAAGACGTACCGCCAAGTTATTTAGCTTTCCGGTATGATGTCGTGTAGAAACTGAAAGGTGTGAGGATTTTCTTCCTCCTCTATATCTCTCTGTCTTACACAATACTCTAGATTGAGAAAGATTTAAGTGTACCTAATTTAAAACTCACACTTATGAGTTACACAAAACACTGTTATAGAATAGCACTAAGCTGTTTTTGAGTTCGGATTTTATGTATTCGAAATTTACTTCGGACAGAGCGCCTAGTGGCAGTTTGATACTGTGACGACCGCGTGAACGTAAACGCCCATTTCTAAGGAATTGAAACAACGCCATCTAGTAGCACTACTGCACAACTGTTTCAATTCCATATAAATTCGCGTTTACGTCAACGCGATAGTAACAGTATGAAAACATTAAAAACTCCCACTAGGCACACTGATCTAATAGTAATTGGCTGACGCTCTTCCGCGCGTCTCAATATCGGCAATGTCGTACTGTCAAGGGATTCGATGTTTCAATATGATGTAGTAGACACACGTTAGGGATACAGTTCGAGTACACTCAATAACTCAAACCTAAATTACACTTAAGCCTCCACTCCCTCCTCCTTCTCCACGTTTATAAAGGCTAATTTGTAAAGAATACAAATCGAATTACCTTTGGCTGGGCAGAAAGAATATCTCTCCTCCTCTATCTTCCTCTTCTACATCTCTGTGTCTAACGTATTGCGTTAGACTCTGTCTAACGCAATACGTTAGACACAGAGATGTAGGTATAGAGGAGGAAGAAAATCCACACATCTTTCGATTTCTACACGACATCGTATCGGAACGCTAAATCGCTTGCGGTACATCTTTGCCGGTGGGGTGTCGCCGCCGCGGCCGAAGCCTCCCACCTGTTTTTTATGGAGCAGCTTTGAATACATCTATACTAATATTTTTTATACAGCAGAAGAGTTTCAATCAAACAAACAAACATACAAAATGTTTGTTTGTTTGATTGAACGCGCTAATCTCAGAAACTGGTCCGATTTGAAAAATTATTTCTGTGTTAAATTTATCGAGGAAGGCTATAGGCTATATATTATCCCTTTATTCCTAAGGGAACGGGAACCACGGGTAAAACCGCGTGATATCAACTAGTGTTCTAATATAGAGCTTGCTGTAGGTCTCGTGACACGTTAAGGTTTTAAGCAGATGATAGAGAGATTTATTCGTTAGTTTTTTTCATTTATATTTTTGTTGGATAGTGAACAGTTTCACATTTTTGAAGTTTGGGACTTAATTGTGCATATTTGATTGATATGACATACGAGACATTGTATCATTGAGCGTAAACCTACATACATATATCATGTAAGTATATGTATGTATTTGTATACGCTCATGGTGATTACTGTGGTGTATATATATCCTTTAGTTTCGATGTTTCATTGATCAACCATCCATTTCCAAAATGAAATCGTATCGATATTTCCATGTTACGTTGTTTCGCGTTCTGACGTGTGTTATCAGAGTACAATTTCCGATATGATCGTATTTGATACTGTCTATTAAGCGTTGTTTACCTGCAAACATAATTTCGATCCTGTAATTTTAGCTCTCTAATACGCTCACATTGCCTTATTGGTCCCGTGGTTAGCTGGTTCTGCTACGGACAATGAGGTCCAGGCTTCGTATCCCGGGGCCAACAAAACTAAAATACGTTATTTGGCGTTTTTCTTACAAGAAATATCTTAATAACAGCCTGGAGTTGTAAAATTAGCGGTGTTGGTATCACAAAACAGACAACGCTAACAGCTAACGCTTTTAGCAATAGAAGTAGCAAGGGGGCGTGGCCCGCTTACACCCGGGTTTGCGGAACAACGCAAGCGTGTTTGCGCATGTACTGGCAGTCTTGTTTTGTTCTGTGACAAATTCAAAATAATATTCAACTTTAAAGTAAGGATGACATATTACATTTTTCACTAAATATTAAACAGCCAGGGTACGCTGGTTTCAATATAAAGAATTGACACTTTATAAATCTAGTTACCTCTTATATCTGTGGTTGGTATAGCCCCGTGTCTCGGAGAGCACCTAAAGCCGTCGGTCCTGTGCTTGATCTTTCACCGGTCGTGTCGATCTGCCGTTTCATCGGACTATGAGATTGCACCTGTGCTTGCGCATACATTTGTGCACTGTAATATCTCCTGCGTACGTGGTTTATCCATGAGATTGGGCGTCGTGGCCGAAAAAGCATGAAAAATAGTAATTCGGCGCTAGCATATTATTATATTGAGCTGAATATGGTGTGTATTTTTAACACAGACTAACAAACACATCGCTTAGACATGTTACACAGAATATTATATTACTTGATCGATGTTTTACTGTTCCGGTTGAAGTGTCGATTATTTTTAGGTAAGTTAGAAATACGAGTACATATATAGAGGTACATATTCTATACAAACAGTTTTTAGAAACGCGTTGGATCGTTGATCTTATATATACTAATATTATAAAGCTAAGAGTTTGTTTGTTTGTTTATTTGATTGAACGCGCTAGTCTCAGGAACTACTGGTCCGATTTGAAAAATTCTTTCAGTGTTAGATAAGGCTATAGGCTATATATTATCCACATATTCCTACGAATACGGGAACGCGAACCACGTGGGTGAAACCGCGCGGCGTCAACTAGTTCTTTGATAACGTCTATATAAATGAATTGACTTGAAAGGAGCAGAACACACTCACGCTGAGAGTGCATTTCGCTGTTATAATTAGAAAAGTTAAGTTATAACTTAACGCGAGGTGATATTTGCTTCTTCCATCAAATATTAAGTTCCTACATGAAAAAAATCGAAAGAAGCTGTTCCGATATCACTTATTCGTTCGAGTCAGCCACTTTCTAGTTAATAGAGGCAATCGATTTCGCTGGACGTAAAACCGCTCTGTAACTCGTGTAATATCCAACGCGCACACTCCACCTCTGGCTCGCGTAATCAGCTTAACTCTGCTCAGATGAAAAAAGGTAATGGACTGAAAAACCCAGCTCGTGTCGTTTTATATTACGCGATAAAATCATCGCCGACATCGATACTGCCCTGCTTTATTTATAGTTTGTGTAGCGTTAAATTATTCGCCTTTGCTAGTATTGTGTTGCATTTACTTGTGTACCTTTTTCTTAATTTCATTGTAAGCCTAGACTTTTTATCCTCAAGTGTGTCTTTTTTTAATGCCTGCTGTTTTTCAATCGTATGTATGTGTGTTTACTTGTTTTGCCATTTTCTGCAGACCGTTAGACTTCTATATTATGAAGTCATTTTTTTATTAATTTTTCACAGTAATGGTGTTTTAATATACTCATATTAAAACGCCTTATACTGCTTGCAATACGTATGCGTCTAAGGGTAGGTGTATGCTAGTTTTAGTTTCCTATAAAGGCTTAGCGTTTCTTATTCATTTAGAATGAATTATGACTAGGGTACCTAATCATAATTCAATGAACATGAATAGTGCAATAATTTGTTTTTCGCAGTGAGTATTTTATTTATTTCGTAGTTTCTGCTGACTGACTTGACTGTAAGACATCGTAACGATATCGTGTCTTTGAATATAAATGTAATTTACTGTGATTGATATGAATCAGCGCTAAATCGATACTTCCATCAAAAAAGCTTGTTTTTACATCCCCTTTATACAGTAAACTTCAAGTAATATTTTTATAAAGCAATAAAAAGTGTTTAACAGAACTTACATTAATAAGGTGATGTTTTTTTTTAAAATATGAAATTGGTTCGCATTTGACTGCAAAACTTAGGGTACTGTATCAACCCATATTCGGATCACTGATGAGAATGCTCCTCTCAGAATGAAAGGGGTTAGGCCAATATCCACCACGCTGGCCCAATGCGGATTGGCAGACTTCACACACGCAGAGAATTAAGAAAATTCTGGTTTGTAGTTTTCCTCACGATGATTTTCCTTTATCGTTTGAGGCACGTGATATTTTTCACACAGCTGAAAAGTTGGAGGTGCATGCCCCGGACCGGATTCGAACCCACACCCTCCGGCATCGGAGGCAAAGGTCAGGTCCAGTGAGCTATCACTGTTCTGGGTACTGTATATTGTGTGGTATTTCCTAGATTCCTTCTTTCTATTCACTCTTATCTGAATGATGGTCAGGTTGTATGAATCAGGGTGAAGAGAGTAAACCTCTCTCTGATGATGTTTTTATTGGCCAATAAATTTGCTACATTACGGTAAAGTAAAAAGTATCTAAGTTCATTAATTTCTTTAGTGTATTACATAATATTATTCAAGTAAATAAATTATAACAGAAAAGAAAGAAGCTATCATTTTACGAGACTTCATTAAAATTTTCAGCGTAGCAGGTACTCCATTTTGATTCCACCATTATTTTTCATCTTGACAGCTGAATATGAAATTGGGCAACCGACCAATAGGTACTGGTGAACTCGCATCACTGATTTTTCACAATTTCTGCACGCCAAGAGCACGAAGTTTATACGAAAACTTGCAATAGTTAGACCTACCTCATTTTGTAAAGGATAAAACTATGTATTCTCCTATCGTAGGTAAATACAGTAGCAAATTAAGGAGGTTGAACAGTGGTGGCTTTGGAAGATAGCAGGTGTTAAGGGTCCATACTCTCAAACGTCCAAGTATTTATCAATTATTTTTTAATATTTTCCTCGGCATAATATGAGATATCATGCACCCACTCACCAATTACTTAGCTATGCGTTGCTTAAAACCTTTCGAAAAACACCGTTAAAGATTTTTTAAAGGGCTGTCACAAAGCTGAGGGTCAGCCGACTAGAGACGTAATAGCCAATTATGGAGTTTGAGCTGTGGTGGCTTTGAAAGATACTCGTAGCAGGTTTTACGGATCCCCTTCCTCCCTTATGCCCAATTTTTTATAGTTTCCTCAGTATAATATGAGAAATCATGTCCCCATTTTCCAGTAACTTAGCTTCGCGTTAATTCTTTGAAAAACACTGATAGAGAAGAGTGAAGGGTTGAAAGTAGGTAAGCTAAGGGTCTAGCAATTTGAGACACAATGCCTCATGAAATTCTGTAAGTCACCACAGTCAATAACTCCATAAGTCCATAATTGGCTACCGTACCTACTTATATACTGACATAATTTTCAGCATTTATAAAATGAGGAATATCTAGCTATCGCAGGCTCTCATTCTAAAATGTCTGGACTAAATTCGCGAATTCACGACAAAACAAATCAGAAGTCAGAATAAACAACCGGCTATAAATCTTGCCGGCAATTTTAGATGCGATCTCGCGACTACCTGTTATCATGCACGTACGGATTTCGAATGCTAAATTGACAATTGGGGAATTATAGATGAGGCATTCGATTTATAAATCAACAACTGAGTTACGGAGCTTCATTAAAGCTAGACACACACGTTTCGTGCAACGCGAGGCAAAGTCGGTGTAAATCGACATGGGGTCAAACATTTGAATTGGTGTAATAATTTGAATATACTGCCTTGTTGGGGTCCTAAGGTGATGGAATGGCGACCCCATAGTAGAAAACTTAAATATAAGAAAGTTGGTCGACCTTTCACTAGGTGGACTTACGACATCAAGCGAGTTCCAGGGAGTTACTGGATGCAGGCGGCTCAGGATCGTGGTTGGAACTATACACATTGCCTATAATAGGCACTTTAAGCTCCATTGGCAAGAGCTTTTTTTAACGGGCGTTAAAAAAGCGTACAAATATAGTATGAAGTTAAATGAAAGTCTAATTCCAACGCGCAAAATTGAAAATGCTCGAACACAGCTCGAAAAAAGCTAACGTTTTTAAAACGCTGACGTGTGAACATATACATGGGAATGCATTTGTTCTAATTGAAAGCTTTTTTGACGTCCGTTAAAAAGTGCTCGTGCAAATGGGGACTAACTCTCTTACAAAAGCTCATTTTTACCCTTGGGGCTAAAAACGTAAACAAGACATTAAGCCCGGTTTAACCAACAAAACATAGACTTGGTACAAAACAGATTCTTCACAAAGAAAAATAGTATGAAAGTTAATCTTTTCCGCGACTTATAATTTTTAAAAGTCCAGACAGAAGTCCGAGCACTAATTGACTGCGATGTACAACTCACAACAGTCTACAAATCCGAGAATTAAAGTTAATATAAACTAGAACACTTAAAACAGCGGGAGGCAAAAGTCAAAAAGTCCACTTAAGTCGGCGCCGCGCGACTTTGCAGATAAAACGTTGGAACATGAAAAATGGCCGCCAGGAACGAATGACTTGAAATATTGCTATTATGTGCAGTGATGTTTTCCCAGTTTAGTGAATAGGATGTACGGGCATGCGTACTTGTACCTCAGACCAATTATTGTATAGGACCTGCCTCGCTAGACGTTACTTTTCTGTCAAAGTATATGATCAACGATCTAATGCGATTATAAAAGCTGCCTCTATAGAATAGATGTTTAATAGTTGTAATCGTGTTCGTCGGTTAAAGAGCTCCGTAAAAATACCTTTTTGTGTAATTGAATTGTGTAAAACTTCTAGTTTAGTATAAGATATATACCAAATCTAAGCTCGTTTTCCTCAGAAAATGACAGACAATTTTGTTCGTGACTATGAGTGCGATACAGGTCCTTCTATAATTGGTATGAGACTTGTACACACACGAGTGTATCGCGCTGAGCTCTTTCGCTCTTTTAGGATTGTATGATGATTTTTGTGTGGAAAATAAATACAGCCTTCTTTAATTATATTTTTTATCGTTAGTACGCTTTATTTTTTTTTTTTATTGAGAAATAATATAATAAGGATAGGTATATAGAGCCGTGATAGCCCAGTGGATATGATCTCTGCCTCCGATTCCGAAGGGTGTGGGTTCGAATCCGGGGCATGCACCTTCAACTTTCCAATTGTGTGCATTTTAAGAAATTAAATATCACGTGTCTCAAATGGTGAAGGAAAACATCGTGAGGAAAACTGCATACCACAGAATTTTCTTAATTCTCTGTGTGTGTGAAGTCTGCCAATCCGCATTGGGCCAGAGTGGTGGACTATTGGCCTGACCCCTGTCATTCTGAGAGGAGACTCGAGCTCAGCAGTGAGCCGAATATGGGTTGATAACGAATATAATAAGGAACTTAATGGTGGCTAGAACAATGGTTGCATTTCCGCTCTGGACAGCCAGGCTGACCTCTTGCGCAACATATGAGCCAGCCCTTCTATCACCAGTCGAGCCGCGTTGAAATGATACGAAAAAATTTTTTGGCACTGCGACTCCCTGGCCCTAGGGTCTCCACGGCAAAAGGTACAAACATGTTACTGTGAGTCAGAGAGGCATACTTGTGCCACTTTGAGCTTTAGGAAGCTTTTTCTGCTGCGGCTCCCGGTGATGTTAGTTAATATATTTATGTAAACTAATATTACAAAGAGGTAAGTTTATTGTTTTTGAAAAAGGGTATACTTATTTGTATACCTTTAAAAAATCCCTTTTTTTAAGTCCTGGCTAAGGTTGTTATGGGTTTTTCTCGCATCGGCGAGGCGCGTTTAGAGCCTCGTAACTTTAATTAAAGGACTTATTTACCTTACTAAAAACCTGATGTTTCAAATATAAGCCTATTTGAAATAAATGAATTTTGACTTTGATTTAAACCTAAATATCACATACAGGGTGCTCGGGGGTATTTCCCATAACTTGTTGGCGAGTCCACTCAGAGGAACTGCATTACTAATATTTTTTTAACTAAAAAATAAAAACTTTTTATGTTTTCATACAAAGTAATTCAAATAATTCCGACTATCCATGTAGCACACGCAACAACACACTATCCTTTAATTTTAAAATACATAAAACTTGGCTATGTCATAATTATAAACATAAGGGATACATTTTAAGATCTATTTACAAAAGAAATATTATTTACCCCGAACACACACGTTCATGAACAATTTAAATTAATTTTCGGTAAAGAATATAACTCCAGTTATGGGAAATACTCCCCACACCCTGTATATGCTACAATCATAATTGTAACGGTTTTACATTTGCGTATAGTGCAGGAATACCACAATATTATATCAGCGGAACTGAAGCAGCGTATATATTATTTAAAATACTCGTGAAAGCATCCGTTCCCCGTAATCTCGGAAGGTGCTGGATGGATGTGGATTTCATTATTCTCCGGAGCATTTCGACGAAGGAAGCGTGTTCATTAATCTATGTCAAAGGTACGCTTCGTAATTAGCGAGTAGAAGCGAAACTCCTGTTTATACGATATTTTATGAATAATTAGATTTTGCTGCCTTCTCTGTGCATTCCTATCAATGCATAGAACACGGCTGAGTTGTCAAACAGTTGTTATTTGTTACTATTCTATGCATTGACGGCCTCCGTGGCGCAGTGGTATGCGCGGTGAATTTAATGGCGGAGGTCCTGGGTTCGATCCCCGGCTGGGCCGATTGAGGTTTTCTTAATTGGTCCAGGTCTAGCTGGTGGTATGCTTCGGCCGTGGCTAGTTACCACCCTACCGACAAAAACGTACCGCTAAGCGATTTAGCGTTCCGCTACGATGTGGCGTAGAAACCGAAAGGAGTGTGGATTTTCATCCTCCTCCTAACAAGTTAGCCCGCTTCCATCTTAGATAACATCATCACTTACCATCAGGTGAGATTGTAGTCAAGGGCTAACTTGAAAAGAATAAAAAAAAAACAATATTAAGATTAGTTTGTAGTTAATAAATTATTTTGTTACATACTTTAAAATATTTCGTACATACATATAAATGTGTAGCTCTTTTCAAATCTATCTAATATTATAAAGAGGAAAGATTTTATTGTTTGTTTGTGTCGAATAGGCTCTGAACTGAACCGATTTGAAAAATTCTTTCACTGTTGGGAAGCTACACTATTCCCGAGTGATATAGGCTGTATTTTATCCCCATAATACTACGTGAACGGAAACTACCCGGGTGAAACCGCGCGACGTTACGACGTATTAGATAAATGTGTGAATTTTTATTGCACGAACCAGAATAAAAGAAAATTGCGCAGAAATTTATAAAATTTAAAAAATCCAACGACATTTTTATGGGTATTCGTTTCTCAATCATGGCTCAACCGCTTTAACAAACGAATTTGGCATATAGATAGATAATCTATCAAATATAACAAAAAATACATTATATTCTATAATCTCATATACTTGTAAGTGGAATTTACGAGGCTAAAAGCACAGATAGATATAATATAAATATACTACCGAAGGTCCTGGGGTCAGAAATAAATAAACTCGCTCGTAATGTAGCTTTCCATTAGTGAAAGACAAAAAAAATTGTTTAATGCTTAAGGCGTGAAAGTGTAACGAACAAAGTCACATTCGCTTTTATATTCAATCTAGCGGACGCCAATCTACTTCGTCAGTGTAATTTTAATAACAAATAGTAACATTCTATACTAAACCTAAATGGCTTCTAGTTTCAATATAGTAAGGTTTACAATGAGTTTGAATGTAGTTCAAGTTTGTTCGGCGAACAAAATACACTAAGTATTTATACCTAATACTTAATCTCCTCAACCTCGATCGGAGGCACGCACCATTGGTCGCTACATAACTCTGGGCTTGGGAAGGAAAACATCATTGAAAGAGCACTTACAAGTTTTAAAGTGGATAACAAATGTTTTCAAATCGTAAATACGTATCTACGGACGTTTAGGTGCTTTGGGAATTAGGAAAGTGAGCCCGACTGTACTGTACTGTACATGACACAGTTTTTTTTTATTCTTTACAAATTAGCCCTTGACTACAATTTCACCTGATGGTAATTGATGATGCAACACTCCATACCGGAACGCTAAATCGCTTGGGGGTACGTCTTTGCCGGTGGGGTGGTAACTAGCCACGGCCGAAGCTTCCCACCAGCTAGACTAAGAAAACCTCAATCGGCCCAGCCGGGGATCGAACCCAGGACCTTCGTCTTGTAAATCCACCGCGCATACCACTGCGCCGCGGAGGCTGTTAAAGTAATCATAAGTAAGAGTAAATGTAATGGTAAAACAGCTTTTAGCTCTATTTCAGCAGTTGGTCTATTGTCGTACCCACTCTTAATACAGTCTTTCCCTAGTTGGAGGGTAATGGGAATATTGGTCATTGGTCATTGGTGATAAGCATAGCGGTTGTACTTACAGAGTTTAATCACAAAAAGATCTACAACTGAAGTGACATAACTTTAAAAGAACTTTTAATTGTACCCATCTCGCAATTGCAACACGATTTCTCAAAGCGCATCAAAGGGGTGTTTTTTTTAATCTAACCCCTAATGGTATTAAACAGATGTCAAAGTCGTGTATTAGTGAAATAGGTCAAGTGGAACGCTTTTAATGAAAGAGCAAGCGTTTACCGCCGTTGCCGCTGCTGCAAATAAATTAGCTAACGACGTTGTTTGTTACTGAACGAAGGCAATAATTCCTAATTAGTTCTTTCTGGCGACAATTAGTCGTCCCCCCACTCCTCTATATTGGCGACGCAGTCGTTTTTCACGGGAGTTTCGTCGTTTCACTCTTTTAAGTTAATTAACGAGTTTGTTTATTGAGTTTCGAGTTTGATTTTGGAAGTGTTTCCAAACACATTTGTTACGTCATCATATTTGTCAAAGTGGGCGATGCCCAACGAAATTATATTGTATAGACTACATTTACTGGAGTAGTGCGAACTAGGCCTTATCTTTATCATTAGTGCATGCCGTGACAACCAATAAGTGGGTCTGCAATAATTGCCGTAACTTATATATTTCTTTATATTTTATTATAAGATTTTAATGTAACCTGTTGGTGTCCTGTTTAAAAAATAAAATAAAATAAATAAATAAATAAAATAAATTTACGTTTCATGAAAACGGCGTGTAAAAGTTGTTGCCAATGCTAAGCGGGGAGCAACTATTTGACATGTTTTCATATAATCTTCTGTCCATGGGAACCATGGATTTTCCGGGATGAAAAGCCTTTGTATTAATCCAGAGTGAAATCTATAATAATTCTAAATTTCAGCCAAATCGCTTTAGTAGCCGCAGCGAAAAGGAGGTACAAACATACACACTTACACACACAAACTTTCGTCTTTATAATATTAGTATGATTAAAATAAAATAGCTTTACATTGGGACTTTTCTATTTAGAATTGTATCTCCACTTGCTATTTTTGTAAGCATTCTTTGTTCATAAAATGATTTCTAGCGTCCAGCATTTTTAAGTTATATCAAGCGTTCTTATATTAGGACAATTCTATTTTGGATTGCGTTTTCGTTTGCTATAAAAATATGTGCTGTATGGTGAAGTTATATGATTATTAAAAGTATATAGTACCTACCTATATACTTTTGATATTCGTGTAGATAGTAAAAGGTGGTAGGCTTCTGCCGTATCTAGTTACCACTCTCTCGGGAAACATGTACCACCAAGCGACTTACCGTTCCGGTACGATGCCGCAGTATGGGTAGAATAAACTTGTGTCTCTCCTAAATTAGCCCGCTTCCATTTTATTTTCTAATTGTGTAAATGCCGTAGGCTCTTTAATGGGACCTCAGCGGCGTCACAGAGGGGTTTGGGTGTGTGCAGAAGTATTGACAAATGGAGCCCGAAAGCAAAAGCAGAGTAGGTATAGTACGACTATTAATTCCAGTCAGTGAAATTACTGTCACTGAAATGTCATTTTACTGACTGGAATTAATAATAATCATAGGTAAGATTAATCGTATGTACCTACGATTATTAATTCCAGTCAGTAAAATGACTGTCACTGAAATGTCATTTTACTGACTGGAATTAATAATAATCATAAATAAGATTAATCGTATGTACCTACGATTATTAATTCCAGTCAGTAAAATGACTGTCACTGAAATGTCATTTTACTGACTGGAATTAATAATAATCATAAATAAGATTAATCGTATGTACCTACGATTATTAATTCCAGTCAGTAAAATGACTGTCACTGAAATGTCATTTTACTGACTGGAATTAATAATAATCATAAATAAGATTAATCGTATGTACCTACGATTATTAATTCCAGTCAGTAAAATGACTGTCACTGAAATGTCATTTTACTGACTGGAATTAATAATAATCATAAATAAGATTAATCGTATGTACCTACGATTATTAATTCCAGTCAGTAAAATGACTGTCACTGAAATGTCATTTTACTGACTGGAATTAATAATAATCATAAATAAGATTAATCGTATGTACCTACGATTATTAATTCCAGTCAGCAAAATGACATTTCAGTGATAGTTGCACTTGTCAGTTTACTGACTGAAATTAATAATCGTGCTATAGACGGGCGTAAAGACTCTCTAATAGGCCGTACAGACTACTTTAGTATTTTAGTCGAGTACGAACGATTTTTGGGCGGTAGGTCCAAAAATTGTTCGTACTAGACTAAAATACTAAAGTGGTCCGAACTAGGCATAAGGGCGTCTCCTTTGGAATTTGTCTTAGACTAGACTTAACATCAGGTGAGATCGTAGTCAAAGACTAACTCTTTATTGGATGGAAAAAATGATAATCCTTCGTAAAAAAGATATTCAAAAATTCAGTAGGTAACCTGCACCGAAATAAAAATGTTCGCCGAAAGTGCAGTCATCTTTTTCCCCGAATTAGCAACCTTTGTGGTGATGTAAAAGATGTGAAAGTCTAGCTTTAAAAGCCTTGGGTGGGAGCCAAGAATGTTAAACCGCGGCCAGGTAAGCCGCGGAACCGCATATAACTTTAATACTCGTATATTATCCAGCATAGAAATGGAGTGTTTGAGTATATTTCTAAAAGTATAGGCCGTAATGTCGATACGTTAATATGTGGAGAGAAAACTTTAGATACATTTTTAAGAATATTGCGCACTACGGAGTTTGGGATTTGGTATGGTCAAAGTTTATGTAGTAGCTGATATTAATTGATTATGAAACACGGCTAAAACTCACGTTACCACCGTGGCCGTGGCTAGTTACCACCCTACCGGCAAAGACGTAACTACCGCCAAGCGATTTAGCGTTCCGGTACGATGCCGTGTAGAAACCGAAAGGGGTGTGGATTTTCATCCTCCTCCCAACATGTTAGCCCGCTTCCATTTTAGACTGCATCATCACTTACCATCAGTTGAGATTTAAAAAGAACGTAACATAAGGTCGGAATATGCCCGACTAGTTTCGAACCCATACAGGGCCATTAGTCTTAGCTGATTCTTGCAACGCGGCACGATTCAAACTGGGAGGTGGCGGCGCGGCGCGCAGCAGCTCGCAGCGCGTGCTGGGAGTGGGGTTGAGTGGTGGAGAGTGAAGGTTCCGTTACACTCACCGACAGTTCATTAATGTCATCTTCATTAGACTCGTCATCTTGTAAGCAAACCGAACTAAAGCTGTCTTGTTAGAACAAGAAGTTTATTATTTGTGACAATGAAAGAAACTATAACAAAATGTAACAATAGAAATTAGTCACAGTTTTATTAGAGTAGAAATTTAGAGTAGTAAAATAAATAAAATAAAAAAAGCCTTTTATTTCTTGTTTTACAAGTAATATATAAAACTAACAATACTGTAAATTTAGAGTATCATACTATAAACTTAATTATAAATGTAAATATAAAGTTAATTCAATTAATATAATACGTAGGTAAATAAAAAATTTGTATAGTGCCTTACTAAAGATGTGGTGAGAGTTGAATAACATAAGATCTAATGAATATCATATAAATAAAACTGCGATATCATTAGCCTTTGCAAGATACAGTTTAATACAGCATTGATTTATCACCGTATCAGTTATACGCATCCCCTGAGATCCCGATACCGTCCGGCTACTGAAATGGATTCCGATAAATCCTTCACTTAGTATATTTTACTCAAGTATCGGGTGTACAATAATCTTATATGTTTTCTATGGCTACAGACTGGACTGTTTGTTTTGATTGGAATAATATCTATATACCAATATTATAAAGCTGAAGAGTTTGTTTGGGTTGTTTGTTTGATTGAACGCGCTAATCTCAGGAAATACTGGTCCGATTTGAAAAATTCTTTCAGTGTTAGATAGCCCATTTATCGAGGAAGGCTATAGGTTATATTTTATCCCCGTATTCCTACGGGAACAGAAACCACGCGGGTGAAATCGCGCGGCGTCTATTAGTATTTCATATCTTGGACGACAAATTATAGTATTAATAATTATTTAGGCTAGGGGGTAGGGGTAGTTAAAAGTTTACATCGAGTTTCACGTGGACAAAGTCGCAGGCGTCCGCTAGTCAATAAAAGTTAAGAATTACTTATAAACCTAATTTAAACATCACGTATTTTTTCAAATTTTCTAAACGTCAAAATAGTTGTCGTCCATTTTGTGACGTCACAATGTTATTTGATGTACTAAACGTCAAACTAATTGGTCTATCTAACAATGTAGTAGAATGATCATGAACAATTTAAGACCATTTAAAAAAAAACTGTTAAGTAGCCTTTATTTATACTGGACCTCCGTGGCGCAGTGGTGAGCGCGGTAGATTTACAAGACGGAGGTCCTGGGTTCGATCCCCAGCTGGGCTGATTGACGTTTACTTAATTGGTCCAGGTCTAGTTGGTGAAGGCTTTGGCTGTGGCTAGTTACCACCCTACCGACAAAGTTGTGTAGAAACCGAAAGGGGAGTGGATTTTCATCCTCCTGCTAACAAGTTAGCCCGCTTCCATCTTATATTGCATCATCATTTGCCATCAGGTGAGATTGTAATCAAGGGCTAACTTGTAAAGAATAAAAAAAAAAAAAAAAACCAGCTTGATGGCTCTAAGCACCGTATCCTCCTATAGGCAGTTCTGTGCCGTGGAAAGTGACGTTAAAATAGGCTGATAATGATGAAGCTATAATTTCCCGAAATTGGTAATGGGTTATTCAATAATTATCATAAAAAGGCGGTTATTGGCCACAGCGGAGGCACCAAACCGAGCTGCAGGCGACGTGTGCGACCGACACTATCACACGTTTAAAATACACTTTTTGCACCAACGCTGCGGTTTCTGACACATTACAATTGGAAAATGTTATTGCTCTCCCATTTTGTATATCTTGAAACAATACGGTATTGTTTACGATCCGTTTAATGTCTGCAATTTATTGCGTAAACTTTTTTTAGTTGTAGTCAACTTAATAGACAAAAACCGTTTTTTTTTAATTGGCTTGCTAAACTGGCACAATGACTTAACCTAACATATATTAAAAATAGCTTTTATTTATCCTCATGTAATTGTGCCCATGCAACACAACTTGCTTAATTGGGTACATAACACAAAATACTCTAAACAAAAGCAAAAAGACAAACAAAGAAAAAGATGAAGAAAAAACAAATGTGAAGAAGTAATCTATCAATAATATTTAGGGAAACCTAGTCTTAATTAATTTGAGTCACTGAAGATATCTTTACGGTTACAAACCTTTTCACCTAAACCTAAGTTTGCTAGCGCTTTACATTACAGATAATAATTAATACATATTACAATACATTTTTATTACAATTAACAGACGGACGAGACTTGGTTTGAGTTTTTTGCAACCAATCGCAATGAATAAGGACTTAATGTTATTTAAGTTTTGATAAATCTACTGAGAAAAAAAAACGAACCGTGATAGCCCAGTGAATATGACCTCTGCCTCCGATTCCGGAGGGTGTGGGTTCGAATCCGGTCCGGGGCATGCAGCTTTTCAGTTGTGTGCATTTTAAGAATTTCTTAATCTTAAATATCACGTGTCTCAATCGGTGAAGGGAAATATCGTGAGGCAACCTGCATACCAGAGAATTATCTTAATTCTCTGCGTGTGTGAAGTCTGCCAATCCGCATTGGGCCAGCGTGGTGGACTATTGGCCTTACCCCTCTCATTCAGAGAGGAGATTCGAGCTCAGCAGTGAGCCGAATATGGGTTGATGACGACGACTGACAAAAACGCATAAAAATCTGTTCAGTAAATATACTAAATTGTTGATGAGATGTTATTACCTATACGTGTATAACTGTATATGTATGAATACTAATAAATTTCAATAGTGTAGTAATGATAGGAGTTTTAAAATAAATAAAAAACAATTAAAAGAAAAAATTTCATTTAAAATATTATTTTGTTTGTTATTTGACCGAACTTAACTCGTAACAAAAATATTCATTTCATTGTGTAATATTGTCAGAGCCAGCGTATCGCATACAAGTCAGCGGACAAATTGCGAAAAATAACGAGCATTTTTACGATGCCCGTTACTGAATTAAAAATATAAAATTGTAATTGTTTTATCAAGTTATTTTATTAGGCACTCATGATCATTATCATCAGCCTACTTACCCGACTGCAGTGCCAGACTTTTACCTTTATAAGAAAATAGCTGACGCCGCGCGGTTTTACCCGCGTGGTTTCCATTCCCGTAAGAATGCAGGGATAATATATAGCCTTTACCCTTTCTTGATAAATAGGCTATCTAACACTGAAAGAATTTTTCAAATCGGACCGGTAGTTCCTGTGATTAGCGCGTTCAAGCAAACAAACACACTCTTCAGGTATAGATGAGCTGACGTCCGCAACTGCGTCTACGTGAAATTCTGTTCTGTTCTGTTTTTAGGGGAGTAAAAATTACCCTGTGTTCTGTTCCAAGATTATATTTATTTCAATACCAAATCACTTAAATCGTAATCTTAAAGGTGGCAGATAATCTTCGGGAATATTGGTTATAAATTAACAATAATGATCGGGATCGGGTTATGAGTTAACAATAATGATCGGGAAACGACTGGTTAAAGTATAAAAGCAATGTTTCATATTTTGGGAAGATATTTTTCGAAGATTTTGTATTGTTAAGATTTAATCATTTTAAAAACACAAAACAGAGAAATTGAGCAATAACATTCAATAGACCGGAGCCATTCAACAACGATCCAAGATATCAAACTGCTCGAGTCTGTATTATCGAATCATAACGGATTATTCTGAGCACTGAGCACAAGGATTGACATCAAATTAAAATCTATCCGATGGACCGAGAGCCTGCTATGGCCAGATAAACCTCATTTTAGGAAGGCTGAAAGTTCTTGAGCCGATCATTTTGGAAATGAGAGCCGTGATAGCCCAGTGGATATAACCTCTGCTAACATCAGCACAAGTATTCTCTAATGATGGTGTGTATAACTCGCAAGAGCGAGTTTTGAATTCACAGCTATCTTTCTCATTCTATAGTATCGTGTTAAACAGAGAGAGATAGAGGTAAATTCTCGCATTTGCGAGTTACAAAAATATCGTTACAGAATAGCCTATATATTGGCAACTTTGTAACACTCCCGATGTTGCGTGCGGGTCGAGGGGCGTGTAGCGATGAATAAAAAATCCACGACTGATGCACGTCACTTTCACGCACGCACGATTTCACACCCGCCCAGTCTTTCCCTCTGTTGCCCGCATATCATGGAAGTATTATCTACGAACTTGCCAGACTATAGCAGGTGAGACTGCAGTCAACGGCTATATCGTCGTTATCAACCTATATTCGGCTCACTGCTGAGCTCGAGTCTCCTCTCAGAATGAGGCCAATAGTCCAACATGCTGGCCCAATTTGGCAATTGGCAGACTTCACACTCGCAGATAATTCTGACAATTCTCTGGCATGCAGGTTTCCTCACGATGTTTTCCTTCACCGTTTGAAACACGTGATATTTAATTTCTTAAAATTTCCTGGACCGGATTCGAACCCACACCCTTCAAAATCGGAGGCAGAGGTCATATCCACTAGGCTATCACGGCTCTGGGCCGGCTAAAGGGCTAAGGGCTATATTATTGCCATTAATTAACAAGAAAAATAAGGTATATGTGGCCATTGCATGCTTTCGGTGTACGAGGTTAGGAGATTCGAGCAATCCATTAATGCCGACCAGGGGCAAGATATGAAGTGATTCAGCCGATTTCCTTTTGAAATATCGGTCCGATAATGTTTTTTATCGGGAATGATCGCGAACTTTTATTGGACAGATTAAGAGGTTACGGGGCAGAGTAAGAATGGGTTCGGGGCTGGAAGTTCCGGATTGTTATCTATCATGAATTTGCAGCGGTGAGCACTTTTATACGCTCCGGAAGATAAAGTTTAAATTTCGTAGCAAGTTTTGTTGTTTGTTGAATTGCACGCTGGAGTGGGTGGTCTATAAAAGAATCTTCTTGGAAACGTCGCTACAGCTTTCACTTGGTTCTGCTTGCTCGATTGATATAAAAATATTCAATCAATCATAAATACTTAGAAAATGACAAAGTTTCTAATGAGATTTTTAAACTATTAATTAATTATAATTACTATGTTATGTTTACTATGCCTATTATATTGTTATGTTATGTATTAAAACCTTTAATTTTAAGTTTTCGACTTTAATTATCACCATTACGTTATGACATAACTTGACGTTTCAAAAGTACTTGTAAACATATGCATAATTGAAAAAAAAATTGAAATTGAGTTTTTGAACTTTGTTCAGAGATCGTCTAGGGAAGTTCTAACGCTCATTTTTGTCACTAAGAATCATTGCAGGGTTTCGGTGCCACGCAGAGCACTATAAGACGTCGTTGTTTATCTTAAATAATATTAAAAAAAAATATCATTCATATCTGATCAATTATGATGATCATTGTCACCTAAAACCCGTTCTTCTTTTTCCGTCAGTTATTATTACACAAAAACATTTTTTAATTAATCATCAGAATATTTGTATAAAATCTCATAAAGACCACTTTAAGTCTGCCAACCTGCATTTTTGACGGCCTCCGTGGCGCAATGAAATGCGCGGTAGATGTACAAGACGAAGGTCCCGGACAGGACGATTTGAGGTTTTCTTGAGTGAATTAAGTCTGGCTCAGGGGTGGCTTCGGCCGTCGCTAGTAACCACCCTACTGGCAAAGACTGCCAAGTTATTTAGCGTTCCGGTACGAGGTCGTGTAGAAACCGAAAGTGATGTGGATTTTCATCCTCCTCCTAACAAGTTAGCCCACTCCCATCTCATGATTATGACTTACCATCAGCTGAGATTGTAGGCAAGGGCTAACTTGTTAAGAAAAAGAAATAGTGTGGATCTAAGGTTCTATGAGTATAAGGTCTGAAATGGAAAGGTGGAAGGCTGAAATAGGTCGTTAGAATAGCTTTTAATGATGATGAAATATTTTTTTGTAATCATTATATGCTTCTTATATAAGTGTGATATGAAATGTCAAGCCAGCATTAAGCACTCGTCGCCAATACACAATCACAGTCGGCCGCGGGAACGCATATCAATCTTCCACTTGACTGGGAATGTGGAAGTCGAACTCCATCGACAATAAGCCAACCGATATTATGTCGGGACAATACCCGACCCGGGCATAAAACCCGGGTATAAACCGGTCATAATGTCCCCGGAAAAGTTAATTAAATAGCTCCCCCGATCGGAGACGTTTTTCAATTGATAGACAGTGACGGATGGGCGGAACACGGATGGGTAGATAAATTGGGAACATGTTTGAGAACTGGATCGTTATTTTATCTATTAGGTATTACTTTTATTTGTAATGATTACTTATATTCGCCAAGACCAGTGTGGTAGACTAATAGCATAACTCGATAATACTTGTGCTCAACAGAGAGCCGAATATGGGTTGTTATTAGTAATGATATTCTTCATCATCACCGTTAACAGCCGATGAACGTTCACTGCTTGACATTTGATATATTATTTTTAAAAAGAAGTTAAGTTTCTCAATTTGACACGTATGTTTTTTTTAATGTTTAGCTTAGAGTAGGAGTTTATTATTTTTATTAGCTTGCCCTCATATATGTTGGCATCATCTTTAAAACTGATCATTAGCTATGCTACGCTATGTTATTTTTCGCTTTTATTGTAGCGAAGTCGGTTAATTTTTTTTAAGACAATCATATGTGTCAATTACTTATTCAACATTTATAACATTTTTTTTAATCTCTACAAGTTAGCCCTTGACTACAATCTCACCTGATGGTAAGTGATGATGCAATTTAAGATGGAAGCGGGCTAACATGTTAGGAGGAGGGTGAAAACCCACAGTCCTTTCGGTTTCTACACGACATCATACCGGAACGCTAAATCGCTTGGCGGTACGTCTTTGTCAGTAGGGTGGTAACTAGCCATAGCCGACGCCTCCCACCAGCCAGACCTGGACCAATTAAGAAAATCTCAATCAGCCCAGCCGGAGATCGAACCCAGGACCTCCATCTTGTAAATCCACCGCACTTACCGCTGCGCCACGGAGGCCGTCAAACCTTTAAATATGTGCCATAACTTTAAAATATTATGACTAATATTCTTCCAATTAATCGGTTAAGACTGTGGTCGAAATGAGTACGGCAGTAGTCCAACGGGTGGGGATTGAACTAGCACCTCCAATGAGCCCGGCTCCTTTTCAAGGCCGTGAGGTTTGAAGGCTGGGTCCTGTGATGTATTCTTGCTAATTGGACTATTGTTGTGATCACTCCTAGCCGCCATGACGAGTAAACAGACATGTCCAATATTCTTCGAAACAGGCTCATTTTTTGCGTTAGAGATCAGCCAGGCTGTTCACCGCGGAAATGCTGCCAGTTTTCTTGCCACCATTCTGGGCATGTTTTGTATCGTTGTTAAGATAAGTTAATTTATGTTCCTTATAGTATCTTATCAATAAAAAAAAATTAAAAAATCTACAGGATAAATTCAATTTGGAGCACATTATCAATAACGCAACACGCAAAGTCCTTTGGGCCAATTTTGAAATAATAAATTCCCTAGTCAGCTTAAGCCAGAAATCGGACTTCGGACTCGATTAAAAGCCTACAACCGCTGGGACAGAGAGGTCGACAAATAATACCGCGGAGGTAGCGCCTAGGGAGGGCAGAGGCCTAGGGAGGGAGGGGGAATCTCCTCCATCGATCATCGTCGTTTCGCGTCAACGCGGCGCTATAAATTACAGATCCTTTTTATACCTACACAATTTTTTATGAAATTGAAAGAAATAACACGGTGTTTTTTTAAAGAATCTTAGATAGAAGGAAATAACCTCAATATCTCCACGGTAACGGACTTAACACCGAGAGATCATAGGTTCGAATCCAGCCCTCTAGATTACTGTAGCCCTCTAGATAACATGTAGAGGGACGAGAATATTAAAAGAAAACATCATCATCATATTCAACCATATTCGGCTCGCTGCTGAGATCGAGTCTCCTTTCAGAATGAGAGGGTTAGGCCAATAGTCCACCACGCTGGCGCAATGCGGATTGGCAGATTTCAAACACGCAGAGAATTAAGAAAATTATCTGGTATGCAGGTTTCCTCACGATGTTTTTTCTTCACCTGTTTGAGACACGTGATATTTATTTTCTTAAAATGCACACAACTGAAAAGTTGGAGGAGCGTGCTCCGGACCGGACTCGAACGCACACCTTCCGGACTCTGAGGCAGAGTTCATCCATTGGGCTATCACGGCTTAAAATATATGTTAATATTAATTATTAATATCCGTTATTTGTGATACTGATACGTGATACTGCTGAAATGGACGTGATAGACCAGTGGATATGACCTCTGCCTTCGATTTGGAGGGCGTCGGTTCGAATCCGGTCAGGGGCATGCATCTCTAACTTTTTAGTTATGTGTATTTTAAGAAATTAAATATCACATGTTTCAAACGGTAAAGGAAAAATATCACAAGTAAATCTGCATACCTGAGAATTGCCAGCGTGGTGGACTAAGGCCTAACCCCTCTCATTCTGAGAGGAGACTCGTGCTCAACAGTGAGCCGAATATGGGTTGTCAATGATGTACAGTTGTAAGATGAAACCATTAGTGATTCTCTGTTGAAATACCTAAATCTTCTCTCCAAATTCCACTTAGATAAACTTATTTCATTTTCAAAATAATGTACAATAATTTATTTCATAAATTTTCCAGCTTGTATTTATACTGTTTAATTTTTAATAAATAATATAGTACCTGTTCATGATTTTCAGCTGGACAAATGTCAACAGAGCTTTGGAAAATTTTAATGGAAATGTCAAACATTTTCCTTTGATACTACCCTACATCTACGCGTTAATTTTATTTTCAGGGCTCCTTAACATAATTTACTATTATAATTTTTTTTTTGTACTTATATTTTATTTACTTTTGAGGAAATGTAAAAACCGTTTTCTTGGGTATGCACCCATTTCTAACTGCAACTCCTGGGCATCTTTTAAACTGGCAGTGGACCGACTTAGCCAAAGTTTCAGTCACTCATCTTGATAAAGAATTTCGAGTGAATTATAAAAGTTAATAATTCTATAACATCTCCTCTGTCTAACTATGAAACCGAAAAGGGTGTGAGTGTTCATCCTACTCCAAAAAATTAGCCCGCTTCAATCTTAGATTGCATCAGCTCTTACCATCAGGTGAGATTGTAATCAAAGGCTAACTTGTAAAGAATAAAAAAAATAACTATAGTCGAAAATGAATTAAACTATAGTTTAGAAACAACCAGGTTTATCCAAAGATAACAGATGTCACATAGCTCTAATGGAAAGCTTGGAAAAGAAGCCCAACAGTTTCGACTATGTTTTCCTGGAACTCGGCTGGCTCAGGAGCTGAAGGGGGTGGTACAAAAAGTGATTTTAAGCGATAATAACGTCGGATATGTGACAGTTCTATCGACAGAGGTGTACACTACACGTGAAAATCCAATATATAAAGAACAACTGCTTTGAAAAACTCTCTAATTAAATTACTGTAGAAGAATCTTTGTACAGTTTATTTAATTATCCCAAATAGTGGGATATAAGGCCATTATTACAAAATATTGTTAGGGAAATATAAATACTTTTATAACTAGAACTGGGTTATAATATCATATTCTCTAATTTTCCTAATGTTAATTAACATGACAAAAGTCATGGATAAAGCTAATTATCGACCAATATATATTTGGGTATGCCATACCCATCTCATAGTTCGTGTAACTATTTTTCAATTCATTCACGCCGGGTTAACGTTTTAAGTTTTTTTTAACTATTACGTTCTACAGAACACTAAACGCAAACGATGATCTGGTTACCAAATTTCCACGTTATAAATGCAAAGGCCGGCTCTTTGGACGATAGTAAAAATTGGTTTCTTTGTTACAGGTGACAACAAAAGGGACCCAACTCAGCGATGACGTGTTGAAATAAAATAAAAAAGAAAGAAAAATCTATAAAATATGTAAGGTAAATAAATCCGTGCCGCGTAAATGGGCTAGAGGTCGGTGTAACGAGTACTGTACACGTACAAACATGGGGACGGTGGCTGTGAGTGTGTTCAGGCGGGTCATCTCTATCGCTCTACTTGGATGGATTACTGGTAAGTGATTCTATGTAATGTTATCAACAGACCAGCGAGTGTTTCTTTTAACTAGTAGTTGAAACTTGACCTTAAATTATCTATATTTGAATATAAAATGATTTATTTATTTTGGTCCAATTCTGACAAAATACTCTCTACGTACGTTTCACCCCGAAACCAGGGGTGCATCCTTAGGAGATCCAATATATTTGAATAGTCAATAGAGTCAATGTTGCAATTCAATAGTTCCAAGAGAGATTAAGTATAGCATGTTTTAGCAGACTCAGAAGTGGATTACAAAAATAAGAAAACCAATGTCAGACAAAGGTTCACAAAATTTGTCAGGACAACTTAATTAACAAATGTAACCAAATTATGACCCTAGAATGGCAGAGAATGATCTTGAGTGGAGTTGCGGACTTGTGACCGTAGTACGTAGGGTTAAGGACGTCCTTGACCGTTAAATAACACTCCCCTTTTCCACTCAAGTCACTCTCCCCGCCTATCCCATAACAACCCATAAAGGATTACACAACAAGAAACGTGGACGGTTCCCTAACAACCCCTTTTGGGAGTAAAACACTGACCATAAAATATCTATAACTGATTCCTGCAAAAATAATAGTAACTGTTTAAGGTGGTTTGCATTAACCGCAACACTTGATGTGTGTATGTGTGTGTGTTTGTGTGTGTGTTTGTGTGTGTGTGTGTGTGGAGCAATAATAAAGTAATTTTTTAATATTACGACATCTTGATATTAAAACAAAAAAAAATAAACACCAAGTCAAACTGGGTGGGTTTAAAGAAAGATAAGGTTGGTAAATGATTTAAAGCGAACCCGAATTATACAAGTAAAGCTTCGAAAAGCAACTTAATCGGAATTTAAAAACAATTTCGACAGGTCGTGACCCTCGGCATTAGGGCCTAATGGTCTCGGGAGCAACATCGCCATTATAATTAAGGGAAAAAGAAAAATTAAAAAAAAAATCTCGTCTTCAGTTCGCAATAAATTAACTCTTTTCTTAATCCCCGAACTAAAAGGCTTTTAGCTGATTAACTTTTCAGTGCAAACTGGAACAAGTCCAAAGGGTAAATGGTACCCCTGAATAACACAATTACAGTTGATGCCCGCATAAATGTGACAGAAAATTAATAAGCTGTCTTAACTTTGAAAGGGATTGATTGAGCTTTACCATGGGTAGATAATGGATATGTAATTATTTCAATACAAATTTAATCACATACACACAATACAAATGAAAAGTTTATTAATTAAGATATCAGTTTGAAATTCATAGTCAATATAGTAGATACATATATCTATAGAATTTAGATCTATGTCATTGTTTTTCTAAACTATCAACATACTTTAACTTGACTAGCAGAACCGTTCACACGCGTAGTTTCTGTTCCCGTAGGAATAATGGAATAAAATATAGCCTCTTTTTCACTCGGGGATAGTGTAGCTTCCAAACAGTACAATAATTCTTCAAATCGGTTCAGTAGTTTTGGACCCGATTCTTTTTTTTTTTTTTCGGTGGTGGGAGGCTTCGGTCGTGGCGATATAGCGTTGCGGTACGATGTCGTGTATATGAAATGAAAAGGAGTGTGGATTTCATTCTACTTCTAACAAGTCAGCCCGCTTCCGTTTCAGATTGCATCATCACTTACTATCAGGTGAGATTGTAGTCAAGGGCTAACTTGTAGAAAATTAAAAAAAACCCTATTCAATGCAAACAAACAAACAATCGAAACTTTCCTCTTTATTGTGTTTATACAGATAAGATAAATGGAAAAGTTGAACATTTTTCATATTATATTTAAATAATAGTGATATATCTTTTAAAATAATTAGGATTTCTAAAATAATATTTAATTACTTTAAATACTTCATAAAACTAAAAATACGCTTATAGCACGCATTAAAAATTACAAATAAGCCACGTGACTATTTTTTTCGTATTTCTGACAGCAAACTCTTTGACTTGATATCCATATCATGGGGGTGGATTTCAAACAGCCAGTTCGCCATCTTGGGGTGGTCGCCATATTGGATTTGTAATGACGTTTCTTAGCTAGTCATAAATTGTCATCAGAACTCAGAGCGTGTGCAAAATTTCATCTTAATCAGAGACCGGAAAGTGATTCAAATTAAGATTCTAAGATTTTCTTACATACCTACATAGTTACAAGTGAGGCTAATATAAAGCGTAAAAATGCTAAGCTTTCTGTAAAATTTTCATTTAATATTTTTTATTTGCCATATATTGCCCATTCACGTCCACTAGTTGGAAATTACTGTGTTAAGAGTGGGTGGATAATAGTCAGGGATCGAACTAGGAACTCTCAGTTATGAGTCTGGTCCCTTTACTGAGCTATTAAGGTCTAGTCTGTTAAAGGCATACAAAGTTTTCATTTTACCCATTTAATATAGATACTCGTATACACATAAAACCGGTTAAAACCTGTTTTGTTCGGCGCAAACCGGTCCTTACCGGTTGTAAAGGAACACCGGCCGGAATGCAGCTGCAATATCTCAATGTGTCGCGCGCTAGATAGAATATGCTATCGAATTGTTCCACGATATACAATATAGACTAGAAAATTGATAGCTACAAGTGTCTATCGCATTACCTACTTGAACTTCACGAGATGGGAATGTATCAAACTGTATTATGTTAACATTTCATTTATGTTATGTATTATAATATAAATAAATTCGGCTACAATTCTCTAGTGTTGACGAAAAATAAGGGATGTTATTATTTTCAAATTTTGAAATAAATACTCGGCTTAGATGACTTTGGCAAAACTCTCTGTATAGACCCATAAAAAACGAATTTCGAGGTCATCATTGGCGCAATGTTTTTTTCATTACTGTATTACTTCAGAAGTTCTTGAGCCATGGCTAGTCTGCAGTAGTTTTACCGTCATGCTCATTTAAAATTGCAGTATGGAAGGGCGTCGCGACTATTAGCCTAATCCCTCTGGATTAGGCTAATAGTCCACCACGCTGGCCCAATGCGGATTGGCAGACTTCAGACAAGAAGAGAATTTAAAAAAAATCTCAGGCATACAGGTTGCCTCGTTATGTTTTTCACGTACTATTTAATTTGATTAAATGCAATATTACACCATGGTGCATGCCCCTGGCCGGATTCGAACCTACGTCCTCCGAATCAAAGGCAGAGGTCATATCCACCGTGGGCTATCACGGCTCATAATGTTACTACCTACAATAAGTATTAAAAATAGTTGTTTTGTTACGAGTACTTTTGCTAAACGACCACTGTTTGCGACGGCTGAAGAAATCTGCCTTAAAATTAAAAAAAAGAAAACGGCATTATGAAGTAATAGCGTTCAAGCATTTATGTAACATAACTAATATAATAACTTCTCGTATTTTCTCTCCTTTTCCTCAGTACGCTGAACTTCATAAACTACAAATTAAGTGCTAAACTTTGAACTTTAGTAAAAGCGTTTGTTCGCATCTGAAAACTTCCCGAGATACCTTCGCAGTGGTAACTCAGAAGTCAGAACTGCGAGAATTTAGTAAGAAACGTGTAATATTACCTTTCTGACTTCTAGGTAGTAGAATAATAATTATAATGAAATATGTAAATAATTTCATGTGATGTTTGTCTGTTGTTATTTGCTCTATTATTAGTTTTATAGTAGATGTGTGCCGACAAGAAACTTAACAAATGGTATTAAATTAAAGTCTATATTTAAAATAATTTACTTTCTTAAGAAACTAAAGATAAAAGAAAGACATTCGTCGACTGTGTTTTTACGGGTTTTAGAGTTATTTGGCCAGTTCAGAAATCATGATTCAATTTTGCGGTTGGTAGTGCAGGGCCAAGGCGAAGGCAAAAGATCTGATCCGATCGCTAGATGGATTTATTCAAGGCTGCTACACAATCATCTATGGTGGAGTGTTCCTATAAAGCAGCCAATCGCCAAAAGTGGAGAAACATAGCACAAAAGGCGTCGCTCATCGCTGCAACCACGACCACTCTGCCTAAAGTGAACGATTAAGAAGAAGAATTAAAATAACTCTAAATAATAAAATCAAATAAAATAATAAATCAAAATTAAACATCATATTCAATAGTTTGAGCTACTGCTCGTAAACTTCGTTCTTCTTTTATTAAATAAAACCTAATGTAAACTAAACTTTCCTGTAAGTTGGTTTAGCCGTTGGATTAGCGTGAATAGACAAAGAGATAAATAGAAACTAGTGTCAGGGTTATGAAACTCTAATGGTTTTATAATTTTGGCCTTAATGACAATTGAAGAATTTTATTAGCCTTTTATTTCCTCAAACATAGTGAGTTATTTTGTATTGACATGCCTTAATCAATAATTGAATGTTTTATATAATAGACGGACAGGAATATTTTTACCAAATAACTTGAAGAAGACATTTCTGTAATTTGCTAAACTAAATCGAATAGATTACAGATTTGTAAAGCGTTTGAAAAATCAAGGTATAAAATTGAGAGCGCCGTAAATCTCGTGCCGAGCATATTGGCAAATCAGAATAATACTAATGATGGCCGAAACGAGGTCAAAGAGAATTATTTCGAGACGCCAACTTTGAAGGAAAGTTTCTTCAATATAACGAATTATTGGATTTGCAGACGCCGCAGAAGTATATAATCTTGTTGGACATTCGTGAATATCTTTTTTTTCCCCTCAGTAACTTATGCGAGTTCTGGTTATATCTGGTTCTGGGATATCGTTTCGGTCGCTTTGTGTTTGATTAACATAATATACGCCGGTATTCCGTCGCTCGTTTCCATTCCATATTGTAGTTTTATTGCTTCCACATCTATGACGACGTTACTTATGCGTGATCAACTTTATTATTTGCCAATATTTACTTACGTGTTGTTGTTACATTCAGTAGTATGATTGGGGTTATTATTCGTTTTCAGTAGAAGTTTTGTTATATGTATTTTTATATCTTTCATTAAATATGCATTAAAATGTTGTCTGTGTCTGTATTTAATTGGTATTTGGTTAATTTTAGTTTTATATCATTGAAAAAATACACCTATTTGTCACTACAAACTAGCTACAGAAACAGTATGAATATATTATACGTTTTAACCATTGCTATAAAGATACACATTATTGCTTTTTATACGACTTTGTCACTCTTTGTCTCATGCATAAGTTTTAAACATTATTAGATTTGTATTATTTTTAAATGATTGGTGTTTATTACATTATTATAAAGTTAAGGTTTATTAAGTAACACTTAATTGGTTTTTATATATTTTTAGTTTCATGTAAAATTATCCGTAATTATGATTCATAACCATATTTGGCTCACTGCTGAGCTCGAGTCTTCTCTCAGAATGAGAGGGGTTATACCAATAGTCCACCACGCAGAGAATTAAGAAAATTTTCTGGTATGCTGGTTTTCTCACGATGTTTTCCTTCACCGTTTGAGACACGTGATATTTAATTTCTTAAAATGCACACAACTAAAAAGTTGGAGGTGCATGGCCTGGACCGGATTCGAACCCACACCCTCCGGAATCGGAGGCAGAGGTCATATCCACTGGGCTATCACGGCATATTATATATAATATATTATTATAGATATTACTTTTAGAAAGATGAGATAATATCCAAGAACCGGTAATCAGTACGATCTCGTAAGTAATACGTTCCCGAATCTATATCATATAACACTTTACACGGAGCAGTTCTAAAATCTATCTGGCGAGAAACAGGTTGAGCTAGTAGTACGTGTATCTCACGGCGGTGGATACCCCAACCGGATAGAACCGGTTTGCGCCGGAGAAAATTGGCTTACCCCAGTGCATACCGGTTTATTTATGTTATTCCTTACGTGTGAACTGTGAAGCTACCTCTATAATATTTCGCTTCTGAATTAAGCTATGTATATTCGTAATGTTGATGTCTGATTTACCAAAGCTGTGCTATGATTCTACGAATCATTTTGCAGCAGAATATTGAACTACGAAATTTAGGGCGTTACTTGCCTTGCTCCTGTTCGGTTGCAGATATTTAAAGGCTTTCTTAGTATTAGGTATTAGTATCAGGTATTAGATTATTATATTGATTTTGGTTGTTATCAGCTAAGTCTCTGCGAGGTAAAAGCGGGCGGTGAAGTTAATGGCAAAACCTATCTTCTCAATTCCAAGTGCTGAGAATCACTAGAAAGAAAAATCAATACTGTTTTTGGACATCACAACATCGGGCATTTACCTATCTATCTGAAAATTTATTTATAACCTGAACTTTTTGAATACTTTTCGAGTGCTTTAAGCGAGTAAATTTTGGAAATCATAACTACTGAATTGGTTTAGTTCTTATAGGCTTTGACCGCAACTTCTTGTTACCAACAAAAAAAGCAAAGACATTTGACAGCCTCCCTGGCGCAGTGGTATGCGCGGTGGATTTACAAGACGGAGGTCCTGGGTTCGATCCCCAGCTAGGCCGTTTGAGCGTGCCGGTACGATGTCGTGTAGAAACCGTAAGGGGTGTGGATTTTCATCCTTTTCCTAACAAGTTAGCCCGCTTCCATCTTAGACTGCATCATCACTTTACCATCAGGTGAGATTGTAATTAAGGGCTAACTTGTAAAGATTCAAAAAATATATCTTAAAATATTTAGCCTACTGTCGCGTAGTATCTACCCCTCATGGGTTAATTAAGCATTTTTTATTAACACGCTCTCATAATAATTAAAAAATACATCGCCTATATCGCACAATAATCACTGGATGCTATATATAATTTTAGAAACACGTAGAATAGGCTGAGACATAAACGAGTTGGTTATTCCTTAAGTGCCTAAAATGCAACCGATAAGTACGAGTCAAGTGAGCCGTGATAGCCCAGTGGATATGACCTCTGCCTCCGATTCCGGAGGGTGTGGTTCGAATCCGGTCCGGGGCATGCACCTCCAACCTTTCAGTTGTGTGCATTTTAAGAGATTAAATATCACGTGTCTCAAACGGTGAAGGAAAACATCGTGAGGAAACCTGCATACCAGAGAATTTTCTCAATTCTCTGCGTGTGTGAAGTCTGCCAATCCGCATTGGGCCAGCGTGGTGGACTATTGGCCTAACCCCTCTCGTTCTAAGAGGAGACTCGAGATCAGCAGTGAGCTGAATATGGGTTGATAATGATGAAGTACGAGTATACCTAATTGAAACACAGCATTGACAGAGTAAAAAGAAATAGTATTGATGATTATTGTTTAGCGAAAAAATAAGCATGACGTAACACTTTCCCGTACTAGCACTGGCACAAAGAATTTTACTACTACTAAATTATTCCAAAACATCAGATTAAATAATGTTTCATTTTCCTTCCAATAATTTATTCAAACTAAAAATTTAACCAACTATTTAAATAAACAAACAATAATTTACACTCCAGACTTGATTTAGGTAGAGATTGAAAGGCTGGCAAATACTCGTAGGTCGGTACCACATTAACAACATAAAGGTCAAGCTTGCTCATTTTGCGATCAGTAATTGTAGTTGGCCTTAGCGACCTCCGGAGTTTCCCAGGGGAGATTAATGTACCCACTTCACTAAAATAGATTTAGCTTTTGAAGACGGAGGTTGTACCTCGGTCATATTATGTAGGAAATATCAAACAAAGTCTATTTATGAAATAAAATATATGAGACGGATTCTTTGTTCATAGTAATAGATAAAAAGCCTGAAAGTACATCTGTTTCTTCAAAAACTACATACTTTGTTATTTTTTTTTTAATTTGATGTGAATTTTGTTCGAACAGTTCATCTGCGTTTACCTTATACCCTGCGTCTACAACCGCGTCGAACTTTTTCCGTGGAAATATTAGTAGTTTCTGAGATTAGCGCATTTAAACAAAAATTAAATAAATAAACTCCTTAACATTATAATCTTAAGGTAGATTATGGAGGATTGTTTAATACTGTTTAATAGTCCATAAGATTATAATCTTATGGACTATTAAACAGTATTAAACAATCCTCCGAGCTCTCCAAGTCTTTGTGCACTCCAAAATCCAAAACAAAAAATATATCACCTATTTTGCATTGATACCAGTTTGACCTATCAATATGGCAGAAAAAAGATATATTTATTCTGTGAAATGTTTTTTTAGTTGCGCTGTTATTTATTTACTTAAAAGCATTTTAAATAAAGAGTCAATACCATTTTGGATTTTTCGATTTCATATTTTGATCAAAACGGTTTTTTACAAAGCCTCTGGGTTGTGCACTTCCATTATTAGGTATATTGATAGTTTGATAAAAATGATTAGATTAACCCATTCCAATTTTTTGTATGTTCAGTCTAACTTTATTGGCATTATTTGTAAACAGCGTCATAGGTTCAGTGATTAGCTTGTGTGTGTATCATGAAGTCCTATGTTTGACTCCTGAGTTAGGTTTCCCTAGAGTTCAGTATTAATCTCATAAACAACAGCTGAGAAGTAAAGAAACGTCTCCCATTCTCCAAAACACGTTAAGCCTTCTGTCATAGCAACCTACTTCTCTTCTTCTTCTTCTTTTTGGGCCGTTTCCGCACTTGGCCATTTGATTGGCCGTTGTGCGTGGGTCTTTCGGTGTAGGTCCCCGCTGGGTTCACTCCATCCAGCCGAGCTCGCTCCAGAAGCTTAGCAGACCGCCCAGGTCGCCTTGTTTTTCCGTAATTATGACCGAGTCTCACGGCGTACCTAACTCTCCTCGTCAACTTTCTACCGGGCTCGGAATTCTTACTAAAAGGTGTAGGTTTAGGTATGATTGAGTGTACTCTTCTATAACAAGATCTCCAAGACTGTGATGGACCTGCCAATGCATAACTTTAAGCAATGTGTTAAAAAAACATTTAGGTAGTTAGTCGAAGTTACTACACCATTGATGGCGCGCGCGTTTTGAACCCTCGTAACTTTAGTTTTAAGTTTTCGACTATTATTACCACCATTAAATTAAATTAAATTGACATAATCTTGACCTTTCAAAAGTGCTTGTACACTAAGCCTAATTGAAATAAATGAATTTTGACTTTTGATTTTGACTTTGATGAGTTCCTTAATGATAAAGGTGCTTGAAGGCTATTGGATCAGCTTCCACCTTCACACAGGAAGTAAAACTATAAGAAATTGTAATGTTGTTATTAATTGTACCTAAATTATAATACGGTATGATTTTTTTTAAACTGTTGAATTTCATGCCGGCCCTTCTCAGCAGCACGTATTTTCGGAACCGGTGGTAGAATCATTACAAATAGTCAACTGACGTTTCAAAAGTGCTTGTAAACCGAGCATACTTGAAATAAATGAATTTTGAATTTTTTGAAAAAGTTTCTTAGTAGAAAGAATTACTCAATATTTATTAGCCCGACTTAGGATTCGAACTCAGAATCCGAAGCTTATGGACAACTGAACACTATAAATAAATGTTACAGTTCATTACGAATTGCCAAGTGAGTTTATCATTACAAGAAAACGCCGTGCAAGTGTGTACATTTGTTATACAGCACCATTTTTCATCCCCCACAGCGCGATACATCACTAGAGTTATTTGATAAAAAAAGAAACTCTTAGTAAACAATAGCCCAACTATTTCAAACGTCGTCATCCGTACCACTAGGCCAAGGAGGCAGTTATACTAGAAATAAATGCTAAAGTTCACACAAATTGCCAACTAAGTTTATCATTACAAAGAAACACCGTGCAAGTGTGTACATTTGTTATTCAGCACCATTTTTCATCCCCCACAGCGCGATACTTCACTAGAATTATTTAGAGCAATGACATAAATCGGGCCGGCGCGTGTTGGACGCACATTAAGCTTGATTGCTACAATTTCACTTGGCTAGTACACTTGATGATAATTGTCGGCGCGCGAATTATTCAAGTGCATAAATTAATTGTGGCTGTTAACGCAGTAATTCGCCCGCAAACGTTTTGTGCGGCGTAAGGTTGAAGCCAAACTCTTTTTTTTATTTCAAGGAATGGTTTTGTGTTAAAGATTAAGACTATAAGGCCGGTCGCATACACTGGTTTTCCGTATTCGTTTTTCTAATGCGTTATCACGATTTGGTATTCCGTGAGACTTCCGCAGACTTGTGTTGTTATGTTTTTCTTTATTACCACAAGGGCTTGCTTGCTATTCGTTACGTACGCGCGGAATTTGTGACGTTCGGATAAAAACGTACGTGTGCGTCATTTGATGTATTTTAAATTAATTACATACATTCGGTTTTCCGAACACGGAAAACAGACTCGGAATACGAGTGTATACGGCTGGCCTAATTGTCCTATCACTAATCTATTAATCCTCCATCTATTAATTGTTACAGACTTTTTTATTATTCTTCGGAAATAAAAATAGCCTCTTCGAGTAGCTGAGTAAATAAACATAAATTTATTTATAAACTCAATATAAAAAGAACCAAGTGGCCAACGCAGTTTTGTTATGCATCTAAGATATCGGAGAGTTTCAAAACTTGTTTTATATTCTCCCGACCAAATAACATGAGTTCAAGCTGAATAATACCTAAAACATTCATATCTAGTAGAAAACAGGAAAACAGCGTTCAATTCGATATTAGAACGTGAGCTTGCGATAGCTAGACATGCCTCATTTTTCAGCTTGTTGTAACTTGTAAGTTAACTCAGCTTGTTGTAACTTGTAAGTTAAGTAACTTGTAAGCAGCAGGTTGTAACTTGTAAGGAAAAAAACTTTACATATTGGACTAATCCAATAGGTTAGATTTTTTTTCTTTACAAGTAAGTCCTTGAATACAATCTCACCAGATGGTATGTGATGATGTAATCGAAGATGGCAGCGGCTATATATTGGTCCAGATCTGGGTGGTAGGAGGCTTGTTACCACCCTACCGGCAAAGACGTACCGCCAAGCGATGTAGTATTCCGGTGCGATGTCCTGTAGAATTTGAAAGGGATGTAGATTTTTATCCTATTCCTAACAAGTTAGCTCACTTCTATCTTAGATTGCATCATCACTTGCCATCAGGTGTTATTGTAGTCAATGGCTAACTTATACAGAATAAAAAAAATAAGCAAAGCAAACTGTCAAATTTCATAAAATAAGGTATGTCTGGCTGTCGCAGACTTTTGGTCCAATACATAAAATAGTAAAACAGCGTTCGATTCGGTAGTATATTAAATCTACAAGTGACAGATTGAGATATTGCACCTGCATTCCGCGCGGTAGACACCTGAAACTGGTCCAAACCGGTTTGCGCCGGAGGAAACCGGTTTGCGATGAAGTGAATCAGTTTACGGCTGAACCTTCCCGCTTATTTATATCATTGCTTTGAATGCACCTGCATGTGATTCGGTTCGTTTCGATAGAGTTTATTCCTACTTCAATTTTAAGCTGTATTTGTAATGTATTTACGGCGTCGCCACCAAAGTATTTGGTATGGTATAGAATATTTCGAATATTTAAGATATAAATTAGCTATATTCTAACCTAACAACGTTGTAAAATAAAATGGTACATGTACAATTGTTTAATTCTTAGTAATTAATATTAAAAAACGCAATCCAACCAAAACAAATTAGCCATTTGTCTGTCGCCAGAGTCTTATGTCCTTCAGCAGGGTGCGCCATCTAGATGAGGCAATCTCCGCAAATAATTTAGCCTCATTCAAAACAGCAGATGCCTTTTATCCACAAATCTTAATATATAATAGCGGAAGGTATCTAAAAAGCCGCTTGACGTACAAAGATGAAATTTGGCAGGGAGGTAATAGAAGTCCATTAAGAATGGGAATATTGGTCATATTTAAAATATGGCAAAAATTATTTTAAAAAAAGGACGAATTTTGCGAGAGGACTGGATTAAGGGCGTACGAAATCGCGGGCGTCCGCTAGTAAATAAATACAGGAAACATTATTTTCCTTAGTGACACGGACAGCCGGGCTCCAGAACTTAATTGGAAAGGTCTACATCGAACATTAAAATATTTCACAGTTATTATAATGTTGTTTGATATAGCGGACGGCGGCCATTTTCCCTTACCTCTATAACGTTACATAATGAATACAGTGAAGTGTCCATATCTCCTCCTGTTTAATAGAAGGTTGTAAAATATAACATTCGATACAGGGCTTTATAGGCCATAATGCCTTTCAAAAAGAGGGTACTCTCGATCTTTCCTTAATAACATGTACACGTTGAAAATAAGAGTTATAATATAAAAGATGCCTTAAAACGTTTAGTGTTTTTTTAAAACAAATACAAAGAAGTTGTGATAAAATTTTCAAATCCTTCGATTGACGTTAAGTGTTGAAATAGCAACTCTTCATAGAAAACTGAACAATTCAGGATAGTGGCGCTTGGAAATCCTTACAGGAATTCCACGTACAGTAGTAGGCCTCCATTAACATAAGGATGGTGAAAATATATATCAGTGGTAACCAACCCTAAACAAAACAGACCTCGGTTCATTTTGGTTACACGAAGAAACAAGCTAGTATAAATTAATAAATAACTATCTCTTATATGTGAATAACAAACGTTATAGATGTTCAGATGTTTCCAATTATTTAGTCTACCGATATTCATACTTAATCACGCATAAATTCAAGGCAACCGGAAAAATATTTCAAGTCTACGGAAATAGGAAAATTCCACACGACCCAATTTATAGTTAGATATATACAGGATGTCCCATATATAAGACACACTTTACAGAGTGATAGCTGACATTAAGGCTTAGTAAATTAATGCAATATATGTTAGCCGTAATGTTACGGTTTTTAAGCTATATTGGTTTTTTCTACAAAACACAATATTGATTTTTCATTAAAACTAAATTGCACTGAAGGTATCACTACCTTCAGTGCAATTTATTCGTAGTATGTGCTGAAAAATTACTTAAACATTGATTTATACTTGGTAATCATTTTTGAATAGTTGTTTCAATAACGAAAGATTAAAATTTTTCTACTGCAATTTTTTTTTTTCCCAAAAAACGGGACTAATTACTTTTTTATGTTTATCAATTTTTTTGTATGTATTTTTATTGGTCACATAAAAAAAAATATATTAGGCAAAATTGTACATCTAGCTCAAAAACATGTTCATTTAATAAAGATTCCAAAGATTCAAAAACTTTGTCACAATTCGGTTAAAACTGCGCCGTTAAAATTTAACGTGTCAAGGGGTAAAACCCGTCAATACAAAACACCTTCTTCACCTTATTTTGCTTTACCTTCCATTTATACAATTTGTGTAACGAAAACCTGCTTCTATTTATCATTCAGTGCAAAATCAACATTATAACGAAATGATTATTATTCAAAATACCGTATTATCAAAACACTGTTGAACGTTATTATGTTTAGAAAATTGCATGGAATAATTTCGTTACCCGAACGGTATATTAAGTATGAAATATTCCACAGTTCATGCAACGGGGTCATAATGACCCCGGCACAGCAAACAAATGCTTCGATACTGAATCGAATTTATGTACCCACAACAAACCCTATATGGGTCGTTTGGAGCTATTTACATGTATCATTTGAGGGTTAGTCAGCTTTCAGGAAAACATAATAATACATTACGTTGTTATGAGCGATTTAGTATATTTTTTGCAAGAGTAATAAATGTATTCATAATAAAGGAATACGATATAAATAAATTAAAGAATATTTGCAGGAATCTACATAAGTAAAAAAAATGGTATTTATCTATACTAATATTTTTAAGAGGTAAAGATGTTGTAAGTGTAATCTCATGATCTACGGAACCGATTTTGAAAATTCTTTGACCACTAGAAAGCCACGTTATTTGTGAGTGTCATAGGCTATACTTTCATCCCCGTATAATCACGAATGGGGACTACGAGGGTGAAACCGCGAGTCATCGGCTAGATTTTACCACGCATGTCTTGCTAACTAATACACTAAAACAAACATAAGTTACGTAATTTATAGATATGTACACATTTTTCATAAGCTATGTTCGTATTGACAATAATTATATTTAACGTGATCATTAACGTATTTATGTAGTTAATTTTGTTATGTTCACAATGAAAATTTATATAACTCAATCATAATTTACCTATCACAGAATAACCCGTTGTTATTAAAATATTGTATCGAACAATTTTGCAAAATCGCCCGTACGGGAGCTATGAAATATTTCAACATTCTTATAACCCATTGGGTCACAATGGCCCCAAACAGCAAACAATTGCCCCGATAATTTATGTCCCCACAAGCAACCCTCTATATGGGTCGCACGGAGCTATTTACATCTATCATTTTAGGGTTAGTCAGCGTCTCGCGAACATAATGTACGTACATTTTCATCTCATTATTGCCGTTCGTTGTGGATGTTGCTTGAAATAATAGTGCTGTAAATATAACGAGAGGTGCCCAGTTAAAGGCGTTTTTAGATATTCAGGCTTCATTATTGTGCAATGCTTTTCTGGCGGAATGTTAATTAATTTTTACCCGACTGCGTCAGAAGGAGGGCAATGTTTTTCGAGTGTATGTATGTTTGTGCGTATGTGGGTATGTGTGTATGTGTGTGTATATCCATTTCATTGGCACGCCCTACAGCCCAAACGGCTGGACGGTTTTTGACATATGATATGTCATTGAGTTTGACAGAACTGTGGTAGTGACATAGGTTATATAAATTTTCAAAATGGTGCCTGTAAGTGGAAAAAGGGTTGGGGGTATGTAAGTTTTTAGTAGAGAAATTTTGTTGAAATATATGGTATTTTTAACCCCCGACGAAAAAAGATGGGTGTTATAAGTTTGACGTATCTGTCTGTCTATCCGTCAGTCTGTCTGTGATAGCTCCCGAACGGATAAAGCGATTTCAATTGAATCGTGTATTCACAGTGACTTATGAGCAAGTGATCCTAGACAAGTTTGATGAAAATCGGTTGAGCCGTTTAAAAGTTGTGGGCGGTGAAACTAGGGAAGGACAATCGAATGTCTGCAAATATACTCGAGTGCGGTCTCAAATCAAAGTTCTTTGAAAGTGAATATAGATGACTTGATCGAGAGTGTAATAGTTAAAAAAAATAATAATTTCATTACCGGACCGGAATGCTGTTTTTTCAAAAATTTCAATTTTATATTATAACACGTAGAAATAATTCAAAGTACACTACAAATTAAGTGAGATCTCAGATAAGCGCTAACTTTTTCACCCCTAAAAAGGCAGCAGTGAGGTTGTCAAATCATCTCAGCTTAGCTCACTCTAAGCGTTGAGCTAATAACGTACCCTCATAATGTGTACCTACCGCCACAAAATAAATTTCTACGCCATTGTTCCCAAAGATTAAACAGTTTGCGGTAAGTTGTATAGTGCCGCACAATATTGTTTATTGTTCTTGTTGAATTTCTATTTAGTTGTTTAATAGAAGACCTTTGGCCGGCAATGGATATAAGGGTACACTATACACGGGACAAGTCACTTATTCAAATAACTTCTTCCCGATGGTGTTTGGAGCATCTTAACTATTGAACATACTAATCAAACTAATATTATAAAGGCGAAAGTTTGTGTTTAAGTGTGTAAGTATGTTTGTTCCTCTTTTACGCTGCGGCTACTGAAGCGATTTGGCTGAAATTTGGAATGGAAATAGATTTTACTCTATATTAACATATAGGCTACTTTTTATCCCGGAAAAATCCATGCTTCCCGCGGGATTTGTGAAAAACTGAACTAGTATAAAACGTTCGCTAGTATAATAATATAAAGAGGTAAAGCACCTGAGTTTGTCATGTTGTAGGGGGGTAATCTCTCGATCTACTAAACCGATTCGGAAACTTTTTTTATCAATAGAAAGAGCCACGTTATTTGTGACAGTATAAGCTATGACACTTTATCCGCGGTTATTCACATGGGAACGGGAAGTATGTGGGTTACTTTGCGGGCCGTCTGCTAGAGATTTATACAGCTGAAGCTTTGTTTCTTTGTTTGATTGAACTCGCTAATCTCAGGAACTACTGGTCCGATATGAAAAATTATTTTAGTGTTAGATAGCCCATTTATCAAGGAAGGCTATAATTTATATATTATTAACATATTCTTACGGGAGCGGGAATCACGCGGGTGAAATCACGCGGCGTCAGCTAGTAAGTAATAATTATGAAAAAAATAAAATCACCGAATTAAAATTTCTTGTATTTTTTCTTACTTAACCGTCCAGTATTATGGATTAATTAGTTAAAACGCAGTAATTCATTAATTAAATAAAACTCTATTCTCGTTGCGACCTTCGGTCGTCAGTTTGTCAGTAACCCTTAAATGGATTGAAATGTTTGTCACAACTAAACTCATTGTTTCAGCAAACCGAAAACTTAGTAATTGCCAAACGCCATACAAAGTTTCAGCGGAACCCCGCTGAGTATGAATGTGTTGTGGTACCCACACCATGTTATTTCTATACCATTAAAGTTATCACCTCTAATGGAATAATCGAAGCCCAATAGCTCAACTGTAAAGGGGGATACGGGGTCCCTGTAGTCCGAGGGCCCCATATCATTGATGCGGCTGATACAGCGGTATCTGCCGTTTCCGTTGCCGTCATCTGGTTTGACGTTTATAGAGTCACGCATTATCACCCTAAGCCTGCTCTGGCGTAGTGTGGTGGGTTTAATCACCATATTTCCTGTTGTGATAGTCATCATCGTCATCAACCCATATTCGGCTCACTGCTGAGCTCGAGTCTCCTCTCAGAATGAGAGGGGTTAGGCCAATAGTCCACCACGCTGGTCTAATGCGGATTGGCAGACTTCATAAACGCAAAGAATTAAGATAATTCTATGGTATGCAGGTTTCCTCACGATGTTTTCCTTCACCGATTGAGACACGTGATATTTAATTTCTTAAAATGCACACAACTGAAAAGTTGGCGGTGCATGTCCCGGACCGGATTCGAACCCACACCCTCCGAAATCGGAGGCAGAGGTCATATCCATTGGGCTATCACGGCTTATAAATATAAATTAATCACAATTAGACATATTATTTTTGAAGTAGGTACAATTTAATGTAGTAGGTACTATGGAATATTTTATTCCTATCCGAAACTGAACTTCGTTATTCGATATCGACTGATATTTTTTCAACCCTCAATATTTTAACTCGACATTTGTCAAGCACAGTTACGTACAAAGCATTTTTTAACTGAACAGATTTCACAAAAAGAGAGGTAAAAAAAACATGTGACCATAATTTTTGAAACGAGTTTATAGATAAAATAAAACATTGTGTTACTAGTACATTCGTTATTCCGTAACATTTTTACATGCCGTTACGGGTGATACATTACCAGAATTATTTAGAGGAGAGAAATAAATGTGAACACCCATGCCACTGTATCGTAACACACAATTTTAAGGGTACATGACATTTTTAATTTTTTTATTCAATTACAATAGGCTAGTTGACACTTTTTTTTAAATGGTCTTAAATTGTTTATTATCGTTCTACTAGATTATTATTATTATTTTTTTTTATTTTAAACTTTACAAGTTAGCCCCTGACTAGAATCTCACCCGATGGTAAGTGATAATGCAGTCTAAGATAGAAGCAGGCTAACTTGTTAGGAGGAAGATGAAAATCCACATCCCTTATCGGTTTCTACACGACATCGTACCAGAATCGCTTGGCGGTACGTCTTTGCCGGTAGGGTGGTAACTAGCCACGGCCGAAGCCTCCCACCAGCCAGACCTGGACCAATAAAGAAAATCTCAATCGGCCCAGCCGGGGATCGAACCCAGGACCTCCGTCTTGGAAATCCACCGTGCATACCACTGCGCCACGGAGGCGTAAGTAAAGATAAAAGCGGGCTTATATTTAGAAGTGGTACAACTTAGGTGTGATCCCGCTTTTTTTACTCGTCGATGTAACATTCGCCTATAACAAGTTTTATTAGAATTTGAACTTTACGTCTATGGGATGCCAAAAACAAAATGTCACTACCAACGTAGTTGCTTTGCAAAGAGCGATGTCACACAGAATGCAGGGCCTTATACTAGCCATATCTCCAACGGTTTACGAAAGGTATGTCTTAATTAGCCACGGCCGATGCCACCAGACCTGAGCAAATTTAGAAAATCCTAAACTGACTTCACTGGGAATTACACAGCTAACTCCACAACTATTTAGTCGCTGGCACCAGTTATAGGCTTCCCCTTAAATTGTAAATCGATTGGGAGAGAGCATACGTCCGGACGTCATGACACGCGACAGTCACGCACAAAAGCAGCTAAGGATACGATCAGTCGTAACGCTGTAAGTGGAGTAGCTAGTATGAGGGGAATAGGAATAGGAATTAAAATTGGTCATATTTAAAAGATATGGCAAATATTAAAAAAAAAATTGAATTTATTAGACAAATAGTGGTCGGGGATTTTTCATTACAGAAAGTGATTATTTTAACCCCATATTCCCACGTGAACTGGAATTACACGGTTGAAACCGCGGCGTGTACGCTAATTGGGAAATAAATAGCGTTTACCAATACTCGTTTGTTGCAGAAAAATGTGCAAAACTTTCAGAAAAATTGTTACGTACGTAGAACGTGTTCCGTGCGCACGAATGCGCGATTAGCTTTATTTATTTTGGCTAATAAAATAAATCGGCGGAGTGCATGTCAGGCATGCGTTAGCAATTGATTGTTACGAATTTCTCAGCCAGTCAAGTTAATGATGATTATCAACAAACAAGCAAGCAAGTTAGCAATTAATTTTGATTAGCTGATATGGTTACACTGTGTATTCAGGAAGATTTACTACGAAATTACTTTGTTCTACGGATATCTATGTTTTACTATTAAGCTTTATTAAATTGTTGGGAACTTGTATTACATTAAAAGCGACGTATTTAATTTAGCAAACAGTTGTGATTTAAAATAGGGTCTGAAACAGACATTTTATTGGTTACTTTTTATATTTATTATGTTGTAAGTTTTCATATCGTAACCTATGTATGCTATAAAAAGCTAACAACAGACAAGACAAAAATAAACTGTTTTGTCATACAGTTACAAACTGTCTTTGTGTCGACTTTCATTTAATATTTTTTTGTGCATACAAATATTAATTTTGTTTATTTCGTCCATCCAACTTAAAGTTAGCTTAGTTTCAGCCATACATACATAGACAAACTGCAATTTGATTCACATTTCACTGACTCTTCACTACAGTATAACTTTAATGAAAACGTCAATGTATATGGAAAAGCAATAAACTACGTAAATCCAGGTGTGAAAGCATCCTTACCGTTATTAAAACTGTAAATATCTGGAACATGGCAGCCGTTACGTATATTTCAATGATAGCAATGATTGCGTCATATGTTACGTAATCGATGCCCTGACGACGTTTACTACATAAATAAGCACGTAGCCGATAAAAATGAGGTTCAAACGACCCCTGGCAGTATTTCAATGGCACTGGACTCGGAAGCAATTTGCCCCTAATTTATTGCGATGTAGGTATAGAGATCGCTAGATTTTCGAGATCGATGACATTTTAGCAGTCTATTTGGAACGGGAATGTGTTTGTACGTAATTGAGTTCTATATAGTTTAACGGTTCCAGTTGTTACATGGTGTGGTTTGGATTGCAATTATCATTTTCTTAGTTGATAAAGGTCCAGCTAATGCTGTCCACTCACCATCCGATAAGCTCACATGCCTGCAGCGCTAACGGCTTAAAGCCCGATAAAACTGATCGTGTGTTGATCGCAATTGGCATGATGCATGCACCAACACATTCTGAGTCGCTATAAAATGCTGAGGTTTTCTTACTTTTCGCAAAATAAATTTTGAGATTCTAAGAAATTATGAGTTCGAATTCTTAACCCGGAGTTAGGAATTTGGCGGTGTTACACCCTCTAAGAGCAGTGAAATTCATTATCATTAAGCCGGTGCATAACCATCATTAACATTTGATAGACAAAATTGATTAATGTTGATTGGGCGACTGGTTGATTGGAATTTAAAATATTGGCACATCGGCAATTTAAATAATATAATAGGATGTAAATGTAGCTAAAGTGGCAATGGACAGGCCACATAGTTCAAAAAGCCGATGGACGTTGAGGTGCTGGAATATCGACTTCGCACCAGTAAGCGCATTGTTGGTCGACCACCCACTAGGTGGACCAAGGGGGTTGCAGAGAGCCGCTGGATGCTGGCGGTTTGAAACCGTTGTGCTTGGAGGTCCATGTAAGAGGCCAGATATAATCGGCTGATAATGATGATGATGATGATGATGAATTGGATGTTTATGACTTGAGTATCTTTTTTTAAAAGAATATTTGCCATATTTTTTATAATATGACCAATGTTCCCATTCCCCTCCAACTAGTCGGGAAAGACTGTGCTAGGAGTGGGTACGACAATAGACCAACGGGGTGAGGATTGAACCGCCACCCCTCGGTGATGAGTCAAACCGCTCTTACCGTTGAGCTATTGAGGCTTTGAGGAGTCTGAAAAATAATCAATATCAAAAACTTCTATAGACCAAATTAAACGAATTTAAAAAAAAAAAAAAAAAGAAACAAATTCTATGTAGTAACGTTTGCTCTAATGGAAGTAGAAAAGGTAGCTACCAAAAATGGAATAAAAGTGAGAGGTTTTCGTTACAACAAAAATTTTTGACGCCTTGACGCCAAAATAAGTAACAGTAGGGAAAAATCTTACACAATATCATCACTACAGTATATAATGCTCTTCACAAAGGATCCGACCTTTGTCCCTTATACATACATTATTAGAAAGGCGAAAGATAGAGCTCCGAAAAATGGGCGAAGCCATTGTGACTATGTGTGCGTGTGTGTGTGCCGTAATGGTTATTTTGCGAGTTATTTGTCTGTCTGTAGACTGTATACGATGCCGCGTCGTCAAATACCGCGTATTCTGTGAACCGCGAACATTCGTCGCGAGCGTACTGGAAGAGACATATCGAGTCAAATCAACGCGAGTCAACTTAATTCATCTTTTTTTTTCTTTACAAGTTAGCCCGTCGTAAGTGACAATGAAATCTTAGATGGAAGCGGGCTTGGTAGGAGTTGGATGAAAATCTGTTTGGTGGTAAGTTTTTGCTGGTAGGGTGGTAATTAGCTACGGCCGAAGCCTCCCACCAGCCAGACCTGGGTAAATTAAGAAACCTCAATTGGCTTAACCGGGAATCGAACTCAGGACCTCCGCCCTGTAAACCCACTGCTGAAAACGAGAACCTTCGATGACTAGACATTCTTTTCATTTTACGAAGGATCCTTAAAATTTGCTACAGATTTCAAGGATCCTTCGTAAAACTCCAACGTTTTAAACATAAGTACAATTTTGAAAAATCTTGAATACCTATGTAATTTTTAGTATTTTTCTGGTATTTTCTCTCTCTTGGCAGAATGGTCTTGGATGCATCGACGTGCGACAACTTGTTTGCGATGCTCCCCCAGTTTTGCCTATTTATGATCTTATTTTTTACCTTTACGTATGTAATCATAAAGGTACGTTTATTACTCATAAAGTGTGCAAACACAACGAAAGCATCCTACGGTATCCGTACCCGTGATCTGCTTGGCTACTCTGTACGATATTTTTATAACATGAAAGTGCGAGTTTCGAATTCATCTCTATCTCTCTCTCTGTTTAAAACGATACTATAGAATGAGAAAGATAGCGGTGGATTCGAAAGTCGCACTTGCGATTTATACAAAACATCGTTAGAGAATAGCCGTGCTGAGATTTATCAAACTAGCTTTAGATCTTCGTTTCTCTACACACTTATTATCCTGTTGACATGTTTTGACCAACCGTATGATGCATGTGGAAACTCGCTCGCTGCGAATATTATAGAGACTTCCTATTGTTTGCTTCAATGCTTAGGGCGGAAACGTACTTTTAACACGCAACGCGACCTATTTATTGCAACCACACTGGACACTAAATGTGTAAACATACTTTTAGAGTGAAGTGGTATTAGTGTATCATTCATTATTCTTTACAAGTTAGCCAATCTACCGCGCACACCACTGCGCCACGGAGGCCGGAGGAGGCCATAAATATGAAATACTATACCTATTACGAGTAAATCACCCGAAAAATAATCACAAACATCGAAAAGCTAAATGAAAACTAAAAACTAGAAGCACAAACGACGGCCAGTGGTGCAGTGGTATGCGCAGTGGACTTACAAGACGGAGGTCCTGGATTCGATACCTGGCAAGGCCGATTGAAGATTTCTTAATTGGTCCAGATCTGGCTGGTGGGAGGCTTTGGCTGTGGCGAGTTACCACCCTACCGACAAAGACGTACCGCCAAGCGATTTATCGTTCCGGTACGATGTCGTGTAGGAACTGAAAGGGATGTGGACTTTCATCCTCATAACAAGTTAGCCCGCTTCCACCTTAGACTGCATCATCACTTACCATCAGGTAAGATTGTAATCAAGGGCTAACTGGTGGGAGGCTTCGGCCCTACCGGCAAAGACGTACCGGCAAGCGATTTAGCGGTTCGATACGATGTCGTTTAGAAACCGTCAGAGTTGATCATCATCATCATTAACAACCCATATTTGGCTCACTGCTGAGCGCAAGTCTTCTCTCATAATTAGAGAGGCTAGGCCACCACGATGGCCAATGCGAATTTGCAGACTTCGTAGAAAATTAGGAAAATTCTATTCTTTACTTTATTTTCTTCTAACTGAAAAAGTTGCGAATGCATGCCTCGCACCGGATTCCTATAAATTCGAACACAAAAAAAAGTATCTTAAAAATATATATGCTTAAATATGAACTATTGGAGACAATAGTCCATATATTAGACATTCTGAGAGGAGACTCAAGCTCAGCAGTGAGCCGAATAAGGGTTGATAATGATGATAAATTATGCTTAAATATGTCTATACAATACTGGTATTCTTAAAAAATGCTTTCATTCTAGAAAATATGGGACGTAAACCAATTTTAAACATGGTTTTTAGTATTTGACCCACATAAACTACGTAAGGTGAACGTTAGGGGCGATAAAATTAAGAAATTTGTCATCTGACCTGAAACCGCTGTGAAACGACTGGGATGAGTAAGAGATCATAAAGTATTCACGCTACTTTTATCTTTATTGTGTGTTCAACTGTTTGATGCTGCGAGTATTACTCTAGGGTTATTCTTTTATTAAATTATTCGTGACAACGTAGGTTGGGTGGTTATTGTTCTACGGTCCAGAGTTTAGGCACTAGCAGATACTATTCTAAAACGTTATTTTAATATATAAAATGCGAAATCTCAAAAACCGCTTGCAAAGATGAAATTCGACAGGGAGGTAGTTTAAAGATAGTAAACGTCCGCTAGTTTTCTATAACTCGCAAATGCGAGTTACGAATTCATCTATTTTCTATCTATCGAGGAGTAGCCCTACAGCTGAAGCAAAAAAAGAAATATTATTTAGTTTTTTTAGTAGTACGCGCGGTTACTATTTCATAAAAAGTTATCACTTCAAAACAGAAAACTACTGTTAAGAAATTTTGAGTCTTCATTTACTCGTAAAAATGCCACTTCTAAAAGTAGTCCAGAAAATATTCTATAATAAATAATAAATAATAAGAAACTGTCAAAAAGTATTTTTTTAATTCTCTATATAATAAATAGGTATACTTACATCCCTTTGCGCATTTGACTCCTGCGTTGTTATATCTGGCCCATACTTCTATACGGATGTGAAGCCTGGATAGTAAAAGAGTACATCAGGAAACGTATAGAAACGTTCGAAATGTGGGCGTTTAGACGCATGCTGCCTATCAGTTGGACTCATAAAGTGACGAATGCCTAAGTTCTGCGACGCGTCAATCAGAAGCGTGAACTTTTGCAGACCGTCAAGACGAGAAAAGTCGCGTATCTAGGGCACGTGCTACGACACGAGAGATACATGCGATCTTGATGGGAAAGATTGCTGGTCGAAGAGGCGTTGGTCGCAGGAAGAAGTCTTGGCTGAAAAACATCAGAGAGTGGACCGGGACCTAGAGGCACCCTAAGAAGAAGAAGAAAGATACTTACATAATGTAACACCGATCGACATCAATACATTTTATTTGAGTATTCAAAGTAAATAATGTTGATCTAATACAAGAAGAAAGGAAGATCCTGAGTTAATAACTGGTTGGATAGAATAAAAGTCTTTATGGTTTTAGAGAGTCAAAAGCACATGTATAACAGTGAGTAATAAAAGTCATAAAATTGTAATGCGACTCAAAAACTTTAATTTAAAACTGCAAATAAAACTTTTATTATAAGGAATATCGTGGTGAACTCTGTGATCCATAAATAGTTTATGCTTCTTCGCCCTTTATGTGACTGCAACAATGTAGCTAATTGAATAAATTTGATGACAATGTAATGTTCTGTATTATACGCTACTTGCTGACTCAGAATCTACGTTCATAGAGGAAATGTTTTTTTTATTATTGTTTTTATTTGATGACACGTAAGCAGTCTCTGTTCTCTTACAATGAGATTTGCACGTTCTAAATTGGTTTAAATATTGCAGTGTGAATTTGAGCATTTTTAACTTTTACATCTTTCAAAGTAGCTTGAAAAATCCTATTTTTCTTTAGTGCACATTTACAAGAGAATTACATCAATGAACTGTGATATTTATACACTCACACACGCAGACGCACACACACACACACACACACAAGTATGTAAAAGCGATATGGCTTATAGGATTGGGATAAAGCATTCATCAAACTCGGGACCTTGCACATATTATAAGGCCATAGTCCATCAAGTGTACCTAAATGAAATATCTTGTACATTTCTCTCTTCAACTTCAGTGATATTAATCTAAGGGATAAAGGATTTGGTAGATAAGGCCCGTAATAAAATTTTCGCTACACCAAACATTCCTAGATGTAATTTCATATTTACTAGACCGTCCATCACTGTCCTTGGGATATCTTTATGTTTTGTTATTTACTTTTATTTAAGTTTAGGCTGAAGGTTTAAATGGATATGCCGTAAAATCACAACTCTGACTTTGAATATTTCAATTTATTAAATTTTATCCAAATGGGACTCAGATGAAAGTGATTTTATTATCAAAACTTGTGACGCTTTCCTCATTTTACAAGTATTTAGCTTCACCTGTCCGGTTGCTTGTGTGTAATCAAATCTTGCATGTATGTATTAAATGCATGTATAAATTATTATGACATACAGCTGGAGCTGAAAAGTGGTCATAAGAACTCCGTACTCAAACGATGAAATCCCATCGGGTTTGGGCTTGTTTAATCTATCTTGACGAGTCCTGTGATACTAGATGGTAACCAGGGTCTGATGATGGAACTGAAAGGTGGCCATAGGAACTCCGTAATTAAATGAAGCAACGCCATCGAGTATGGGCTTGTTTGTTTCGTCTCTAATAGTACTTTTACAATAGATAGTAACTAGTTTTTAACTTTTTAATTCATTTTATCAACAAAAAAAAAAAACTTTTTTTAAAAAAAGTATTTAATGGTAGAACTGTAAAAAAAGATAAATGTTTATTGGCGTATGGTAAGCACGATATATAATTATGAAGTTTAGACAGTCGTCATCAACCCATATTCGGCTCACTGCTGAGCTCGAGTCTCCTCTCAGAATGAGAGGGGTTAGGCCAATAGTCCACCACGCTGGCCCAATGCGGATTGGCAGACTTCACACACGCAGAGAATTAAGATAATTCTCTGGTATGCAGGTTTCCTCACGATGTTTTCCTTCACCGATTTAGACACGTGATATTTAATTTCTTAAAATGCACACAACTGAAAAGTTGGAGGTGCATGCCCCGGACCGGATTCGAACCCACACCCTCCGGAATCGGAGGCAGAGGTCATATCCACTGGGCTATCACAGCTCTTAAAGTCTAGACAGTGGTGAGTGGTTTCCTCTGGAAAGTTTAGACAGTGGTGGTTTTGAATGGTAGCAAGTTTTAATGATCCAGACCCTCAACTGTCTTTTTATTATACTTGGACGATTGAGAATCTGTATAAGTTTTAGCTTACCTACACCGTACCTCACCTTCAACAGGCCACATACTTACCATTAGGTGAGATCATGGTCCAACGCGAGCTTATTCCATATTATGAAAAAGCCCAATTTTATTAGGGCACTTTAAAATTGAGAGATAATAAAACCAGAGAGAGAGAGAGAGATTGCGATACTTGGTAGTTAGAAGGTCTAGACTTTTGATACTTGCTACCTTCTTGGCCATCACAGTCTAACCTCAAAAACTTTGGTGAAAGCATAGACTGACAGACTTTCAGCTGTAATAAAATGAAGTATGTCTGGCTATCGTAGGCTGTTAGTCCATAACTCATTAATACATTTTTATTCGATATCTACAGCAATAAAATAGATAAAAGCTGATCTGTTTAATCACTGCAACAATAAAACAAACGTGAAATCTCTCAAAGGACAAAACTGATAAAAGGATGCGATTGAGCAGCCAACCGTGCTCGCTCGCCTTTGAGTAGAATTCTTCGTTAGCGATTACCATATAGCCTACTGTTTTTTATTTATTTCTAATCGTGTTAAAAGGAGCTTTCATTCTTTTTTGTTTGTGATTTTAAATCGCTTTCACACGGTGCGATTTTAGTCTTTGTCGTAGTTTATTAAAATTACATAACTTTTACTCTACGATAAACTGGTTACGGGCTACGACAATGGGCTACGCCAACAAGTAGTTGGCGTTGGGTGATTGTGTCCTATCGAAAGCAAGCTTTTGACCAATAATGTTTTTTTTTTTATATTATTGTAATTTATTCCAAGTACTACGATATCGTTCGTTCGTTATCAACCCATATTCGGCTCACTGCTGAGCTAGAGTCTCCTCTCAGAATGAGAGGGGTTAGGCCAATAGTCCACCACGCTGGCCCAATGCGGACAGACTTAGCACACGCAGAGAATTAAGAAAATTCTCTGGTATGCAGGTTTCCTTACGATGCTATTCCTTCACCGTTTGAGACAAGTGATATTTAATTTTTTAAAACGCACACAACTGGAAAGTTGGGGGTGCATGCCCGGGACCGGATCCGAACCCACACCCTCCGGAATCGGAGACAGAAGTGATATCCACTGGGCTATCACAGCTATCACGGGTCTAACGACGATATAGATTACAATATTACAAAATAGTTGTGAAATATGTAACAAAGAAACAGAAATACAATTGCATAACTTGTATAAACATTTGCAATGCTTTTCATGTTCTCTTATTAAGGAAGGACACTAGGTACTCACGAATATGTTATGTAACTATTTCGTAATTCATACATAATTATAATGCTTTTATTGGCTACTTGCTAATTAAGGCAATTGGAAATATTTCTGACGCTTACACTTGAAATACCAAGTACTTGGTAATTGTTAATTGGTACTGCGTAGCTGTCCTTTGAGTTGTTTAATTAATATGCTCCCTTGGTCAGGGGACACAACTCACAACGGAAATTCCACAAAAAAAATTTGTTATGCCACACATTACAGTTTATTTTTTATTCAAATTGAACTTTAAATTTTGATTTGTAATTAAAATATTTATATAGTTGTTTAGTTGTTTCAGTCAATGGTCTTATAGCGAAAAGCTTCGACCAACACCTTAAGAAGCTTTCGCTTAACTGTTGGATCAAGAGTCGGATACAGAAGGCAGGGATGCTTGAGACGGCGCGTATTGTGAGGAGGTTCCTCACTCTGGAGCCCTGACCACCGGTTGCTTGGGCACTCAAATGTCCCGCAGCGGGAGGGTTGAATTTTTTTTTTATAAGTTTTTAATAGTGTTTTGTATATTTTATGTATAACATTGTTAAAAATTTAAAAAAAAGGAGAAATAAATAAATGAGAGTAAAAAATATATTTTTTAAGTATCAGATATCAAGCTAGCGCCTCGTAAAACTGTATAGAGTTCACTTTATAATCGTGTTATAGAGGTGGTGGTTCACATCATTTTAAGAAATGTCTCGTCATTCCCTCAGCCCGTCGTAATATATTGCCGCCTCGAAGATTTAGCGCATCTGTAGCAAAATTGATCACTGAGTGTCGCGAACTTAGGTATTAGGACTCATCCATAATATATGCTGAGAGAGGTGATGGATCACGGATGTCGTTGTCGGCGCCCATTGGTTACGGGATTCTATCATAGATTTTTAGCTGACTTCGTCCGCTTTTGCCTTCAATCCTTTTCTTTCCGTCCGGAAAACAATTTTTAACCGACAGGAGGAGATTCTTAATTCGACGCGTGTGTGTTATACGCGTCGAATTATGGATTTTTTTTTAATTTAAATTTAAGAGACGCGTAGTTTTTTTTATTTAAATGTTTGTTACCTCATAACTTCGTCATTTAATAACCAATTTTAAAAATTCTTTTTTTGTTTGAAAGATTGAATTTTCAGAAAAATCGGTTTAGTAATTTTGTGTTAAAATACCCTTTGAAGTCGTTCCCTTTTTTATGTTAAAAAGATTATTAACCATACGTATGTATATTTCTCATCATTTTTAACTATCTAATGATGAATACTGCATTAAAATCCACTGCGAAATTTAGATTTAAGCGTATAAATACCGGCATAGTATTTTATACTACAATAAAAAATGTATGTATATTCTATTTTTGCATAAGATTAAGATCCTGCTATTGCCTGACTTTAGGTTCCAAGGTAAGGAATCTAGGGTTCCTATCCTCAAATGTCCATAATGTAAAAAGTAATTTTCTAAAAGATATCACAAGAAATCATGACGTTATTGTAATTTCATATTGTCAAAAACCAGTCGTTTCGTAGGTAGGACTGACAAATGAGCTGACAAATTTTCAGCTTTTATAGAATGACAGAGGTCTAGTCATCGCAGACTTTTAGTCAACTACATTTGGGAGGCGTAGGAATTTAAGCTTGTAAATGGACGCAATAATGTTCACCACAAATAAGTAGGAATTAATTCAGCAAAAGTCACGAGCAAGTGCTAGCAAGAGATAAGTTCCTTCGCAAGTTGCCCGACCTATATACGAAGGTTTTTGGGCCATTGATCTTCTGTCTGGTGATAAATTGCTGACGTATTACGCTTACACATTCAGATGAAACGTGATTGGTGTGTGTAATAAGCGCGGGTGGTGTAATTCTTTATTTTGCCGGCGTTACGGACTAAGGGCGAAGGGTTGACAAAGCTAATAAAGCCTGGAAGTTGCAATATTAATATATGCCAATGCTTCTAGCATGCTTAATAACAACAACAAAAACAACAACAACAATAACAACAAAATAATAAAAAACATTAAAATAAACATCCAATCTAAAAATTTCTTTGGAGTCGATCGGTATGCTACACTAAAAAACGAAAAATTGCATTGTTTAAACTCGTAAATAATCGTTTACGAAACCAGGTATAATAGGTAATGTCATGTAGTATCTTTAACGGATGCATTTACAAAACGTTTCATCACGTTATCCACCTTCCCATGTATCAACACTAATATTAAAAATGTCAAAGTAAGTCTGTATGTCTGTTACTTTTTCTTAACTAACTGATCCGATTTGAATAAAACTTGTTAAGTAAGAGACAAATAAGACCTAAGTGCAAAACATATGCTACTTTTTTAACCACGGGTTTTGGTTTCCACGGGATTTGTCAAAAACAGTATTTCACGCGTGCGAAGTCGCACGGGTTCGCTAGTAAATGTATGAATGAAATCCGAAAATAAAAATGAATTTTATTAAAAACTAATTCTAATTTAAAATATCACAGAAAAACAGGTTATATAAAAAATATAAGTAAAATATTTTGAGGTCTCAATCTTTCAAGGTAACTGTAATGGAAATTACTAGTAATGCCAACAAAGCGAACTTGGCCAGTAACATCGGGTTATTTATGTTCCGCTGTGTGTAAAGGGCATACAATTTGAAAGGCTTTTCATTTGTAATTCGAAAAAGGTATTCAAGATAAGATAAGATTTACCTTACTCAGGTTTTGTGGGAGAAAAATTGGGCCTTGTTAATGTCGATTCAATGAGTTACTCATGAAGTCATTGGGTACAACACTATAGATTTCATTTTATATTAAAACAAAGCTTAAAAACTGTCACCCAATTACGTAAAAATATTTCAGATAGAAATGTGATCTTGGTCGACCTTTTATATACCTAGCATATAGCATAATTATTCCTGGCATAATCACAGTAGGCATATACAATTATCCGACCTCGGCTCTACCATGACCATTTTTGTACTTATGCATTTCTACATATCCATAGATAAGAGACGAATTGACGGCCTGATGATGAGTGGTTTGTGCGGATGGATTTCTATGATAGAGGTCCTGGGTTCGATCCCCGGCTGGGCAGATTAAGGTTTTCTTAATTGGCTCAGGTCTGGCTGGTGGGAGGCTTCGGCCGTGGCTAGTTACCACCCTACCGATGAAGACGTACCGCCAAGCGATTAAGCGTTCCTGTACGATGTCGTGTACAAACTGAAAAGGATGTGAATTTTCATCCTCCTCCTAACAAGTTTGACCGCTTCCATCTTAGAGTGCATCATCACTTACCATCAGGTGAGATTGTCAAGGGCTAACTTACTAAAGAATAAAAAAAAATTAGAAGCAATTACTATACAATTAAAAAACATAGTTACAGAGGAGTGGTACTGTTCTGGATTGTATGTTTTTGATCTTTGTAGGGAAAACTTCAACATATAATTTAAAAGGTCTTTAATTTTTCTATGTAAAACTTGAATTGATTTTAAAAAGCAAACTATAAATATTTTTAGTTACATTTGTTACATTCTTGGCCTTGAAACTTCAACCATAGTCAGATAATGAAAGAAAGAACATCGATATTCATCACCCATTGGCTCCCGTCCAAAATCCTTAACAGCAACTTTTCTAAAAGCAATCAAAGTTATAGGAAGTGTATTTGGGTCATTATTTATGAATGCCAAGAGCCCTTTTCCTTGATATTGGTTTTGTAAATAATATTGTGTACCGTGGTTTTATCTAAGTGTGGTTGATATTAAACGTGCTACGTGCTAACGTAAATCTTACGTGTATTTACACGACTACTGTAGTATTTTCCGCCAAACTACTAAATCAATTTTGATAAATTATATGGCGAGTGATGATTTGGTATCGGTAAGGATTGTTATACATATAACAAATAAACAAATCCATGAAAATTAGGTAAATTTAAAACTTTATATAACGTTGTTCAAATTATAAGGTCAATTATGCAGTATGTTGTTCTATTGTAAGAATCTGTTGCTATTTAAGCTTCATAGTACCGATGGTACATCTACTCTCTAAATCCCTTCTTCTAATAGTCCTTATAGTAGAGGGGATTTGGGGTTAGACGCACGTTGGTGGGCAATTTAAAAAGACTGGTCAGTCTCAAAAATGTATCGTTTAGCCCCCATTCGCACGAGAATTTTTTCAACGGAGGTTAAAAAAGCATTCAAATATAGTATGAAGTTAAATGAAGGTCTATTTCCAACGCCTAAAATTTAAAATGCAACACTGCTTGACAAAAAGCGTCGTGTTTTAAAAACACGACGCTTTTTGTCGAGCTGTCGTGTGAACATGTACTTGGGAATACATTTATTTTTGAACGTTTTTTTAACGTCCGTTAAAAAAACTCTAGTGTGAATGGGAGCTTTAGGATGTCCGGCGAAGTCTCCATAGTTGCCTATCATAGGTTGCTATCTATGGTAGCTGGTGACATTTGACGAATTTAATCTAATTAAATGACTAAGGTCTGTCACTGGCTCTTGATCTATTAATTGAGAACTGAGTGGAGTTAATTGTTGCACAACTTGAGCGCCGCATTCAATTAATTAGTCTCTCTTGCTATGTTACTTCATCACTTACGATCATATTACTGGTACCTACTACGAGTAAGTAAGGAACCGTTGTATTTTAACCTTCTTTATAGTGATAGATGATAGATAGATAGATAGATTGATAGATAAATGTACTATTTGAAGTATAATATTGAGTGTAATAACTCAGGTGAGGTAATAACTCAGAATTTCTATAGTTAACAAATTATTTTGTGAATAAATCTAATTCACTTAAAAGTGTACGTCCGCTTCCATTCCGTTTTCCTAAAATATGACTCATTTTACTCGCTAATAAGGTAACTAGAGAGCCGTGATAGTCCAGTGGATTAATGACCTCTGCGTCTGATTCCGAAGGGTGTGGGTTCGAACCCGCTCCGGGGCATGCACCTCCAACTTCTCAGTGGTGTGCATTTTAAGAAATTAAATATCACGTGTCTCAAACAGTGAAGGAAAAACATCGTGAGGAAACCTGCATACCTGAGAATTTTCTGAATTCTCTGCGTGTGTGAAGTCTGCCAATCCGCATTGGGCCAGCGCGGTAGACTATTGGCCTAACCCCTCTTATTGTGAGAGGAGACTCGAGCTCAGCAGTGAGCCAAATATGGGTTGATAATGATGAAGGTAACTATCTTGTGGTGAATCAATTAATAAAATCTGTTCAGCAGTTTGAATGCGAGAAATAAACAAATAACAACCTTACAGTCGAATTTGTAATATAATGATCATACTCTTTCTATGTTAGATAGTCAAAAATTAGGTCAACCACTGGCGAGTTGCGTTGCTGAAGTGGCAATGGGCGGGGCACACAGTTCGAAGAGCCGATAACGTTGGGGTCCCAAAGTGCTGGAATGGCGATAACGCACTAAAAACGCAGTGTTGGTCGCCCCTATTAGGTGGACTGACGACATCAAGCGAGTCGCAGGGATTCGCTGGATGCAGGCGGTTCAGTATCGTGATGTTTGGAAGGCCCTATAAAAGGTCTATATAGGTAAAGGCTGACATGATGATGATGATGGTGATGATGATGATGATGAAAAATGAAGGTCTTCAGATTTTCTAGTGGCTTAAAATAGCCTTCACTTATATAAGCCTTGAATAGAGCCTTACTGGTTAAGAGTAAAATTTCACTAATTCAAACTTTTATTATTATAGTAGGTACCACGATATCGACCGGATAGTGGCTTTGCTTTCCATTATTATTTTAGCTCTAAAGCTTTGAATATCTGAACGTAAATCCCATCCAAATTATTTGTGCGAGTTTACAAAAGTTACCTTGGATTTGGGGTGAAGATCGCCCCTCATAATAGTCTATCGGGCCGCCTCGCGTTGGTGGAATATTAATATAGGGGCCCGCCGGCCCGTCGCTTTCAGGGACCTTTTTAGGAAATTTTCTTTAAAAGAATTTGGATTAAGGGATACGGGCCATTTTTGGCTTCAGACATTTGTGTAACAGAGTGCGGGATTTTTTTTATTTATTCATGGATACAGTAGCGTTTGGCTGTGTTCTTGATGTTAAGTGAAGATGGTGAAATTAGTAGAGTTATTATTTCTGCGAAATTTACCAAAAAACCTTCTCATTGACTGTAACACGGTATCGCAAAGTTGAATTATTTCTGACTAACTGCTGAGCTCGAGTCTCAGAATGAGAGGGGTTAGGCCAATGTGGATTGGCAGACTTCACACACGCAAAGAATTAAAAAAATTCTATGGTGTGCAGGTTTTCTCTAGATGTTTTTCCTTCACCGTTTGAGACACGTTATATTTAATTTCCTTAAATGCACACAACTGAAAAGTTGGAGGTGCATGCCCCGGACCAAATTCAACCCACACCCTCCGGAATCGGAGGCAGAGGTCACTATCACGTGCCTAAAAAAATTTAATTTAAATATCAACACTATAATTTCATTTGAATTTTCTTTCGTTAGGTGTTGTCGTATCGTGCAGTCGAATCGTTATCGTATGCTGTAAACGACTTCTAATACAGCATGCGCCATTTGTCATTAGTGCCATAGATCAGTTGTATAGAGCTCTGATTAGGTAAATCAATTTAATGAGTAACGTTCATTGGCTAATACAGTACACTGGTTAATCATACATTGACTGTTGCACTGTTTGTGGATCCGGTGAACTAGATAACGTTGATCGATGCATTGCTTGTTTAACCGGAAGTTTTGTTAACCTAACTAATATATTGATAGAGGATATGTGTTTGTTTGTTTGTTACGCGTTTGAACATCAACTACTTAAGCGATTATCATGTGATGTGGAACAAAGATTTTGTACTATTAGATATGTCGAAACTGAGACGGACAAAAGTGGCCAATTGTCTTAATTTTATTTAGTCGCATCGTAAACAACGATTTTAAACAAATAATACCAATATATTGTCCACGATGTCGAGTTGTGTGCTTAGGAAGTGTAACTACTATATATACATAAATATTTAATTTAAGTAAACCCAAATGTACGTGTGCGCTTTGTGGAATAGCTATATAAATTCGGAATAGTTTTTACTGTGATTTTGTAGGCACGTAACATATCTAGTATAAAATATCGTTGATATGGAATGTCACTCAGTTTCACGTTGTCAAAAATCATCGTGCAAACGTTGAGACAATGCAGTTTTTTAGAGACGGACATAGTGAAATAACTTCAAATAACTAATTTCTCGGCTGATATGATGATGACGAACTAATTTCTCTGAGTTTATTTAGTGATAATGTAACCCAAAGATCACAGAAACTAGAAGTTCCCTATCATTCTCAAAGCCAGTTAAATACTAAGATTAATGTTAATGGAGCGATTATTATATAATATTATACCGTACGTATAGGTTACATTATAATCTTATTGAGTAGGTACCTAATTAGTACAAAATAAGTGAAAAATATAGACATAAAGCATAAAAAAAGAAATCATCATCTCATCAAACATCTCGGGACTCTCGACAGAAGTGATAACTTAAACGTGAGAGAAAGTGAAGCCAAAATGTGGCGCCGTAACGCGTTACGTTACGCGGTTTACCCTCCCATAAGAAGTTATTCAAAAACCGATTGAAATAAATACATGGATATTTTTCCTGTTAAAAAAATAGAACAAGATTACCTCAAGAAACAAAACTCTTATAGATCTGCATGCATTGCGCAACCGAGACGCAAAATTCAAAACTTTCTTCTTCAGTGTTGCCAAAGTTATGATACGGGATTACCCAAATAGGGGATCTAATGCAATGCTTATGCAACGTTGGTTATCCACTTTCGCAGTGTGGTTAACTGAATTAAACTGAAGATTTGTTCACTATTTCAGTTTTGAGCTATCAGTTGATTTACGATACGCGTCACGACATATCTCAAAAACGATATAGTAGTATAGCGATAAGGCCGCCTTTTGTATTTTCCTTCTTGATATAGTTCTGTTTGCTTATATTCTATTATTTATTATTTTATACTAGCTGACGTCGCGCGGTTTCATCCGCGTGGTTCCCTTTCCCGTAGGAATACGGGGATAAAATATAGCCTATAGCCTTCCTCGATAAATGGGCTATCTAACACTGAATGAATTTTTCAAATCGGACCTTTAGTTCCTGAGATTATCGCGTTCAATCAAACAAACAAACAAACAAACTCTTCAGCTTTATAATATTAGTATAGATTTGCTGTACAAATAAAAAATAATAAATAAACAATAGTCAACCAATAGAGGCTGAATCGGAAATATCGCCTTCTTTTATCTCAATGAAAGAGACAGCGATATTATCGGTTCAGACCACCAGTAGGCCTACAATGCCTACTGCATTTTAAATACTGCCGATTGGTTTAATATTTTAAAGTGTGGCTACGTCATAATTATAGGATGCGTATAAGGGACACATTTTAAGATCATTTACAAAAGAAATATTATTTACTCCGAAAATCTTAATTTAAAAACACATGTTCTTTGAATATTTTCAATTAATTTTCGGTAAAAAAAATTATTTAATTTATTTTTGACGACCTCCGTGGCGCAATGGTTATGCGCGGTGGATTTATAAGACGGAGGTCCTGGGTTGGATCCCCGGCTGGGACGATTTAGGTTTTCTTAATTGGTCCAGGTCTGGCTGGTGGGAGGCCTTTGCCGTGGCTAGTTACCACCCTACCGGCAAAGACGTGCCGCCAAGCGATTTAGCGTTCCGGTACGATGTCGTGAAGATACCAAAAGGAGTGTGGATTATATCCTACTCCTAACAAGTTAGCCCACTTCCATCTTAGATTGCATCATCACTTACCCTCAGGTGAGAGTGTAGTCAAGGGCTCACTTGTAGAGAATAAAAAAATAATATATAACCCCAGAGTTATACTAAATACTCCCCAGCACCCTGTATAGTACGAGCATGAACAAATGACGTAGGTATTAATAAACGCACGTCAAATATTGAATGAGCCGCTATAGCTGTTAACGACCGATATTCAACAAGCAAACCTAATACTTGGCTGACGTCACTAAGTTAACACAATATGCAGATTAGAAATGTCCCGGGGCAGTTCTCGTGCGGGCATAGTGTGTAATTTGTAACTGCCAAGTGGTTAGTTTATTAACATTTGACAGTGTAAAGGCGGAAACACACTTGGCACACGTACGTACAGCTAAATTGAATCAGTAGCTGTTCTGTAACGATGTGTGTTTTGAATTCATCTCTGTATTTTAACTATACTTAGATATAGATAGAGATAAATTCGAAACTCACACTGCCCAATGGGTCTTCTCTATGGGCCCGTAAGACATTATGGAAGTCATCATTAACAACCCATGAATGTGTGGGGTTAGGCTAATAGTCCACCACGCAAATAGCAAATAACTAAAAAGTTGGAGGTAAATACCTCGAACCGTATTCGAACCTATGCCCTCCGAATCGAAGGATACACAATCTACATACATATTTATTTATAAACCGATTTCAAAAAAAGGAGGAGGCTCTCAATTCGACGCGTATGTTTTTTTTGTTTATTACCTCATAGCTCCATCATTTCTTAACCGATGTTAATGTGACCGAACACAGTGATGCATTAACTTAAGTCGATTAAATTATAAAGTTTTAGGATTTAAAGACAGTTCTTCCAAAAACGGCTTTAATTAATACGTCACTGGCTTGGCACCGCCTTCAAAGTGATCAGAATGTAGCACATACGATGTTATTTTTCGATTTTTAGTTTTGTGATTTTGAAGTCGGTTTATATTTTTTAGTTAAAAATATTTTTACGTTAAATCATGATACAATGCCGAAATTTTCAGATTTACTTCACAATGATGTGGGTGATACCTACTTACAACTGATGTGCTATTATGGATTATGGAATGCTATTATGAGGTCCTTAACGAGCTGTGTAATAGAAGTTAATAACATAACGTGGTTGATTAATGTGTGCTAATTAGCGATGTAAACGCTCTGTCTTAGTTTCATGTGACATAATATGATTTATATGTACGATCTATTAGATCATCATTATTATAAATAATTTACATACGTTATCAACCCATATACGGCTCACTGCTGAGCTCGAGTCTCCTCTCAGAATGAGAGGGGTTAGGCCAATAGTCCACCACGCTGGCCCAATGTGGATTGGCAGACTTCACACACGCAGAGAATTAAGAAATTCTCTGGTATGCAGGTTTCCTCACGATGTTTTTCCTTCACCGTTTGAGACACGTGATAATTTATTAAAATGAACACAACTGAAAAGTTGGAGGTGCATGCCCCGTACCGGATTCGAACCCACACCCGCCGGAATCGGAGGCAGAGGTCATATCCACTGGGCTATCACGACTCTCAATTTACATAATCTATTCCTAACTATTGTTAAGTGTATGACAAAATAATTTCTATATAACTTCAAATTATAAATGTTTTGAGTCACTGCGTAGCAGTAATTAATTAAAATTGCTTAATTATTGAATATGAATAAAACCACCAATATATATATATACTTACTAGATATATATGGTCCTATCATATATAAATATATATGGATATACCTATATAATGTATTTAATAGTTATTTACTAGATAGCGAATAAATATAGCAATTTTCATTGTACAGTGTAAATTAAGCTCCGACTTTTCGATGCCGTTTTAAAAGTGTAAAATATTCCGCCTGTCGAGCGTTGTCTTTAGCTACCTATAGCAAAGTGAACGCAATAAGGAGCTAGTTGCAACAAAGAATTGGATGCATTTACGTGGACTGCGGCTTGATAAATGATAAAGAGAATTGGTTTAGTCGGGGCGGAAGTTGCTTCTTAAATTGGAAAAGTGCACATGATTACGTGCAACCCTTTGGGAAATAGAAAAAGGCTTTGGGAATGCAACTTTGTTATTGTTAAAGCGGTTGTATGATTATAGTTTTAAACAGTAATAGAGCGGGGGAATTTTCTTTCAATTATATTGCTTTTGTGCTGTAATATAACGATTCTTGTGTTTTGTGCGTTAGTTTTTGAAGCAATCATGTTAGCTTTACCTTTTGTGCCTTTAGTTACCTTTCGTATTGATATAGCTTTATTGATTTTTGTTTATTTAGTAATGAATAATGAAATGTAATACTATTTCTGATTTGTAATATAAATTGTTTCTTTTACGATATTATGTTAGATAGGCTTGCCTTTGACTATAATTTGGAGTGAAAACCAATGTTACGGTTTATGTTGAAGAGTGCTTAGTTGTCTATGTACTGATACAATGCTAATCAGTACATAGACAATGTATGTTGTAGAAAACAAAGGCATAATAACACAAAAAAAAAATGTAAAATAGTACGTTTCACCCCGAAACCGGAGCATCCTCAGTAGATGTTGTTTCTACAAAGTGCAATTGCAATTCGTCGGCTTTTCGCGGATGATAGCAAAATAAATATATTTTTATATATTCATGATGAACTTCCGCGAAGTAACGCCTGTTTATAACAAGAATATCTATATAGGAGTAAATACAACACTTTGTTGTTCTCTCTATTTATATCTCTAACAGTTTAACGCAATAAGAAGCCAGCTCTCGCGAGTCTCTTATAACAAAGGGTCCGCTGTATTTACGTGGATCGCGCCGTGATAAATGAGAATCGGGCATTGGTTTAGTGTTGGATAGCGTTGCTTCACAGAATGACTTTTTTGTACTTACTCCAATGAGTTGGTCATTTCTTTGGGGGTGTATTTTACCCTTTATTTGAGCTTTTTGTGACAAAGCTAGGAAAGCGGATTTCTGTGATAAGATGAAACTAAGCACACTAAGTATATAAAAATAAATATAGCGACCGTTGTAGGTACTTACTTCCTTGGAGGAGTTCTGCCACCAAAATGTCTACTATACTATAATAATACTACATACCACAGAATAAAGATCATACAGGATGAGTCTTTACGAGTACAAGCAGCGTAGCCATCCGTATGTACATACTTTTACAATATGTATTTCAAAATTTAAATCTAACAAAAATTACGTAAATTAATATGATAAAATACTCCATCTTATTTCTTTATTTTTGTGAACAGTTCTTAAAACATTTAAAAATATAAGACGCCATTTTTTAAATAATATTGCAAGTTACTGATGCGGCGCTTCGTGTCGTACTGACTCGAGAATGTATGTTTTTGAATTTTGTATTTGGAGCGGTTACGACACCTGCCTATACCTATTGATTAATCTGTGCTACATATTTTTGATCATAGAGACTTATATCGAGTAAACGAAGTGTTTCCATTTTTTCCCTTAATTCCCTTGCTTAATCGAAAATTCAATTCTAATCCAATGTATGTTAATTATATATTATGCATAAATCGTAGCCTCAATAACACCGCGTAATGCGGCACGACTCAACTTCGAGAGGTTGCAAGTTCGATCCCCGTCCGATGGACTTTTGTATTACCCACTCCAAACACAGTCTAAATTGTAACGTAAAGCGACTAAATTGAGGAGGGAAATTAAAAATCCACAGAATAGCATCCGTTTCCATTTTTGATATAAAATGTATCTAAAATACAATAAATCTACCGTTTGTATATAAAGTAATAAACCACAGTTTAAAGTGCACGTCTTGAAATTAAGTTGGAATTGCTTCATATGTACGTAACTCATATCATCCGCACATAGTACCAGCTCGGTCACGTAGCATACGGAACGGCAAAGTTATCTCGGTTGCAACTTTTGCCAGAGCAATAGAACAATTTTCTATCTTAATAAACTTCATCTTACGTTGTTGTCACGATACCAATTTTTATTAGTGTAACATTTCTCTCCTTTCTCTCGTATCTCTCCTTTGACTTGGTTGCTAGTGAGGGCAAAGTTTGTACGTATTGGACGGTTGGTAGCTTCTGGCGGGGAAAAGTTTTCTGTGTTTGAGGTTTGTTTATTTATTAAAAGACTAGTAGACGCCCCACATTTTACACGCATAGTTTAGGTTTCCGTGGCAATACGGGGATAAGATATGGCTTATATTTATTTGTAAAAATGTAGTTTTCTATTGATATAAATATTTTAAAAATTGGTCGGTAGTTTTCTATTTCAATCGTAACAAACAATCAAAAAATCCAATCTATTCTATTTTAAAAATTTGTGTATTATAAGTTAGCATAAAATTTCTCTTCTTTCTCTCGTATTACGTACGTTTAATTCTTGCTAGCGACAGCAAAGTCGTATAGGACGGTTGGTAGCTTTTGGCGGGGAAATTGTTTTCTGTGTTAAAGATTTGTTTATTTATTAAAAGACTACTAGATGCCCGCACTTTCGTTAAAGGATTATCTCCTTTTTCTCGTATCTCTCTTGTGACTCCACTAGCGACTGCAAATTTTGTACGTATTAGACTTGTTTTCTGTGATTGTTTCTTTATTTAAAGATATATTATATTTAAATGCCAGCACTTTCGTGCATATGGAACTACTCTTAAATTATTAGTAAAACTTTTCTCTCCTTTCTCGCCTTTGTCTCCGTTGCTAGCGACAGCAAAGATACGCATTTAAAGGGTGGCTAGCTTCTGGCGGGGAAGTTGTTTCTTGTGTTAGAGGGTGTTTATTTCTTAAAAGAGTAAATGGACGCTCCTCTGTAAATAGATCAACATTTCTCCTGTCTCTCGTACCTCTTTGACTCCATTGCTAACGATGGCAAAGGTTATCATGTCACACTTAATATGTGTCTTCATTTTTGAGCATCTTCAATTCGCTTCTAGGCAAGGGCACCCTTACTATCCACCACCTTAATAATGCTTTCCATCTGATGGAATGGTGATTTACTAAGCACTTAAGTTTATTTTTTTTTTATTCTCTACAAGTTAGCCCTTGACTACAATCCCACTTGATGGTATGTTATGATGCAATCTAAGATGGAAGCGGGCTAACTTGTTAGGAGTAGGATAAAATCCACACTTTCACTTTCGGTTTCTACACGACATCGTACCGGAATGCTAAATCGCATAGCGGTTCGTCTTTATCGGTAGGGTGGTAACTAACCACGGCTGAAGCCTCCCATCAGCCAGACCTGGACCAGTTAAGAAAACCTCAACCAGCCCAGCCAGGGATCCAACCCAGAACCTCCGTCTTGTAAATCCACCGCGCGTCTTCTAAATCGATTATACATTCGGATTATATCGTCATATCAGATATTTTTCAGTTCAAATTCAAATTTATTTAGGTACATGCATTTTTTTTACAAGCGAACACAAAATAAAGCGCGCGAAATATTTACATACAAGTGTGGGGTACACCGCACCCGCGGGACTCCCGCAAACGCCACAATGATATTGTGTAAACTGAGCCTTTGTTGTTCTAACGAGTTGTCTATTTTTCTTGCGGTGTAAACGCGGCTTCCATACCGGGACGGTGTAAACTCGATTTATTTAATCGGATTTACTTAATGGTGTTTAAACTGTCGAGACTCCAATACATATAAATATAATAGAAGATTTTTTCACCGCGCTAGTTGCCTCGACTGGTGACAGAAGGGCTGGCTCATTTTTTGCGCGAGAAGATCAGCCTGGCTCTAGCGCGGAAATGCAGCCAGTATTCTTGCCACCATTCCACGTGGCCATGATTTGTATAGTTATTAGGATAAGTTAGCTTAAGTTCCTTATTGTATTCTTTCTCAATGGAAGAGTATATCTGTGATTTCAAAAACCTGTGTTTTGCCAAGTGTATTGATTTTTACGATACGAAATCACAAACAAACTTTTTAAAATTTTTATCTGTTTGTTTGCCGGTATCGGACCGTTTTTAATGGGACTTTACTGTAAGATAGAGGTTGTTCAGCAACTAATAGAGTTTTTATACCGAAAAAATCCATGATTCCCGCGGGGTTTGTGAAAAAATGCAATTTATGCGGACGAAGTCGAAGACGTCTGGTAGTTGTTTTTTAAAAAGAAAATAAAAATACCTACTATAAAACCAAATATTAAAAAAAGGTACTAACGAAGGCTAACATTAACCTAATTATGTATGTTAGTTAATGATAATGTATTTAGAATTTTTTTTATAAGTTTTTAATAGTGTTTTGTATATTTTTTATACAACATTGTTAAAAATTTAAAAACAAGGAAAAATAAATAAATGAGCGACAATAAAAATGTATTTATTATACCTATAAATTATTTAATTCTACTTCATACAGATTTTCAAACAATTGCACCTAATTACATTACATGACATTATTTAATTCAACTTAACACATAATTAGGTTTAAGCCGCTGAGTGCCTCTGATTCTGTAGTGACACTTCTCATTTCTTTATTTGTCCTTTTTTTTTAATTTTTAATACAAAAACAAATAAACTCAAGCAACCGTTGGTCAGGGTTCCAAAGTGAGGAACCTCCTCACAATACGCGCCGTCTCAAGAATCACTGCCTTCTGTATCCAACACTTATTCCAACTGTTAAGTGCAAGCTTCTTAAGATGTTGGTCGAAGCTTTTCGCTATAAGACCATTGACTGAAACAACTATCGGAACAATAATATTTGACTCAACATTCCACATGGCGGTAATTTCGTGAGCGAGGTCCAAGTATTTTGATACTTTTTCCTTTTCGGCTTTAACCAGATTATCGTAATGGAACAGTACAAGAATTATTGCATGACGCACCGACCGATCGACTAGCACTATATCAGGTCTATTGGCAACAATATACCTGTCAGTGATAATCGTTCGGTCCCAGTAGAGTGCTTAACATAACCCTCATACTTATTTCCTCGCTATTTAAGCAATCAAATAATAATCGCAAATATATTCCGCTTACTCTGCCACTAAATTATGCCTTTCGTCAGGAATTAATTCAAATAACTCGCTGTAGTTACGGAACTTTCATGTAAGATTGCTTGCATTAGGCGCTGGGGAACGAGTTTATTGTCTTTACAGTGGATTTCGTGTGAAACTTTCACGTTTAACTGCTTCATCATGAATTTATTATTAGAACGATCTAGGTGGAACAGACTTTAAAGAGTTAGGCCGATTTAGATGTAATCTTTATACGAGTATTTTATTTGTCTATAATTGGTAAATTTACGATTTAAGGAAGCAATCAGTTCTACTTTCTTATTCATTCAAAAGTTGTGTAAATGTTGTTTTAAAAATCTGGAGTAATTTAAAATATTTATGGTTGTGTTTAAAGCACTTTCTAATCCGTAGGGGGTTTGTTCCATATCAGAGCTTGAGTCAGTCATATTTTTTTAAGTGTTAAGTGTGTTTAAGGCAAAGATTGACAGAAGTACAGCCATGTCTTCATACTGGTATTTGCATCACAATTTAAATTAAAGTTCAAATATTTAATTATTCATGAAATTCATTATTTAATTATTTTTAATTACATTATTTAATTATTAAATTAAAATTCACCAACTTGGAATTTTAATAATAAAAAATATAAACAACATATTGTTAAAAATCGGGAACTCAAAGCTGTATTAAGACCAAGAACCCAGAGCTTTAACTGTGCTGTAATAGTAAATACACTTTCCAGTGTGAATAATCTATGCCATTATAATATATTTAATAATTTCATAATAGGAATATTATGACACGCGATTAGATGAACTATATTTTACCATTGTATTTCCACGGGAATAGGAAATAAGCAAATGTAACCGCGGGGCTCTTGTCATAAAATAAAGCAAGAAGAACTTTAGTTTGCAGATTAACCAATGTGGCCAAAATGGCTGACTTAACCTCAATATTCAATGCCGTCTATTACGGTTACGATTAATTATATTAAGTTAATGGTTAATTTTTTGAAAGGGAATTCTTGAAAAAATTCAGTGGCTTTTTCGCCGCAGCCCTGTTTGTATGTAAATGATAGTCGGCCATATTTTGAGGGGCAAAAAGATTTTGCGGTATTGGCGGGCTTTGTAGCAGTTTGTTAGGAATTATGTTTTGTGGACCGCCGCCGCTGTGCGTCCGAAAAGGTTAGAAAAAGGAAAAACGTTTTTTGTTCAGAATACTTAATTTTTTCGTGATTTTTTAAGTTAAATTGATATTATAAAAGTTGCTGACTCTGTTTAACTCAATAGGCCCATCGTTTTCTACTTATATACCTTATTCCGTCAACATTTTTCACTATGAGAAAAAATTGCGATACTCTTCTATCTCGTCTACTCTTCTATCTAATATAATCTTATGCCGGTTCCACATTAGTGCCTTGAATTCACGGCACGCAATCTCCAATCTGTGTTTACAATCGCTTGAAACCCGCCGCGAAATGGACGTAGAATATGCTGCAGCAACAACTTTGTTGGCTGTGTCACCATGCCTATGTGAATGTGAATGTCTATACGTGAACGCCGCGCAAAGAAGGCGCGAACCCTTTGTCGCGGGACAAAATACCGACTCTGGGGGCCTATTCTGTAATGATGTTTTGTATAACTCAAGTGCAAGTTTCGAATTCACCTCTACCTCTCTCCGTTTAACATGATACTATAGACAGAGAGCGATAGATGCGAGTTCGAAGCTCACACTGTCGAAGTGATAAAAATATCGTTACAGAAGCCTCCTTGATCGGGGAAGAGGCGTAAAGGTGAACCCCGCGATAACCGTCCACATTCACGGTCGCGCCTGTTAACGTAACTTCACGGCACTAATGTAGAGCCGGCATTAGATTGCATCGTCACTAATTTAAAGCAGGTGTGATAACTGTCAAGCCCTAATATCATGTTAATATTATAGAGAAAGTTTGAATGTGTGTAAGTGCCATTTTCACGCCGCTTAGACAAAAGAGATTTGATTGAAGTTTAGAATTGAGCTTTATTAACACATCTTTTATCCTTGAAAAATCCATGGTTTTTGCGGAATTGTGAAATACCGAATTTCACGCTGACGAAAATGTAAATAAAGTAAGGCGCTTTGTAAAAAATAAAAGCCATAATTACGCATCAGATACAAAACGCATAGGATGGGACACCGGATACAGATTACGAACAAAAAGAGAGTTGATATGGTGACAGCGACCCTCCCTGCGGCTACCCTTTATCGTACGCTGGACTAACTCGGTATGGCGGTGCTGGAATAGACATTTTGGAAATCGCAACATCCTGACATGAAAAGGGTTTAAGCCGGAGTAGCTCAATGGTTTAGAGCGAAACCTTTAAGTTCACTTTAATAGTTCTTTGCAACGTTAAACTAATACTTTACTTTGTTAAAGAAATATATTATATTTATTATTATTAAACTTAATCTTATCATAGACAAGTGGACGCCCCCGTGAAATTAGTTTTTCAGAAGTCCCATAGGAACCATTATAAAATCATCATCATCATAATCATCATATCAGCCGATGGACGTCCACTGCAGGACAAAGCTCTTTTGTAGGAACTTTCAAACATCACAATCCTAAGCCGCCTGCATCCAGCGAATCCAACTCGCTTGATGTCGTCAGTCCACCTGGTGGGGGGTCGACCAACACTGTGCTTTGTAGTGCGGGTTCGCCATTCCAGCACCTTGGGACTCCAACGTCCATCGGCTCTTCGAATTGCGCCCCGAAAATGTGCCCCGCCCATTACCACTTCAGCTTCGCGACAAGTCGACCTATGTCGATGAATTTGGTTCTTCTGCGGATCATTTCTGATTCGATCACGCAAGGATACTCCAAGCATAGCTTGTTCCATCGCCCGCTGTGTGACTCTGAGCCTTCTTACGAGGCGCATAGTTTTAGAATTATCTATACTAATATTACAAAGCGGAAGAGTTTGTTTGTTTGTTTGATTGAAAGCGCTAATCTCAGGAACTACTAGTCCGATTTGAAAAAAATTCTCAGTATTAGATAGCCCATTTATCGAGGAAGGCTTTATGCCATATATTATTCCCGTATTCCTACGGGAATCACGCGGGTGAAACCGCGCGGCGTCAGCTAGTAAAATAATAATAATGATATCCGGGATGAAAAGTAGGCTATACGAGTATGTTGCTAATTAACCTCCTTTATCTTCCAGTGAAAGTTCCAGTAAAATCGTTCTAGAGATTGACTAGGACAAACAGACAGACAAACAAAAATTTTAACACAGCTCGATACTTATAAACACTGGAGAATACACAGTAAACACAGATAGATAGATAGTGGATGAATTGTGATGCGTATTTTTTCTTTGAAAGCTGATGCGATTATGATGTTTCTAAGCTCTATATATTTTCTCCTTGTCCTTGACAACCTCCTCCTCCTTGACTCTCCTTCCTTGACTACAATCTCACCAAATGGTAAGTGATGATGCAATCTAAGATGGAAGCGGGCTAGGAGGAGTATGAAAATCCTCACCCCTTGCGGTTTCTGCACGACATCGTATCGGAACACTAAATCAAGTGGCAGTACGTCGTTGCCAGTAGGGTTGTAACTAGCCACGGCCTAAGCCTCCCACCAGTCAGACCAGGACCAATAAAGAATACCTCAATCGGCCCAGCCGGGGATCGAAACCAGGACCTCTGTCTTGTAAATCCACCGCGCATACCACTGCGCCACGGAAGCCGTCAAACAATGTAACAATTAGGTTTACTTAGCAACGTCTAAAGGCTGTTTCAAACGTGAGTGACGTCACAGTGTTTTTATTATGAAGCAAGTAATGCCGGACATAACTTGTGAACAAAAACAAAGTTGATATTTAGTGACAGAGGCCCTCTCCGGGCCTTTATTGTGCCTCTGCTGAATACAGAGCGGTCCGACCGCAGTTGGCTGCACAAACTTAACAACACTGGAATAGACATTTCGAATATACCAACATGATAACGTGAAATGGGTAACATAACAAAAAAACTTATTTTTTTCGAACTGTGTTTGCTTGTACGTTCGAAGTTTGATATATAAACACGCTCAAACTAATGTAGCGCTATTCCATAAAGATGTTTTTATAGTTCTAATCTGAGAATTTCAAATACAATACTTTCTTTCTCTATCTCTCGGCGTCGGAAAAAGAGATAGAGATGAATTTGATGTTCACACTGTCGAATTATAAGAACTTCACTAAACGGATTTGGTCACACGTTGGATATCTATATCTACTAACTAGCAGACGCCGCGCGGTTTCACCCGCATGATAAAATAATCTATACTTATAATAAAACTGGTCGAATTCTATACATTTATTCGCAATTTGAGATTATACTTATACCATTTGTAACACCAAACGTTACCGTGGCATAGAGTACTACAAGCGCCATCTAGAATCTAGAATTTATACTACGAAATTTGTACATTTTGTACATTGAAGATATTTTGAAAATTTATGTTGGGGGCATAATCGATACTAAAGCTTAAAATATTTTTATAAATCATAAAAATATTTAGGATACATGAGAGCATATTCAATGCAAACAAACAAACCAACATACAATCATTAGTATATATAATAAAAAGAGGTAAAGTTTGTGAGTGTGAAGGGGGTAAAGTCGGTAGAAATCGCGGGGCGTCTGTTATAATATTAAACGATTCTAATTCAAGTAAGGAATTAGAATAGTAAATGAATTCTTTTATAATAAAATTAAAAAATACAAATAAATATTTTTTTTTACTTTGTTACTCTGAACGTTATCCAGGTAAAGTTATCACGAATTTACCGATAACCTGATTATTGGAAAGGTTCTGGGTAGATTCTGAGTGCGGAATCGTTGGGTTTTCGTCGAGGATCGCAAAGTACCTAAATCGATTATTTTGGGTCATTATGTTTCTCTTTAATATAAAAAAAATAAAAGATGATGCTGTGCCAAATAGGCTCATAAAGTTAATTTTATTTGTTGGAGTTTACTCCTTAAGAATTGATTTCTCATATATACATATATAGCATTACTAGTATGAAAATATGGGCAGTAAAATTCGATAACGAATGACATGGCGTTACGTTTTTGTGCACAACCTATTCTGCGCACCTTTCACCGTGCGGTGCCGCACCCACGCTAAAGCACGCCCGCACACTTGTGATTTTGGCGGGCGCGCACACCGCGGCGTGCTGCTCCTCGGTTGCGCACCTTTCAATTTTCATGCGTGGGTATCGAGACGTACATAGTGTATGCTGCGTGGCAACATACACCTATTTAGACAGTCGATGTAAAAGAATCAACTCCATTCGTGCTTCGCAGCTGATTTCGCACACTTTTTTTTGGCACCGGCTTCAAACCGATAAATAGAAAAGTACGATACCTCTTTCAAACAAAAAAATAATTTTTAATTTTTTTTGTTATTATTACAAAATAAATAACAAAGTTATGGGGAAACAACCATTAAAAAAAACGTAGCCGTCGAATTCGGAACCTTTTTTTTTCGAGATGTCATTTAAAATATACATTTTCATTGATATTATGTCTTTATAAATCTCAGTCTCTCGGAATAAGTCCAACTAGTTTTCATCTTGAAATCATAGAGCTTATGCATACAGCGCAGCAGTCCTTTGTTTTGAAACTTGTTGATTAAATTCTACAAAATGTATCAATTAATGAAATCTATAATATCACCAATAATTTGATTGTTTCTGTAACTAGCTCAATGTTTTTATCTCGCAAGGAAAAATACACATCGTGTTAGAACAATAGCAACTAGTTTACACAATAATATTACGATAGCAGTGTTTATAAAATTTCCCAAGGGGCTAAAATATTATTTTCTATTTGTATTTAGCTGGACGTACTGTGATATAGAAAATAAATTAACTTAATAAAATACACATAATTGTTTGCATTGCTTGTAAAATAGTGTTTTTGAAGTAATAATGGACGCATCAAGATTATAGCCCCCAAGTAGGCCTAACATGCGCCCCCCGACATAAAGGACTTGGCCGGAATTCGTATAGAGCTATGCCCTATAAAAATATGCATGTACATTAACATGTAGTGCCCCATTCATTAGAACATACATGTTAACATTATGATGTTAGGGCAGAATCCAGCCATGTCATTTTGTAAAGAAAAAAATACATAGTTGACCACTGGCGGCCGAGCAGGATATATCGTTCTCTCTTTCGTCCTATCGTAACGATATTTCCGGTTTAGCGCTATTGGTCGACAATGTGTTATTTTTTCTTCACGAGATATATCGTAAGACATATGTAGGGTCTACTGATGGTAGTTACAGAACCCGGTGTAAAACCACCAAATAAACAGAACCTGATACTCACCAAGTTTGCTAGAAACACGCCCTAAAATCAATCAGAGGCGAAGGTGATAAGCCTCTCATCATCATCATATCAGCTTCTGAACGTCCACTGCATAGGCCTTTTGTAGGGACTTCCCAGCCCATTGCCATTTCAGCTGAACAACTCGTTGAGCTATGTAAGTGACTTTGGATTTGTGCAGATTTTCTCATTTCCGTTAACCTTACATACTTCCCGATCAGGACTGCAGGCCATCCTTGAGATCGGTACTCAGCAATGCTGTTTGGCGACAAAAATGAGTATAATATACAAAAAGTTGATATATCCTCAAAGATATAGGGTTCTGATGACGAACTTTTTTTCGAGATTTAGTGACAAGTAATGCACGAGAGGCATATTAATTAAAGGTGTTAATTAGTTGTCCTAATTATAACAAAGTCATATTCAGTCAAAGTCGATTATAAATACAAGTCACTGCGTCATCGGGGTCGTCGAAATGTAAAATCTTTAACTGGCTGATTGTAATTCACGTCAGTGCCACATCCGACCAATTTAGTTCCACGAAAGGCCTTTCTCTTCTATTATTTTCATTAACAAGCTTGCGCGTGACCGAAATAAAGTGGCCTTTGACGGAGCCAACGGTTTTTGACTGATTTTTTCAGGCGAACATTGCTAAGGAATCGGCCGGGCGGATTACGGTCAAATCTTTGCCGTTATTTTCTCTCTGGAATTCCTTTACTGCGGATTGAAAGGGAATGTTTTTGTATCTGAATTTTATTCAAGGAAATAAACGAATGGAATCGCGTAATGGTTAGTTTACACGGATATTTTTTGTTGATTGCAGATTGTGTATATATTTATAGCTATAAGTAAAGACCATGTAGATGCTGAAGACGCATGTAGATGTGACCTGTTGATGTAAGATCCAGCATTAGAAATATATAGGTACCCTCATCTGTTATATATTAGTAATAAGAAAATAAAATATAGATCATATTCACAGTGACACAGTTTGCGATAATAAGTGAATATCACTTCCGTTTGAGCCGTGATAGCCCAGTGGATATTACCTGTGCCTCCGATTCCGGAGGGTATGGGTATATATTCTGGCCCGAGGCATGCACCTCCAACTTTTCAGTTGTGTACATTTTAAGAATTTAAATACCACGTGTTTCATACGGTGAAGGAAAACAACGTGAGGATACAATAGGATGAAATCTGCATACCTACCAGGGAATTTTCTCAATTCTATGCGTGTGTGAAGTCTGCCAATCCGCATTGGGCCAGCGTGGTGGACTATTGGCCTAACCCCTCTCATTCTGAAATGAGACTCGAGCTCAGCAGTGAGCCGAATATGGGTTGATAATGAAAACACAGTAACACTCAGCAGGGCTCGCAAGGAATATGTTCAACGAAGTGCCTTACTGTGTCCATTAACGAGGCGTAGGTTGTAAACCTCATGTCCCTGTTATTACACCGGCACCATGCTTTACGTATCAGCATTGCTGTTTTGCGGTAGAGTTAAGCATGGTTGTAAAAATAATTACAATGGAGTGTTTGATCAAATGCAAATTAGTAACCCTAGGGTTAGAAGAATGAAAATCATTTACTGTAAGGTTTGGAATGCTCGTTGGTTCAGTGGTTAGCTAATGTGGCGATGTCCTAGGTTCAAATCCTTGTATTACTGAGCTTTTATTCCTTATAAGTTCGTTATAAATTGTAAGGTGAATTGTTAAGCCGTTGGTCCGAATCATCATCATAAACATCTGATAGTGACTGTGCTCGTAAAAGAATTCAACATTATCAGCCAAAGCCGGTCAACCCGCATTGGACCAGAAAGATTGGTGAAAGCTAATTAAAAAACCTAATTAAAAATAAAATACAAGCGCACTAAAGTCACCAGGATATTTAAGTATACTATCTATTAGATTATCATTTTTTTTATAAGTGAGGTTATCTAGACCATAAGGCATTATAATATTTTAACTCTACTTAAGCATATCGAAAATTCTACATACATTAATATATATTTACCACATATACAACCCATAACCTGTACTAGGTTACGTCTTGGCCGGGCGTCATATTTCAGATATTTCTTATGCCCATATATTCTGCATATTTATACCTATAACATCCAAGACTCGTAAAATCCAGAGGCAAACTTTTGCGAAACTTGTACCAGCCAACGTTTACTGGATTGGGCTAATAAACCTTCAGTAGGGTCGCTCCCCGGCGAGCCATCGCCTCTTTTCGCATTGTATATTACAAGCCACAAGCAATTTATATGGAAAACGTTTCTAAATGTATCCCCGTTTGATAAGATCAACAACACTTTGCGATCGGGATTTGAATGGTGGAATTCGACGTACATCTCCTGGCGCCTGGGGACCAGTCGCTCGATAGTGCGAGTTCAGTCAGCAATCATTCGCTTTGCATACTAAACGTATTATATTCCCAGTGTACCACTTGTTAGGGATTGAGAGGAATATGTGGAATACTTAAAGCAGTTATTTTTATAGTTATGTCTTTTCGAAAATGATTTTTTTAAAGACAATGTACAAGATAATAAGTTACGGGATTGTTCTTCAACCCAATGGTCGGATTAACTTATAGAGACACGTGCCTCTTGACTTCTATAGTGCCGTTCTGTGCCCGGGACCATGGGGGTGATAACCATCCTCAGTCGAAGTTGAAGTTGAAGAACTCATGAGGGATCGAATAGAGATAGACAGAGAGATAAAGAGAGAGAGTTTTCCTTTAGGTTATTCCTTCAAAGTTATTTAAGCTGTTGATCTTTACCAACCCTATACCAACCCAATAATGTAAATTACCTAAATAAATACTCAAAGAAGAGATAAATGAGCATAGCTGATTAGATATGAGCCAAAAATTTTTGGAAAATGGATCCCTATGCCTACATCTCGGGTATAATTTTTTTTTCGGCACATAATCTATGCCAGAAATCTGTAAGAAATCAATATCATCTTCATCATTGTCAGTACATTTATTTAGTCCACTTATTGCAGAGCCCGAACCTCCTCTCATATAGTAGAAAAGGGAGGTTAGTTGGCTTAGGCTGAGAGTCTTTCATTCCTGTGGCTCAATCATTAGGTGACGAGTTGGAACACCGTAGGATTTTAGTCAGTTGAAGCCTAACATAACCTTACCTCCTCGTAGTGAGAGGATATCTATGAGGATTTCCCCACGTAAAAGGGTGATAGTCTCTATAGAATATAGTATTTTAATGATAATGACAGAGACTGACGTCAGCAGTAGTTTAACCCAGAGCCTTACGACTCTATGTAAGCCTCTGGGTCAAAATACAGATCCAATTCCTGGCTTTAACTAAAAGTTTTCAGGGACAAAATCTCTATAATATTATTTTTATACCTTCACCCAAGATTAAACCATTATGATCTATTGTAGTCTAATGACGCAGTTTTCGTAAAATAATATCAGTATTTTTATTTACCAAAAATCTTTTTTTTATACCAACCGTATTAACTGAAAAAGGTTTGACAACATAAAGTTATTTTGATATAGTCTGGTGACTTTACGATGTTTTTCGTTTCAGCATTTTTAGTAGGTACTCAAATAAATAAAGGCTTCATTGGTATACAATGTAATATACTTAACAGTTGTTTTTTTATATCAATAATATTTGCTTCGAACTACTAAATTCGGTTTCTTGAACTAGTATTGATTGTATTCTAGCATTATATATTTCACATCAATGAACCATAGCTGATAAGATGCCCCAAAATAATCTCTACTTGTGAAAACAATATCAAAATCTATTTATTTGTAAGAAGTATTATTGGATTGGCTTATTCAGTCTCCATCCAAATTTGTAAATATTTTTTGTAAATAATAAAAAATGTTTATCGAAAGGCAAACAACTTAAATTGACTAAATCAGTTTTCTATTTACTTATACGGGTTATTTTTATTAGAGATACGGTTTCACAAACAGACACACAATGTAATTCTCTGAACTTGACGGCCTCCTTGGCGCAGTGGTAAGCGCGGTGGATTTACAAGACGGAGGTCCTGGGTTCGATCCCCGGCTGGGCCGATTGAGTTTTTCTTAATTGGTCCAGGTCTGGCTGGTGGGAGGCTTCGGCCGTGGCTAGCTACCACGCCAAGCGATTTAGCGATCCGGTATGATGTCGTGTAGAAACCGAAAGGGGTATGGATTTTCATCCTCCTCCTAACAAGTTAGCCCGCTTCCATCTTAGATTGCATCATCACTTATCATCAGGTGAGATTGTAGTCAAGGGCTAACTTGTAAAGAATAAAAAAAAAACTTCTTGTTTGCATCGTGTCTCAAAAAAAAAGAGTCCTTTTAAAATGTTTTCTCTTTATATCAAGTATCTATGTATAGTGTATTCGGCTTTACATTGTCAGACACAAAACACAATCTTTTGTGTAAAAAAAACAAAGTTAACGCACCGCGTGCAGAACAACTTGAATATATACGAGTATGTATTTCGGGTGACTTCCATATAAAAATGTACTTAACATTTGTTTATCACAACGTATCCTTTTTGGAGCCTGTCACAGCTAAACCTTCTTCATTTTATAAAAGCTAAATTGTCAGCTTATTCTCATAACCATGTAACTATGGAGTTAAGCCCAGAGTTCAGATCTTCAATAATCAAAAACTTAAGAAAACTTAATCTTTGATATTTTTTACGACTACGGGATGTCATTAGGATCCTATAAATCATGTCCAATTGCCAAACTTTGAGAAAACCTTTTGCTAGAGACTGTAAAGATTCATCTATAACGGTGCTTTTAACCAAATTTCAAAAGGAGGAGGTTTTATATTCGGCTACATGTATATTTTTTTTTATGTATGTCCAGCGATATTTTCGTCAATTGTTAGTTTGTTTGCAATTATATCATGAGAAATTATGTCTCCAGTTGCCGTTTTGTGGCAATCCTTCGCTAGACCTTTAATGTATGATTTTTATTAGTTTTTGTAATGGTTTTCGTCTAGCTAAGTAACTGTCGACTAGGTACAAGTTCTCTCCTATTATGCCGAGGAATATGTTAAAAAGATACGCTTTATACATAGAAGGTAGAGTCTGAAACCTTACAAATTGCTTAGTCCGAAAATTACTACGATCCAAGCTACTTAATTGTTAACTGTGCTTATTTAACAATAATGTAGCTTGGATGTTTGGCATGAGCTGACAAACTGACAGTTTCTATAAAATGAGGAATATCTGACTGTCACAAGCTCTCGCTTTATTATGTTCTCCGAAAAAATACGAACGTGACAAATAACGACCGAGTCGAGAGTGTTCACCGTTTTGATGGAGGCTAAAGAGCCCCAATCATCAGACCTGCTCGTATCGCGACTGCAAATGAGAGCCTTTTCAAAACTACCCGCCGCACAATACAAAACACGACAAGTAATACAAAAAACTATCCACGCAACTATAGCTCTTTTTAACTTTAGCATAATGTTGATAATTGCGTGTACATATTTAGAATACAGTTTATACGTATTCCGCTTACCCTTTTTTAAGGGATGCTCGTTACATCAGTGTAGATCATTGAAATATGCTAAGGGCCTGCGGCTCGGAGATTTTGAACAAAAAAGGGGCTTTCGAAACACGTCCTGTCAAAACAAATCAACAATCCTTTTATAACGTGGGTTTATTTTTATAGTACCTACTATAAGTAAGCTTTTGCTTGATATGAAAAATGTTTTCGTAATACGGGTTAATAAATCTCGACTCATGGGTGACTTTGAAGAGAATTGTAGCGCTTCTATGTAAATGTTTTTTATCTCGTGAGTTACGTTTCGTCTCTATCTATATCTCTGTATTAATTGTATTATGTTAGAAATAGAGAGATAGAGACGAATGCGAGACTCGCACTGTCGAGTTGTAAATCATTTTTACACAGATAACACAGAAAACGCTGACGCTTTAGCACTAGCGTCCTTGTACTGTGACGTTTGTAAACTTTCATGTATTGTATGAAAAATACTTGGAATGGTTGTAGATTCCCTCCCAAGTCCGTCTTCCGAGAATGAAATCGGGGTAAAACGTGTGTAGAGGATTTTCTGTTAGATCTGGGTGACGTTGTTTCTTTGTTTTTTGTCAGTTTTTTATGGATAATTGTAAAATGTCACTATTTTTAACCGACGAAAACAGAGAAGATTCGACGTGTATATATTTTTTATGTATGACTTCTCACTGAATAGTCTGATATTAATATATTTTTTTTATATGAAAAAAATAATGGTTCAGTACTTTTAACTTCTAATGACTTCCTGTGGTCCTCGGTTTTACTCGAGAATTACGATTAAGATAATGGTAATTTAAAATAAACATTAATTATAATAATAAACATTAAATAATGGTAATTTAAAATAAAAATTAATTTAGACACTAAAAAATATATTGACTGCAATTTTTTTGTGAAGAAAAAATATATTTATAAAATATATTAATATATATTTATATATTTATATTATTTATAAAATATATTTATATATTTATTTAAAAATATATTTATTCATAAAGTTATACAGTATGTTTATTCTTCAAAAATACTCGTTTTTTTAATTCCTCGATTTCTTATCCAAAAATAAAGTAAAAGCAATTCAATAACATAGAGATTTAGTACATAATATACATATCTTATGTATTATTCTTAAGCGTCTATAAAAAATATGTCACACATACAAAATAATATATTAAATACAAAAAAAGAGACACCAAGATAAACATGATACCTACACTGGGAACACAACATTTTCTATTATAAAATTCAGGCATGCGGTAAACACTCGAGATTACACCTTATTACCTTGCACTCAAGGTAAGAAATTGTTTAACACGGTTGTTTTATTGCACCCGCTCAGGTATAATACACCTCGCATTACATTATTGTAAACTGGGGCGTGAAAACTTTTGTTTGCCGTGATGCTTTTTGTTTAGCGGTTCATCGTTATAATAAAAATATTATATAAAATGTTAGTGAGGAAATAATACAATTTTTGTATTATAAGAATAAGGAATATCTTCAGAGGAAACAAAGATACAACATTAACGAAAAGTCCAAAAAGATTTTCATGTAACACGAGGCCAAGGCTTTCCTTGCATTGTCCAAAGATTTTACCTTTACACACCCCTAAACTTATAATGTTCTGTGTGAAGCTAGTCTTTCTTCTAGTTAAAAAAAGCAAAATGTAGGTAGAAAAATCAAAATTATCAGCCCATTTTAAGGGCCCACTAAAGGGCCTCCCTCCATAAAGGACATGAAAGTTTGACCCACCACGTTACTCTAATGCGGAATGGCGGCTTGTTATACCTATGAATTTGACATAAGATAAAATTGCATTTGCTTAATTTAATTTACTGTAATAATGTTCTAAAATGGTTGTAACGCTACAGAAAATATTATAGATTAAGTTATTTTTTTAAGTTTAGAAGTTATTTTTTTAAGTTATTTTTGAAGTTATTTTTTTAAGATTTCAGATGGACACCAACGATAAATCTTTGTGATTTTTGTCAGAGTAATTTACTTTTTAAGTAAAATTTGCATTTATCTATATATAATAATAATAATAATAATAATAATAATAATAATAATTTATTTATTCATCAGAAAGCAGGTTTACAAAGATTACTTAAATATAATAAGACCCTGATACTCTCTACCATAATAATTTGGTGTATGAAAAATTTAAATGTATATGACTATGTATAATCCTAATTAAAAATATATAAAAAATAAATTTTAAATTTTAAATATATATAAAAGAAAGTCATGTTAGTTACTCCACTTATAACTCAAGAACGGCTGAACCGATTTAGCTGAAAATTGGCAGGGAGGTAGTTTAGAGCCAGGAGAAGGACATAGGATACTTTATACTTTTTTTTTTGGGGTAGAGGTAGTTGAAAGTTTACATCGAGTTTCACGCGGACGAAGTCGTGGGCGTCCGCTAGTAATTTATAAATGGATAAAGTAATAGAGGTATTATAGTAAATAATAATATTAAACTCAATGTAAATAAACAAATCAAGTAGACTAACGGAAGATACAACAAACGATAGGCGAATTTCATCGAAACATCTGGAATTTCCGACTGTTCCAGCAAGTTCGATTTCAATAACAATATTTTCATGTAAAACAACATTGAATAAAGAGCAAAAGGAATCAAGAGGAAGCCGGTACACCGTTCGACACCTTGTGATACAATCTGAATCCCTGAGGGATTTCTCTTTATTTATGTGGCATCCGATATTTGGGAGAACAGTGAGTCGAGCTCTCATTTTGTTCTTGTTTTATTTGTATGCCTACTTACCAATCCGTTTAGGAGTTTATGTATTTGCAAGCAGTCGCATTTCTTCCCAATTTACTATACGATGCATAATTTTCAATTCATAAATATCATCATTATTCTGCTACTTTTCCACAAGCAGACCTTTTTTAACACGCATACATTAGCTTGACTTGTAACTATGTATGTAAGAAAATCTTGGAATCTTAATTTGATTTACTTTCCGGTCTTTGATTAGGATGAAATTTTGCACACGCTCCGAGTTCTGATGATTAAAAACATGACTAGCTAAAAAACGTCATTACAAATCCAATAAGGCGGCCTCCCCAAGTTGGTGGACTGGCTGTTTGAATTCCAGCTCCATGATATGGATATCAAGTGAAAGGGTTTGCTGACAGGAATACGAAAAAGTAGTCACGTGACTTAAATCCAACATGGCGGACGTCCAAGATGGCGGACAGGCTATTTGAAATGCATCCAGATTATTTGGATCATGCGTGTTTATTAGTTTTTTAAAATATTCATGTTATTTATCTTTAACAAAGAGATGTTGACTTCGTTATTTTAAGATAAAAATGTTTTCAGACTGAATCTGATATTAATAATGATTGTGATCGACGATGACTTAACGTTAGAAATAGAAGATTTCTAAATCTAGACTGCTAATGTAAATTCTTAGAAGATAGAAAAACAATACATTTTGCGCTCCGACTGAGGACGTAGTACCCTTTGCATTTCACTACTAGTACGAGTATGTTATCTTTATTCTGGTTTCATGGTAGGCACGATTTGGGGCAAAAACGATATATATAACGATACAGAATGGTAGTACCTTTTCAAAGTCAGTGGGTTACATCACCGTCTAGAGACATTGCATCGTTTAAATCTATGTATGAGACCGCTAAGAAAATCTTATAGGTCAGAGGATATTCTAGAGAGTCCAGTCTAAAACAACGTCTCTTTTAAACGAACTGACATTTTAAAAGGTAAGCCAGTAATGGAAATGGAGGCTAGAGGTATACTTATTTATTTTCATTTTTGATTTTTGAACTTTTAGCACTTTCTTTAAAATATACACTTACGTATAATAACACCTTATTTCTACTTTAAAAATTTTTACACAGAGATAGGCAGTTTTTAACCAGCATTCCTTCCACAATCTACAGTCACAAAAAAAACTTATTATTAAACAAACCAGTGTAACCCCATGTATTATTATATTTTTACCTTTACAAGTAATTACAGGTATCAATATCACTAATTATAGATATCTATTCAATTTAATACGATTAATCAGTGTTTGTTGCAATCTGCACACGTGCATAGTTTTCATATAAGTACGTTCTATTATGTACTCATTTCGATACCTATATTTTCACCTGCAATCTGTTGTCACAATTAAAAACTTTATTAAACAAACCACTGTAGCCTGAGGTTTTACATTTTTGCCTTTACAAGTAGGTACTGGTATGAATCTCACTGTACACAATTTAATACCCATAGTGTTGGTTGCAATCAGCACACAATTACAGTCACAAATAGAAACTTTTAGAACAAACCAGCTTAGCTTTTAGTTTTCATATAAGTACGTTCTACTATGTATCTCACTTGTACTCATTTTGATACCTATATTGTCAACTGGAATCTGTAGTCACAATTAAAAACTTTATTAAACAAACCAGTCTGTAGCCTGAGGTATTACATTTTTGCCTTTACAAGTTTGGTATTAATCTCACTGTACTGAATTTAATACCCATAGTGTAGGTTGCAATCTGCACACAATTACAGACGCAAATAGAAACTTTAAAAACAAACTAGCTTAGCCCTTAGGTTTCATATAAGTACGTTCTGTTATGTATGTCAGTTGTACTCAATTTGATACCTATATTGTCACCTGCAATCTGTAGTCATAATTAAAATCTTTGTTAAACAATCCAGTCTGTAGCCTGAGGAATTTTGCCTTTACAAGTAGGTATTGGTATGAATCTCACTGTACTGAATTTAATACAAATAGTGTAGGTTGCAATCTGCACACAATTACAGTCGCAAATAGAAACTTTAAAAACAAACCAGCTTAGCCTTTAGTTTTTATATAAGTACGTTCTGTTATGTATGTCAGTTGTACTCATTTTGATACCTATATTGTCAGCTGCAATCTGTAGTCACAATTAAAAACTTTATTAAACAAACCAGTCTGTAGCCTGAGGTATTACATTTTGGCCTTTAAAAGTAGGTACTGGTATGAATCTCACTGTACTCAATTTAATACCCATAGTGTTAGCTGCAATCTGCAGTTGCCACATGCCTCGCACCGCGTTTGAGCTAAGGCTGCGTTTACACGTGTATTTGCTTTGATCCCTGTGTTTACTCCGCGTACACTTGTTTGTAACAAGCGGGATTGCAGCGTCTATCCATTTAATTTAGAATGCATATTTAATTAACAGAAATTAGTTGTTCAACTTTTAGTAAATAGGATGATGTAACACAAATTAAATATTATATTAAACTGTGCCACAAATGCGTGCTCATATTGGTTTGTCTATTAACCATGCTGAATTATCGCATTCGTTTATCGCTTGCTTCAATTTTATTGGATCAATTTCTTTTACGCATATTTCAGTAGACTAAGCTGTGGTATTCATGTGAAGCAAAAATGCCAAATGACAAATTATTTTTCGATTAATAGAGAGTATTAGGGGGTTGAGTTGTACACTCACAAAGATTTTTTTAAAGCAAAAATGTTAAATTACACACATCTTAAAGTCCTACCCGGAGAATTCACTTTTAATACAGACGTCTTGCGCTTCTCTCGCTTTTTTTTATTTTTTACAAAAAAGCGTCAAAATATATCAAAAGCATTGATTAATTCACTATTTTTCGGTCTTACAATAATACTTGTACAAGTGTTAAAGTTCACTTGAAAAAGAGAGATTTATAAAAAAAATACTTTTCAGGTACATAAAATACATAACAAAGGTATGACAAATGAATACAGTGTGTACACGGCCTTACGACCAAAAGTGGTTCAATATATGGTCTCGGCAGGGTTCCAAACCGGATATGAATGCCCCGGTGTCAAATAATGAATATCAAGAGCTTTTTGTAAAGTCCAATCAATATTTTATTGACAACGTAGATAGATCTATTTGGCCCAAATACGAAAATGGCTTTAAAACTATAAAGTATAACAAAAAACTAGCTATCTTTTTCTTGCTAGTCTCAAGTTATATATTTTAAAATAGAACACAGGCTATCGGTTCTATGTAAACCACAATTTGTTACGGAGTTTTCAAAATTTTACCCCACTGATATTATACCAGGGTGTAATAACTTGAATTTTTGTGCAGATTTATTCAGAATAAACATCTTTATTTACTTTCTACAGATGTATGGCTGAAATAAAGCCCGATTTGTCCAGCTAATGCGTTCGTGAGTAAAGAACATGGCCCCCTTTTGTTCTACTAAATCTCTTATTTGAACCCTGTAGCGTTCAGTATAAATTAAAATGAACTCCAAACGTTGATAAGGGTCAGATAATTAAGGCGGGAACATACTTTTAAAGCAATACGACGCGTTGGCATAGCATTTATTTGACTTGTTCTGTCAGCATGTGTAGGTGAAATTTTTTAAGCTAAATTAGAATTAGTTCCTACTGTTTAATTGAAGTCCAATTTGGACTTGCTTATCTTTGATAAAATAATATAGCACTACTCAGTTGATGTATTGATGAAGTTTGAACTTTTTGGTTTTAGTAAATGCAAAATTGTAAGAGTATGAAAGCTTTTTCAAATTCGTTTATCCATACTTAAAATAAATCTGTAGTGAGGTCAATTCTGTACATGAAATATATTTCCAAAGTAACTATCAGGGGGTGATTAGTGATCGATACTGATGCCAAAATGCAATCAGTAAATTTTTTGTCTGTCTGTCTGTATGTTTGTTATAGAAACAAAAACTACTCGACGGATTTTAACAAAACTTGGTACAATTATTCTTTATACTCCTGGGCAGGTTATAGTATACTTTTCATCATGCTACGATCAATAAAAGAACACCAGTGAAGAGAAATGTTGGGAAAACGGGAGAAGTTACTCAATTTTTACAGCGATACTACTGTAAGGGCTGGATTAAATAGACTTAAAAGCGGACGAAGTCATGGGCGTCCGTTACTTTGATATAGAATACTGTAAAATTTTAAGTGTAATCGATAAATATTCTTTATATAAATAGCTCTACGCTCAATAAATAAAATTTATAAAATATAAATTATATAGTAACAAAGTAAAATAATAAGTATTACATATAAAGTTTTACATATATTTAGGTAACATAACTTAAAAACTGACTACTTATATAGGATTTTCAATAGATTAGTTAATAAAATTATGAGTAGGTACAATTTTATTTGGGTCTGCAAATCTTATTTTGCGTTTTACGCGATTACGCTGCGTGTTATAATTATGTCTCCACCCTAAAACATTAAACGCCTGAGCTAATATTTCTGTTTTAATTACGCTTTCATTGCGTTACACCCTTTCAGATTTATTTGTAACAAGATGAAGATATTTCGGACTTGTTTTATTCAAAGGAAAATAAATGTAAAGAACATTTTGCATTAAATACGTTGCTTTATTGAATGTGATTTATGGAAAATGTTGTTTATTTTCAAAGTTGTTTTCATTAATATTTTACGGCCTTCATACTTACTGCGTGATATTCCGGCTTGAATATCCGGATAGATTGGCTGAATCTGAGAATTAATTCATAATTTACTTTAATTATTTTATTCACACTGTAGTTTATAGTTGAAATTGTGTGTCTATGTTTTGGGTATCTGTGGTTGCTGTGTGATCAATGACTTATATTTACAACTAGCCGACGCAACGCGGTTTCTCGTTCTAAGAATACGGGTATAAAATAAAGCCTATCAACGTGGCTTTCTAGAGATAAAAGAGTTATCAAAATTGGTTCAGTTGATCGAGAGATTACCTCCTACAACATCACAATTTTGCATTTCATCGGCCATTTTTTAGGGACTTTCAAACATTACGATCCTGAGCCGCCTGCATCCAGCGAATCCCTGCGACTCGCTTGATGTCGTCAATCTACCTGTTCAGTCGACCAGCACTGCGCTTTCTAGTGCGGGGTCGTCATTCCAGCACCTTGGAACTCCAACGTCCATCGGCTCTTCGAACGTCCACAAACTTTTATCTCTTTAAAATCGAAGTTTAAGTTTTAAGTGAAGATATCACCTGATAAGATATGAATGGAATAAAAATGCTTAGATATACGTTATGCATTTTGTTTTAAGGATTCCTAAATTTTAAGGATCAGGGAAACCAGATTGCATAATTTTTGACACAGTTTTTTTCACAGTTTAACACATCTTCACTAAATACTTTTAGCTTTAAAATTTTCGTATAGGAAACCCGATGATACTCGTATCTAAACAACCGTTAAAAATACGAACATCTATCTTTCTGTACATAAAAATTGATAACCCAATATTTGTATGGGCGCAAGATGCCTGAGCAAATGTTCCGATGTTGTCATATTTCCTTCGCCCACATTATACGTCGACCCTTCACCCGGCTGCCTACTTTAGATATGGAGGTTTTATTAATATCTATACTCATATTATAAAGCGGAAGCGTCTGTATGTTTGTATGTTTAATCACGTTAATCTCTGGTTCCTCTCGTTGGTCCAGTGGGGTACCACGAAGTCTTGGGTTCAATCCTAGGTCATGCTATAAAATACTGAATTTTATTTTTCTAAGAAATTGCAGTGTGAATTCTCAGTCCAGAGTAAGGAAGTTGGTGGTGTAATAGCCCCGAGCCTTGGAGAGCACGTTAAACGTAGGCGTCCACTTATCCGCATTGAATTAAACAGATTTTTAATTTTACGGTAGATAAAATCCATTCGATGTGCGATGTGGATCAGTGGACGCACTAGTATGACTTTATCTACAAAGAATACTAAAATCCGTTTGATGCGATGCGTCCAATGCATTGATGTGAATCAGTGGACGCCTAACATAAGTCATCGGTGCCATTATTATTGTTAACTGAAAGTTATGGTAAACGCCACGTTCACAAAATATACGGCAGGTGTTTTTAACGTATATGTTTCAACTTCATACAACACATACATCAACATTTTCGTATTAACGTCGTGTGAACCATTCTACGGACAACGTTTATGCATGCCACTATTTATTCGTTGAGACCTTATATTAAAAAATTAGCTGACACCGAGCGGTTTCACTCGCTTGGTTCCTGTTCACGTAGGAATATGTGGATAATTTATCAAACTTGACCAGCAATTCCTGTGATTAGCGCGTTCAATCAAACAAGCTTCAGCTTTATAATATTAGTTTAGATGCGCAGGACAATGCAGTTTTAGTTTTCTGATTGTGTAAGTGCCGTAGGCTCCTTAAGTAAGTAGATAGGCGGAACGACTCTCTAAGGGCGTCTTATCTGAGACTCGGTGAATCTGGGATTACAAGAGCGAAATCCACCAACCCGCTTAGAAACAATGTAGTGGGTCTAACCATATATCCTTTACTTATGTAGTAAGCCTGGCTCTATAGTGGACAGTTGTAATCGTAATCATTATCAACCCATATTCACTCACTGCTGAGCTCCAGTCTCCTCTCAGAATGAGAGCGGTTACTCCGATAGCAGACCACGCTGGCCCAATGTGGATTGACAGACTTCACACACGCAGAGAATTAAGAAAATTATCTGTTATGCAAGATACCTCACGATGTTTTTCTTCGGAGTTTTATTAATTTCTTAAAATGCACACAACTGAAAAGTTGGAGGTGCATGTCTCGGACCGGATTTGATACACCCTTCGGAATTGGAGGCAAAGATCATATCCACTGGGCTATCACGGCTCGTATTCAATAATCTTAGAGACAGTTGAAATGGTTAATCCTACTAATATCATAAGCGCGAAAGCTTGTATGGATGTTTGTTTGAATGTTTGTTACTCTTTCACGCCTCGATTACTAAACTAAATTAGTTGAAATTTGGTATTGAGATATATTATAGCACGGATAAACATAGGCTACTTTTTATCCCGGAAAAATTCATGGTTTTTTTTTTTTTTTTTTTTTTTTTTTTTTTTTTTTTTTTAATTTATTTGGGTTAACAAACAGTAAACGATAAGATTACAATTCAAAAAATTACTGACATTAAGACTAAATCGTTAACCTACACCGTTAACCACAGATTATGGTTCCCGAGGGATTTATGAAAAACTAAATTCCACGCAGTCTAAGTCGCGGGCGTCCGCTAGTCATTAATAATTATGTTATTTTTTTATAAACAAAATTATCTAAGAGTGAATTTATATTTCTTAATATAGTATTCCGAGAAAAAGAACACTGAACAAGATCGGGCCTAAGAAGCTTAAAATACTTAGGTTCACTTTTTCCTTACAGATTTCCTTTTTTATTGTAGCGTAAATAAATTATGCTAAAAGATGCTCAAGTGAAATCCCGGGAGTATTCATTTCATGACTAGGAATTAATTTGTCGGAATTCCACTTTATAATACTCTTGTTGACTTATTGTTCGGCCCTTTTCTGCGAGGGAAAAAGTAGGTTTTGTGAACATGGCTGGTTTACTTTGCTTTAAAATATCCTAACGAATGTTTTCTTTTATATTGTTACTAGCTGACCCGGTAAACGTTGTTCTTTCATACAAAAATACTGGAATCGCGATTAAAAATGGAAGGGGTAGGAGGGTGGAAAACAGTTTAAAATCGGTCGAATCGTTTTGGACGATTGCGACAGTGTGACTCAATATTTATAAATATTAGAAGAAAAGGAAGAAAATTAGAGCACTTTAAATAAATAAATAATAAATAAATTATTTTTATTTTATTTATTTATTATCATATTTCAACACCAATACAAATTAAAACTAAGAATTACACAGTATATTAAATTTAAATTTATAATAAATAAAATAATTATAACAAATACACACCATCTAATTGTTTACCGAGAGGCAAGGTACAAGGTATGTAATGTATTACTTGCCAAAGTTCTAGGCGATGATCATCATCATCTCCTTACCCTTATCCCACTTAAGTGGGGTCGGAAAAATATGTCCATCTTTTCCATTCGTTTCTATTACTCGTCAACTCATCATCCACTCCTTTTACACACATGTCCTCTTTCACACAATCCAACCATCTCTTCTTTGGCCTTCCTCTCCTCTTATGACCTTCCACTTGCACATTCAACATTTTTCTAGTAATATGACTTTCCTCTCTACGCATTACATGTCCATACCAAGCTAACCTTCTACTCCTCAATTTTTCTGTCACTGGCGCCACCTTCAGACTTCCTCTTATATACTCATTCCTTATTTTATCTATTCTTGTCACACCACACATCCATCTCAACATACGCATTTCGTTCACATGCATTCGTTTACTATCCATCCCTTTCACCGCCCAACATTCTGATCCATACAGCACGACAGGTCTTACAACCGTTTTGTATATTTTACCCTTAAGTCTAAGAGGCATTCGCGGGTCACATAGTACACCTGAGACCTGTCGCCATTTCATCCATCCCGCATTCATTCTACTTTTTACATCTCGGTCCACATTGCCATCGTTTTGAAAAAGCGACCCGAGGTACCGAAAATCGGAGCAAGCTACAGGGAGGGTTACATCATTTAAGGCAATTTTGGAAGATTGAGATGTACCGCCAAAGTCCAAGAATAAGTATTCAGTTTTCGTTTGACTGATTCGTAGACCAACACTTTCCAATTTCTCCTGCCATTTTCCCAGTCTGCTCTGTACCTCAGATGCGTTTTCTCCGACAAGTACAATATCATCGGCGAACAGCATACACCAAGGTGCTTCTTCCTGTATGTCTGATGTCAGAGCATCCATTACTAGGAGAAACAAATAGGGGCTTAAAGCCGATCCTTGGTGTAAGCCCACCTCCACTTGAAACTTGTCAGTAACAAAGTTCTAGGCGATGATGTTAGAAGAAATAAGAGGTAGATAGGTTACATAAACTACATTCGATGTTTACAACTGGCACACAAAACTTATTTCAGCGGCGTTGTCAACTGACGGTGCAGCGACCGAACTCAGGTTTGCTAATTAGCATAGTTTTAACGTGTCACTTGCTGTCCGCGTATAACCTATCTACCTCTTTCTTCTTCTAACATCATTGGCTCTAGGTCGACGGAAAGTACTGGTTCCTGTAATGTAGTTACTTGGATAATAAAGCAAGATCGACGCGCGAACGCGTCATCAGGCGGCGATCATTTTTGCAATAAAGGAATTTACGTAATAACGGTGATTAGTGTTTATTCCAGTGTCTAGATACTAAAGTTCATGGTTTAAATAATCGAAATATATGTTTTTCGTGGCATAAACTGCTGTATGTTTTTCGTTAACACAGAAGTTTGATTTTACAGGTTCAACAGATTGTAGAAAGTGGTGTTAATTTCAACTCATACGTCCATGCGTTTCCAAATTAAAAAGTCATGCCCATCAAAGTTATAACCAGTCGACGGTATCAATAGATAGACAATAAAGTGAAGTTTCTAGTTTTCCATTCAAGGTACGGAATCCAAAAAAAGTTTTTATAATATAAAGTGTTTCTCATTTTAGAGGTTCAAGTTAATATTATACTATAAACACAAGTCGTATACAATATCCCGAGAGCTGAGCATTGTTACCAAAGGTTTATCAACTCAGTCAAAGGTACACAAAGCCGTCGCATAATAGCCTTTACATACATAGCATTAAAACTATACACACAGCCGATATTAATGGAAGCTTCTATGTCTTAGATTAAACCACAGCCATACTCTAGATGCAGCCTGATTGAGCAATTAATATGTGCCAAGAGCCTGCCAGATTGGTTTGCTTGAACCATGCTATGACGTCATTCAGTGCTTACCTACCATCAAGTTTGCCATTACGACAAATATATCATTGGCCTAGATTAAGCTTCGATATCTTCGTGTAATGGCCGGATTTGAATCCTTAAAGCCCAAGGTTCGATGACGATGAATCAATAAAACATTCTCACCACAGCATAAATGTTGAAACAGTGGAACTGTTTACACAAAAGTTAAGTAGTTATGTCTAATTATTATTATTTAAACTTTGGATTTTAATAAATAAAAGCAAACTGAATTTTCGTCAAGAAAAATAACACAGGATTACGAATCCCTAGGTGGGATCCTTCATGTGTGAATATATTGAAGGATGGATGGATAAACCAGTAATTAAAAAAATAAAAACCGGACGGTCTAACCTGCTCGCATTTAATCATCTAATTATTAATTAACGTTTAATGAATAACGTTTTTCTAAATGTAGGTTTTTTAAAATGGCCATGTTAAGCTATTTTGAAATCCTCTTGATGAGCCCTTGAATTTGATACCCATGTCGCAGCTTTTTACCCTTCTTGCAGTCGGGTAAAAAGCTTGATAATAATGTACTGGGCTGATTGATACAGTATCATGTACTTATAATACAGTAGGGGTTCCCTACTACTAATTAATCAACGTAGTTGCTATGTAAAATGTATTTGATATTAATATCAACTCTGCAATGGGTTGTGGGGTGCGCGATTAATATTGACGCCGACCGCAAGATGTTGTGTTAATGAATCGATCCAATTAGTGGGCTTAAATCACATCCCGGCAATATCGCGCGATGGCAGTTTAAAGTATAGTTATATAAACCACGTTGTATTCAAGTGGGTTATTGTTCGTCTTCTATCTTCAACTAGTGTTTACTTCCTTTATGTTTTCTTTTTCAAGTTAACTCCCACTTGAAATTGGATCTAACACTTGAAAGAGTAAGCAGATAGCCCACCTGATGATTGTCCTAATAGTTGATGTAATAAGAAAATAATTAATTTAATGATAAGCTTAAAATATTACCTAATAGAGCAACACTTCGTAATTCATCCTTTGCCGTGTAAGTAACCTATGCGTTTTTGACAGCCTCCGTGGCGTAGTCGTGCGCGGTGGATTTACAAGACGGAGGTCCTGGGTTCGATCCCCGGCTGGACCGATTGATGTTTTCTTAATTGGTTAAAAGTTAGTTAGTTTATAAAAAAAAACTACTGTAACTTGAATTACAAAGTATTGGTTTTATAGTGCTCATTCGATTTATACGTACTGCCATAATTATTTATACGAATTATAAATACACTGGACTGTATGTATTCATACTTGAGGATATGTAGGCGGGGCCTACATATCCCCTTGCTTTTTGTATTGCTAAAGCGTCAGCTTTAGCGTTTAATGTTCTGTGCGCACTCCAATAGTAGCTCTTTGACAGGTGAACTGGGGTGTGATTCCGCTATTTTGTACTCGTCTACTACTATTTTTTATCCCCATATTCTCATGTGAACCGGAACTACGCGAGTAATACCGCGGGACTTCGGCTGTCATGGGGTTTTAAAAATATTTTTAAGCCTTTTTTATCTAAAAAAGAAAAAAATCGGAATGGGTTATACGTCCTTCAATCTCCCCATACAGAGCTCATTCTAAATGCGACCTCATATAAGGGACAAGTTTAATCCGTTCCACGCTCGCAACTGAATCAATGTAGCACTTTGAAAGCTCCTTCCAAACTTTACCATTTGAGACCGTTCGAATGCCGTCCACTAAATTAAGTCCCTGTGTTACCAACCGGGCGCCTGTGCCCATCGAATAGGAGACTCTCATTTGTTTTATAACGACTCCTTCAAACTGGGATTTGTACGGTATTTAAACAGTCCACATCACAGATATAAGAGGTAACTAGATTTATAAAGTGTAATTCTTTGTATTGAAACCAACGTACCCAGGGGCGTGGCCTAAATGGCTGTTTAATATTTAGTGAATAATGAAATATTAGAGTTGAATATTATTTATTCCTTTTGTCACAGAACAAAACAAGACTGCTAGTAAATGCGCGGACACGTTTGCGATGTTCCGCACACCCGGGTGTACGCGGGCCACGCCCCCTTGCCACTTCTATTGCTAAAAGCGTTAGCTTTTAGCGTTGTCTGTTCTGTAGTCCACATACTGTCGGGAGAGATCTATTTATTTTAACGTGACAAAGCTTTATAATTTGATGAAGCTGACTGCCAACTTTTTTTACAAGAAATACAGTACATTCTGGTCTATGAAGATTATTAAACAGTATTTTAGAAAAACGAACATTTTCTTCTGAAAATGCAACCATTCCATCGGTATTTTCTTATGACGTTGTCACGTTCAACTATCGTCAGTAAAGCAACTTTACAGACAACCGATTTTTTTATATATAACAGCTTATTTTCTTAAATAGTAGAACCATGTTTTGTTCTCTGTATAACCCGATAGTATAGAAAGAGAAAATGGAGGTATATTCGAAACTCGTATTTGCGAGTAATTTAAAACATCGTTACAGAATAGCCTGAAATTTCAATATGTCTATTTTCTGTTTATGTGTTAACAAAAACTTGTACAGCTTTCCCTCTATTATTACGCTAGGGCATCATTTCTTTTTCTTCGTTGGGATGTATTGGTATAAATACTGGTATAGCGTTCCAAACCCAATTACTATTGAGATCGGAATTCAGAAGGGGCATTGTCAGAGATTTGTAAGGTTTTCTTCATATTCGACGCTGCATGAATTTATTTGGTTTCTTTTTCATTAATTTCTCAAGGATGTGAGATTGGAATACCTATACTGTAACGTCTCTTTATACATATAAATATACCTATATCCTTTTATGTAAAACTTTTAGTTCAAACTCAAATATAATTTATTTCAAGTACTATTTTCTTCCGCTTTTGTCGGCTTTCTAGGGCCATGATAGCCCAGTGGATGCGACCTCTGCCTTCGCTTTGACGGGCGTAGGTTCAAATCTGATCCGAAGCATGTACCTCCAATTTTTCAGTTGTGTGCATTTTAAGAAATTAAATATCACGTGTCAAACGGTGAAGGAAAACATTGTGAGGAAACCTGCATACCAGAGAGTTTTTTTAATTCTCTACGTGTGTGCAATCTGCTAATCCACATTTGGTCAGCATGGAGAACTAAGGCCTAATCCTTCTCGTTCTGAGAGGAGACTCAACTCCTCGAATATTATCCAGTGCTTACTGGTGGATATTATACAGTATGTACCTACTCGTAGATGATTTTGACTGAAATTAATTTGATGCTTATTTTATTAGAGTTAATTTAGACCCAAATAGAGAATAGCCGTTTGTCTCGGTCATTATCTCTTAAATCTGAACCTTAATCCCATTTACCTGCATTGGAAAAACATGGTGGATCTAAGCTCCAAATTGCCTCTCCTAACAAGAAGTAAGCCTGTACACTTATTGACAACAGTATTGCGTGTATGCGGCAACCGGATTACTCACACTAATAAAGCTACAGTTAAAAAAAAAGAAATAACATTTTCAGTAATAAGTATCCAATTCTACCACTGACCCGTTACGTAACATAACCCTTGGATAAATTGCACGAAAATCGGATCCAATACGTCCGAAATCAAGCACACTCGCTTCCATTACCAAAATAGGCTGGCTCAGACCGATATCGGGCCAATTATGCCTCTCACATACAAAATACTGACATACATACCTTATACAGTGCCATACCTAAAGGCCTGCCCACATTAAGTACCTACTTCTAAAAATTATCATTATTACCCAATTCTAAAGGTTCATTTATTACAAGGAGCGTGCACATGTTTCTAACTAGATCGATGTAACAGCTGAAAGTATCAACGCCGTATGGGCCAATCTTGTGCTCAGCATTGTGCCGCATAAACTAAGCAAAATTAGTTTATGCGGCACAATGCTGAGCTTTTCGAGGTTGTGTCAAACATGACAGAGTGGTGTTTGATGCTTCGGCTACTTGAGTTGTAATATTCATTTGCCCAGCTGGCCTATTCACTAATTTGGTCTTTATTAATAACCTATTTAAAAAAACATCAAATCAACTGAGAAATGTCATCTACTTTCTGTATGATATCCACAATGGGATGAACACCGGAAGCACCGGATGAACATTTGTTACATAGCATTTCAATTTCGTATAAATCAATTACTAAGATACGACAAAGTTACGGAATTAGCCTGCAAGTGGTTTAGGCATGAGGCAGTACAACAATGCTTTAGATGGGAGTTAGTAGGTAAGGATACATTAAATGAAGAATACCTGTCGGATCTCACTATTCGGGATAATGGTAGGTTCACGAAGTCTACAGGAAGTTTTGAGGAGGGAACACTATCGAAACTCTAGTGAACCAGTGTCCTATATATAACTAACCAACCAACCTATTTTCCTACTCCGGAAAAAGAAGAAGAAACCCCAGGATCTCGTAACCCATTTCTGGTATCCACTGGACTAACGATACAGGCGCCAAGACAGACGTCTTTACGTCTTACCTATTTCTATACCTGATTATGATGACCACTTTTTCTTCTTTACTCGAGAGTATTTACCGCGCCACTATAAAACCGTGCAACAGCAATCAATTCCCCGTCGCAGCTTACAAAAACATTTGTCCAGCGTCGTATTTTTCTTTTACCGCCATCAGTGGACGTATATTAGTACCGCGTTCACGTGCCGAGTGCGAGCGGATGGGAATAGTTTTTGCTGTCATTACTTTAGCGTCGGGACTAGAATATTATTAAAACGTGTGCTTGCCCGCATTTTTGCGGGCTGATTGCTATGACACCCTGTGCATGTTTATATTGTCATCTTGTGATATCATCTCAACTGCCTAGTTGGTCCCAGTGGTTATGTAGCTTCGTATCCCCAGATCCCCAGGTGCTATAAGTTTAAGTCCTGGGTCGGTCTGTTTAGTGCTGACCTTTGCTTACCACCATCATTGACGTATATCATATATACAGTATTCACGTGCCGAGTGCGAGCGGTTGGGAATCGTTTTTGCTGCCTTTACTTTGGCGTCGGGACTAGAATATTATTAAAACATTTTTGCGCGGGCTGATTGTTATGATACGAATACCATGTTATGTTTATATTATCACCTTGTGATATCATTTCAACTGCATGTTTGGTCCAGGGGTTATATGTCTTCGAATCACCAGGAGTTCAAGTCCTGGGTCAGGCTCTATAATGCTGACCTGTTCTTTCCGCCAGTTGTGGACGTATATTAGTACCGTCTTCACGTGTGTGTGGAAGCGGATGGGAATAGTTTTTGCTGCCATTACTTTGGCGTCGGGAGTAGAATATTATTAAAAGCTTAGCCGCATTTTTGTGCGGCCTGATTGCTATGATACGAGTACCCTCTATAAGTATATTTATATTGTCGTCTTCTGATATCATCTTAACTAATGGTTATTTATTTAGGACAAAGATGTTAGTTTTTAGTAAAGTACGTTTTATATGTAGGTACTAATAACGCATTTTAAATTATGTTTCAAAATGCGTATACATTTAAATAATAAAAATAAAATACATTTAATGTAAGGAACCTAAAAATTGTAACTCCTTATTGACTTTCATCAATATACGTTGAAAAGATTTTTTACTTATTTTGAACTGAAAATTATAGTTACAAGGTTCTAAACGTGTCTTAGTCTGAGAAAAGCCCACAACAAACTCAGCCAAGGTATTTTTTGTTTTCCACCATTTTACAAACTTAACTAGAACTAAGTACATAATCGTATAGTGAAGTTCAACACCAAGCTTTTTTATAATTTAAATAAATCTATACCTAATCTTGCGTTCAATAAAAACTTTAAACTTATTGAGAGAAATACCAGTGGTTTTATGTGGAAATTTATTATAAAAATTACCCTTAAAAGAAAACACTAACAAGTGAACCTAGATAAAAGCTTGTAAAAGAACGAGCTTTAATAAAAAGTCATAACTTATGTTGTTTACTATATTAAGTAAAAAAAAAAAAATGAAATATAATAACTAAACTTTTAAATAACTCAAAGTGCCCGCTGTTAATGCGACCCCACCGCGCTCAGTCCGCAAACAATTACATTACATCAAGCGTCGCCCGAGCTTTAATGCAATTAGAAGTCGGGCGGCGGCCGATTTATACGCAGTCGTGTCGAGGTGTTGATGCTAACGTCGTTACACGCGCACAATATGACCACTTTCGGTAACTCGGTTTTACTAACGAGCGATGCTACTGCATCTGCTACTTACTACTTTACACACACACATACAGATACACACTCAGAGATACACACAAACAAAGTTGTATATGTAGTCGTGTCGAGGTGTTGATGCTAACGTCGTTACACGCGCATAATATGACCACTTTCGGCAACTCGGTTTTACTAACGAGCGATGCTACTGCATCTGCTACTTACTACTTTACACACACACAGACACACACTCAGAGAGATAAACAAACAAAGATTTATACGCAGTCGTGTCGAGGTGTTGATGCTGACGTCGTTACACGCGCATAATATGACCACTTTCGGTAACTCGGTTTTACTAACGAGCGATGCTTCTGCGTTTGCTACTTACTACTTAACACACACATACAGAAGCGCACTCAGAGAGACATACAAACAAAGATTTTTACGCAGTCGTGTTGAGGTGTTTATACTGACGTCGTTACATGCGTACAATATGACCACTTTCGGTAACTCGGTTGTACTCCATGCCTCGGATAATACATTGAACCATCGGTCATCTATCCATACTATCATAATTGATATAACAGTAGTTACTAGTTAGTAACTAATAACTTGTAAGTAACAAAGTAAGGAACGATGGAGGAGGAATATGGGAGAAAAACTGGAGGAGGTGAACCATGGGTTTTGAAGGTAGTAGGTTTAACGTTGTCAACTTTTATAGTAAAAGTATAAAGACTGATTTTCTTGAATTTTCTTTTGGGTAATAGGATTTCTACTCAGTCGTCTGACACTCAGCTTGGTGGTAAGCCTTCGTAATAATAATCCTTAAAGTTGAAAATTTAACGGTGTTATAACACAGCAATACTGCGTGTTATAACAGAAATAAGCGTGGCTGTAGTATTTATCTGGACGAGTCGTGGTAAATTCTCTACTTTTTTAAATATTTGGCAATGATTTTGAACAGAGTTATATTACTTGTCGGTAGAATTAAGAGTGGTGGTAGTTTTTCCCCGGATAAATATACCCCTCTGTCGCAAATGACTCTGCTATTAAACTTTTTGTATTACTTTTGTACTTATTATATTTAGACTTGAGTAATGTATGTAAGGTATGTCATGTCTCGGGTAGCGGTTATGGGTGATCAAATAAAAGTAGGCTCCACTGATAAACACTTATATTGACTACTAGCGGACGCCCGCGACTTCGTCCGCGTGAAAGTCGTTGTAAACTTTCAACTACCCCTATCCTACCCTACCCTACATCTATCCTACCCTATCCCAACCCTACCCCTATCCTACCACTACCCTACCATACCCTACCCCTACCCCACTCATTAAGGCTGCACTTCTTTATTTATTCCCCCCCCCCCCCGCAAGTCGCGTCGAGCATGAATTAGTATTCACGCGCGATGGCTTAGCGTATTTCTTATATAACTTTGGTGTTTCTTTACCCTTTGGTGATTTTTATGATTCTTTTTTTATTGAATAGGTAATAATGTTAACTTTTTTAGTTAGGGATTAGTGATGAGTGTTATAAACATAAGAGTTGACAAATATAATTAGAAAGCTCCGAACTGCTAAGCTATCGGGAGTTACACGTGTTATTGTGAGTCAACCATAAAAGATAGACATATATATGCTGTTGTGTTTTTATAGATAATTTTAAGGAGAACATTTCCATCATACATGATTTTTATGTAGCTTTAACCATTAAGGCTGTACACGCGACGGAAGCTTAAAAAATTGAGTAACTTCTCCCGTTTTCTCAACATTTCTCTTCACTGCTCTGCTCCTATTGATCGTAGCGTAATGAAAAGTATACTATAACCTGCCCAGGAGTATGTAGAATAATTGTACCAAGTTTCGTTAAAATCCATCCAGTAGTTTTTGTTTCTATAAAGAACAGACAGACAGACAGACAGACAGACAGACAGACAGACAGACAGACAGACAAAAATTTTACTAATTGCATTTTTGGCATCAGTATCGATCACTAATCACCCCCTGATAGTTATTTTGGAAATATATTTCATGTACAGAATTGACCTCTCTACAGATTTATTATAAGTATAGATAACGTACAACGGCAAGTAACAACTGGGCGACAAACCACCCGTATCGACTTCGTCATAATTGTTAAGAAAATGCTTATGTAGCATTTTACATTTACATATCAATGTGTGAGTGACCACCACAAACTATCACTTATTTGTCCCTTATCTTGTTCCAGGTACAATAGCGCTAAGGGACGTGGCGCTCTTAGCCCCCTCCGCCGTCAGTTTAGGGGACACCGTACAGCTCGGCTGCAAGTGGACCCTCGAAGGTAACGAGACGCTCTACAGCGTCAAGTGGTACCGAGGAAGGCAGGAGTTCTTCAGCTACCTGCCCAAGGAGTATCCCTTCACGAGGATATTTGCACAACCGGGAATTGACGTTGATGTGAGTAAATTATTCAATAATTATTCGTATTCAGTAATTGCGCGTATCTGCATGAAGGTGGAGGCAGTTTAAATAGTAGTTCAAAGAGCATACAAGAGCCACCGCCAAGGCTTTTTAAAATAATATATAGGGTAAAAATATATAAATATATAGGGTAAAAATATATAAATATAAGCCGTTGCGTATCGCTCGGTAAAATAAATTAAGATATCGTTATTGAGAAATAATACAAAAAGAAACTTCAGCTGACTTATGCTAACAGCTATCCAAAACATGCCCACGTCGAATGGTTTAAAGAATACTGGCTGTCCATCAGCCAGGTTGATGCCTTTGTGTAAAAAATAAGCCAGCCATACTGTAGGCCTGAGGTTCCCAAACTTTAATTGCTCGTAGACCAAATCAAATTTAACTGGTGGACCCGCTGCTAAATTTCTATCCAAAACTCAACAGAATCAAACCACGAAATAACAGTTTAAAAAAACAGTTGCTTAATTAATGATTACTTAATTCATTAATTGATTTTTCTGTGAGTGGGTGGCAAAAAGTAAAATTGTCCAGGCAAAAAGCACAATTGCACAAGGAAGCAATTATAGAAACCAGATATATTTTTGTATACTCCCGCTTACAAATAGTGAACCCCCATTTTTATGTCACATCAACGTAGACCTTCGCTGAGTCTTTTGTAGACCCTGGGAGTCAACCTGAACCACTTTGGGAATCGATGCTGTAGGCTGACAAGCACTTTCAAAACGTCAAGTTTGTCTATTTTCTAGACACCACAGGTTCGGTAGATAGGTTCCGCTGAGAAGAGCCGGCAATAAACTACAGTTGCAATTAATAAATAAATGAAATATCTTAATTAACTCCTACGCAGTGTTAGACATTAGACCATAGAACGTAACAGTGAAGGTCTGATTTCCTCGAAGGCAAACGTTTGATCGTGGCAGTAGAAAATGATGGAGGTACTCCAATTTAATCATTGCCATTCATAAAAATCCTCGGCTCTCGATTCAATTGAACTCATGAATATTTGAGAGCGTCTAAGCGAGGGTACCTTTCCGTTTTCGAAGCATTTATAATACGGCGTTTTGTAAGTTTTTTTTTGTACTTTGTATGATGGAACGGGCATTTAGCTGGCGTGTTAATTGAAATGTTTGAGTTTTGAATTACTTTCGAACTTTGGACGGATTCTTTCATAGACTATTTTTTAATCCGTTTTTTGCACGATCTTCTTTCTGTTAATTTTATAATCGTCGTAATCTGTAATCGTAAAACTTCACTGGCTGATGCCACACGGTTTCACCCCCGTGGTTCCCGTTCTCCGTAGGAATACGGGGATAATATATAGTCTATAGCCTTCCTCGATAAACGGGCTATCTAACATTGACAGAATTTTTCAAATCGGACCAGAAGTTCCTGAGATAAGCGCGTTGAAGCAAACAAACAAACAAACTTTTCAGCTTTATAATATTAGTATAGATAAGGACAAGACTGATATTGATGTAATTTATTAGCGTTATACAGATCTTTGCATAGTTTGCAATTATCACTGGACCCAGTTGATGGTGCTGTATTAGGATTTTAATTTGTTGGTTACCATGGAATTCTTTATAGCAGATTCCGTCTATCCATCGTTATATTTATAATCTTAATTATCGTTATTTAAGCATTAAATATTTTCATAATAATAACACCGGTCCTTAAAGGAGTAGTATAGTGGGTATAAGGGAGCATGTTTTCCATAAAATGGCTTAAAGGGACCTGTTTTTAACCAACTTGAAAAAAAGGAGGAGGCTCTCAATTTGACGTGCATGTTTTTTTTAATGTTTGTTACCATAATATAAGTCTGTCATTTATTAACCAATTTTGAAAAATCTTTTTTTTTTGTATTAAAGAGTATACTTCCAGATTAGTTCAATTTCATTTTATGAAAATCGGTTCAGTAATTTTATGTTAAAGTCAAAATATCTGAAATACGTCTTTGAAGTCGGTTCCATTTTAATTTTAAAAAGATTATCTAATAAGTGTCTTAAATTTTTTAAAATGAAATGAAATTAAAGTTTATTATTTATAATTTTAAAGTCACTGATGTGGATGTGACCTTCTTTTAAGTAAAAACCTGTGTCAGAAGGTCTCGCTCTTCCTTGATAACAAATTTAAATAGGATGATGATGATGATGAAAGGGAATGAGGTTGATAGTTTTTCACTTAAATGTTATCATGCAAATGTACCATGTTCTTGTCCTTCCACGCAATTTAACTTTAAAAAGTTGCTCACATAAATTTCCTTTTTAACCAGCTTAAAAAGTTTAATAAAAATTCGACAAGGACTTGGACGTTCATTAAAAATATCTGGAATCTTGAAAGTTACTCGGCATAATAATATAATTTGGAAAATTATTATCTCTTGGTAACTTTGTGAAGTTTATAAAGTTCAGTTTTGCTTTAAAGTAGGAACGTCCTGACTACGAGTACGAACTATGGGGTAAGTAGCTTAGAGATACGCGGAAATTTGCTTTTCTTTAAATATGTTTGTATCAACTTCCTCCTTAGTTAGAGAACATCGGGAGCTTACGGAACTTGTTGGCTATTTTAATAAAAGTTATAAATGTAAAAGTTTGGTGATATTATGGTGTTAACAAATAAGTTATACACGATTGAGTTTTCAAACGTAAAAATAGGGGTATTATAATGCCGAAGTCTGTCTATGTGTCTATTTGTATGTCTGTAGATTTTAAACGAATGGTCTAGAAGTGAAGTGAAATGAAATGGTCTCTGGTGAAGATTATATTATTACTAGCCGACGCCGCGCGGTTTAACCCGCGTGGTTCCCGTTCTCGTAAGAATACGGGTATAAAATATAGCTTATATCCTTCCTCGATAAATGGGCTATCTAACACTGAAAAGATTTTTCAAATCCGACCAGTAGTTCCTGAGATTAGCGCGTTCAATCAAACAAACAAACTCTTCAGCTTTATAATGTTAGTATAGATTAGAGCCATTATAGCCCAGTAGATAATATGTATATTTTAAGAAATTAAATTAAATATCAAACAGTGAAGGGAAAACATCGTGAGGAATCCTGCATACCTGAGAATTTTCTTAATTCTCTACGTGTGTGATGTCTACCAATCCGCATCAGTCCCGCGTGGTGGACTATTTTCCTAACCCCTCTCATTCTGAGAGGAGACACGAGCTCACAAGTGAGCCGAATATGGCTTAATAATGATGATTATGATGGTTAGATTACAATGCGGTTTTCGTTTGAAAACAAAAAAAAGTTGTTTAACATAAGAAACTAAACTCTTACATATAAATCGAAATAAAATTAAGCGGCTTCCGCTTGCTTCTAAACTAATAAACTTAGTTATTATAGGGTATTTACGAGTAACCTAGGCTTTCAGCTCATAATATGAACTGTAAAACCGAAGTTGATTTTACTTTGTTTGCAGTTTACTAGCCGACGCCCCGCGGCTTCTCTCGAGAAGTTCCTGTTCCCATGAGGATACGGGAGTAAAATATAACCTATGACACTCACAAATAACGTGGTTTTCTAGTGGTAAAAGAATTTTTAAAATCAGTTCAGTTGCCCCCTACAATACCGCAAACCTTTATAATATTAGTATACAAAATTTTATAAACATTCTTTCGTTGTGCAAGCTGTTAAGTTATGGAATTTTGACGGTTTCAACAGCGGTATGCGCGTGGATTCACAAGACGGAGTCCTCGGTTCGATTCCCGGCTTGGCCGATTGAGATTTTCTTAATTGGTTCTGGTCTCCTGGTGGGAGGCTTCGGCCTTGGCTAGTTACCTATATATCTATAGAAGTACAGTTTTGTTTTCTATTATCAATTTTCTTGCAGTATTATTATTGCAGATTTTTTAAATTATTTATGTAATTCTAAACGTATGATAACGTAAAATATGCAATCAACGACTCCCGATTCCATGTAGACGATTGAAGAATATTGTTCAAGGTCATTGAACTTAGTAACATAATAGCATTTAATAAAACTTTATAATATGGCTTGCAGTATGCAATAACGTTTCAAATGCTTTAATGTATGAACAGAGCTTTGAATATTTAAGCTCGCTGGAAAAGTAAATATTATGTTCGCATAGTTCGTTACTTAAGAAGATTGAGAGCTTATTGAGACTGTTATTTAGTCACAAAGTACTGCGAAAATTGAAATGAAATTAAATGTAAATAAACTTTAATGCACCACAATATTAAATGAAAGTTACATTTCGTTGTGAATAAATGTGTTATTTAGAGTTATATAAATTTCGACTCTGTTCTTTCTAATATTATAAATGTGAACGTAAGTATGGCTTTTTGATATTTATTCGAGACTAAACCGCTGATTTTGACGAATTTAAGTACAGTGATAGATATAACCTTGTAGAATAACACAGGCTACATTTTTCACAAAAAATCGTTTGTCTGTAAAGTTGGTTTACTGACGATAGTTGAACGTGACAACGTCATAAGGAAATATTGATGGAATGGTTGCATTTTTCAAAAGAAAATGTTCGTTTTTCTAAAATACTGTTTAATAATCTTCATAGACTAGAATATACTTTATTTCTTGTAAAAAAAAAGTAGGCAACTCTCGAATCCGGTCCGGGGCATTCACCTCCAACTTTTCAGTTGTGTGCATTTTAAGAAATTCGATATCACGTGTCTCAAACGGTGAAGGAAAACATCGTGAGGAAACCTGCATACCAGAGAATTTTCTTAATTCTCTGTGTGTGTGAAGTCTGCCAACCCGCATTGGGCCAGCGTGGTGGACTATTGGCCTAAACCCTCTCATTCTAAGAGGAGACTCGAGCTCTGCAGTGAGCCGAATATGGGTTGATAACGAACGAATGGAGCTTAGACCCACCAGGTTATTCCAAGGCGGTTTGGCAGGCTAAATAGATAACAGCAGCTATTTCTATTTTCCCAACGTGACATAGATGTCAATAAATTGGAACGACCCCCAAAACCCCGGACCCGACCCGGCGGCCGGCCGTGTACAGTAAACACAATTTTATCGGGTCGTTAACGCACTTTTCGTGTTTTATTGTGGGCCCATTGTAAGGGAGATCCGCTTTACGAGCGCCACTAAAAACCTGCTCGTTTCATACTGATCATATAGGTGTAACGAGCACATTTTTTGCTAGGCAAAGTTTTTATTATTGTTAGCACCATATTCATCCAATACTTAGACACATACATTGTCATTCCAGCATATTTACTGGAAAATTTATAGTTATAGTTACTCGGCAGCTATAACTATAACTTTTCCAGTAATATGCTCAATGCGTCGGTATCAACCCATATTCGGCTCACTGCTGATTTAGAGTCTCCTCTTAGAATAAGAGGGGTTAGGCCAATAGGCTACCACGCTGGCCCTATGCGGATGGCAGACTTCACACACGCAGAGAATTAAGAAAATTCGCTGGTACGCAGGTTTCCTCACGATGTTTTTCTTCACCGTTTGACATACGTGATATATAATTTCTTAAAAAGCGCATAACTGAAAAGTTGGAGATGCATGACCGAATTCGAACCTACGCCCTCCAAAATCGAAGGCAGAGGTTATATGTAGGTAAAGCTGCCGAGTATATTGGGTATTTATTTTTTACGATTTTTATTTTTAAATTGGCTATTTGGGGTAAAACACCTCATAAAACGTGAGATCGTATAGTGAAATGACTAAAATGATATCTTGCATCCATTCGTAGAAAATGGCAAAAATCTATATTAATATTTAAAGCGGAAGAGATCATTTTCTATGCAGTATTTAACATGTGGGATAGGTAGGTACCTTTAGTAGGGGTACCTTTTTTTAAAAAAAAAAGAATATTTGCTAAATATCTAAATATGACCAACATTCCCATTTCTCTTCCCTTCCCATTCCCTTTGAATTCATATCTATTTTTTTAATTACAAGGGTGGTTTTTTCACACAGACGTAATCGTGGACGTGTGCTAGTAATTTGCGTAACGATTTTGTCATGGTTTTGCCATGCACTACTTTATGAAGTCAACTTTGTAAGGATACCCTCAAAACACGTTTAAACGTTACAAGTACCTTATATCCAAATCTCTTTGACTGGAAAACAAGTTTTATTACTTTCGTCGACTTAGTTATAAGAAGTTTGCAAAAGCGGTCGCAATTCAGATATAATTATCCTGTTTTTGTCATGTTGTTTTGTAGCTAAGGTCTTTGTATTAATTGTTATTACTTTTTTTTTCGCTTGGCTTATTATTATCGAGGTCTGCGAAAACATTTAGTTGGGAGTGTTTTCAGAATCCTCTTGGCTCTGAAAATAAATTGAAAAATACTTTTCTTTACCCTTGTTGTGAAACGAACTAAGAGACAAGCTAATTACTGTTGCCTAATTGGCAACAGTAATTAGCAACTTCGTAATTATTAGTTATCAAAATAGTTGGAGAAAAAAATTGGGAATATCAATCGGGCAAATGGAAACTAAGCGCAATTAATTGTAGGTACCTAACATAATAAATGATTAAGCAGCTTAAATCGTGTTACATGAACTGTGTAGTAGGATTGACGGCCTCTGTGGCGCAGTGGTAAGCGCGGTGTATTTACAAGATGGTGGTCCTGAGTTCGATCCCCGGCTGGGCCGATTGGGGTTTTCTTAATTGGTCCAGGTCTGGCTGGTATCAGGCTTCGGCCGTGGTTAGTTACCCCCTCCGACAAAGACGTACCGCCAAGCGATTTAGCGTTCCGGTACGATGTCGTGTAGAAACCGAAAAGGGGTGTGGATTTTCATCCTCCTCCTAACAAGTTAGCTCGCTTCCATCTTAGACTGCATCATCACTTACCATCAGGTGAGATTGTAGTCAAAAAAATAAAAAAAAAGTAAAGTTGTACACACGATATTAAAACGAAGCAACGAACGAAGCACACAAGGAGCTTTTTAAAATTTTCCATCTAATCTCTTGTATGTATGATTTTATTAGAATGTTTACTGGAATTTAATGGTAGCCGCTGGATGCTGGCGGCTCGAGATCGTTGTGCTTGGAGGTCCACGCTTAGGCCTATGTCCAGCAGTGGACGTCTATCGGCTGATAAGGTTAGGTAAGGTAAAGGAAGTCTCGAAAAAATTCACGACTTCCACAGGATTTGTGAAAAACTAAATATGCGGACGAAATCGCGGACGATCGCTAGTACTTAATAAAACATAGCTCCATACATTTATGTATGGTACATCCGGTACACAGCCTCCATACAAGCGTTAATTACGTTAATAACCGCGTAACAAACTTGGTTTGCACCGACACTGACATTGATTGGAGTTACGGGAATCACGTTAAATTGTCAGCAGCTGAGTATGTTGGCTGACGGGCTGACGGCCGTGGTCGCGTCCACCGAAATTACCATAATAATCTTTGTCAGATGACTGCACCCAATCCAGTTAGAGCGACGCTATGCTAATGCGAGTTAGTGTCTTGCGTCACACCGATCAAAGTATTGGTAGGGGAGCACATGACGCTAAATTAAAAAAAAATGTGAGCCGTCACGTGACGCCTGGCAGATGTGAAACATCGACATTGTTTTGCAAAAGTAATATGCAGAAAAGAACAAATTGTGATAGGAACTAAATATGTCATAATGATACGTATACACTATAGGTATCCGAGTTCAGTGTAGTGAGAGAGATGGCTTAATGCCGGATCGAGTGGGAGAGAATCGCACGGCCGATTGCGCATGGCGACGCGTCGCCACACCGTGCACAATACTGCATATAGACTGTATCCTATGGATATAGACCATCGTATATCATGCGTCGCTACGGCAGAAATCGGTTTTACGTGCGGCTATAGATGTTTCACATCAAAAACTAGTAGATTTTTTTTTAAATAGAAAGAGTAAATTTATTTTCTACTTGCGAATGCTCGCGAGTTCGTCTGCCCTTAGACCTCGATAATGTGGCCATGTCCCAAAATCCGTTCTTAGTAGACGTCTACTAACTATAACTTACCTCCCTGCTTAAAATTTCAACTTTGTACGTACTCGAAAACGAGTTTTCGTGATGAGTGCATTTATTTGAAGAATTCCGCTTTCAGCGGTGGGAGAGAATACCTAACGAGGCAGTGAAATTAATGGTGTTTAGTAGTCACTATAAACAGACAAACCTGACGTTTCATAAGTGCTTGTAAATTATGCCTACTTGACATTTGAAGCTTAAATAGCTTTGCGGTAAAGAGGTCGGACTTTACTAAGAGGTTCTGGTTCGATCCCCGCAAGATGGATTACTGCTGTACCCACTTTTACATATATACATACGAGTACTCCGTTTATTTTTGGCTGGTGGAAGGCTTTTGTGGCTAGTTACCACCCTACCGGCAAAGACGTATCGCCAAGCCATTTAGCGTTCCGGTAAGGAACCGAAAGGTTTGAATTTTTATCCTACTCCTAACAAGTTAGCCCGCTTCTATCTTAGATTACATCATCACTTACCAGCAGGTGAGATTGTAGTCAAGGGCTAACTTGTAAAGAAAAAACATGCAGTCTTTGCCGACTACTTACAGTAGAATGGGAATAATGGTCATATTAATATTATTTAAAAGATATGGCAAATACTTCTTAAAAAGAAAAAATTAATGAATTTTGAATAACGTGGTTAAAACCGTAGGGCATAGCTATTTAACCATAAATTGCTCCATAAGGTATATTATAATTAATTTAGTTGTATGTACGTAAACTTAGTTTTATGGTAAAATTGTGGCCTGCCTAAGTTCATATCAACAGTTATTAAGTTTCCTCAGCGAGCAAACATTTTCCACAAGAAGAAAATTAACTCCTATTCAGCGCTCAATCTCCTTAACTAACAAAGTATGAGGCAAACATATTTACTTTCCTATCTTTAAACTACTTAGTGCAGAGTTCCAGTATTCAGGAACTTCAAAATAGCCGAAGAGCAAGTAAACGATTTGTTGGAAGTTTTAATGCAGTGAATATTTTTTTCATTTCACGAACCGAGCCGTGATAGCTCAATGGATTTTTTCGACCCAATTTCCGATTCGATGAGCCGAATTTGTCAGTTCTTTTTTCTAATTAATACAAAAATAAATACTTAAGTATATTCTGCAATGTGAAATCCGTAAGGTATCGCTTAACCCTACTACAAAGTAACTAAAAACTAAAAATGGGTATACATACATACATACATATTCACATTTCATATGTTATTGACTAGGTTGGAGCGATATTTGCTTGGAAGATGCCATTGCCTATTGACTGTAGTCAAGCGCGCATGGATATGCATCCATTAGATACTATTATAAAACAGAGTACGTACTCCACCGCAAAACTAGTCAAGGTTTTGTATAAATCAGTGTCGAAAAAAGTTAAACCTCCTGGGAGTTTTGATTGAAACGCTTTCAAATTCCTTTGAGGTATAACAAAATAATGGTCTCATACTACGAAAAAGTCTGCGAACATATCTTTTGAATTGTTTAAAGATATGTTTGCAGACTTATTATACCTACCCATTCTATTTTCTAAAAAAGTTGCAATAAAGATAAATTTCTCGTGTAGAGTTTACGCGGGAAAATCTGTCTTTCTAACATAAAAATCTTCATTATATTATGATTTATTTAATTCGCTATCCTCCGCAAAAAACCGACGAACCCATGCGACCAAGTCACTCTACAACTCTACTCTCTACATGATATTTTCTCTACAACGTGCAATCGTACGTAGAGAGTATTTTGTCGGACCTGGGTGACGTTGTCGCATGGGTTCGTCGGCTTTTCGCGGAGGATAGCAAAATAAATAAATCATCACAATATAATCATGATGAACTTCTGCAAAGTAACGCCTGCCTCTATCCAATATATAAAAATCTTCTTCAAAAATAATATAATCTTCTCAGCGTTTACTCTACGTTATGATACATATACAATAGCAATATATTAAAAGGTCATAGTGTATATAAATCATGGATTGCGTCACCTGTATTTCAGCAGCCAGCAGCCAGCCCGCATTGCAGCGACGCATTAGATAGTCGGTGTAGGCTCTATATTACGTTTACTGCCCGTAAATATTACAATTGCCTAATAGAGAGACATTAAATTGATGACAAGCATCATGATGATCTAATGACCGGGTATAAAATGTTTAGTACGAGATCCGGCATAAGAAATATATACCCTCATCTGTTATTTAATTGGGAGAAATAAATGATAGAAAATATTCACATTGACAAGTTGCACATAGGTTGCCTAGTTATTATTGCGAGTATTAATTATTATTTTTTGAAATTTATCTCCTTCTTTCCATTTTTTTTTAAATTTTCTTTTATTTTTTTTTTAAAGAATATTTATTATGTTTTTTATAATAATATGACCAATATTCTCATTCCCCTCCAACTAGTCGGGAAAGACTGTGCTCGGAGTGAGTACGACAATAGACCAACGGGGTGAGGATTGAACCACCACCCCTCGGTGACGAGGCCAACCGCTCTTACCGTTGAGTTATTGATGCCTTCTTTCGATTGGATGTAAACTGTTAAGTAATGTTATTTATATATTTCTAATGCCGGATCTTAGACTAGCTTGTCTTACGAGTAAATGTCGATAATATATTTAATCTATAGGTACTAATATTATAAAGCTGAAGAGTTTGTTTGTTTTATTGAACGCGCTAATCTCAGGAACTACTGGTCCAATTTAAAAAATTCTTTCAGTGTTAGATAGCCCATTTATTGGGGGAGGCTATAGGCTATATTATCTTCGTATTCCTACGGGACCGGATACCACGCGAATGAGACCGCGCGGCGTCAGCTAGTGAATGATAATACGCTCGTCATCTATCGGATCATATGAGGAATTCTCATTGAAGAAGTGTGATGGGTCTAAGCGCTGAATATTCTCTTCTGTTATATGAAAGGCCTGGATCTCCAATATCAGCCTTTTTCAGCGGCCCACTAGAGAACTAGTAGAAGAAGAAGGAGATAGCCACCTTGTCCAATGCGGATTGACGGTCTTATTAAGTTCTTTTTTTATTCTTCACAAGTTAGCCCTTGAATACAATATCACCTATGGTGGTATGGATGGTAAGTGATGATGCAATCTAAGATGGAAGCAGGCTAACTTGTTAGGAGAAGAATGAAAATCCACACCCCTTTCGGTTTCTACACGACATCATACCGGAACGCCGCTTGGCGGTACGTCTTTTTCGGTAGGGTGGTAACTAGCCACGGCCGAAGCCTCCCCCCAGCCTAAAGTTTATAATGTTTGATGTTTCTGACCACTAATGATGACCGGGAGTGTTAGCATTTGTGTATGCTGGGGTATGGGGTTGTAACACCACCAATTTTCCAACTTCGGATTCAAAACATCTAAGAAAGACAGGAAAGCTCCGTTTTTTTTAACCGACCGATGACTCGAACCCTCATCTAACCTAGGAAACTAAGAAGCAGGTTTCACCCTAAAGTAGTCTATGCAAATAGGTTGACGATGATGTACTTTTAAAGAAGTTTTACGTGTACGACGTACTCAACTTTTAGTAGCTCCTGTACTATTATCGGGAGAACAGCAAACTGAACTCTAAAGTTTCGAAGGCTGAGATAATTTTTCAAATTGTATTATTACGCCAAGTGCCCACTTCGGGGAGAAGATTCCAGAATTTCCAGATATTTTAATGAAGGGCCCAGGCTCTTGTCGAGTTTTCATAAAAAAAAACTTTTTTGGAAGCTGCTAAGGGATAATTTACGTGAAACGTGACGGTAACTTTACAAGTTGGATAACGTTACTAGGCATAATCAAGATGGCGGATTTGACTTTGCGAAGATAATTTTGTTAGATATATATTTTACCATAAGGTTTTTTTTTAATCCACGAATAGTGTAAACATGATTAAAGGAATCGTGAATAAGGAGCTTTTACTGTATCTATTATCTATACTAATATTATAAAAGGGTATTTTTGTATAGATAATAGATACAGTAAAAGCTCCTTATTCACGATTCCTTTAATCATGTTTACACTATTCGTGGATTAAAAAAAAAAGGATTTGGCTTTGCGAAGATATTTTTGTTAGATATATATTTTACCATAAGGTTTTTTTTTTTAATCCACGAATAGTGTAAACATGATTAAAGGAATCGTCAATAAGGAGCTTTTACTGTATCTATTATCTATACCAATACTATAAAAGGGTATTTTTGTATGTCTTTGACGGCCTCCGTGGCGCAGTGGTATGCGCGGTGGATTTACAAGACGGAGGTCCTGGGTTCGATCCCTGGCTGGGCCGATTGAAGTTTTCTTAATTGGTCCAGGTCTGGCTGGTGGGAGGCTTCGGCCGTGGCTAGTTACCACCCTGCTGACAGAGACGTACCGCCAAGCGTTTACCCTACGGACAATTTAGCGTTCCGGTTTGATGTCGTGTAGAAACCGAAAGGGGTGTGGATTTTCATCCTCCTCCTAACAAGTTAGCCCGCTTCCATCTTAGACTGCATCATCACATACCATGATGTGATTGTAGTCAAGGACTAACTTGTAAAGAATAAAAAAAAAATGTTTGTTGTTGAAGTTTTAGGGGTTACCGATATCAAAAATTGTTTTTATCATTAGAAAGCCACGTCATTTGTGTATGGTATTAATTTTTTTTCTCCGTATTTACACGAGAACGGGAACAACCCCATTATTATTATGTAACGAAATTAATGTCATATGTGGGAAAACACTTAATTCATTTATCTACCCATATTCGGCTCACTGCTAAGCTTGAGTCACCTCTCAGAATGAGAGGGGTTAGGCCAATAGTCTACCACGCTGGACCAATGCGGATTGGCAGACTTCAGACTCCGGAATCGGAGGCAGAGGTCATATCCATTTGGCTATCATGTCTCAACACTTAATAAAAATATAATATTAACTAGTTTTAAATTTGCGAGTGGTTTTCAAACCATGTCGTATTTATTATGAATATTTAGTAGCTCACTAAAGAGATCTGCAATGAAAGCCCTTAGGGATGTAGAAGATTATAGATACATACTCGTATTTATGTATGTAAATCCATTGATACCAGCAGTGTTATGTTGAGTAGTAGCAGTATTATGTATCCACCTACAACAAACTGTAATATTACAGACATATATTGCTTGGACGTTCTGTAAATAGACGAAACAATATTATAATCAACGACCGCAGTACGCGCAAGGTCTCCATTAATGGGCCTTTTCTCTATTTCGTTCTTACAGATTACAGGATGTTTCGTCTCGATAGGTCGATACATTTGAATGAAAACAAGTAATACTGTTTTAAGCTTGACAAGTAGGTGTTCAATTATTTTCATAAAAAAGTATTATTGCCTATTAGTAGTAGTAAGATTTAGGTTTAGGCCTACTCTTACAACTCAAGGCCTACTCTAACTATAACTTTACAAATAAAAAAATTAAGAAAATGCTGTTTTAATCTTTTTTTTTATTCTGTACAAGTTAGCCCTTGACTACAATCTCATCTGATGGTAAGTGATGATGCAATCAAAGTTAGGAGTAGGATGACAATCCACACCCCTTTCGGAATCTACACGACATCGTACCAGAACGCTAAATCACTTGGCGGTACGTCTTTGTCGGTAGGGTGTAGCCACGGCCGAAGCCTTCCACCAGCCAGACCTGGACCAATTAAGAAATCCTCAATCAGCCCAGCCGGGGATCGAACCCAGGACCTCCGTCTTATAAGTCCACTGCGCATACCACTGCGCCACGGAGGCCATCAAATTTCTATGTCATTTATCTGTCTAATTTTATTGTAATTATATTCAATGTAGATTCAGACGTTTCATTTCTCTTTTTTATTATTATATTTATTGACTAGCTGACGCCGCGCGGTTTCACCCGCGTAGTTCCTGTTCCCGTAAGATTATGGGTATAATATATAGCCTATAGCCTTCCTCGATAATTGGCTATCTAACACTGAAAGAATTTTTCAAATCGGACCAGTAGTTCCTGAGATTAGCGCGTTCAATCAAACAAACAAACAAACAAACAAACAAACAAACAAACAAACAAACAAACAAACAAACAAACTCTTCAGCTTTATAATATTAGTATAGATATCTCCATTCCTTTCATAGTGTTAAAGGTCGCTGCAAAACTAAGTAAATGGCTGGCAATTACCTTGTATAATTCACAAGAGAACGCGGGCAATGCATCTATACTTATGAAAACATCTTAAGTAAATCGAGAGCTTGTACCTACACTCGCTTAGATGTTTTGAAATATTCATGAGTTCAATTGAATTGAAAGCCAAGGATTCTTATGAAAGGCAATGATTAAATTGAAGTGGCTTCACCATTTTCTGCTGCGCGATCAAACATTCTCCTCATTATTTGCTTTTGATGGAAAGAAGTGAGATCGTTAGTTGAAAAAGCTTCCGAATTTGATGAGATGATGATGATACTTTAAAATTTACGCTTTTTTAAACAAGTTTAATTAGCTATGAGGTCTTTGCAAAGTTTTGGTAATAAAATTAGATGCACAGTAATTTTAATAAGAGAAAAAATTATAAACCGTATAATCTCTCTCGAGAAATAAAGTATGCTACTACTAGCGGACGCCCGAGACTTCGTCCGCGTGACATTTAGTTTTTCACAAATCCCTCGGAAATCATGGATTTTTCCGGGATAAAAAATAGCCTATGTGTTAATCCAGAGTAAAATCCATTTCCATTCCAAATTTCAGCAAAATCGGTTCAGTAGTTGCAGCGTTAAAGAGTAGGTAACAAACATCCATACAAACTTTCGCATTTATAATATTAGCAGGATTGTACGTACTAACTTTTCTATCATTTAGATTTTCTAAATTAATTCAACGCTGTATTGAAGTCTATTTTTTTTTGTTTCCATTGAGTAGTTGTCCAATTAATAAATTGCCGGTGTTGAGAATTTTCTGGGAGAAAGGAAATAGTTCACAGACCAGGAATCGGAACCCAGGACTTCATGGGCCAAAACCAACCAGTAGGTAGTAGCTTGTACAAATATCGCCGTCCTAATATTTCTGTTCCCAAAGGACGTAACCAAATAGTAGGTATAACGAAGGTCACATAGGTTCACTTGGTAAGATAAATATTAGCGGATCCCCACAGACCCGAGATTATCTTACACCATTACCGGAATTAAACTAAACGCCGGACGCCGGATGGGGCTCAACGAAAACTACGAGAAACTATAACTAAACTAAAAATAGTTTTAGTTTTAGCCCCTTCAAATTCGGGTACACTTTGCCATAAACTCATTCTGTTTCTATGAAGGTACAGTCATGTTTGTTACGAGCTAATCGAATACGGGTGGTGTAATAAATAAATAAATAAATAAATTATTATAAAAAGGAGATATTTTATTAAGTTATCAGTGATATAAAAAGGTGTTTGTTGATTTGGATTCAGTTCCTTATATTATGTTTTGTGGATTATAAATTACTAGCTGATGCCGCGCGGTTTCACCCGCGTGGTTCCCGTTCCCGTAGGAATACAGGGATAATAATATATAGCCTATAGCCTTCTTCGATAAATGGGCTATCTAACACTGAAAGAATTTTTCAAATCGGACCAGTAGTTCCTGACATTAGCGCGTTCAAACAAACAATCTCTTCAGCTTTATAATATTAGTATAGATTTTGTGTCTTTTTTTTTAAAGATTATTTGCCATATCTTTTAAGTATGACCAATATTCCCATTCCTTTACCTTTAAATCTACACCCAAGTCACAAGTCCTAGGCGAGATGTTTCCTCTATAACCAAATGATGGATAAACCCCTGTCACTGCTATGTTGGCAAATGTTTTCAAGCTTTTATTAGATGTTTTTTTTTTTTTACTTTTAGTTAGACTCGTTCACTAGATGGCCACGACCAAGACTAAGTCGTCGGCCATGATCGCAAAGGCGACCGTTCGTGAAGTGGTCTTACAAAGTAGCAAAATGTAACTGAATAATAAAAACCACAACATTTCATTCCGACTCCCGAACGTTCCGATACATATTGAATGAGCCAGAATCACTGGCAACTTCGAACAAGATGTTGATTGATTTTAGTAATAAAATTCACAACAATACAACAACACTGTGACACGACAATAGTTTAATTTTAATCCTATTTAACTTAAATCAAACCTAGTACTTCCAATTTAAGTTAAGCTCCACAGTACAAAAGGTGTTCTAGAAAATTTTAAAAATTTGTCTTCGGTATCCAAATAAGTTATAAATTCCACGATTCTTATAGAATTAGTTAGAATAACGAATTTTATGGCAGAAATACGTTTCGTCCAAACAGAACAAAAGCTGATATATTGGTATATCATATCTTCATCATTATAACTTATAAAAACCATCTCAATTATCTAATTTTTTACTCAAAAACATCATCCTATTCATTGCATTACTTTAGAACCTACGATGTCACAGACAAACTCACAGACACGTACACATACAGACGCATCAAACGAAAAAACTTTTTTTTACATCAGGGGTTAAAAATAAATAACATTGTTGTCAATATGTAACAAAACAGCAGGCTTACAAAGTACCAAAATGTATCTACTGAATAATAAAAACAACAAACACATTTCGTTCCAATTCACGATCGTTCCGATACAGATTGGAACGATCATGGGGCACCTTCATTGCGGAACGTTATTGTGTGTTTATTAGAAAACCCGTTCCGATTCGGAAATTGGCTGTAAATTCTGATGGGTTCATTTTCATGGGAGCCCTTTGTAAATTTGCTGTATTTGCCAAATTAACTGCTATGCGTATTGCTGTTTTACGGTAAATATCTGAGGCCCTTCTATATGGGTATTGTGCATTATCCTGTTAATAGACTATTAAAATATACTTGTATCCTAATAAGGGTCTTTATTATTGCGTTAATTTAACAACGTTTAAAATGGCTCGTCTTTATCATATTTGTAAATCATTTCACATCACATCTCTCATTCAATGGTATTCTTCTCATATTCCTCACTTATAGTTCTAAAATTTTACTTTTATGTTTCTCCTGTCATACCAAACTTTAAATTTACCGCCCAAATATCGTTCTTTCTAGACTAAAATACTAAAGTAGTCCGAACTAGGCCTTATTGATAAAGTCAAGTATTTTATATCAAGTCCTAAAATCAATTCACGGCATCTGCTTGAGATTACTAAATCAATAAAATGCAGATTTAAATTTTCCATCATTGGAATATCGGTAGGTATAATCAAATTTTTCATTATTAAGGTCTGAAGATCGTAAAAGGTTTTTCACTTTTAGGTTAAATTATTTGCATTTTTAATTTAAGCGTATCGAGTAATTCAGTGCTCAACCGGACAGTGGTTATTGAATAATTAAATTAATTTGTTGAATTGCTGATGTTTCAAAATATCACCTATTGAGTAACAGAGATTTCTATACTCAGCTCTTCCAAGGCGTAATACCGCCAGTTATGTTGATTTGATAAGGGCCCAATTCTTTTTCCTCAGATGGGGATTGTCATGAGGTATTCCAATGATTTGCTACTCCCCTTGGTGTTTCCATATTGCTTTCCCTATCACAATTCATAACTGTTTTTCCGGTCGGTGTTACGCAATGTGGCTTGACTTCTCGCGATTTGTAGAGCTCCGTGGACTTTGGTGTCGAGAATGGCGCGGATTTGATCTGGACTGTCTCGAATGATCTGAAACTGATTATATAGTCGGGCTACGTTCTTAGGGTTCCTTCCTTACAAGTTGCCAGTGATATTAAGGTTCTCTATGTTATCATCATGTCTCGTAAAGAAGAAGAATAAATAACAGTGGTGTTTAAATATCTCTTTCGTTGCGAAGATACTACCGCTATTGGTATAAAGTCTTACTTTCGTCTCGAAATGTCGTGGTGCGCCATCTTTAGCCTTTTGGCAACGGAGCACTCTAGTGATTGCTACGAGTAGGTATATGACGTTTAACATTCGGCAAAACGATATCTCATCTCACTTCTGATCTCGTAACACTTTATTTGATAGTTGCATGACAGTACGAGGCGGGCAGTGATTGGATAACGAGGCACGTCCGCAATTTGGACACCGCCACTTTGGCTATGATGACCAAGTATGATACATCCCTAGATAACTGCCTCATTGGATTAATGGTTGACTATGACTAGAGGGTCAAAAGTTTGAATTCTGTTACAGGCATACTATATCAAAATCGGCTATTCTTGTAGAAATTATCATTAGCATATAGTACAAAAATACTACGTAAATTTGACCTCAATTTAAGTTTACGCGATTACATTTAAAAAATGGCATTACAAGTAAGTTGTAAACTTTAAATCCATAAATAAAATCATTTTCAATATTTTTACATTTATAAGAGACACGTATACGTCGTTGTAGATTTACGTTTATGAATCCCAAGAGATTTCTTTAGTTTTTTAGAACGTAAGTACCTACCTACCTATCTTATATCCATTTTCAAGATGTTATTTTGTGCTTTGTGCCAAATACCCTTAAGATCGGTTCAAGGGTTAAGTCAAAGAGAAAACGATAAAAAAATAATAAATAGGTATTATTTGAATAACCTAATAATACAACTTCTAGGTATGTACAACGGTTACTAATTATTGTCATTATCATTAACATCTGATAGTAGATAGTAAGATTATCAGAATAAGCCCACCAACCCGCATTGAAACGTGATGGGTCCTAGCTACATATCCCTTTTCCGATAAGGAGTAAAATAGGCTGATAAGGATGATCTAATTACATAAGATGCGAATCATTTACTTTCAGAAGTTACGTTCAAATATAATAGATGTAAGTAACTCATACAAAGTTCATCGCTTATTGATAACCCACTTGCTTCAGCACTCTCATAAATGTCCACAGCTAATAGCAACTTGCTACTTTATTGATATAAGTTCTAGTAAGTTCTCGCAACAATGAATATATAAGTTCGCTTTAGTCATTGAATTTAATGTGCATTACAAGTTCCCACGTTGGGTTTAGCCCACAATTCATGTTCTTAATGTGAAGAAGCTCTATGGCCATGGAGTCGCAGTGCCAAAAAATTTTACCGAATAATTTTACTGCGGCTAGTTCCCTCGACTGAAGACAGAAGGGCTGGGAAGGATCAACCTAGCTGTCCAGCGCGGAAATGCAGCCAGTATTCTTGCCACCATTCCACGTGGACATGATTTGTATCGTTATCAGGATAAGTTAGCTTAAATTCCTTATTGTATTGCTTCCCAGAAGCTAAATATATTGTTTCATAATATAGAACCGTTTAAACTATTGTTAGGTTATTTTCTAACTCGGTGTCTTTCGGAAGATGTGTGGATCAGAGAGATCAATTATGTGTCACGCCAATAACAGAAAAGTTGAGGAGTGTCAGGTTAGCATGAATGGGCATGTAATGCGAAGGCATGAAAGTCTTGCAAGTGCTTCGATCACGTCAGCTTTCAGCTAAATAAGAACCACATCATAATCAGTCCATTACTTTAGAAGCTACGATGCTAAAGAAAGATACGCAGATCCATAGACAATCACGTTTAACTTATTCCTTTTTTTAGTAAATCGGGGGTTAAAAATACGCTAATAGCTTATGTATAATATGTAGGTATATTATTCAGGGTGTCCCGTAAATAGACATACTCTACAGGATGTTAGCTAACGCCAAAGCCTACTAAAATAACGATATAGACAAGTATAAAATCAATGCTTATGTATTTTTCAGCACATGGTACGACTAAATTGCACTGAAGGTAGGATTTTTTGTATTTTGTAGCAAAATCAATACATACTACTAAAAGCCTAACCTACTAATATTATAAACGTGAAAGTTTGTATGGATGTTTGTTACTGTTTAACGCCGCTACTACTGAAGCGATTTGGTTTAAGTTTGAAATGAAAATAGATTTTATTCTGGATAAACACAGGCTACTTTTCATCCCAGAAAAATCCATGTATTCCATGGTTGGGTTTGTGATAAATTGAATTCCACGCGGATAAAGTCGCGGGCGTCCGCTTGTATATTATATTTCGTTATTTTAGTAGGCGTTGATGTCAGCTATCACCCTGTAGAGAATGTCGTACTATATTTTACGGGACAACCTGTATATTTGGTTGTGTGACCTAAGGTAAATTATGTTTCCTTTATGGCTCGGTCGGTACATTAGGCCTTCGGTTACGGCAATTGTCACTCACACTTAGGAGTAATCATTACCTCTGTGGACTACTTTAAGCCATTAAACTGGCACGACAAGATACATATGTTTCTCCCGCTTCAGTAACGTTGAGAGCCTCAACATAACTGTCCCTGTAGCCAAGTGGGACGATGATTCTCTTTCTACGATCGCAAACGCTTCGAAAACTAGAAAAATGTATGGGAATGACAGATCTTGATCACGTGACCTGTCGACAGCAAATGTCATTCTTATACATTTTAGCATTTTAGTAGTTTTCGAAGCGTTTGCGATCGTAGAAACATAATCGACGTGCCACTTGGCTACAGGGGCTGACTTGCGTTAGCTACAAGCATCATTGCTATGACTGATTGTATTTTTTTTTATTCTTTACAAGTTACCCCTTGACTACAATGTCACCTGTTGGTATGTGATGATGCCATCTAAGATAGAAACGGGCTAACTTGTTAGTAGTTGGATGAAGATCCTCAACCCTTTCGGTTTCTATGCGACATCGTACCGGAACGCGAAATCGCTTGGCGTTACGTCTTTGCCGGTAGGGTGGTAAATAGCCACGGCTGAAGCCTCCCACCAGCCAAACCGTCCAGGTTTGGCTGGTTGGAGGCTTAAAGAAATCCTCAATCGGTGATGGAATACAAGACGGAGGTCATGGGTTCTATCCCTGGCTGGGCTGAAAGGTTGTGAATTTTCATCATCCTTCTAAAAAGTTAGCCTGCTTCCATCTTAGATTACATCATCACTTACCATCAGGTGAGATTGTAGTCAAGGGCTAACTTGTAAAAAATATAAAAAAAAGAGAAGAGCTAACTAGCAGTTCCCGAATTCTTTTGACTTCAGAACACTTTTTGTTTCACCATTTTTCTGCGGAACCCTAGCTTAAGAAATTCAAGAAATCACGTCTTCTATATTTATTTAGGTATTTACAAAAATTTTAATGTGGTGAATTACATCTCACCATTGTTTTCCTTAAACAAATTAATTAAAAATGAATAATAAATTACGTCAATTAATATTCTCACAAGTGAAACGATTTACAATATGGAAATCTTGTATTTTCGCGTAACCCCTGAGGACCTTTCACGGAATCTCAGGGTTCCGCGGAACACCTTTTGGGAACCGTTGGGCTATACTTTAGGTACGAGTTTATCAACAATTTATCCAGTCCCCATGACATTAAGCCATCCAGCTCGACTTGCTCAAATTTTAATTAAAGCATGCGATGCATGAAATCTATTTAGCCGCATAATTATAATTTAAACTTGAACCGCTATCGGAGAGTGCGGGCAGTTTGGCTTAATGACAACTCGCCTCATCATTGGGTAGTTACTGGCCTTTATATTGCGGGTCAGATTTCGCTGAACGACATTGTCACTTATATTGGGCTCATTAAAATGTCAGAATGATGAAATAATTTTTTACAAGCTTTTATTTAACTTGCCCTGTGTGGGTAGATATTAAAACCTGGTAAACTTGCGTATCTTTGGTAACAATTATTATGGGTAAATTTAATTAATTAACTTCTCTAGAATAGAGAGTTCAGGAATTATATCGTAAATATATGTTGAGTATTATTAATTCATCCATAAATTATAACTTTAATCATAAAGTTAAATGACTAATGGTATTCTGATGACGAAGTCAGAAAGTGGCCAAAGAAGCTCGAAAGCTTTTTGTTTGAATCACTAAGTTGGTTCCAAAGAATTATTATTGGTATCATTTTAATTTTGGATTTACCTTATCTTGAGAAAAGTAGGGTTTAATAGAGGGTTTATTAATAGTTATGATAAAAAAAAAACAATAGGCGGGGACACCTTCTTAATAAAACTATGCAAATTTCTCTACAATCTATAGAAATAATGCGATTACGTATCAAAAAGTACCAGGCAAACATAGCGCTAGTAGAGTTACCAACTACGACATTCGTTGTCCCTTTGTACAGTACCGTAATGGAATCGTCTCTAATTGTGCTAAGATGGCTACTACACCTGACTGCCAATTAGATTAGATTGTCCACGTATAATATGAGATTGTGTCGAGTGTTTGGAGCAGATGCTCTTAATGTGCGATAGCGACCCGGTACTTTTACTACGTGTTTTCATATTCCGAAATGGAATATGAAAACACACATCGTGTACATAAATAAGTATAGAGTTACAAGAGAGATTGGAAGATAAACCTATCCTATTAGAAGATTTTTCTTATTCATTCACATCAAATACCTTAATCAGTAAAAAGTAATCTTTTACTTTTTGCTGATCTATATTTGGATAAATCTGATGTTTTCTGTTTGTCTATTGACTTACCTAGAGTAAACTATCAGAAATCTTTGAACTTTGAGAACGTCTTTATATAAAAATTTTAATAAAAAAAATTCAACCGACTTCCTACTCGAAAATTAACTTAAACTAAAAAGCAAAAAATAACATCTTACCTATATGCTACCTTCGGATCACTTTGAAGGCGGTGCCAATCCAGTGTCATGTTTTAATTAAAGCCGTTTCTGAAAGAACCACAGAAATTTTGTAATTTAAACGGCTTAAATTAAAACATCACTGGCTTGGCACCGCCTTCAAACTGATCCGAAGGTAGCATATAGGTAAGATGTTATTTTTTGCTTTTTAGTTTAAGTTAATTTTCGAGTAGGAAGTCGGTTGAATTTTTTTTATTAAAATTTTTATTTTTTAATTTTTAGTGTTAGCACACCTACTGAGTGTGAACACAAATGAAACGTTATTTTCTTATAATAAGTATCTAAGTCCTAAAATCCCAATTTTAAAAATACTACCTTAACTCATATACAACATTTCACAACCCCTTTATCCACACCTAATATGAATATTCAGAAAAACGTGAAAGGTGACTGTCCTCCGTCTTCATCACCAGACCTCCGATGCAGTCACAATCCATATGGTTGGAAAGTTCTCATCAATATAAAATTTATCAAGTCCAAACACAAGGTAGCTACTGTGAACCGTCGAGGAGTTCCCTTAATTCTCCTTCATCTTCGTCACCAGACCCTTAATACAGTCACAACCTATCCAGGTGGAAAGTTCTCATCAATACAAAATTATCAAGTCAAAACACAAGGTAGCTACTGTGAACCGTCGAGGAGTTCCCTTAACTATAACTCGTCTTCATCACCAGACCTCTAATATAGTCACAACTCATCTTGGTGGAAAATTCTCATCAATACAAATTTATCAAGTCCAAACACAAGCCGTGATAGCCCAGTGGATATGACCTCTGCCTCTGATTTCGGAGGGTGTGGGTTCGAATCCGGTCGGGGCATGCACCTCCAACTTTTTCAGTTGTGTGCATTTTAAGAAATTAAATATCACGTGTCTCAATCGGTGAAGGAAAACATCGTGAGGAAACCTGCATACCAGAGAATTATCCTAATTCTCTGCGTGTGTGAAGTCTGCCAATCCGCATTGGGCCAGCGTGGTGGACTATTGGCCTAACCCCTCTCATTGTGAGAGGAGACTCGAGCTCAGCAGTGAGCCGAATATGGGTTGATGACGTAAACACAAGGTAGCTACTGTGAACCATTGAGGAGTTCTCTTAACTGTCCTTCGTCTTCATCATCAGACCCTTAATACAGTCACAACCCATCTAGGTGGAAAGTACTCATCAATACAAATAAATCAAGCCCAAACAAAAGGTACCTGCTGTAAATCGTTGACGAGTTCCATCGTCTGTGTTTCGGCTCCATCATCAGACCAACTCCAAACCTTCATAAAATTGTAGTGGTTTTAAATACCTTATAGAACCACTAACAAACGCACTAGCCGTCCCTACGATTTTCGAAAGTTCCCTTCAATTTCTCCAGGATGCCATCATCAGATCCTGACATGAAAAAAATGGGACCACCCTGGAATCAAACCCTTCAAAACAAAAAAAGAATTTTCAAAATCGGTCCACAAATGACGGAATTATCGCTGGACATACATAAAAAAAAAAAAAAAAAAAAAAACATACATACAGCCGAACGTAGAACCTCCTCCTTTTTCGAAGTCGGTTAAAAACTATTAAAGTGAGGCTGTTTTCACAAAGTATTAATTTTTTGATATTATTATCTTAATCCATATTTTTTTTTAATAAAATTTATGGTAATTCGGTATTTTATTAATATTTAAGTCTAAACAAAAATAAACTTGTTCCTGACTGCACATTTTGTTCAATATGATTTGTGAAATTTCAGACAGATTATTAGAAATTAATATAAAATCTTATTCACTATTATCAGATATCGTCTTTTCGTCTCCAAATTTACTTATTGTCCCAGTTTTGGAAAAAATTATGCGAAATTCTCTGTGTAAAATTTTAAATGTGGCCTTGAATGACCGAGTGTGGCTTCAGGTGACTTTACCAGTACGCTTGGGCGGCATTGGCATTCGCAAAATGTATGACGTTAGTTGACCAGAGTTTTTCTCCTCGGTCCACGCCACGGAAGAATTCATTATCATCATCATTGTTAGCCGATGGACGTCCACTGCTGGACATAGGCCTCTTGCATGGACTTCCAAACAAAACGGTCGCGAGCCACTAGCATCCAGCGGCTCCCTGCAACCCACTTGATGTCTTCGGTCCACCTAGTGGGGAGTCGACCCCCACGGAGGAATTAACCAGGAAAATTTTAGCATCCGCACTGGCTAATTTTGAAGTGTCACAAGACTGAGGCCATGAATGCTTGATATCCATATCGCATGGGGGTGGATTTCAAACAGCCATCCTGGGGAGGCCGCCATATTGGATTTGTAATGACGTTTCTTAGCTAGTCATATATTGTCATCAGAACTCAGAGCGTGTGCAAAATTTCATACTAATCGAAGTGGGAAGTGGGTCAAGTTAAAATACATAGTTACAAGTGAAGCTAATATAAAGCGTGTAAAAATAATATTTGTATTGCTGACGTTTCTTCAGTTTCTTAAATAACCGAACTTGTCATATAATAAAAAAAATCTCACCCATTTAGTTAACGTACACCCACCGTCTCTACACGTGTTGTACAATAAACAAACAATAAAACCGGTACAGAATGCATTTACATTTTTATTTATTTCTCCCCGTTCCGCCGATAGAAAATAAAAGCCAGCGCCGGTGATATTAATTCGAATGCACACTTTTTCCGCAAACAAAATAAACAGCACAATAGCAAACTGATGGCTGGTGATTTGGCAACGTCCCCGACCCAGTCAATGTTCTACTCATTCTGACTATCAACTATGTCGTTTACGTTTACAGGCTGAGAGCTGGCGAAACATTTACACGATCTGTGTAACCCTAACTGTTGGCCAATGGTCTATGCGGCGACGAGTCGAGCGGTTCTGGTTTAGAGTTTAGAGTATGGAGCTAAAGAGGAGGAGAGATTTTTTTTCCTCCAATAGTTTTTCAGTAAAAATCTCAGCCTAGAGTTGGTGACTTTAAACCATACCCCATGAGAGCAGGATAAGTCGTCGAGCATTGTCAATCATGAGCGAAATCGGATATTGTTACAAGTATCAAATACTCGTATAATCACACTAAAGGCAGACAGATCTGCATCGTACGCATCGGACGCATTCTTAGACTAATTACATAAGGACCTGACTCTCTAGTTATTACTTTTCTGACAAAATATATGATCAACTATCTAATGCGATTATAAAAAACTGTCTACAAAGTATCGATGTTTCATAGTTGTAATCATGTTCGTCGATTCGTAAAAATATCTTTTTGTGTAAGTAGTTGAAGTTGCGAATAAGTGGACGCTTACGTTTAGTCATAAGTTGTAATATAAAATAGCTGCTGTATTTTAAGTAAATTAATGTTAAAGTGTTCAAATATCACACCATTCATTATTATCAATGAAGTGAATACTAACCGTATACTACAATAATAGTTTTTATGTTTTACGTTGAAAAATGACGTCACTTGATCTCACACTATAAGGTGTATTTGGAAATAGATTCTCTGGCAAAGAGAAATGGTTTCGGTTTGCTCGAGGAATACCGTTAGAGTTATTTTCTTTAGTACTAACTCTTTGGAAATCGTCTGTCTGTATGAACGTTTTATTACTATTTCAATTTCGCTTTTACGATTGATCTACGGATTTTAGTATTATTTGTATAGAAAGGCATCCAACTGCGTCCACTGATCCGCATCGTACGGATCGCATCGAACGGATTCTACCGTAAAATTAAAAATCTGTTTAATAATATGCGTCCGATACGTACGATGCAGATCAGTGGACGCCTGCAATAATATCTACTTATTACTAATATAATATAGTTGAAGAAATTGTTAATATTGATTGATTAAAGGCACCTCTGGAATTGTTGGATAGGTTTTAGTATTCTACTGATTTAAGTATTCCCTGTTTTACTTTTTACGCTTTTTACGTAATCAATTCACAGGCTTTACGACTTAAGGCTTTACGGCTATATCGAATGCCGGGAATACACGGTCATTCAGACGCCAGGCTTATACTGACTGTTCGAGCTGTCGACTGCTCTCGTGCAGTTACGCCTGCTATCCATGATGCTACTGAAATGAAATTGCTAACTTCTCAAGCAGTAAAGCCAACTACTCGAGCAGTTAGCAATGGCAGCTTTAAACTGTTGACTCTGACTGCAAGAGCGGTCCGTGCATGAAGATCACTGGCTAACTGCTCAAGCTGTCCGTTTTTTTTTTATTCTTTACAAGTTAGCCCTTGACTACAATCTCACCTGGTACGTGATGATGCAATCTAAGATGGAAGCGGGCTAATTTGTTAGGAGGAGGATGAAAATCCACACTACTTTCGGTTTCTACACGACATCGTACCGGAACGCTAAATCGCTTGGCGGTACGTCTTTCTCGGTAGCGTGGTAACTAGTTACGGCTAAAATAGATGCCCGGCCTAAGTTGATAGACACAACTTGCATACCTTGCGAAATTTAGCGCTTTCTAACCGACTTAAAAAAAGGAGGAGGTTCTCAATTCGACTCGTATTTTTTTTAAGCTTTGTTACCTCTTCTTCGTTATTTACTAACCAATTTTGAAAATTATTATTTTGTTTGATATAGGTAGGTACCTACATCCAGATTGGTCCCATTTCACTTTCATGAAAATCAGTTCAGTAATTTTGTGTTAAAATCAAAATAATTGAAACTTGTCCTTGAAGCCGATTCTATTTTTGTGTTAAAAAAATTATTATCTTTTCAGCTTTTCAGTTCCCATCAGTGGTTCATCTGGTTGATCCGTAAATTATAAAAGTGTTAAAGCTTGTAAGAAGATACACAACTTAGTTATAATTTTCCCAGAATTCACATTATAAGTCTTCATCGGATAACTTAAAAATAGGTCAAACGGAAAAAAAAGCACGAAAATAAAAGTAAAGAATTAACTTTTGACCGGTCGTAGGTACCTACTCTTTGAATTATTTTTTCCATTTCAGATAACAAAAAAGAAGCGAGACGATAAAATGCCAGTATTTTTCCCATCCTTTTCCGTTGAAAAGAATTCTAAAAATAACTTGTAAAACTGTGAACACTAAGATGACAGCCCTAATGGGCAGCGATGTCGCGGTGGAAATTAAAATGAGGGTAAACAAAGCTATTTTCCGATGGACGTTCGATTACTGCAAAGGTCTTGTGAAAATCGTTTTATGTTGTTTGAGGTTTCTCTTTGAAAATCATATTTTGTACTAGCTGACGCCGCGCGGTTTCGACCGTGTGGTTTACGTTCCTGTTGGAATACGGGGATAATATATAGCCTATAGCCTTGCTCGATAAATGGGCTATATAACACTGAAAAAATTTTTCAAATCGGACTAGTTCCTGAGATTAGCGCGTTCAAACAAACAAACTCTTCAGCTTTATAATATTAGTATAGATTTTACTAGCGGAACCCCAAAGTTTTCTACTTAGTTCCCGTAGACTAAGCCAATGCTAGTGGCTCCGCTGGGTTTTAGTAGGTATTCTGGTAAAAGAAGCCTCTTTGCTGCAGGCAGCCAAACCCCATAAGGTCATAAACTACCTGCAGAAAACTACCTGCAGAAAACATCATCATCATCATTCAGCGCAAGAGTGGCTCGAAAGGGATCTTCCAGGCAAACGCTTTAAAATCAAGATTTAATCATTGCATCATCAACCTAGAGCCAGTGAAAAAAAATGAGCTACACTGTCGGTAGAAATTAAATTGTCTCTGTTAAACAAACTGTTATTTTTCCAATGGGCGCGCAAGAGAAGTGGGTCGCAGGATATTGTTAGACATGAATAAAGGGGAAAAAAGCATGTTTTAATTACGCCTTTGAGACAGGCTCTGGGACAATCGAAGCATTCGAGCTTAAAGACTTTGTGCTCGCGCATAAAACCGTTTTCACTTGCTTAATATACGAGTAATCATTTAAGAAAAGAATTTTTAATTATAGCTTTAAAGTTTTATAATACACGTAGATACAAAGTAAAGGAGAAGAAAGTCCCTAAGTATTATATAATTACCGGTGATGCGTTAAAAATAGTAGTGGGCCAGCGTGGTGAACTATTGGCCTAACCCCTCTCATTCTGAGAGAAGTCTCGTGCTCAGCAGTGAGCCGAATATGGGTTGATATTATTAACTCCTATTCTTTTGTTCCAGGTATCCCGGTCAACCTCCCAGCAGGTAGTGTTGCGGGAGGCGACGCGCGCGCTGGCGGGGCGGTACCGATGCGAGGTGTCGGCAGACGCGCCGTCCTTCCACACGCAAGTGCGCTCAGCGCTAATACATGTCGTTGGTGAGTACTTAGCTTTACTTAGCACTTTAGTATAGCTGTCTAAGTTATCGAATTACCATCTACTTGTTACAGTTTGAAGTTACAGTATTGAGGTAGAGAGAAACAAGAGAAGAATGTTCATCGCTAACTTGAGTACTAGACTTTTTTATAAGTCACGGTGTATATCAGACCACACGTCGGTAATTAAAGGGTTAAACCGTTTTGTGAAACAGAATATCTCTACTACCATTTACCCCACAGTCGCTTATGACTTACACTATCGGCGAGCTCTTAAACTTCGCAGTCAACTATAAACTCGTCGCTAATAAATAATACTGTACCAATTTCAATTTTGCATTCATTTTCATTCCAATTGTTCATGTCGGCTTGCAGTGAACGAGACGTTGTGACATCAGAAAGTTTGCCGACCGCTTTAGCATACCTGTCTAAGTTATCGAGTTAGCATCTACTCGTTATAGTTTGAAGTACTGACAGTATTGCGGTATCTCCAACTATGGCGGTGAATTTTGAAGTTTTGTTTAATGTTTGATTTGTTAAGCAGTTGCTTGCTATGTTGCTTTGTTATATGGACTAAGAGCCGAAAGCGAGACATAACTTATTTTAAGAAAGGTGAAAGCTTGTCATCCTCTGTTTCTACCACAGCACCTTATCCAACTATGGACTGAGGTTTTGGAAGGTAGCAAGTTTAATGTGTCTAGAACCCAAATTGTCCTCAGTAACTTTAAGAAATCATGTAACCCCAGTTGTCAGATAAAGCGAAGGGTTGCCCAGAAATTGAAATTCTGACTTTTGGAGACATTATGAAAAATTAAGTTTTACACTTGGAGAATAATGAGCAGCCAAAGTCGACACCCAACTTAAGTTCCTACTGGTACGGTAGCCAATTAAGAGGTTTGGACTGAGGTCGACAACCCCAAACGTTTGAGGGTCTTGACAAGGTAAAGTGTATTTAAGTGTAGTAATATTTCGCTGCATCTGTACTTTTCTCATCAAGAAAATTCTTTTGCAAGAAATAATTTTTAATCGACTTCAAAAGGAGGAGGTTATCAATTCGTCGGAATCTTTTTTTTATGTACGTTCACCGATTACTCGAAAACGCCTAAACCGATTTGAAAAATTATTTTTTCGTTTGAGAGGCTATGCTTACTTATCTATGGTAAAAGCACTGAAAAACTTACAGCTTTCATCAAATAAGGTATGTCTGGCTATCACAAGTTCTCGTTCTATAAAGGACAAAGCCGCGCGCTAAAGCTATGCGTTAATTAAAAACAAAATGAATGCCGACAGCATGTCACAGTATTCAAATAGTTCACACGTTGGTGGATTGTGCCGTTTTAATTAAAGTACCAGCACCTACATAGTAACTCGAGCGCGGGCGAAATATCAAACTTGTAAGGCTCTTTCACGAAGAATCTGCGTATAAAGTTTTTAAACCGACTACAGATTAAATTGCTTCTAGCTGTTGTACATTAACAACCATCGATATATTGTAAGTTGAGTAACAGATTCCCTATAAGCGATTTAAGACGGCTTATTACTGTATAGTCCAGTAATTTTAGGCATTTTATACCCCAATCTGGGGAAAAATTTCCTAGTGAGCTGAATTTTTGTATACACCTTTATTACGGCGTTATTATGAAGTTGTGAAAAATCGACATCGATATCGTGCCGGCTAAAAAAATTACAGAGGTCAAAAGGTCACGAAAATCAGTTTTTTGCAAATATTTCGCGACCTATTGCTCGGACGTCAATAGAGGTCATTATAAAAATTGTTCCTCATAAAATTGTCTACAAAAAATGTCTCGTATAGTTTTTCTGTAAAATTAACGGTTTTCCGATCATAGCGCTGAGAAAGCGGCAAGAATGCACTCACATACGGTATTGTATACCGTACACCAAGGCGTAAACTCTATTGCTTTTTAGTAATGTTTGTAAATGTCTCTAAATCTTTTATTTTACATTTAGATGTTTCCAGAAAGATATATTTATCGTATAGAGGTTTAGGTTTTTAGTAAGACGTACTATATCTCATTCTAATGACCTTCAATGGCAGATGTTTCGTATTTCATTGTTCCGAGACCCGTCCCTTTATACCTGCTACTGCCAGTTAGACTGAGTATACTCATAGCACGCACTCAAATACTTGATCAATCTACATCAATTTTTTTCAAAAAACCAGGAAAAAACAATGCTGAAACAAAAATATACTCGACTGATAGCCTCAACAAGTATCCACATTGCAAAAAAAATATTCTGTTTCTGCATGCCATGACCGGATGCGATACAACTTCAGCACTTTTTGGGAAAGGAAAATTGAAAGTCATGAAGATGTTTGAAAAAAGACCCGATTTAAACAATTGTACAGAAATATTCCAACAAGAAAATTGCTCTCGAGATGTCATTGTCAATACTGGAATACATTTTCTACTAGCTGTATACGGTGCTCCAAAATCAGAAAATTCAATTGATAATTACAGATAAAAGCTACAGCTTTGCTAAATTAACAAGACAAAGTACAGCTGTAAAATTTCCTTCATTACCACTACTTCTTCAGTTCAACAGCATATTTTTCGAGCATATTACCAAATACAAACCTGGCTAGGAAGAGACATCGATCCAGAACAGTGGGGTTGGGAGTTAAAAAATGATATGCTGCATCCAATAATGACTTTATTACCACCAGCACCCGATGAACTACTGAATACAATCTTTTGTAATTGTACAAAAGGTTGTGGCGGCAATTGTGGATGCAAAAATATTGGATTGAGATGCTCAAAAGTTTGTGGGCATTGCCGCGGCCAGTCATGCTTAAACGCCGAGTCAACGAATGATGAAAATGATGAAGATGTAGATTTAAATCAAGAAATAACTCCACTTGACATTTTGTCAGTAGCCAATAACGATAGTGAAGCTGAAAATATTGACAATGAAAAAAAAAAAAAATTATTCGCAAAAATTTATTTTTTTCGGTATTTTTCAAAATTTTGATAAATAAATATTAATTGTTAATTAAAATAAACTTTCATTATATATCATGGATTATGCCTACGGGGGAAACCATGTAAAAAACGCGCCTTGCATTCTACCTCGAAGGTGGTGAGGAAACGAGTGCATCGTTACAATATAGTCGCTTTCTCAGCGCTATGATCGGAAAACCGTTAATTTTACAGAAAAACTATACGAGACATTTTTTGTAGACAATTTTATGAGGAACAATTTTTATAATGACCTCTATTGACGTCCGAGCAATAGGTCGCGAAATATTTGCAAAAAACTGATTTTGGTGACCTTTTGACCTCTGTAATTTTTTTAGCCGGCACGATATCGATGTCGATTTTTCACAACTTCATAATAACGCCGTAATAAAGGTGTATACAAAAATTCAGCTCACTAGGAATTTTTCCCCAGATGAAACCTAAAATAACTGGACTAGTAATATTATTCAGCATGAGGAAATGAGGCAATATTATAAAATCACCCAGTTCTATATAAAACCATTTATATTTGTATAAAAATAGTATTTTTACTATTGGATAGAAGCAGGCGTTACTTTGCGGAAGTTCATCATGATTATATAATGATTTATTTATTTTGCTATCATCCGGAAGCATCCTCAGGAGATGTTGACTCTACAACGTGCAATTGCACGGTTTCGGGGTGAAACGTACGTAGAGAGTATTTTGTCGGACCTGGGTGACATTGTCGCATGGGTTCGTCGACTTTTCGCGGATGATAGCAAAGTAAATAAATCATTATATAAGTATTTTTACTCACAAATCAACAATATAATATTTAGAAACTATGATGGTATCTTAAACAAGTAAGTAGACATTTTTCAAAACAGTTTTCCTCCTGACATATTTTCTTTTCGTATGTGTTGTCGCTGAGTTTATCTATATTATGTAGTTTCCTCCACCACTATAATGAACTAAAATCATTTCCTCGACCACCCCTCCCAGCTACCGAGCCAGCCGATTTCCAAATTTCGCACCATTAAGAAAATTATTTAGTGTTTTACAAATCACCGGGTATGAGATACCCGACCTCACGGCTCAAGGCTCAAGGCTCAAGGCTTTGATTTTTAACTACGACGGGTTAAAAAGCAAAGCCTTGACAACAAAGAAACAAGCTCGGTAGCAGGCATTTCCCCGCACGAGCTTTGCTTGGAAAAACTCGACTACAACTAGGTTTTTTTTTATTATCACAGGACGACAAGTTAGACCTGTGATTGTCACTTGTTGATAATTGACGACGACGGCTGGTGGGGAGCTGCGGCCGTGGCTAGTTATCACCCTATCAGCAAGCGATTTAACGTTCCGGTACGATATCGTGTGGAAACCGAAAGGGGTGTGGATTTTCATCCTCCTCCTAACAAGTTAGCCCGCTTCCATCTTAGATTGCATCACTTACCATCAGATGAGATTGTGGTCAAGGGCTAACTTGTAAAGAATAAAAAAAAAACAAAGAATCAAATCTAGGATTCAGGTCGTCGAAACTATTCTAGATAACTGTGTTCTTACGAATATTGCCGGTTTCAAGCCCCTATTTATAAATAAAATAAATAAAGCCTTTATTGCTGTAATACATTAGTAAATTTCTAACATTAATGCATTCTAGTTTAATAATTAATTATTAGAACTACTTATTATTATTAAAATCAGTTCTCTACTATCCAGCTTGTCCTTCGACAAAGGCCTCCTCTAAAGCTTTCCATTTTTCTCTATCCTTGGCGATACTTGCAACTAAGAAACAACACCCACCCCCAAGCCGATTGGTCATCGTGGGGGAAAATGACCAAAACCCCTATTTAGCTGTATTTAAAAATAGTTCCATAAAGTTGTAGGCAGGTGTTCATGGTAGCATAACAGGCCACTTCCGGCGCGACGCCCGGAGCCTTGTTTACTGGAAATTAGGTTGCGTCCAACTTTGATAGTTTCACGTGCACTGAGATGTTATTACCCCTGCTGGGAGCATCTGGTCACACTCGCAGATTTTAATTAAGTAGGCCTTAGAAGTTTTTATTTAACGAGCTAGTGGACAGCTGCGACTTTGTCTGACTGATTCGGTTTTTAATAATGGATTTTTCTGGAATAAAACTAGCTTAATGTTGTTCAATAACCTCGTTTAGCTTTATTTTTAGCCAAACTTTCGTTAAAATCGGTTCAGCCGATTCAGAGATTAGCCTCATTACATTCAATGTGACATTTTTTTAATCAACTTCCAAGAAGGAGGTGGCTTTGGAGGAGGTGTCATGTTTTAATTAAAGCCGTTTTTAAAAGAACCACAGAAGTTTTGTAATAAAAAACGGCTTAAATGTTATTTGTAATAAAAAACAGCACTGGCTTGGCACCGCCTTCAAACTGATCAGAAGGTAGCACATAGCTCAGATGTTTTTTTTTGCTTTTTAGTTTAGGCTAGTTTTGAGTTGGAAGTCGGTTGAATATTTTTTATTAAAATTTTTGAGAAGTATAAACATTAACGCACAAATCACCTTTGTATGCACATACAAGACGATTTTTGTCGATCGGTCGTCATTCAAAAACAACATTTAGTAAGGGGCCGTTTTTGAGCGATCCACGACATCGCCAAAGATATCCTGTATCTCAGAAAGTAGTCACCGCAGATACATTGTTACTTCTGCAAAGTTGTTCTACTATTGTCATACTTTTAATAAATAAATAAAAAATCACATACCAAATTCACCAATTTCAATATTTTAATGTTTTAATATTTTAATGTAATTACGCACATAGAGCACATGTGCGTAATTACATATAAATATTATGTATATATAAAATATAATGTGATATAAAACCTTTATCATCCATCTATAAACGAACGGTCCTTTTTTAAATCTTAGCAAAGACTTTTTATGGCAGAAAAGTGCTCAATATTTTATGAATAAAATTAAAACTTTGTGAGATAAAATATCATAAATAAACATTTAATTCTTTCATTTTAATATGGCAATAAATGACAACCATTTATCTGTAACAGAAACACAAAAATATTAGTTTACTTTATGAGTAGGTAATATTGGCGGTTTTTGGTGCATTTGCCTAAAAAAACGGTGTTGCTCGCACTTCGCCATCTGTGCAAAAATGACAAGCGTATCAAAATGTCATCGTATGGAAAACAGGCCAAGATGCAAATTCATTTTCAGAAAGTGTGTTCAAAGTGTGTTTCCTGACAAATGTCTAATAAAACATCATATGACCTACGTGCGCTTTGATAATTACAGCCTCTGCTTCCCTACTATAACTCTCGCCTACGGCTCAAGCTTGCAATATCGCCTCGCCTGTAATTATTGTCAGCTTACAGCACATATGTCATAATTTACTTTATCTAACTATCAAAAAGAGTTTACTCCACATCCAGGTGCATATTATACGTATAATATTATCTTATCTATAAATAAAATTCTAACTGAAAAACTCGTCATATATTGCACGATTCAACGCTTACACACTCAACAATTTTCCAAAATCCAATCAAAATTTCCAACCGAACTACAAGCACAGTATTCATTGCATTCAGTTTACGCAAAGTGTGGTACGATTTTCAATATCACGGTTACACTACTAAAGTATTTCACTCGCTACGCTGGCTTACTGGTAAGCTGGCTTTATAAAAGATATTTTATGCTGGAATCTTTTAAACCCACCCCGCTGACTGCGCTCCGACATAGTTTTAAATGTCTCTTGTTGTTCATTTATACTTCTCAAGATCTCGTTCTGTTATTTTTTTTTTTATTTAACTGTGTAGATTACGAGGTTTTGATAAGTTTATTTAAGGTGGGACCGCTGTGAATTATATTATATTATTTTAGTTTAGTTTAGCATAAGTGAGCCGTGATAGCCCAGTGGATATGACCTCTGCCTTCGAGGCATGCACCTCCAACTTTTCGGTTGTGCGCATTTTAAGAAATTATATATCACGTGTCTCAATCGGTGAAGGAAAACATCGTGAGGAAACCTGCATACCAGAGAATTATCTTAATTCTCTGCGTGTGTGAAGTCTGGCAAACCGCATTGGGCTAGCGTGGTGGACTATTGGCCTTACCCCTCTCATTCTGAGAGGAGACTTGAGCTCAGCAGTGAGCTGAATATGGGTTGATGACGACGAAGGTCAATCGAATACGCTGATCATTATTGTGGATTACCAATACCCCTACAGTCAACATCCAACATAGGGATCCAACAATATATCAAGTTTTGTAATTGTAACTTGAAAAAAAATAAGGCGAATAACGTTCAACGTGAGGCAAACACTGAACGCGAAACTATCAAACTGCATGAAGTTGGTCGCGCCGTAATTTCAGTAAACGAGTCGGCGAGGCGTCGAAGTGTCAGGAGTGGATCGTTACGCCTCCGCGAACACCTGCCGAGCGCTGCTAATGGAGACCCGCTCAAAATATTGTGCTGTTGCTAGCTTTACATATTAATAATTACTGCAGTTTCACTTTCTAAACTTACAGACCGTGGGAATATGGAATAAATTACAACATACTTTCAACCCTGATAATGTCGCTTTCGTATATTAATATATTCGATAATTGTCGCTCCATTGGTGGACACATTTTTCAAATTGGTTCAGTACTTTCATATCTTATTTAGAGCAAACACACAAGCAAACAATCAAGTCTTTCATGTCTATAATATTAATCTTACTAATATTATAAACGCGAAAGTTTGTATGGATGTTTTGATGTTTGTTACTCTTTAACGCCGCTACTCTTTAACAGAAGCGATTTGGCTAAAATTTGGAATGGAAATAGATTGTACTCTGGATTAACACATACACAACAAAATCCATGGTTTCCCGAGATTTGCAAAAACTGATGATTTTGATGATATGAATTTATTTTACTCTTTCACGCCTCGACTACTGAACCGCAAGAGCTGAAATTTAGTATTGAGATATATTATAGCATGGTTTAACACATGGTCTACTTTTTATCCCAAAAAAATCCATGGTTTCCAAGGAAACTAAATTACACGTGGACAAAGTCGCGGGCGTCCGCTAGTATAATTTTAAGACAATTAATTTTCATAAACTTCCATTATTTAATTTACAGCACAGAGAGCCTGGTGGGTCTGAAATACCCGGTATTCAAACGATCAAATCTAGTGCGTACGATATCACGAACATCACAAACATTTTGATGTACGACACTCAAAGCACCAGCTACTAAGAAATACATATGACGAGCACTTTCATTTTAGAAAGCGTTTAAAATCGAGTTGGGCTTTTGAGACCCCACCAGGCTTACAAAAGTCTAAGGCTTATTTGTAGGCAATTTGTCGCAGTGTAAAAACCGAGTTTTATTCCAAATTTATTTTACCATGTTTTATTTACATGTACTATCAATAAAAGCTAGTAAAAATAAAAAAAACGCCGCCTATCAAAGCTTTAACATAGTTCGTGTTCATGATAAAGTGGGTAACACAGGTATCGTTCGCTATCCTTCTTGCAAATTTTCCACTTCCATTACCTCCAATATTACGGTGGGTAATCGAAATAAAATGAATCGATGGGCGGTCTCTTGAGAACTTATTTTCATATCGAATATTTAATAACTTAATATCGATTATTGAGTTCACAATGAATTTTCACTCCGGGTCTCGGGTTTTTAATAACTTTGCGCTTGGGATTTTATACGCGCAAATTTACATGCAAATCTCTTGGATCGGATTTAATGGAATTCATTATAGCTAGCGGCATATTATTATAGGAGATAGAAATATTGTACTTTTAAACGAATATTTATACGTTGCCGCTTAATGAAAATGTTCTTTACTCTTCTTCAGAAATAGCTTTATTGTTTAAAAATATAAAGCGAGAATTGTTATTTTTTACTTTATTCTAATGTCTAAACGGAAAATAATCGAAATTATTGGAAAGTTCAATGTATAAACGAAGTTATTTAAAATGGCTACTATGTCACTGACTCTATAAAGATTTCCTTCTATTCATCTCTCTTGCATGTCTACACAGGAGATATTGAGAACATACGGACTGACAGAAATACATACAGAAAGGCGGATAGAGAGACAGACAGACGAACAGAAGGACAGACAGTTGTTTCACCATGTTTTGGCTGGTAGGAGTCTCCGGCCGTGGCTATAGTTACCACCCTACCGGCAAAGATGTAACGCCAAGCAATCCGGTACAAAGTTGTGTAGAAACCGAAAGGGGTGTGGATTTTCATTCCTCCTCCTAACGAGTTACAACGTTTCTATCTTAGATTGCATCACCACTTTCTATTAGGTGAAATTTTAGTTAAGGGCCACTTGTAAAGAATAAAAAAAAAATAAAAACTTTAAAATATTAAACTGGTTTATGGAATCGTACTCAATTAATTCACAAAACAACCTTTACATTAAAGCGCATAAGAACACAGACTTAAGTCTATCTGATCCGAGCTAAAACCATAAACAGAGTAAGTATACAAGTAAACTGCTAAGTAAACATCAGTACAAGCTATCAACGTCGAGGCTCAAGTTTCAAGATACATAAATCCGATTGTGCCACGAGGAAAAGAATATAAAATAAGCTTGAATACAAAAAAAGACACCCCGGACGCGCTGTGGTTAGTAGCAGGTAGCTCAGGTTGGAGATCAGAGTTTCAGAATTAATTAAACGAGTGCACTTCTCAATAACGTAACAATTATAAAATGTATCAATTTTATTATACTTTGAATTAACATTCTAATGGTTAGCAATTTGGATTATAGCCGATTATTAATTCTTTTAAAAATTTTGTGCGTATTGTATATTTTTTTATTTATTTATTTAGTATCAAAATTATTTAGCAGTAAAAAAAAAAGAAACAAGTAGGTAACATAATACAGAGTAGATAACATAATACAAAGTAAATAATATAATCTTAAAAAATATGCAATTTATTGCTATATAACTAACGTCTAACGTGGAGAGCCTTTACTATCCAAAGAATACACCTTTGTAATAAGAATAGTAACTCTGCAGGTATAATATAAGAAGAATGTATCCTTGAAGCCTGCTCCCCCGACCGTGTGGGCATAGGCCATTACAGAAAAATTCACATCCAAACAACTGGTTAAATAATACAAGCATAGAAATGAACTTGCCTTATATTTTACATTTTACTTTTTAAAGTTTCAAACAGCTACTTACCTCACTGCGACCATGCTGTTAGAAAACAAAGCTTTTTGAATGGTAACCATTTCTCGGTCGCCAAGTAGTTTCTGCTAGCTTAAGTCTATATTGTGTTCTATTGTAATACTTAAGCATCTATTACTATAATGATAGGTAGCCATCTTGTATTGTAGGCACTATTAATATCTTTTTGTATATGGTTGTAGATTTATGCGCCGAACCTTAAAGCTATTGTGCAAATTCTTACACAGAATAATTTTGTAGTACATGCAGTAATATTCTGACAATATTTAGCTATAATGATAAATAATTAATTCCCTGTTTGCGACTATTACAACATAGTTTTTGGAATCTTCGGACTACCCACAAACAAAGTGACGTTAGCAGGCGAAGACGAATACGAAGTTGGTCATTCATTCGACAACCGTCGACCGTTAAACATCATGTTGCCGCTCTATTGATTAATAATACCTCGATATGACGATATACAAGGCAATTAAAAATATTCTTTAATAGTAGTAATGAATGCTTAAAAATATATTCATCATGTAATGTATTTTATTTCTCATTTAAATGATTTGATTTCATTATATTATTGCAAAAAATTACAACAGTTCATAACAAAATGAATAAATCACTTTACATCACTTCAATTTATCTCTATAATAGTAGTAATTTGTATTCCTAGGATAGCCTATCCAACTAAGATTATCATAATCCAAAAAAGCCCTATCGCAACAAACCGCTGAAGATTATTCCTGTCCCGTGCCGTATAATCCCACGTCTTACCTCTAAATCACTTTCAGCAAATGGCCGTCGGCCCGCTGGACTTAATTTGAATATAATAGCTACAGTCTGTCCGGGGCAAAGGTCTTCCTAAATTTGATGCGACGACTACGTTACGTTTATAAAGTGGGCCCTGATTCTTTGTGAGTTTCAATATACAGTTTGCGTTGTCCAATCCTTTGTCATTATAGGAAAAAGAGAAAAGAGTAACGTGCGTTAGTTAAATTAATTAAATTAGTAAAACTACATTATCAGACGTATGTGTGCATTTTATAACTGAGGTAATTTAATGGTAATGAGGAAGGAAGCTTTTAGAAAGTTGTAAAATAAAACCTTATAGTTTCTGAACCACGAGTGTGATTATTTTTTCCTCCACTGCTGAATGGGGAATTAGTGCATTCTACCTCTCACCTATTTTACTAAATCTAATAGGTCATCGATCTCGCTTAGGATTATGGTCTACTACCATTATACTCGTAACATAGTATAAATATTATAATTCCCTATCATTTGATCTGAATATAATATCCACTGTCCAAGAGTAAAGGTCCGTTCAAGCTACGACAGCGTCAGACTACGTAATGTTGATAAACGGCTCTACGCGGAAATGTGTCGATGATTTATTTACATAAACTCCGACTTGCCTCGATTTATTGGACCAGCGTAAGATGATCTCGCTGATCCCCTTTGTTGATGCTTCTATAAGGAAAAGCGACCAATTCAGCGTTATCCACAATTAATAAAGATATTTTCGCGTTGTCCTGAGTTAAGGGCTTTATTTTTTTGTCAGGTTATGCTGTGGTTTTATAGACGTGGTATATCAGTTGTACATTGATATTTAGAGCTTTTAGGGCTTTTTAATCCTATCATCAGGGGTTGTCTGTTAGCTAATTTTTAGTGTTAATCATTTTTGTAATATTCAATTTGTTTTATAATTTTATTGTGTGCAATAAGTATTTCTTCTTCTTCTTCTTAACCTTTGCCAATGCTTTCTCTACACCAACCCAGAGTTTAATTTCATCATCAGCTTGTTTACGTCCACTGCTGGACATAGACCTTTTCTTCGCGCCACCACACAGGATCCTCCGCCTTCCCCATCCAGCCACTTCCTACTACCTTCTTAATGTCTTCAGACCATCTGGCTGGAGGGTCCCACACTGCGTTTACATTTGGTCTCCACTCCAAGACACGTCTGCCCCAGCGGCCATCTGTTCTGCGATAAATATGGCCTACCCACTATCACTTCGTAGCCGTAGCCGTGATAGCCCAGTGGATATGACCTCTGCCTCCAATTCCGGAGGGTGTGGGTTCGAATCCGGTCCGGGGCATGCACCTCCAACTTTTCAGTTGCGTGCATTTTAAGAAATTAAATATCACGTGTCTCAAACGGTGAAGGAAAACATCGTGAGGAAACCTGCACACCAGAGAATTTATTAATTCTCTGCGTGTGTGAAGTCTGCCAATCCGCATTGGGCCAGCGTGGTGGACTATTGGCCTAACCTCTCTCATTCTGAGAGGAGACTCGAGCTCAGCAGTGAGCCGTATATGGGTTGATAACGACACGACTACCACTTCAATTGGCTAAACCTTCGGGCTACGCCAATTAATTTCGTTCTCTTGATTTAATTAGATACTGTCCGGTTCAGATAGTTATTTAAGTTAGATACTTTGATTACCGCCAAGTTATTTGTCGCCTTCTCTACAAGTACAGGCATTGTAGGAAGATTCAATCTATTGTCTGCCTGTGTCTACAGTATTCGGGGATCCATTGTTGTCTGCTGAATTAAGTTCTGCTTTAACCGTTAGTTGTACTGTTCGATTGCTAACATTTAGAAAGCAAAATTTTAAATTTAGAAAGGAAGAATTAGAAAGGAAAATCATTTTCTATTTTGGTGTACCATGTAGAACTCTTTTTACACAAAATTAGGGTAAAACCTTAAGAGATTTTTCCCTCTTCTTGTGTTAAAGATGTTAACGTCTGTAGATAATACTAGAAAAGACACCAATGTCTTGTAGGCATTTAAATAATTGTTGATTTGTACAAAAAAATCATTAAGCTTTTTCCAATGTGCTAAAAACAAGTATGCTAAAAGTAATTTTCGATTTTCCTCAAAAGACAGCCTTGAAATTAAAAGTCCAAATTAATAGCGCATTGGATATGAACACTGCACGATAGAGACTTTTTTTTTTAACATAATATTCAAAATGATTATTTTGAAACAAATGCAAAGGACACTGCTTTCTGTCTGTATTCTCAAACTTTCACTATCAATGAATTTTATAATACATTTGCTAAAAAATAAACATTCTCTTTACATTTTCTCTTTCTCTCGACACTGCATTCTTCTATCCTTGTAGGTTTCTGTGTAATATATCGAATGCACGGCGCGCAAAAACATCGAATGCAATCAACGTTCCAGCAAGACGTAATTACATCTTGCACCAGATGCGATAGGTACTCGGAACTAATGAAGCGACCTCCTTTTGGATCGGGCCTTAATTATCAAACGCGTTGCAATAGTGTCAGCCTTTTTAATGACCTTGAAATGATTTTTTAATAAATAAATAAATATGGAGGTTTCCTCACGATGTTTTTCCTTCACCGTTAGAAACACGTGATATTTAATTTCTTAAAATGCACACAACTGAAAAGTTGGAGGAAGAACCCTCCGGAATCGGAGGCAGAGATCGTATCCACTGGGCTATCACGGCTTTTTTCAAAAACATCAAAATCAAAATAAATATATTTTGATATTACACAAAGTCCATTAGTCCCAAAGTAAACGTTGACCTGTGTTTATATATAGGTAATGGAAACTATTCATGCTCATCATACAAATATTTTCCAGTTGTGGAATTCGAACCCACGGCCCTGGTTGCAGATTGCTGAGTCTCTAACTACTGCAACACGTGACTGTCAATTCATTTATTAAATTAAAATTTGAATTTAGCTATAATTACAACATTTATCTCGAAAACTCTTTCCAACATAATTTAACCTTCCTTTTAATCCTTACATTTTTGGTTTGGTTTATCGGGTTTTCATCGTATACAGCTTAAAACCAGCAGCATCGTACTGTATTCAAGATAACACATATTTAAAAAAATATTAGAAAAGAATTCAAAGTTTTGACATCACATAAGCATAGTCAGTATAGTTATATTGATAAGATGTATAAATTTAAGAGTTATTTTATAGTTTTTCACACCTAATAATAAACGCTGGTCTGTACATACTACTAAAAGCTGAACAGACTTTCAAAATTAGATAAACTATTTATAAATATATAAATATTGTAGATATAATATTTTGCCATAATATGGACAATATAATATTACAAGAAATAGATTTCCACCTTAATCTCATTATATCGCCATCCTTCATCAAATTATATGAGGAAGTAAAAACAACAGTAATTCCATCTAATAAACTGAACACGTATCAGGTGTAGCAAAAACTAATGAACGAAGAGTCTACGGACATATTTCCTATTACATTCAAGCAGCTCAATTCTCAAGATCTGGGGGCAAGTCGAGCAAAAAAAAGGGGCACGGATACTATACTTTTCTGGAAGCAACTCAAGCCATTTTCGACCCCCTGTATTTTCGTTGTGGATGAAATCAGAAGCCTGAATTTTGAATACCCAAGCAGGCATTGTACAGACACGGTATATTTCAAATTTCATTAGATCTGAACTAGTAGTTTAGGTCATAGTGAACATATCAATATTAAAAATCTTTTATATTTTAAATAAATAGATCGACTTGGCAAGCGCTCTAAGAAATCAATATAATAATAATAATAATTGTAACATACGAGTATATAGTGTATTAATATAAAAGATTTTTAATATTGATATGTTCACTATAAGATGTTGTTAGGTTAGCTAATTACGTAATAATTTGAAACAGAAGATCCCTTAATTACGGACAGAATAAAGTAATCGACTTGGTATTACATGGATCTCACAACTTTATGCGGTAGAATAACTGATTGCGAGAGTTGCTACATTTTACAAGTGTTGTTTTTTATGGCATTACTATTTTTAACAAATAATTCAATGTAATGACAACACTCCCATTGATTGTTAAGGTTACATAGGTTTTACTTATAGTTTGTTGTAACACAGGTTATCTGTTGAATGATATAATTTATAATGTGTACATAAACTTAAATTTACGTGAACTGACTATATCCGGAGTACAGTACTACTCTGCTAGTCATCATCTTTATCATCATTAACAGCCGATGGACGTCAACTGCTGGAAATAGGCCTCTTGCATGGACTTTCAAACAACACTGTCTTGAGCTGCTAGCATCCAGCGGTTCCCTGCAACCACCTTCACTTAATGGGGGGCCGATCAACACTGCGCTTTCCGGTGTGGGGCTTCCATTCCAGTACCTTGGGACCCCAACGTTCATCGGCTGTTCGAACTATGTGCCACAACACAAGATAGTAGATTAAACGAAAAGACCCACAGGATACCTTATTTGATGAAGGAATGTATTAAGGTCCACTGCGTGTCCTCTTATTTGATGTTTGTAAAATAATTTTAATATTAGGTATTATTAAAACTTGCTATTGTCTCTCAGACTATAAGTAATAGAGAGCGTTTTCAGTAATTAGACGATACATCCTGCGAGGAGGATATTACGTTAAATGGCTCTATTTATTGTCTCTTTCCAGCTTGACTTGAAAAAATGAGACGGCATTAAGGTTAATGTCTTAATGGTTGGACTTGGTGTTTCTTTTACGTATAGGGAGTGGAATAAGAATCATGACTTAACTTGGTAGTTGACTTGATCTGATTGTGGGATATATAAAGATATAGAAAGAGAACATTATAAAAGTGTAAGATCCGAAGAGAGATTTCTTTCACCCATCTGCTTATCAGATATAAACTACGTTTCATCAAACATTTTGTTATTTATTCTTTACTAGCGGCCCACGACTTCGTCCGCGTAAAAATCGATGTCAACTTTCAACCCCTATTTCAAAATATTATATTCAACAGCGGACCCGGTCAAGGTTTGCTTTCACTTATGTGCACTTCTTCCCGACTACACTTACAAACTTTACCTCTTTATATTATTAGTAAGAAAAGATATACATAATGGTTATGTCACTTTTATAATAATTATTTATTGATTTACAAGTAAATACAACATTTAACATAGATCTTATATATTTACTTGTGAATCAATAAATAATAATTTAACATATATCTGTGATCTCCACACTAGGATTCCCATTATTGTGGTTATCACTTTCTTGCACAGTATTTAACAAAAGTAAGACATTAGAAGTGTGTGACGAACAAAGTTAAATTAGGCAATAAAGTTAAGTTAGGTGGTAAATTCTTATTGTTAGGTTTATATAATTCAAAATAATTAAATATATTATGTGAACATGCGTGTGAGGTGGTGGATTTGTTTGTGTGTGTGTTTGTGATGTGTGTGGGGGCGCGTGTGAGTGTATGTTAATAAATTAATTAATCCATTGTTGCTTTCATGCATGCAGTGCAGCATATGAGAAACGTTTTGAATACTACATTGAAAATGTAAGGCTGAATATGTTATATGATTACACGTAAGTTTTCTTCTTTCTATAGTTGAAAAGTTAGTGAATGTCACCTTTTGTTTGTTATTTATTGTGTTTATAATTATTATAAACATTATAAGCACAATAAGCAACAAATAAAAGGTGATATTTACTAACTTTTTCACTAAAGGAATAGAAAAACAGATACGTGTCATCATAAATGACATAATCAGCAAATATTTTCAATGCTAACACTGCATGCATGAAAACTAAAATGACATAATATTTAATGTAAATTGAATTCAGTGCGCAATAAAATATGATATATTAATAATATTATAAGCCTGCTAATAAATAAATAACCGATATACTAATTACAATTAACGACTCTAACTGAAATCAATTTGGTTATTTCGCTGTTTGCACTAGAACGGGTATTTGTTTGAATTTATTCAATTAATTTTGCACTTTCAAAATAATATGTCTATATTATATTAATTTGAACATGTGCTCGTATAATGGACGAAGTATGACAATTGACGTTTTGTGTAAAATTTCCCCAATATTTGATGTAATTTAATGTATTCGTAAACGTACATTACGAATGTGTTTTACTGAATGTTGGTTTTACTCACTTCGTATTATTTATTCTGAGAGCATGCGACCGCCTGATTTTCGTCATTTCATAAGCTTCTTTCTTTCTTTCTTTATGTATAGGTAACTTCATAGTTACGTAAGGACCAATGACTACATCACAAATCCACCAAGATCCAATCAAATCAAATTATGGTGGATTTGGGAGGTAGCCATTCGTCTAGACCCTTAATCGTCTAAGTATAAGCGTATTTTACATACTTTTTCAAGTTTTATGATAAATTATGTTTTTAGTAGTGGTAGATACTTAGAGCTTCATGGAATAGATCGATTAAGATTTTTAAAAGGTTACTACGAAGCTAAATGTCTTGGGACCATAATACGATTTTTAATATAAAAAATGGAAAAAAATAAAATAAATATTACGCATAAGGACGATTGTGGTCTGGATCTTTGAAAACTGGTCTCTTATCTGATCTGTTAGACTTTCCATAGTTGCCCACCGAACTTATTTATGGTAGAGGCATGGGCTAACAAACTGTCATAAAATGACGAAGGCATGACTATTGAAGGCATAGACTATATCGCGTATTCTGACGTAATAATTTAGGTATGAGCTTCCAGTTGTATAACTGTTGGTATTCACAGAAAGTCGAACTGTCAGGTTGTCTCGAGATGGCATTCCGCCAATCCACCAAGAAATTGGATATCCAGTTGAAGTTCATTACTTCCGGTTTGGGAATACGATGCTAAAAACTAAATGTAGTGAAAATGGATTTTTTTTTTAAATATAAGCTTTGTATAAATAACTTGATTAATAAGACGTGATAGACTAGTGGATAAACCTCTGTCTTCGATTCGGCGTAGGTTCGAATCCGGACCGGACCATGCAACTCCAACTTTTCAGTTATGTGCATTTTAAGAAATGAAATATCATATTGTCTCAAACGATGAATAAAAAACATCGTAAGGAAACCTGCATACCTGAGAATTTTCTTAATTTTATACGTGTGTAGCCAGCCTGGTGGACTAAGGCCTAACCCTTCTCATTCTGAGAGAAGATTCGTGCTCAACTGTGAGCCATGAGTTTTTAATGATAATGATAATTCACAATATGCGACCTTATTGCTATAGTATGCGCGTTATCATCTGAGTCGTCCGGTCATAAAAGTCAAAAAAGATAGGAATGTGCAGCGCGCCTACCTGCGCACCCTAATTATCGATAAACGGCTACCTGCGCACGTGCTAATGATGAGTCAATAATGATTTGGACGATTCTGATTGGTCGGTTTCTAATGTAATTGCATTGCGTATTTTTTTTGCTATAAATGTGTTTACTGCAATTAAATAAATACATTCATGTGTTACTCGTTGCGCACTATGGATACTTTATTTTCTAACGTTGATCTGAAGAAATTACATGGCGATATTAGCCCTCAAGCTCGAACACTGATTCACAACGTATTCCTGTTTCTCAATGAATTGAAAAGTGATCCGAATAAAGTGGCTTCTCTAAATTTCAACAAACCACGTGAAATGGCCGCATTTGTTTGTGGTGTGAGCAGAGCGACAGTGGACCGAATCAAGACGGAAGTATCACAATCAGGCAGTACCTGTATACCAAGAACAAATTTTAAGAAACCACAAACCGTCACTAATATTGACGATTTTGATAAAAGTGTGTTGAAGCGAACTGTAGCTTCATTTTATGAGAATGGAGAGTATCCATCCGTGGCGAAAATTTTAGAAAAATTCCGTGAACAATTACCCGATTTTAAATGCGGCAACACTTCAATGAGAATACTACTGAAGGAGGTTGGGTTCCAGTATAAGAAAAATAGCGAAGGACGTAAATATTTAATGGAAAGAACTGATATTGTTTGTGCTAGAATGGACTTTTTAAGGAAATTGGATTTACTTAGAAGAACTAACGATCAGCGACCACGTTTCTATCTAGACGAAACATGGATTAATCAAAACCATGCAAGAAAGAGGATGTGGCTTGGAAGCAACGATGAAGGAGGTTTCAAGAATCAGCCTGTGGGAAAAGGCCAAAGATTAATAGTTTGCCATGCGGGTTCTGCAAGGACTGGCTTCGTTCCAGATGCGAAGCTAATATTTAAAGCGGTGAAATCAAAGGATGCTGATTACCACACAGAAATGGATGGCGAAACATATATGGCATGGTTTTCCGAATTCCTGAATCTACTTGAAGAGCCCTCAGTTATAATTGTCGATAACGCAAGCTATCATTCGATACAGTTGGAAAAGATACCCACAAGAAACACGAGGAAAGCTGAAATTCAAGAATGGTTGACAAAGAAAAAGATTCCATATTCCAGCAACGAAATTATTGAAGAATTAATAAGAAAAGTAAAAGCCAGTAACCCGCAGAAGGTCTACGCTTTAGACCATCTGGCAAATGAACGAGGTCATGAAGTAATAAGGCTCCCTCCATATCACTGTCAATATAACCCAATAGAATTAATTTGGGCACAAGTAAAGGGAGAAGTTGCGAAGAATAATAATACCTTCAAGATAGCAGATGTCGAAAATCACCTCCACCGAGCCATAGAAAATGTCACACGAGAAGACTGGGCCAAATGTGTTAGGCATGCCGAAGAACTTCAAAACAAAGATTTACAAAAAGCTCTAATTAGAGATCACGCGCCGCTTATAATAAATTTGGCAGAAGACGAAGATTCTGATGATGAAGACTCAGATGAAGATTAATTTTATTTAGTTAATAATTATATAATATGAAATATGTATTATATTAAATCAAATATTGTTAATTTTTTTAATTTTGTGAACAAGATACGATAATAAACTTTACTTATCGATAATATGTCTTTCATTGTTACACCCTTCACTAGACGGCTCCATAAGACCCATAAGTGCAAGCGAGATAGATATAGAGAAATGATTTATGGCCCTAAGACTCAGTTGTTAACGCGCGTACTATAACAAGAGATCTTTTCGAGGCAACCTAAAGAAGAAACTAATAATAAAAATTCTAAAGAATTAGGGTTCTAAAGGGTTAGAGTGTACAGAAGTAATATATAAAAGGAAATAAAATTCACACATAACATAAGAAAATAGTCAAATATGTACAAAATACTAAGAAGTAACTACGCATATAATATACAATACGATACTTTATGCCACATAATGTATACGAGTATAAATAACTAGTTATTTGACGGAAATACCTAGTTTTTGACGTAAAGATGGCGAAGTAAACAATTAATTGCTTGGAGGAGGAGTTCATTACAGAATCTTTACATCACTACTAAGTAAATAACAACTTAAAATACCGTATTCTATTCTATTTCATTTCATAAAATAATAATAATTTATTAAACGTCTTGCCTAATACAGCAATGTACACAATATTATTTTATGTTGATTAAGTTATTTTTATGTATATGGGTAAAAGTACTAAGATCTAAAAATAAATAAAGTAGGTAATGATAAACGAAACACAAATTAGAATTGAAAAGGGAATAAAGAAGTTATTACCATTACATACTTTGGCTAGCGCTTGTTCTATATGTGTGTATGTATATAATTATTGATAAATTCTAACTGCCTCATCATAGCGTTTACCATGATAGATCTTTTTTTCAGCTTCACTTTTTTCCCCTTTTCCAGCAATTATCGTCTTATTTTAACTGAACCGTAATTTGTACCTACCTCGAATCTCCGTCCGAAAAGTCTTTCTCTGTCTCTTTATTCTACCTACTCGAAGTAATAGTGAAAATTGCGTGAAAATCCGTTCAGCAGTTCTTTGAGTTTATCGCGAAAAGACAGACGGACAGAAGCGTCGAAAGACTTTGTTTATATTATGGTATTTATATTAAATAATTTCTTAATACTAAAAGCTACGAGAATGTTTATTAATTTCGAGTAGGCTTAGTTAGCAAGCACTTTTGAACTTCAAGTTTGTCTGTAGTGTCTGTTGATCTTAAAAGGCAAATTAAGTGAGAAGAGCCGGCAAAAAATATTCAGCAATATTCAATAATACTATACTATTATTATAAAGAGGTAAAATTTGTTGTGTTGTAGGGGATAATCTCTGGATCTACTGTACCGATTTATGATGATGATGATGATGATGATGATGATGATGATGATGATGATGATGATGACGATGATACTATTATTATAAAGAGGTAAAATTTGTTGTGTTGTAGGGGATAATCTCTGGATCTACTGTACCGATTTATGATGATGATGATGATGATGATGATGATGATGATGATGATGATGATGATGACGATGATACTATTATTATAAAGAGGTAAAATTTGTTGTGTTGTAGGGGATAATCTCTGGATCTACTGTACCGATTTATGATGATGATGATGATGATGATGATGATGATGATGATGATGATGATGATGACGATGATACTATTATTATAAAGAGGTAAAATTTGTTGTGTTGTAGGGGATAATCTCTGGATCTACTGTACCGATTTATGATGATGATGATGTTGATGATGATGATGATGATGATGATGATGATGATGACGATGATACTTTATCCCGATATTCCGTTGTGAACGGGATCTATGCGAGTGACCAGCAAGTCACATCACATCACACTAATATTATAAAGCCGAAAGTTTATGTGTGTGTTTGTTCCTTCTTCACGCTGTGGCTACTGAAGCGATTTGGCAATATGGAAATTTTAATTTGGCGATTTAATTTGGCAAAAATAATTTGGCGATTTGGAAATTTAGAATTTATCCCAAAAAAATCCATAGTTCCCGCAGGATTTGTGAAAAACTGACGCCGACGAAGTCATGGGTGTCCGCTAGTAGATAAATGAAATGATATTATTAATAACCTAATGCAATTCACTGCTTTGCGGTTAAACTGAATTATAGTTTTCAATTACGCGGCAATTCACGGAAATGATTATCATTAGCGCTACGAGTGCTTTTTGGGAATTAATTGTGCCGCCAAAGAGCCGTGGTGACGTCACGTCAACATCAGCTTAATTTAGTGCGTGGAGTGTAAATAACTGTGGAACTTTAGGGCCAATAGAGCGACGTATAAATGCATAATTTATTATACAACTAGCGGTTCAACTTCCATAGTTCGAAGAGCCGATGGCCGTTGGGGTCCGCAGTGTTGGTCGACCCTCCACCAGGTGGACTGACGACATCAAGCGAGTCGCAGGTATTCGCTGGATGCAAGCGGCTCAGTATCGTGATGTTTGGAAGTTCCTACAAAAGGCCTATGTCCTGTCCGTCCGTCCGTCAGTTTACGTCCATCGGCTGATATGATGATGATAGCGGTTCACTGCGACTTGTTGCGCAAAAATATCGGTGTATTTTTCATTTTACGTGACAATTTTTTATAGATATACTAGCAAATGCTCGCGACTTCATCCGCGTGGAATTCAGTTTTTCACAAATCTCGTAAAAAAACATGGATTTTTTCGGGATAAAAGGAAGCTTTACCCGGGAAGACAGATAACACAAGTTAATCCCGGGAATTATCTATCTTCATTTTAAATTTCAGCCAAATCGGTTCAGTAACAAATATCCAAACATACATCCCATCTCATCTCTAAAAACTTTCGTGTTAGTAGGTAAGGATGGCTGTTATAAGCTATCCTTAAAATATTAGGCAGAGTCGTCGATAAAAAAAAATCCGGATGGCTTGAGTTTTTTCGACACTTCTTTCTATTACTACTATAGTATCCTACTATAATAGGATCCTACTGTAAATTATGGATAGTATAGGCGATATCATAATGCATAAGTGTGTGCGCAAACACAGGGTGTACTCTCTATGCTATTCCCTAACTGTCATAACCCGGTGCTTCTTAAGGCTGCTGTTAAGATTGTTCTTGTGAAAATGTTGTTTTTGTTGAATATTTACACCTTAAAAATCTTTACCTGACTTAACCATCTAACCACGGAACCAATGAGGCAGTTCAAGCCAAATGCTCTAATGGGAACATTTATTTTTCTATTACAAACATAAAAGTAGCACAAACGTATTCAATAAATCGTTCTATATTTCCAAACGTAATGGTAATATGAGAAATAAAATCAACCGTTGCTGTTCTCTTATTAATTTCGGAGTTTCGCGCAGTTCTGATACTAATCCGGGAGCGGCCGCTATTGCAGCAACAAATTAAATTGCCGACTTGGATTTAGAAGGAAAGCGTTCCAATTAGTGTTTCGCAGGGCTCTGTCGTAGAGCGACACGGGTGGGAGGAGATATAGAGCTGTTTTTGATGCAAAATCAACCTTGTCTAATTATTTTCAAGGAATATTCTAGTAATTTACGTTTTATGTCACCTTTTCTTATTTCCTTTTTTTTGAACGCATAGCTAAGATAATAAAGCACTTCCGCGGTTTTTCTTGAATTTTTTAACTTGGGTATAACAAAATTGATTTATTATGTCTCTATGACCGCTCTATAATAAACGCAAACAAGCGTAATTACGCTTACGGTTCCATCTTGGGCTTTCTACATTATACCATCAGGTAATTTTGGTCAATCGCAAATTTGGTTTATTGAGGCACTTAGGTTTAGGCAGACCAAACCGATACCCTAAGTGATGTTAAGTGAAAAACCAGAGAAACACTTGGCAGGGCATGAAAGGAATACATCTTACGAATACTGCCTTGTGTCCACCAAGAACAATTTGAAACGTTGTTGCTAATTATCAATAATATGTTTAATCAAGCTTTTACCCATACATACCTAAATTAGGGTTTTGATCGCGTTTTATATCATTGACATATTTAAGCGACCGAGTGGACCGGTATTTTTTGGACGAAAACTTTCATTTGTTTGTTTGCCCCGTTATCTACTTTTTAAGTTCGAATGGTTTTCATTCGGGTCCATCGGGCTAGTCCACTGGGGACACCTGCTACTTTGTTTACTGGATAGTTAGCGATTCGCTTTGATTGTGTTTTTGATATTTTATCAAACTTCCATTGTACGTTGTATTCTTCGTCGTTACTGAGCCATGAAATCTTTTACGAGAGCCTGCTTTAGCCAGACATACCTAGAATAGAACCAAGAATGCCTCTGTTGAATATCAGAATAATAACAAGAAAAATGCACACGTTTTCAATGTAAGGTGAGCAAACAGTTAATTACTTTGTCACGTAAATATTACTTGCCTTTGTTAGAGTTAAATCAACTGTTATAAAGTTATTAAGAAATAAACATCCGAACATTCGCACAATATTACAAATTCGAGGAAATCCATGTCCATTTCAAGTGAATCCATTACTGTTATCATCTCTTACTGCCTCAGCACGGAAGTAATAAACGTAACAACAGCCACATCTTCAATTCTTGGGGAATTGGCGGAATGCCATACTCGGTCAACCTGACTTAATTTTTGTACACTCGATTTGGGTTACTGGTGGTTCGCTTTCGGACTTCATTTTCTGCGGATGGTTAAAAAAATTATTTTTTATTTCATACGTTGTGGGTTATGATTAAGATAATAAAAAACTAAACACACGGTTTTGGCACGCACTAAAAATTACAAAAAATACCCAATCCGCCATCTTTGATCCCTTTCATTTGATACCCATATTATGGGGGTGCATTTCAAATAGCCTGTCCGTCATCTTGGACGTCCGCCATAGTTTTCGTATTTTTGACAGCAAACCTTTTCATTTGATATTTATATCATGGGTGTGGATTTCAAGCAGTCAGTCCGCCATATTGGATTTGTAATAACGTTTCTTAGTTAGTCATGTGTCACGCAGGGAATTAAGAAAATTTTCTGGTATGCAAGTTTCCTCACGATGTTTTTTCTTCACTGTTTGAGACACGTGATATTTAAGTAATTTCAAAAAACGCACGCTACTGAAGTTATTGCAAAGTTGGAGGTGCTAGCCCCAGGCCGAATTCGAACCCACACCCTCTGGAATCGGAGACAGAGATGGTGTCCACTGGTCCATCACGGCTCATTTTTAATTTGTTTGTTGATAAACATTCCACATTGAGTTTAGCGTTATTGTAGTTTATAAATTCGGGTGTTGAGTCACCTCTCTTAGATAACCACACTTTTCACACTATCACACTATCACATCACATCACACAATCACACAATTTTATAAAGGCGAAAGTTTGTTTTGTCGTTGTGGGTACTGAAGCGATTTAGCTTAAATTTGGAATGGAAATAGATTTTACTCTAGATTAACTCATAGGCTACTTTTTCATCTCGGAAAAATCGATGGTTTCCGCGGGATTTGTGAAAAACTGAATTCCACGCGGACGAAATCGCAGGCGTCCGCTTGATGTATCATATATTTGACCTTGTAGTAGAAGCGTAAAATATACTGATAATGTTTTCAAAGGGTAAATATTGGTTAGTAATCCCCTTACAATACAAATATTGGAGGTATATTATACGCAAACGCTTGGCTGCATTTTAGATTAGATTAGATAATTATCACAATTATCACTGCATAAATTATAACGCCTAAAGAGCTTTCATAATTGACGACCAGATTTGGAAAGCCTAATGTGAAACAGTTTCATACTCGTACATAGTAATTCAGAAATTATATTTGGAGACCAATGTTTAGCATGTTCAGTGAGTTTTGAACTAAATTCTGAATTTAGGTGTGTGATGCATTAAATTATTGGCCTACCTTGCAGTCCCACTTATATTAATGTGTTTGGAATTTTGTTATATAGTCGCGTTTGGGGAGTGATTTTCAAGCTTTCTATAAGCCGTCCAGCAATTATTTCTGTCACTGCCCCGTTGGAATCTTGGCCTAAAGGAGTTCAGAAAACTTTGTGACTTTTTTTCGTCCAACTTCCTCAATGCCTGGAGACGAAATTTTTTGGAATAGTGCGTGTTTCCAGTGATGTTCTACGTGCGTGGTGCGAGATTTTTTTTTTCTGATTGTGTAAGTGCCTTATGTGACCTCAGCGGCGTCATCATGAATCATGAATCAGCGGCAGAAGAATCGCCTGATGGGGCCCAAAGGCAGAAGCAGAGTAGATTGGCGGAACGACTCTCTAAGGGCGTCTCCTCTGAGATTCTTAGAAGTACCAACGATACCGACTTATCCCTACAAGTCGCGAAGCTTTTAAATAAAAGAAACATCTTAATGAATTCAATTTAAAAGGCGGCTTTAGTCTTGTAAGCTATCTCCTTAGTAGTGCCATATCTATACTTTACTTATTCTTTATTCAGCTTGTTGCTGAATACATGTTAATAATTAAAAGATAAATGTGATGTAATAAAGGATCTCTATAAACACTCACTTTCCCTGCCCGACATGTTCTCCATGTCCACACTAAAGTCCACAATTTATAATAAACAATAATTACAATACAAAGCATTATCAATAATTACAACACAAAACATTATTGCAGAAAATCACTAACGCGATTGGCAGCGTGACGGTGGCTACGCTGCCTAACAAACAACTGAGCCATCATGATCATCAAATATACCTCTCCTCTATAATAACATAAATAATGAATGTTAATACCACCTGTGTTCGTGGAACTTGTAACACTAAGCCACGCATTGGTACAGCGTGGACGGTCCACGCTCCATATCCCATATTTTCTACGGATGAAATCCTGGCGATATTGTGGGCCGTTAAGAAAAGCTGATGATGATACGAGGATAAAATAATATTTTAATTCATTTCGAAAATATAATTGCTTAAAGGTCACAAATTGAGCGCATTAGTATCGTGCGGCGCGGTCATGGGGGACAATTATCGAGTTTAAGCCCCGCATTAATAACGCATTACGGGTTTGCGCTTGACTCGAGCGAGCATGCATAATTCTACGGCTAATCGCTTCACTGTGTATAAACGATTCTACGTTCAACTATTGTATTTCACTGTGATTTAGTTCAACATTAAGAGCCTGTACTACAAATAGTTGAGTTGTCATCAACCGCCTTCATCATTACCTTAGTTGCTTTTGGAAAATTATAGCCACTGACATTTAATTTGATTTTCTATACAAAATAATTATTATCCATTTCAATTTGTATGAAGATGGAAGCAAAATTCAATATTACAAATACGTCAAGTTATTAATTTGGCCGACAAAAGAAATGATATTGGAGTTGGTATTAAGTGGCAGGTGCCACATTTTATAGATTAAAGAACTTATTAGAATTGGCTAAAATGTTTAATAAAATTAAAAATAAAGAAAACGTATCCTGATAAATATCCAGAATTGCACATTAAATATAAATTTAATTTAAAAATATGGATTTTCATACCGACAGCGATGAAGGTGATTCAAAGAGAAACTTTACGAACATTTCTTTATTTTGTAATAAAAGCATTTCATGAAACTTTTACAAAGAAAACAACTTTAGATTAGAGAATTGAAAAACATTACAGAGAAAATTTTCATTTCAAAACTCATGTAAAGATATTTAATTTAAAAAATGTGGCTTTCCTTTGATGCAAAATATGATGAGAATAAATTGTAAAGTGTAGATATACATTTACATTTACACTAATCATAAGAGCTTTGTCCATTTAATCGTAGTTGCATCATCATTATCAACCTATATTCGGCTCACTGCTGAGCTCGACTCTCCTCACAGAATGAGAGGGGTTAGGTCAATAGTCCACCGCGCAGGCCTAATGCGGATTGGCAGACTTCACACACGCAGAGAATTAAGAAAATTTTCTGGTATGCAGGTTTCCTTCACCGTTTGAGACATTTAATTTCTTAAAATGCACACAACAGTAAAGTTGGAGGTGCATGCCCCGGGCCGGATTCGAACCCACACCATCCGGAATCGGGGGCAGGGGTCACATCCACTGTAGTTGCATGCCAGGCAGTAATATTGGTAATCAAATAAACAGATAGTTTATTATTAGATATTGATTTAATACTTAAATAAATATATGCTCTCTTTTACAAAAAATATCATTTATCCATTCGTTGGTTTATACAGGAAGAAAATTTTTTTAGTGCGGATATTTTTATATTTTGTACATAAACAAAATTTAATGATCACGTATTTTTTCTTTTTTTTTTAACTCAAAAATAACAAAATTATCGTTAGCTAAAGTTATTTACTTTTGAACAGAATTTTAGGGTCACCCTATTGTGCGTTTATTTTATTTTCGTTTGATACCTAAAGGACGTCACCAGATCACTTTTAAGCTGAATATATCTTGTTTAGTAATAATATGTACATTATTTTGTTATTTTAGAGACATAAATTAAAAAAAAAATTACATTAAATGTATCGAACTGTTTGTAGATTTATATTCTATTAATGATACAGAACCACGAAAAAAAAATATCCGCACTAAAGACCGAATCACCCTGTATATTGCTTTATTGTATTGATGTAATATTTTTTTACACTGATAACTGAAAATATTTTTTTATTATTGTTCTTTATGCTTTCTTTTATTCCTGATTACGAGATAATAAGTGGCCCTAGGTTACATTACCGGCTTGGGTTATGTATTTTTTAAAATTTTCTCGGAATAACTTAAATCTTGTTATCCTTGAAATGACACAATTTCACTGACTAAACAGTTTTGATGTTTGTTTTGACGCCGCTACTACTGAAGCGATTTGGTTGAAATTTGGAATGGAAATATATTTTACTCTGGATTAATACACAGGCTACTTATATCCCGAAAAAAATCCATGGTTTCGTGAGATTTTCGAAAACTGATGATTTTGATGATATGAATGTTTGTTACTCTGTCACGCCTCAACTACTGAACTATATTAGCTGAAATCTGATATTGATATATATTATAGCCTGGATTAACACATAGGCTACTTTTTATCCTGGATAAAACCAAGGTTCCCGAGGGATTTGTGAAAACTAAATTCTACGCAGACGAAGTCGCGGGCGTCTGCTAGTATAATTTATAATCCCCGCCAATAAGTGCAATTTCAACCGATGTGTACTATGCCCACCACTGCAATATAGCTCGAAAGTTTGCCCACTATTATATCTATCTACTCGTATGAATGTGTCCGATGAATAAAGTCTGCGTATGGTTTAGTGTGAGCATACCATTAGATGCAATTTCCATTTCTGACTGCAAATTTATTATCTTAGCGCCAGTGCGCGGAATAGATTAGCGTAATAAGTTAAAACTTTCGAGTAACCAAGTACAAATTAAAATTCGAGCGCTATGTGTATGTATTACAGTGTGTGTGTTATTTAAAATGCACTTTATAAATTATACTGAATCTTCTTTCCATTACTTTTAATATACTTTGACCAACATTTCATTAAAACGAGTGAAAGTTGATTTTAATTTTTATATATTCTTTGATGTTATGTTAGCATAATTTTTCAGGACTTATATTTTAAAATATTTTACTGTCTTTCATTTTATTTAACGATAACTTAACCTAGATATACGTAAATATATATCAAAATTGGGAACATTAGATAGGTTTGTTGTCGGCGAAACTAGCTGGAACATGTGAACATAACAAATAACCTTCAGAAAGTGTGCCAAATCACGTGGAAATATCCTTCGCCGCATTCCGGGTGTAGGTAATTAGTTTGTACCCAAGCTGTCTTTAAATGTACTTTAACTCTTTTCCACAAACTCTGTGAACTACAAGATGTTTCTATTCTTCATGATATTTCATCTATCTTCATCATCTTCTATGATGGACAAAGAATTGAGAGATTTTTTTATATTACATGTACAGTGTACACGTTCTGTCGTCGTCATCGAGATAGGTGAATAGATAGATTGATATATAGATAGCAGCGGCGAAGAGTTCACGCAAGCAGATTCCCTCTGGGTTACCTTTAAAAATCCATTTATATTCATTGTTGTACTGTTCTTTGGGACGACATACCTTCATCTAAATTCCATTCTTCGCCACTGATATATAGATATATAGATAGATAAATAGTATACTATAACAACGTGATGCTGCCAGTGCATATCTTTTCGTGTGGCAAAGGCGCCGTTCGTCTCTGCTGCTATGGTATAATATACATATATGCACGCCATTGACGATCAATTATTATTCTCACGTTTCTTCAGCACCCACGACTATAACTGATCGTGTATGGTCGCTGCGTGCATGACGGCTCGACTTATGAAACGTCTTCGCTGCCGTTTACGCTGTAGAAACGTGAGAGTAATTGACCGTCAATGGCTGACTAGTAAGGGGTCATGAGGGATAGAGAAGTACGCACGTAACCGCGTACTATTGTTCATGTATTATTTTATGTGACACGAACTTTACCAGTTATAATGTTATCCTTTATTGTATCGCGAATATATTTCTGAAAAAGCACTGGTGAAATATTGTATAAATATTATTATACACGACAGTGTTCACTGTTCATGCAAATCACTGGAAAATATATTGTACGTTTAGACCGAGATGACGCAGTGCTTCACGTCGGTGCTCTGACAGGGGAGTGGGTAAAATTGGCAACGTCATGATGCAATTACTTACGTGCTAATGCTAGGGGGTGGTTTTAACCCCTTTCACATGTTATATTTACTTGGGATTTTTTGCCCTGTCCCTGGTTTTAGCTTTTCGAAGAACTAGCGTGTGGTTAGTCATGAGTAGGGATACCAGGCGTCTGGATAAAGCCGGACATAGGTAGGCTTTTTGATTGCTTGTCCAGTGAAAGTAAACGGTGTTCGGCTTGTCTGGCTTTTGTTAGGCTTTTTACATTTCGCATTTTATTTTAACTAAAAAAGTCTTATTTGTGCCTTTGATTAGTATTCAAGAAGAATTTAAATCTAAACTCTATACTAATATTTAAAGATGAAGAGTTTGTTTATTTGATTGAACGCGCTAATCTCAGGAACTACCGGTCCGATTTGAAAAAATATGTCAGTGTTAGATAGCCCATTTATTGAGGAAGGCTATAGGCTATATATTATCTCCATATTCTTACGGGAACGAAAACCACGCGAGTGAAACCGCGCTGCGTCAGCTAGTATGTTGATAAATGTTAAAGTATCTCGAATTTAGTTTTGTCTGATGACTATTTAACTAATTAATAATAAAGTACCTACCTACATACCTAAGACTGATTTGGCATTCAATTTTATTTATTATTTCACTGAAATTTCACCAGATTTATGATAATAATCAAAAAGTCTTTTTTTGAATAATACCTATTGAAAATTACTGATGCGACGGTTCATGTCGTACTGACTCGAAAACGTATTACTTTTCACCTTCGTTTTCCGTACGCTCCCTCTGTATATTATTGATTAATCTGTGGTTTTAACACAATAAAACATCGATTCTATAGATGCAGTTTGTATAAATACGTTAGATCACGATCATATACTTTGACAGAGGGGTAACGTCTAGCGAGGCAGGTCCTTTGGTAATTGGTCTGGTAAAGAACTCAATGCCGAGTTGTTGTGAGTTCGTTTCTGTCCGTTAGATTATTGTAGTAACCAACTAGGTTTTTACGACTAACTGAAGGGAAAAGCTACTGTCTATTTCAACTATATCGCTAATATAAAAAAAAACAAATTTCACACGAATCCAATCCGACATCCGAGAAGTCTCTTTTCATAGTAGCCGTAGTGCTAATTGTATAAAGGGTGGCGCAACGTAGCCGGATTTTGTTATCGAATCCAAGAATATTTCCAATTTGGAGAGTTATTCGTGGAACTTCAATAAAAATATATATTTTTTTATTTTAGTCCCTGTCTGTACCTGCTAGAATAGAGCGCTGTTAACGAAAATGAAGTTAACCTTGGCTGAGTTTGTTGTGGGCTCTTCTCGGACCAAGGCACGTTTAGAACCCTCGTAACTTTAATTTTTAGTTTTTGACCAATTATTATCACCATTGTCTTTTTATATTATTTTATATATTTTACCTGACGTATCAAAAGCGCTTGTAAACTGAGCCTAATTGAAATAAATGAATTTTGAATTTCAATTATACAAACCAGTCAAGATGTTTGAATATTAGCGAGACAATTCGATTTTAGATATAAAACCTTAAAAAAATCTCCCATTAAAATCAGAAGTAAAGTATCTACAATCAATTTACAAGTCCTAAGCTAGAAGCTAACCATTAAAAGACACTAAAAATACAGTCCACCATTCCCTCCATTTTGATGTCTTAAGAGCGAACACTTCAGAAAATTGAAAGCGTTTTAATGAAATACAATTGGCGCGTCGATTGTTCTTGATTTTTTCAATTTCTCCGACGTTCGTTTTGGCAGCCACTTCATAAATAAAAAGTGAAAACAATTCAGTATTATGGACAAACAAAGCATTTACCTACACAGATATTATAAAAAGGAAAGATTTGGTCGTTTCTTTGTTTGTATTGAATAAGTTCTGAAACTACTGGACTGATTTAAAAAAATGTTTTACTAATCGAAAATAATATTATTGGCGAGTAATATATGCTATAGGGTAATGTGTCTCCGTATTTCCACGAAAATAGGAACTACACGGGTGTAAACGCGTGGGATTGACTAATATATTTTAATAAAAAAGTATTACTAAAATATTTCCTTTTCATTATGACGTGAGTGAGAAGTGAGAGTTTTCTGGTAGGAGTTGATTCGAACACGAACCATGAATTCAGAAGTATGGTAAGACCTTTTGTACCCTACCTTTTTTTTATTCTTTACAAGTTAGCCCTTAACAACAATCTCACCTGATGGTAAGTGATGATGCAGTCTAAGATGGAAGCGGGCTAACTCGTTAGGAGGAGTATAAAAATCCACACCCCTTTCGGTTTCTACACGGCATCGTACCGGAACGCTAAATCGCTTGGCGGTACGTCTTCGCCGGTAGGGTGGTAACTAGCCACGGCCGAAGCCTTCCACCAGCCAGACCTGAACAAATTAAGAAAATCTCAATCTGCCTAGCCGGGGATCGAACCCAGGACCTCCGTTTTGTGAATCCACCGCTCATACCACTGCGCCACGGAGGCCGTCAACCTATAACGTTTCTTCGGTTTCTGTTTGTTACGGCTTCGAGAGGTCAAAGTTTATTGTACCTATTAGACCAGGCGCTGTGAGGTATTGAGTGTACATCATTCGAGGACCACAATCTGTTGGTTTAGATATTCTTAATGAAATTAGCAATAATACTGTTACAAGCCAATGTTCACTCTATACCTACTTAACCTTGACACCCTATCGGTAGTGTTTAACAAAAGAATTAATAAACAAACTTCCTGTCAACATGCAGAATGTTCAAAACTGTAAACAGAATGCGGTCTTCTAGTTATGTACACTCAATATCTCACAGCGCATGGTCTATATTCCAAGTAAGCCCGCTTTCATCTTTCAAACTGATCTATTAGGCTTTAACTTCAGATGAGTACCTACGCAGTCAAGGGCGAACTTGTCATTCAATAAAAGAAAACCCTTTACAAGTCAATCTCTATAATACAATAAGAGAAACTTGAGCTTGAAAGCTCTCAGCCAAAAGTAGACTATTTTTCGCCAAAACGTCAATCGTCTTATACATTTCGATGACATTTCGCGAAAATAAAAGAGCGCAGTGAATTCACGAGTGGCTTTACGTGGGTGTTCAAGCGTGAAGTAAGGGTGTATCGACACTCGACATGATCTGACACCGCCAATTTCAGGAACGAATGTATGTCAGTCATTTAGTTCAAACAATTAACTGAAAATTATAGTCCTATACTTTGAGAAGTACTTACTTTTTTTGTATCAGTGTTTCCACATAAGATCATTTTAAAAATTTCAAGGATTGTTGAGTAGGAAAAAGATAGATTCTGATTTGATTCTTTCCCGATCGGTATATTATCTTCAGAAAATTCAGCATCATCATCATAACTAACCCATTTTCGGTTCACTGTTCTCCTCTCAGAATTAAGGGTTAGGCTATAGTCCAAAAGAAACATAGGACAGATAATTATCTAAGCATGTTGATTTAATAATAAGCTAGTGTGCATTACTACTACCTTAAAACAATTATTGAAACAAAAATATTTTACTAGTACAAGTTATTATTAGTAAAATAGTTTATTAACTAAATATTCTGTGAATAAAAATTATTATATAAAAAGTAGTATATGTGTTAATCCAGGTTAAAATATATCTTAATATCAAATTTCAGCTAATTCGGTTCAGTAGTTGTGGCGTGAAAGAGTAACAAACATTCATATCATCAAAATCATCAGTTTTCGCAAATCTCGGGAAACCATGGATTTTTTCGGGATAAAAAGCCTATGTGTTAATCCAGAGTAAAATCTATTTCCATTCCAAATTTCAGCTGAATCGCTTCAGTAGTAGCGGCGTTATAGAGTAACAAACATCCAAACATTCATACAAACTTTCGCGTTTATAATATTAGTAGGATAGTAGGATAGGATTTTTGAAGTTGTTTATAAACACAACTTGCTCCGGACGGAGTTTCGACACCAGAAGCCCTGACTTCGATATATTTGAATAGACCCTCAATCGTAGTTATCGAGAGGGCGTATGAAACGTGCATATTTGATTTCGTCATAAACTCAATTTACAGCTAATCTCGTCTCGGATTGTCGAAGAAATAAAATTTCACACGTCGTTGAGTCGCTCGTGAATGTAAATAGGGTAGGCGCGGGTGGAAGGGTGAACGTGCTAGGTGCGGGGACAGCGTGTAATCGAGTGAGTAGGTTGTGGAGGATTGGGACTAGTGAGTTTGGCTACAAAATACAAGTTTAGTTATAATTAGGTACTTATAATGGTTTAATATTGAAATATAGAGACATTGTGCAAGCTCGTGAATGTAAATAGGGTAGGCGCGGGTGGAAAGGTGAACGTGCTAGGTATGGAGACAGGCTCTAATCTAATGAGTGATTGTGGAGGATTGGGGCTAGTGAATTTATGAGTATGGGCAATTTCTTTATAGGTTTTCTTTCAGTATTACACTCTTTTTTGACAAGTATCAATTAATAGATCCTATAAGGTCAAGTAAATAAACTCCAACAGAATTTATTAAAAATTTTAACAAGCCAAATTATCATTAAAAACTTTCACGTGTTAATGACGAAATACTTAGTTTGAAATAAAGAGTTCTTTAAAGTTTGAGTTTACTTCAAAGAAATAGTTTTTTATAATTTTTGGTTAGTTAAAAATAATAAAAAATGTTTACAGCTGACGAAACTAAAAGGCATATTTAGTTGACGATGTATCCTAATATGGAGATAGCGAATAAAATCTACGCGTCTACATTCGCGCCTCGTTTGGCAGGAAACTCTGGCACGAGAGTGAAGCGGAAAGCCAGGTAGACTACATTAAATTAACTTGTTAAACTTAACTAATGACAACCAAAATGTTAGTAATTTGTTAATATGCGACATCAACGTTATCAGCCTTTAAAAGCCCTCCTTAGTTTGTTATTGACTGACTTATAGAACACCCCACCGGTCAATCTTTATTATTATTTACGGTCGTCTCTAACAAAATTTCTGAAAAAAAAAATTAAAATTTACCTCCTCCGTGATCCGTAGTCCTCATATTTGAGGGTCGTGACCACATCCATCTATGATATCCTTACCATGTTACGACATCTTGTCTTATCTATAGCTATTCGGACAAAATCATATACTGTAGAGTCGATACTAGGGTCACATCAGACCAACGCATTGTTTTTCCATTGACAGTTTCAACTCGCGATATCTTGTCACACTATCACACTAATATTATAAAGGCGAAAGTTTGTGTGTAAGTGTGTTTGTTCCTCTTTTACGCTGCGGCTACTGAAGCGATTTGGCTGAAATTGAATGGAATGAAAATAGATTTTCCTCTGGATTAACACATAGGCTTCTTTTCATCCCGGAAAAATCCATGGTTCCCGCGGGATTTGTGAAGAACTGAATTCCACGCGGACGCAGTCGCGGACGTCCGCTAGTAGGTAATTCAATAAAATTTAGGCCTTTAGATTCCCATGGTTCGATAAACACTTAAAATTAGCTTTTCATTTGCAATATTAAGTTAGACCATTAAATTTTTGTCCCCGCGCTATCGGTGATCGAGTTTACGGGCCTATGCCGGTCTGCCGTTACGTACGGTTGTAACTTTTTAGTGCCCCTTTTATTACGACAAACGATTTTAATCAAGCGAGTTTTTGTTCAAAGCAAACCATTAACGCCTTGAGACGAAATAAAATCCGATGTTCAGTTCCTCCATATTGTAAACTTTAACTATTTTAAGTAAAGACTATTTTGACTATATTTTCGAATTCTGTTTTCTCATAATTTTCATATGTTGTTATTTACTATAGAGAAGTTAAAGCTTGGTTGCAATTTTATCTGACAACGTGAAACCAAAATAGAAGCTGAAGACTTGTTGTGGATCAGATTTGATATCATCATTTCTTTTTCATTGTAAAGAACCCTTATTCGTCCTACTATTTATTGTTGAGCACGATCTCCTCACCGAATGAGAAGGGTTAGGCTAATAGTCCACCACGCTGGCTCAATGTGGATTGGCAGACACTTAAAGAATTAAGAAAATTTTCAGGTATGCAGGTTCTTCATGATGTTTTTCTTTCACCGTTTGAGACACGTGATAAATGTTAATTTCGTAAATGCACTTAACTGGAGAGTTGGAGGTCCATGCCCTGGACCGAATTCAAACCTACGTCCTCTAAATTAAAGACAGATATCATACCCACTGTGCTAACACGGCAGATTTGATATAATTGATATTTATTGCGATTTTCAAGTACTTACAATTATAAAGGCTGAGAGAATCAAAATAGTTGGCTAAAATCGGTCACACACATTTGAAATTCTCCCTTTGTTCGTAGCCTCAAGTCTAATCGGAGTTGGTCATGAAGTTACACGTTCCTCTAAAATAATCTCTTAACTTAATGAAGTACACTTAGGGTTGTTCTATCTATACTATTTTATAAAGCTAAAGCGTTTGTTTGTTTGTTTGAACGCGCTAAACTCAGGAAATACTGGTCCATTTGATAAATTCTTTCAGTGTCCATTTATCGAGGAAGGCTATAGGATATATATATTTTATGGGATTATTTCCCGTATTCCTATGGGAATGGGAACCACGCAGGTGAAACCGCGCAGCGTCTATTAATCACATTTAATGTGCTATAATTAATTTAAGTTCCCGGACAGGCTCTTTATTAAAAGTTACGTTGTTTTTCTTTCTAGATGTCTGAAATTGCGTAGTCAGCGGTGTAAGAACATATCTGCCTCCACTAGCAGATAATCTGTGGATTTCAAAGATGTTGAGGGGCACCCCTAGGGGATCGTTCACCCACTGAGCGTAGAATTTAAACTCTATGCGTTAGGGAATTCGATACTCAGCGGGATGAGTGGTCCTCTGAGGGTACCCCTGCAACGTCTATGAATTCCACTACAAGCGGGCGGTTATGTACTTTCATCTCTCTCCAGCCATTTCGAAACCGCAACACTTCTCCGTCATCGGAATATTTAAATGCGTATACACTATTGCTTGTAATTTATCATCTCCATTATTCGCTTTTAGATTTTTTAAATAAAGTTATCAATAGCAGCCTGGAGTTGGGAAGGCGGTTCTGTGCCTGATGTCTTGTTGTGTTGCTCCTATGGTGTTGGTATGACTACCTAGTGAAATGTGAGATTCAGAAAATAGAATGCAATGTACACTTGTGCACTACGTTATTATCTTCTGCGTCACAGAAGATATCAACACAGAAGTGACAAGTCGTAAAATAAAATTGGCTGGATTTTTATTATTATCATTTAATGGTTAGTTTAAGATAACATTGTTGTTTTGACTGAATAAGTCGGAAAGATAAAATATAGTGTGACATTGTTGATTGCTGAGTTTTATTGCTCACAAAATGAAATTAAAAATTAAGTTAGATTAACAAGACTCCAAATTGTATTGGTGTTGAAGCAGCGAGCATAAATTCCGACAAGTCACCCGTGGCACACTCATTTGAAGTTAACTACCATGAAAAGCGTCGTAAGAACAAAGTTTGGCGGTTCGCCGACTCAACTCGCACAGTTATTTGGAAACTGTCTTGTGGGGGGGCGTATTATACGAGAGGACCATTCGTCTTCCTAGTAGATAGGGAATGTTGGGGGATAAAATTGATACTTTTCGTCGATCTCTTTGCTGTAGTGGGTGAGCCTTACCAGGCCTGGCGAGTGTCTATGCAATCTAAGATGGAATTGGGCTAACTTGTTAGGAGTAAGGTGAAAATCCACACCCCAAGGTTTCTACACGAAATCGTACCGGAACGCTAAATCGGTGGCGGTACGCCTTTGCCGGTAGGGTAGTAACTGGCCAGGGTCGAAGCCTCCCACCAGCCTAATTATTGTAATAAATCCAGCTGATCTCGAATGGAAAATCATCGCCTATAATAATAGAGCAACTTTCATTGACTACAAAACATATAAAACGATGCTTCAATAAACTAACACAATGCACACTTCTGCACCTGTCAATTTGTGGCAAAGATTTTAGCCTGTAAGTCAGCCACCGACGATAAAGTGAGCTCGCATACCTGCAGCGCTAACAGCTTGACAGCCGATATGTATGACACCATGCCGATTGCGACCAACGCACGATCACTTTTATCCGACGTCAAGCCGTTAGCGCTGCAGGCATGTGGGCTTATCGGCTGGGAAGTGGCTAGCATTATATTTGTACGTAAACCGAAAACTTCAGCATTAGTACTTCTACGGACTAATTTGTCTAAAGTATAAATATGATGTTCCTAGTAAATGTGTCCTGCCAGGTAATTCTAGTGGTAAGGTGAGATTGTAGTCAAGGGCTAACTTGTAAAATAATAAAAAAACAAAAAAAATCCTCATTTACCTATAGGTAATTTTTACTCAAGCTCAGTAGGCCGCACCACAACCTATCTCTACACGAGATAATACGAATATGGACTAGTAGCGGAATTCAAAATATCGCTCTCTTTTTAGTTTGTATTGGGATGAAAGAGAGAAAGATATTTTAATCCGCCACTGTTGGTCGAAAATATATTGTCTTGTTTTTATTTGCTGATGTTGCCAGGTAAGCCATCTGACTTGTTTCGTCAAATAATTTTGTAAGTAAAACTCCCAACAAAACATCCACCATCTATAAAGCAGCGGAGATACCGACGAAGTATTATTATTTCGGGTATTTAAATAAGCTCTGATTATTATGGTTGAGGAACTTCGCCAGCGTATTCCCAGTTAACTTAATAAGATAGCCCGCACGGACCTTTTCCCAAAGTTTACAACTAGGCCCTCAAACGGTTAGTTTTGCGGAAACTCTCAGCTTACACTAATTCAAATAAGATGAGCATCCGAGCCTGAGAAGCGAGATGCGACTTCAACGATTTCTTGTTTCAAGGACGAGGTATCTTTCTTTGAGTTTGGATTTTGATTTTTGTAATCGGAATAAAATACTACTACTAAATATTTACAGACTATATTAACCTCGTCAATAGGCAGTATTTGTGTTTTTCTTCCTATTATAGTAAAGGCATTATGAACTGGATCGTGAGGCCATAAATGACACAAGCATCCCGGTTTTTAAAAGAAGGCAAATAGAGTATAAACCTACTACACAGCTATAATATACTACGGTTGCTCGCGATGTGCATGACATCATGCCGATTGCGACCAACACACGATCAGTTTTATCAGATGTCAAGCCGTTGGCGCTGCTGGCATGTGAGATTACTTGACCATCAGTGGTGTGTGTGTGAGTGGTGGACATTAGTGTACGTCAGTACCGAAGGCTTAACGTGCTCTCCGATGCTAGGGGTTGTACACCACCAATTTTCCTACTCCGGGTTGAGAAGTTATATCCAAAAATTTTTTAGAAGAAATGATATTTCAGAATTATTTCAAAAACCAAACTTCACTACATACATTACAGGTACAGGTAAAGTTCGTATCGTTAACGTAGTATTTATTTAAATAGGAGGATTTACAAATTTCGTTATTTCATGTATTCCGAGAAAGGAAACTTAAGAATACATTTTAAAGCCAACTTGATTTTATTTTTAAATATTCTCCAAAACCTACGTCGATTCGATCGCCTTGATTTTATATAAGTTGTTTATAGTACAATCAAAGACTGGATATTCGTATACATTATCGTGTTTATACGTTTTCTTTTACCTCGGAAAGTCAATAAAAAAAGTTGGTAACCTATTAAACACGAATACCAAATCGAATTCTTATCGGGGGAAAAAGTCGAGTCCTAATAAAATCGTCGAATAACTGCACTTTGTCACGAAATCCAAGCCGATCGCGACACGACTCGAAATATTTGCATTCGTGGTTTTTTCCCCTTCACAAATGGAGACATAAAACACTATTGTCATTTGTTAGACGCAGCTATGCGATGCACGGTATACCACGCGTGGCACAAAGGTGATTGTTCTGCGGAATAATATGGACGGCAGGGATTTTGTTTTGTACAAAACACGTGCTGTTTTACGCAGCAGGATATTATGTTTTTATTACTGAATAAAAAAATAATTTTAGAATTTGTTTGTAGTAAAAAAAAAACTTTAGTTTCTCTATATTTTAGGTGTGTGTGAGATTTGACTGTGAACGGTACGAACTCCAAAAAAATTATAATGTTACTAGCGGATACCCGCGACTTCGTCCACGTGGAATTTAGTTTTTCACAAATCCTTTTTTTTTATTCTTTACAAGTTAACCCTTGACTACAATCACACCTGATGGTAAGTGATGATGCAGTCAAAGATGGAAGCGGGCTAACTTGTTTGGAGGAGGATGAAAATCCACACCTCTTTCGATTTCTACCCGGCATCGTACCGGACCGCTAAATCGCTTGGCGGTACGTCTTTGCCGGTAGGGTGGTAACTAGCCACGGCCGAAGCCTCCCACCAGCCAGACCTGGACCAATTAAGAAAATCTCAATTTGCCCAGCCGGGGATCGAACCCAGATTTTTCCGTGATAAAAAGTGTGTATGTGTAAATGTGTTAATCCATATTATAATATATTTCAATTTCAGCTAATTCGGTTCAGAACTTTCGCAAATCTCGGAAACTATTGATTTTTTTGGGATAAAAAGTGGCCTCTGTGTTAATCCAAAGTAAAATCTATTTCCATTCCAAATTTCAGCTAATTCGGTTCAGTAGTAGCGGCGTTAAAGAGTAGCAAACATCCAAACATCCATACAAACTTTCGCGTTTATAATATTAGTAGGAAGTAGGATATTTTTTCTCTCTAATAAGTTATAGTAGATACGCGGATAGTATAATGGACGTGGATCGACCCTATGGTCTACCAGTGATGCGCCCGAACCTTAACCGTGAATCTATTATGGCTATAAAGAAATAATAACAACATAACACAAAAATTCATATCAGAAGCCCACAAGAAATGGGTCAAAGTTACAAAGAGAAAGGAACAGACAATATTAGATTAGTATTATCCGATTTTGTTTGTGTATTTCTGAGCAAGGACGATACCCGAGCGATTGTCGGCTCGTAAATCTTAGAGCTCACATATTTCTTAGTCGCGACCTGCGACTGAACGACGGAACATTATGATTTATAACGCGGATCTCTATATTTTATATGCAATTGGACTATTGGCAATCGATTTTAGGGTCCCTTAAACAAAGAATTGTTGGAGTAACGTGTATGTGAAAAAAAACTATTAATGGTCTAAGAGCCGGTGTTGGTCATACGTTCGTCATTAATTTTAATGATCCAAGTTGTACTAACAAAAACTACATCATTTTGTTGCCAACTAAACTAATTCAAATATATACCTTAAATCTTATGGGTATAAGCTTAATTTAGCAAAATAGCGAAAACATTTTTTTTAAAGATTTAGTTCCGCGGACGTATGTCGGTAGATGTAAACCGGGATGATTCGATACCGCGAACGTTCAAGTGGAACTGAATGTTTGTCAGTCCATGTTCTTTTCGATAGGTAAATACGGTAGGCGAGTATAGAGATTGGTACTTGGTGGCTTCGGTAGCAGGTTTCAAGGATCCAGACCCTCGATTATCCAAGTACAAAACGTATTTCGTGATGTGACGAAATGTCATGAGAAAGCATGTCCCCATATTGTCTTAGCTTTGAGGTAACTCTTCGCTAAAAGTTTAAAGTTTGATATTGAGCGATTCTCTTCTTGCCACGAAGTAATTGATTGTCACTAAAATTTACTGGGGTAATGGTTTCGCATTTTATAAGGAAAATACAAAAATATACGCTTAAAACATTCCAAGATATGGACTGGAAGTCCAATTATTTATAGCTATATTGAGGGAAAATTGTATTCAGGTTTTTTATGAAAAATTAGGAAGTGGGGGTAAAAATATTTTTAATAAAAACCTCAAATGTACGAGCCCACAGTCGAGAGAATCAGTTAGTAAGTCTACAAAGTAGGTACAGTAGCTTTTTCTCTACACCTTTTCTATAATCGCACAAGCAAGGCTTTTTAGCGGGTTTATGGCTCCTCGTATAGCGGTAATAAAGTAAAGATGGGCGACATTTGGACGGCGGCCAAAGATCTGGATAAGACCGTCCATGTATCGGACAAGTGGGATGACATATTGGAGGTTAAATGGCAAACTATTATTGGAAGAGATTGCAAATGGATAGGATATGAATCGACAGTATTTCACGGGAGTATGGAAATGTTATTTTCATTCTCCTCATGAGTTACCGACCTTTCAAATAGGAAGATAGAGATGTGCATACACGATTTCGCTTATCTTCCTCTTTGGAGCCTATAGCCTACCAGTATGTAGGTAGCTTAAGGTAACGAAGTTTTGGGTTGTGCTTTGAAATAATTGAGCTTTGAGCTAGATTGTGTGGTGTTTTATAAAATAGCACTTCATTACTTTATACTTTATTCATATATGTAGGTAGTTGCCTATTGGCTACCATAGGAATCTATTCAAAACACAGCCTGACAAACTTTTATAAGCTGACGAAGTTTTGGCTATCATTAGCTCCTAGACTATTTGAAGTCTCACTAGCTGAACCTTTATTAGGTCGGACGTATTAATTTAAAAAAATGTCAAAATATATTTTTGTAGAGCTGTGATAGTCATAGACCTCAGCCTCCGATTTTGGAGGGTGTGGGTTCGAATCTGGTCCGGGGCATGCACCTCCAACTTTTCAGTTGTGTGCATTTTAAGAAATTAAATTTCACGTGTCTCAAACCGTGAAGAAAAACACAGTGAGGAAACCTGAATACCAGAGAATTTTATAACTGAATAACAAACAACGAATATTTCGACACTCTCGAGGAGATTGATATATCCTACTAATATTTTAAACGCAAAAGTTTGTATGGATGTTTGGATGTATGTTTGGATGTTTGTTACTCTTTAACGCCGCTACTACTGAAACAATTTGGCTGAAATTTGGAATGGAAGTAGACTTTACTCTGTATTAACACTTAGGCTACTTTTTATACGGAAAAAGTCCATGGTTTCCCGAGATTTGCGAAAACTGTTGATTTTGATGATATGAATGTTTGTTACTCTTTCACGCCTCGACTACTGAACCGAATTAGCTGAAATTTGGTATTGAAATATATTATAGCATGGATTAACAGACATACTACTTTTTATCCCGGAATAATCCATGATTCCCGAGGGATTTGTGAAAAACTAAATTCCACGCGGACGAAGTCGCGAGCGTCTGCTAAACAGCGGGCGTTTTATAAACAGCAAATCTAAACACAATACAGTAAGCATGTCTTGCAAGATTAGAACTCGGCAATATTTGCCGCGCGTAAACTCGCCTTCCAAATTAATTGTTAATAAATAACAGCTACTTAATTAAGATGCTGTAAATATTCCCGGCTATTTTCGTTGCGAAATCTTAATTCACAAATCATTTACATAAATTATGTAATAATGAAGTGTCTGAGCCCTGTCTCATCTAATTAAAGGCTGGGCTCTTAGCTAATTTACATACAATTAATGATGATATAATAGCGATTTGCGTAGGAATGGCAACAATAATGTGTAAACGAAGCTTACTCCCACTTGAAGATTATTCTATCTCTGTTGTAAACAAAATAAATATTGAAATGCTAAATTCGCTTTTGCTGTCAGTCTTTGGCAATAGCAACAATTACCGATATCCTTTAGACGCTTAGAAAACATTTTGTTTCTGTAAATTTTTAGGTGGTAAAGGTGGTGGTGGTAGATGGTGGTGGTGGTGGTGGTAAATTTTTAGCAATGAGTTAACTTTAACATTCAATAGGCAACCTCCTATGCAACCGCGTTCCATCTTATGCTAGGCATCTACATACCAGCATCGTAAGTATCGGACGGATCGGGTCAAACGGATCGTTCCTATTTATTGCATCGGCAAATCCGATTTCTGCCTGATGAGGACGCAAAAAACTGTTTACTGCGATGCGTTTGATACTTATGCGGATATGTAGACGCCTACTTTAGGCTGCATCTTCACTTACCATCGGACATAATTTCAGCTAAGCGTATATTATATAAAAAAATATTTTTTTGTTACGTTGGTTATGAGGTTTTGTGTTTCCGTCCTAGTTTGGGCTATGAAAATATTGGATTTATTCCGTTTTTAGTAGCAGTCCCAGTAATACAAACACTACTACGAAATGTTGCTATGTTGTTGGCGATGATTGCATAGGAACACAGCTATGACCCAGCAGCACAAAGACGTGGACTTTTTAACTCACGACCTCGGGGGTGCCCGGACTGATACACTCAGGCCAAAACACTCTTCCCGAACGGCCCTCTAAGCTGAGCCGAGTCTCAGAGGAGACACCCTTAGAGAGTCGTTCCGCCCGTCTACCCTGCTTCTGCCTTCGGGCTCCATCAGGCGATGCTTCTGCGCTCGCCCAAACCCGCCGGTGACGCCGCTGAGGTCCCATAAGGAGCCTACGGCACTTACACAATCTATATACTTGTAATAAATCTGTAGAGAGGTCAATTCTGTACATGAAATATATTTTGAAAATAACTATCAGGGGGTGATTAGTGATCAATACTGATGCCAAAAATGCAATCAGTAAAATTTTTGTCAGTCTGTCTGTCTGTATGTTCGTTATAGAAACAAAAGCTCCTCAACGGATTTTAACAAAACTCAGTACAATTATTCTTCATGCTCCTGGGCAGGTTATAGTATACTTTTCATCATGCTACGATCAATAGGAGCAGAGCAGTGGAGGAAAATGTTGGGAAAACGGGAGAAATTACTCCATTTTTTAAGCTTCCGTCGCGTGTGCAGCGATAATGGGTAGGGTAGGGTAGGGTTGGGTAGGACAGGGGAAGTTAAAAGTTTACATCTACTTCACGCGGACGAAGTCGCGGGCGTCCGCTAGTCAGAAATAAAACAGCTATGTAGCCTGGCGATAAAACTATTTATAACGGTAGTTCTTCCCTCAAGGGGAGCTTTGGTACAATATTAAAGGATATTTTTTTTCTAACAACAAGGACGAAGTGTAAACTTCAGCTAGTTACCAAATTATATTTTATCACACCTTAATATGTCGCAAGCCAAGCAAGTGATTGCTTATTGGTTAATGCAAATGGCTTCACGTGTGAGTTGATCCTGATTGGACACAATCTGCGCGTATTTGCAATAACTTCAGGCGCTTTGATTACAAGTTGAGGAGAGGTTGAGCTATAAGGGTGGAATCAGGGTAAGAAAGCGACAGCGGTCAATTTATGCAGCAATTTTAATTTTCTTTTTATTAAAACCGACTAACTGATCTGGCTCGAAGGACCACTTTGTTGAGGCCAGGCTCAATAAAACACAGCTTTTCTTGGCCTATTTCTTTTGAGATGTGTGTGGTGACCATTTCTCGGTTGAAGGAAGAGTCGTTGGTTTTCAAATTAGTTGTCAATGAGTGACGTTTTTATTTTACTGTCAGTGAGTGACGTTTACTGTCACCACACGCGTTCCATTTCACCCTTTATTTAAACTCAGACAAACGACAACATTAAGTGGCAAATAAATAATATTAATTCGCATCGTTTACACGTAACTTCAACGTTTTTTTATCCAAATACTAGTAGACACCGCGCGGTTTCACCCGCGTGGTTCCTATTCTCGTAGGAACTCGGGGAAAAAATATAGCCTTCCTCGGCTATCAAACACTGAAATAATTTTTCAATTTAGACCAGTAGTTCTTGAGATTAGCGACTTCAATCAATTAAACAAACTCTTCAGCTTTATAATGTTACTATAGATCATCATCATCATCATCATCATCATCATCATCATATCAGCCGATGGACGTCCACTGCAGGACATAGGCCTTTTGTAGGGACTTCCAAACATCACGATACTGAGCCGCCTGCAGCGAATCCCTGCGACGCGCTTTATATCGTCAGTCCACCTGGTGGGGGGTCGACCAACACTGCGCTTACTATTGCGAGGTCGCCATTCCAGCACTTTGGGACCCCAAAGTCCATCGGTTCTTTGAACTATGTGCCCCGCCCATTGCCACTTCAGCTTCGCGACTCGTGTCTTAAGTGTAGAATGTTCTTCCTGCCACCTACAATATAAACATCTTCAAGGCAAGAATGAATTCTAAGACACTTTCTAGGCGAACGCGTCCCAACACATGAAGATTAAATGTCAAATCACTCTTGATCGGGTCTTAGACCTCAATTTAGACTAGACAGACAAACAAGCGAACCAACATCGATCTACGAAAGTTTAGTGCTGACTGCACCTACCAAGTTCCAACCCAGTCCCTACTTTATTATAGAGGGGTTATGGAGCTCAGGACCACACAATCTGCTCCAATGTCGGGCTTAGGGCGATATAGGTAAATTAGATGTTAATAATTAACCGGGTACCAGCGGTTTAACGTGCTCTCTAAAGCACGGGGTGTATCAGGTGAGTATTTCATAATCCGAACCAAGACTTGAATCCAGGACTTCATGATATGAAGCTACTAAATAATCACTGGACCAACAAGGCAATCTAACATTAAATATGAGGTGAACAAAAGATTCCATTTGTCGTATATAGTTACATAGAATATTCACGAAACTCACCTTAATCAGTTCCAATTTAAGGGATTTGTTGTAATGTTTGCCATTATATGCCATTAGTTCATTATGTATATCCCCAGATTACGCTAAGATGGTAATTGGTAATTGAACCTACATAATTCACATGGGTTTATGTAGCGATGATAGTAATAGTCCAATTCTGTAACTCCGCATTGAATTGTGGTAACTGTTCACATATATTATTACTAGCGACTTCGTCCGCCTTTAGGCCTCTTGACTACAATCTCACCTGATGGTAAGTGATGATGCAGTCTAAGATGGAAGCGGGCTAATTTGTTAAGAGGAGGATGAAAATCCACACCCCTTTTCGGTTTCTACACGACATCGTACCGGAACGCTAAATCGCTTGGCTTTGCTGGTAACGGCCAAATGCTCCCACCGATCCTAGTCAATTCAAGGCTAGGATGATTTATAAGTAAAGTCATTATGGGTAATGGGTAATCTATACTAATATTATAAAGCTCAAGAGTTTGTTTGTTTGTTTGTTTGATTGAACGCAATAAACTCAGGAACTACAGGTCCGATTTGAAAAATTCTTTCGGTGTTAGATAGCCCATTTATCGAGGAAGGCTATAGGCTATATATTATCCCCATATTTCCACGGAAACGGGAACCACGCGGGTGAAACCGCGCGACGTCAGCTAGTTGTTAATAAAAGTCATCGAATTCACAAATAGCTAAGGGCGGGAACGCGCAATTTAACTTCTCACACGCTCATCGCTCCTGTAAACGATTACCCATTACCGTTATAAGAAATTTCAATAAAACGCAATCGAAGGGAGGAACAGACAACCCCGAATGATTGTCGAGCATTTCCGATTTAAGGAGAGATTTATTTTCTTTGCGTATATATTTATAGCAAGGATTACTTTAATATGTACTTCTATATTACTTTACAGTTTGATTCGATGGGTTTATCTCATTTAGGAGTTTACTTTGGCCATTTCGTCTCTATCCATCTCCTCTTTCTACTAACGCTAACGCTTTGAAAATTAAATAATATTTGGGGATGATATTTGTTATTAATAGGTCACAACGTAATCAACCTGTCAATCCCATACTTTTTTACTTTTCGAAGCGTTACCGTTTGTAGAATGAGAATTGATGTGTAACTTGGCTAGGCCCTCAGTCGTGGTTAAAAATTTGAGTTCAGTTAAACGTTGAGCAAAAGTTTAAAAACATCACCGATATCAGCCTATTTCAGTGGCCCATTACAGAGCCAGGTCTGTTTTAAATAATAATAATAATTATTATTATTATTATTGAGTCGTGATAGCCCAGTGGATATGACCTCTGCCTCCCATTCCGGACCTCCTCCAACTTTTTAGTTGTGTGCATTTTAAGAAATTAAATATCAAGTGTCTCAAACGGTGAAGGAAAAACATCGTAAGGAAACCTGCATATCAGAGAATTTTCTTAATTCTCTGCGTGTGTGAAGTCTGCCAATCCGCATTGGGCCAGCGTGGTGGTCTATTGGTCTAACCTTTCTCCTTCTCAGAGGAGGATCGAGCTCGGCAGTGAGCCGAATATGGGTTGATAATGATAAATGATGATGTCTTTTCGACTAATCATTTCTTTCAGATAATAAGGTGATATCTTCCAGTTGAGTTTGATTCATTATTTCGAGAACATCCTGTATACGTTTATATTTAGTATGTTCACTTATATTTTACAGTAAACAAGTGAGAGAGAATATGAAACGTTGAAGAAATTGAACAAGATGGATGAAAATGCAGAAAATCGCTACCGAAGTGGAATTCTTTGGCGTACACCCTTAAAAGTTTTCATAAGGAAACTTGCCTGTATGTTGAGTGCTCGTCCGATAGTTTCGCCGAAGATTCATCTTAAATAATATAAGAAGCTGGAAAACTTCGAATACTTACCTACACGTATCTGGATATTTTTACTGTTTCTGATGTTTAAAATATTGACCAAAATGCTGTTCTTATAAGTTAAGATAACATAACGCATTATTTGTCGATCCATTAGCAATCGGTAATTTGATAGATACTCTGATAGGTATTCAGGACTAGTACAAAACGCTTAGCATCTTCTTTTCTTATACGCGAGGATAGGGTTTGGAATAGTCCGAGTCCGAGTCTGTGAGTGTTCTGATTCTTGTAACTTGGAGATATTTAATACAATAGTGAATATAGGCATCTTTTTGGCAAGCGTCTCCTATTTAGAACATCTACAAAATTTCAAGGTACCAGCGGCGAAGAGTTCATATAACCCGCCGGGTTACCTTAAAAATCAATCCATGTTCATTGTTGTACTGTATCTAGATAAATGAGAAACCGAAGTTTACATCACGCCATATGAATTTCCTTTTCTTTGGGACGGCTTACCTTCATCTAAATTTCATCCTTCGCCACTGCAAAGTACCATACTCGTATTTGTTGTGGTTTCGAACGAAAACGTCCCACAACCTTGAATGTAAAACATACATAAAATTTAAGCAGTGTTTTCATGAAATGACTAAATGTTCATGAATTTTAAGTTTGGCCCAAGGATGATTATTGAAAAACCAAATCAGTGGCATCCGCTGGACGAAAATATTTTAGTTTTCAGACATGACTGATATAATAATGTTAAATCACGAATATTATTTAAACGGGTACATATACCACGATAAAACTACGAGATTTTTGATGTCTATATTTCGACCCAGTTGCATGGATCGTGGTCACGACGGGAATATTCGTAATGAGCAACCACGAAATAAGTTTAAAATCATTATGTTAAATCAGTCCTAAAATATGTCTTTCTTTGTGGTTCAGATTCGATTTTATTAAACGCTAAAATAATATTCAATATAACACTTTTCTTTCATCTTTTGTATAAAAATAATGTTGGAAATACGTTGGAATGCGGAAATAATGGCTGTAAATGTTGCTCCGCTAGCAAAGTTGTTGCCTTTGGCAAAGGAGGAAGTTCTGGACTGGTGTGGAAGCAGGTATGCCAGTAATTCCGCTCACTCGAGGATTTCTTGTGAGGACGAGCGGCAGCTTAATTTAGCTAAAAGGGACGCTCAAAGCGAGTGCACTCGGATGCTGGAGTACGTTGTGTCTTCGTTTCAACGCTATTATGTTGATAATGTAAACAAATATTTTGTTAAACTTTGTTGTTACGAGTATTATATGACCATGTTCCCTTACGTTTACCTAAAAGGTCAGGTGAGATTTTTTTTGTATTCAACAAGTTACTAGTTAGACATTATATGAAACCACACGATGTTCAGATGACGATGCAGTCTTTGATGGGAGTGGGTTCACTATTCTACCTATACCTCTGATGGTTTGTAATCGGCATCATATTAATTTTAAAGCACTTGATAGTAAGGTACATCTTTGCCGATAGAGTGGTAACTAGCCATGACCGACGCCAATCACAAGGCTAATATTAGCCTTAGGTTTATGGTCGATGACACTAGCACTAGACCAGAGGATGCGATTAGATGAATCGCATCCATATAACACGTTTTATTCAAATTTGGACTTTATTTTTGATATTGTTAAATCTTAAATTGACCCGAGCTAGCGTCGAGCTTACGAGTAGATGTATCGAAAACCAGAACATCAAGTGTCTTGAGAGGTTGTCAAGTAATTGCCTATTGTAACAGTTTACAGTACCCCAATTGATAAAAAATATAGTTACACGCAGCCGAACATAGAGCCTCCACCTTTTTCAAAGTATTATAGGACTCAAAAGTGATTACAAATATAAAAAAAAAAACTAATGTCGAACAAAGGTATGATTCACAACACTTGTCAGGATAACTTAATTAACAAATCAAACTGTAACCAAAATAAGACCTGGCAGAGAATGACCGTGAGTGGAGTCACGCACTTGTGAACGATGTGTGTAGGGTTAAAGGATCCTTTGATTGATATCAAACTCTCACCCTTTTCCACTCAAGTCACTCTCCCCGCCTATCCCAAGTAAACCATTAAGAATTACACAACAAGAGATGTGGACAAAAGCCAACGCGGGGATAACAAAAGTCAGTCAAAAATAGTTCACCAAGACTCAGTCTTCTATTGAATCTGTGAAAGCATTCAAGCGTGATTGTACCAACCAATGGAAGCAAATGCATGTTTGAGTTTTTGATAAACTCCATTCACGGCTAATCTCTCGCCTCTGATTGTATGGAAATAAAATTTCACACGTCGTTGGGTTCACTCGTGAATGTAAACAGCGAAGACGTGAAAAAATAAGACTTTTATCGCGCTGGGGAGGTGAACTAAGCTATTGAAATTGTTCGCCCACTGGGAACCGCTTGCCAGTAGACCATTAAACCATGCAGTGTACACCGTGAGACAGTAGGTAGTAGTAGGCTGAATAAGCAAAATGTAAAATATTGAAGACTGTATTGTAGCTATTGCTTAAATTAACTTTATTAGCCAACTAGCGGACGCCTGCGACTTTTCTTTAAGGAGGGAGGCTTCATCCTGTAGTTTGCACTAGAATAGGCTGATAATAAGGAATGGTTGACCTAGTCTGAGAATAAGCCACCAAAACTTCAATAATTAACAAACGATCAAATTTTAGAAACCCCTCCGTCTTTGCGAGTAATTGACATTTATTTTTCGTCGCGGCCACCAGTATCGCTGATCGATTTTACGGGCCTATACCGGTCCTACGTTTTGTACGGTTGTAACTTTTTAGTACACTCCCCCCCTCCCTCTTTATTACGACAAACGATTTTAATCAAGCGAGTTTTTGTTCAAAGCGCACCCCATTAGCGCCTTGAGACGGAATAAAATTCAAACTTTAGTCGCATTCGGGAGTCGAGAATTTGCTTTTAACTTGGTTTGATTGGTCGCCCCCGGGGAGTCGGTGACCTTACGTCGCGATGGAGAATAAATCGCTCTAAGAGCGAGTGAACTGTTTAATGTTATGAAGGGAACATCAGATTTTTGGAACTGCAGTAGCTGGGTATTTGCCTTCAATTTTCAAGTTTGCCATAACTTAATTTGTGCCATATGTTGTCAGTTTGATGGTATTTGGACTCTTTACATGAAGTTGAATGAAATAATTGTTATTTAGTTAATCTTCAAAAAACCTTCAACCTACACATTCACACAGTTATTCTGTACACTACATCGTAGATTAAAAGCCATATAATAGCTGCGTTGTTTTTTAACTATGCCTAATATTCCCCTTTTCATTCCAACTAAAATCTAACCATAGAGTTGTATAATAGTGGTCACAGCAGTAGTAGTAGCTGACGGACAGGGATCGAACCCAGGACCTCTCGGCACATTAAACTTGATGCTATTCAGGTTAGAGCCATATTCAATTATCAACATCATAATTATCAATCCATATTTGGCTCATTGCTGAGCTCGAGTCTCCTCTCAGAATGAGATGGGTTAGGCCATATTCCACCACGCCGGCCCAATGCGGATTAAGAAAATTCTGCAGGTTCCCTCACGATGTTTGTCTTTCACCGTTTGATACCGTGATATTTGAATGCACTTAACTGAAACTACTAAAAGTTGAAGGTGCTTGCCCCGGACCGGATTCGAACCTACATCCTCATGAATCGGATAAGCAGAGGTCATATCACGGAGGCTATCACGGATTTCATATATTCTATATTGTATGGCACTAATATTCAATTATGTAAAAGGTTATTATTACGGTGTTAATAACTCCACTCACGATAGCTCACTCACTTAAACAAATATTATTTATATGTTTTCTAAAATGAATTTGCCAGCTCTTGGTCTAAGTCCTAGAGGTACCTGCTACATACCTATTTGAGATTTCAATAAACTCTTCAGCGAACTCACCATTGCCTTTAAATTGGAAAATATTTCTTACTTCAAATGTTTAACGCTGCAATATTGAAGTTAAGTAAAGCTATTGCAGCGTTCTTAAATTGCATTGACGGCTTACATCGGATTTAAATCTGATAGTCCTGTTAATGAGATGATATGCACGATAAATGTGTTTTTTACATCAATACTCGTATTTATGATGTAAGTAACTCTTTACGACTTATTTACTATTAAAATTGACTGGCAATCCAGGCATTAGGATAACGAACACTGCGTGTATATTAAAGCAATCTTCTTGAGATATGTTATAGAAGAGTCCTGTGCCACTTAATATGATGTAGACGACATTGTTTAGCTGACATTTATATACTAAACCTTAACCACCATAATAGAGTTAAACATTTTAAGACTCACACGTCTCCAGACGTGTTACCCTGTTTGCTAACCAGGTATTTTGTTTGGAGCTTCAGCGTTACGCTACGATTGCCCGGTTCAGTCTACTGTACGCCGGGTAAAAAATTTCGTTAAAAAACCGATTGTATTAGACAACACGGCTCATGTCAACTTCTTTAGCAAATCCTCTCAACGTCCGTTCGTCTCGCCAGTTTACACATTTCGTAACACATTCATCAGCTGATTCCCCAAGTGGCAAAAAATATTATTATTATTATTTTAATTGTTATAAATCTATAATACCAAATGAATTAAGCCCTCCACATTTAATTCGCCCACCCCTGAGCGATATTTGCAAACTTTCAACTTTCACCTTTGTCCCGTATAGCATTGTGAATGCACCCTTATTTTCTATACCAAAGGAACTTTCTCGAAATTTCCATCCAAAGCTCCTAATTAAATAAGTTTATTTCTTTCCAGTGCTTCGGTTACTCTGAAACTTGAACCGCGAAGTACGGAAGTAGAGTTTAGTTTATCGCGTATCTAGGAAGGACCTGAGTTACTCAGGATGATGGCGAAAGCTATGCTTAGAGTTTATCTGCGTAATCGAATCAGCAAAGAGAAGGTCTGTAAACCAAAGATAATGATATATAGCTCAACAAGTCTTAATGGGCGGGGCACATATGTTGATTTGCTTCAAAGGCTTAATATGTTATGATTATGCTAGGAATACTAAGTATAATGATACATCAACCTAGACAACGTCCATTAAGCACGAGCTGTTAAGTTAACATGTGTCTAAAGTTTTCAAAAAAATAAAACAAAATAGGACTTTTACCCCCAAAATATCGTCGTCTTCCGGACACTCAATTGTTTAGATATCACTTTTTATTTGTTTGAATGTGCAAAGAATAGTGCAAAACACAAAGAATAGTTATTTAATTTATTTTGCAACAAAGGAGCCACGGTGCGTTTCAAGGCGACAAAATTCGCGGGAGGTTTAAAATACCCGACAGTAACTAGCCTGGGTTAGGACTCATGTCACTGGATGTGATGCCTTCCAAGTCATGACAACATACAGACCATTTACTGAATGTTTTCTTAATAACAGATTGCAAAGAAAAACACAAAAATAAACTAGCCTGGGAGAGAACTTGCCACCAAACGTTATATTATTACAAACCGAGCCAACGCACAAAATTATAAAATTCTACAATGACCTTGATTGACCTTCAGATCAAAGCATTGCGTAGTACTTCTCCAATTTAGCTGTCACAAAGATTACATGCAAATAAAAATTGTTTCAATACGTTCAACGCATCCGGTACATACATACGATCAGCTTTTAAAAGAAACGAAACAGTATTGCCGTTGAAGCAGCGAGCATAAATTCCGACAAGTCACCCGTGGCACACTCATTTGAAGTTAACTACCATGAAAAGCGTCGTAAGAACAAAGTTTGGCGGTTCGCCGACTCAACTCGCACAGTTAGTTATTCGGAAACTATGTTGTCCACCAAAGGAAAAAAAACGTCGAAAGGAAAACCACATGTTACGTAAAAACTACCTCGTTTTTTGGACTCCGTTGGGAAATCTAGTGAAAAAGATCTGCTTCCTGTGGGAGATTGGGTGATGCGCTAGTTGATAGTTCTATTGATTTGTCTGCTGGTCTTCATCTTGGCCGTGAGAATTGCAAAGCGTTTTTGTGGAATGTATGGATTAAACTGAGTTTCACTTAAACAAATAAGATGCAGTCAATTTTGACAGCCTCCGTGGCTCAGTGGTGTGCGCGGTGAATTTACAAGACGGAGGTCCTGAGTTCGATCCCCAGGTGGGTTGATTGAGGTTTTCTTAATTGGTCCAGGTCTGGCTGATGGAAGGCTTTGCCACGTGGCTTGTTACCACCCTACCGACAAAGACGTACGTACGTAGAAACCGAAAGGGGTGTGGATTTTCATCCTCCTCCTAACAAGTTAGCCCACTTCCATCTTAGATAGAGATTGTAACCAACTTGTAAAGAATAAAAAAAAAGTCATCGCAAAAAATTACGATTAAAATAATGGCTTTTTTAGCAACTACTAGAAATAGAAACTCTTGAACTTTATTATATTAGTAAAGATAGATAGATTAAAAAACGCAGGATGCCAATGGATGCAACTGCCGACACCCTCTCATATTACCGTCTGCTCGCCGGTCAAAGGAGGAAAATTTAATTAGTTTTTCCGAGTTTCTCATTGCACCACTCAAAGGACATATAGACTGTAGTTGATTACGTTTTATTAAGCGCGGTGTACTTTCAATCGCTTTATGTTTTTTTTATACTAACTTTGATATCGCTTTTCAAATGAAACTTTGCGCTTTGAAGAAAATCTTTCAACTTTACATTGTGGACATAAAAACGAAGAGTTTAACAGTCTTTAATACTTGAATACAAAATGAAGTCTAGTTTAGCGATCGTTTGCAAAGAAAAGATAAATTAGCTCTCTCACTCCACGTGGAGATTCTATGACTCATCTCTCTCTGTAACATTGCACAATAGATAGAGAGATATAGAGACAACTTTAAGGCTCACATTGTCGAGTTAAAATAGTACATTATGATATAAGTGCGTTATGTTGAAAATTACAGCCGAGGCGAAATTGCAAGCTCGAGCCAAAGGCGAGAGCTATAGTAAGAAAGCAGAGGCTGTAATTATCAAAGCGCACGTATGTCATACGACGCTTTATAACACATTTGCGAGAAAACACACTTTGAACACATTTTCTGAAAATGAATTTGTTGATTTTTCTGTTTAGGAAAACATATCAATGTAATTTTTACATAGATATCGAAGTGCGTACGTTTTTTTTTTCGGCAAAAACAAAAATTACTATTAAAGTAAATTAATATTTTTGTGTTTCTGTTACAGATAAATGGTTGTCATTTATTGTCAAAATTAATAAAGAGAATAGTTTGTTAGGTAGACTAAAATAAAATGTTTTTTATCTCACAAAGTTAATTTTATTCATGCAATGTTGAGCACTTTTCTGCCATAAAAACTCTTTGCTAAGTCTTGAAAAAAATACCGTTCGTTTTTAGACGGAAGATCAACGTTTTAAATTACATTACAGCACATGTGCGTTTTACTTTACATTACGGCACATGTGCGTAATGAGATACATTACAATACTGAAATTGGTGAAATTAGATGATACTATACGAGCAAATGTGTTATAAAATTTGTTACAAAACAGCGCTACAGTAGGTATGTACAATGTACTAGTAGGGACGTACTTGCGATTTATAAAGGCAGTGTGTACAACTCGCGATAAGTGGGGTGGGTATCTAGAAAGAAAGAAAGAAAGAAATATCTTTATTTTTAGGCAGTGCCACACATCTATACTTATAATAAATCTGTAGAGAAGTCAATTCTGTACATGAAATATATTTCCAAAATAACTATCAGGGGGTGATAAGTGATCGATACTGATGCCAAAAATGTAATCAGTAAAATTTTTGTCTGTCTGTCTGTCTGTCTGTATGTTCTTTATAGAAACAAAAACTACTGGACGGATTTAAACGAAACTTGGTACAATTATTCAACATACTCCTGGGCAGATTATAGTATACTTTTCATTACGCTACGATCAATAGGAGCAGAGCAGTGAAGAGAAATATTAAGAAAACGGGAGAAGTTAGTAAATTTTTTAAACTTCCGTCGCGTGTACAGCCTTAATGGTTAAAGCTACATAGAAGTCGTGTATGACGGAAATGTTCTCCTTAAAATTATCTATAAAAACACAATAGCATATATATGTCTATCTTTTATGATTGACTCACAATAACAGGTGTAACTCCCGATAGCTTAGCAGTTCGGAGCTTTCTAATTACATTTGTCTACTCTTATGTTTGTAACATTCATCACTTATCCCAAATAAGAAAGTTAATATTATTACCTATTCAATAAAAAAAGAATCATAAAAATCGGTAAAGAAATACCAAAGTTATACATGAAATACGCTAAGCCATCGCGCGTGAATACTAATTCATGCTTTAAGGATTATTTTTGTGTAACGGTTGCCGCGCTCGACGCGACTCGCGGTGGGAGGAATAAATAAAGAAGTGCAGCCTTAATGAGTAGGGTAGGGGTATGGTAGGGTAGGGTAGGGGTAGGGTTGGGATAGGGTAGGGTAGGGGTAGGGTAGTGGTAGGGTAGGGGTAGGGTTGGGATAGGGTAGGGTAGGGGTAGGGTAGAGGTACGTTAGGGTAGGGTAGGATAGGGGTTCCTAGGGGGTGGGGGGGATAGTTAGTTGAAAGTTTACAACGACTTTCACGCGGACGAAGTCGCGGGCGTCTGCTAGTTACAATAATAAATTTTAAATATATAGCTTATAGCTAGAGCAAAAAAGAAGAACGCCCTGCAATATGTGGCATAACCTAGAAAAAGGCCCTAACTCACCATTTTGCTACATCCTTCCTATCCAAAAAGTATGCAGCACTGATTTTCAGTTGGGACCCAGTTCAGGTGCCGCCACGTACACAGTTCAACATCCTATGTAAACCAACGACCTTTTAATAATGTAAACTATTATTAATTAAGAACAAAATTAAAACTAAATAGGTAGGTACATTGATTTTTACAAAAATACAGAAAAATAAAACATCGATAAAAAAATAATAATAACAATAAAAATATCACCTGCAATATAGTTACGTAAGTAGGTATACTTTTCTTTATTGAAAGTCTTGTATCTCGTACCCGGCCATTTGTAAAACACTAAATATTTGGGAACTGTGTGATTCCTGGATCTCGGCTGACTCAGTAGCTGGTGGGAGTAGTGCATAGAGATATAGAGACAACTTTACAGCTCACATTGTTGAGTTAAAAAAAAAACGTTACAAAACAGCGCTACAGTGCTATGTACAATGTACTAGTAGGGACGTACTTGCGATTTATAAAAGAAGTGTGTTTAACCCGCGATGAGTGAGGTTGGGTATCTCATACCCGGCCATTTGTACAACACTAAATATTTCGTAGCTGAGTAATTTCTGGATATCGGCTGGCTCAGTAGCTGGTGCTTAGAGAGTGATTTTAAAGGATAATAACATCGAAACAGTGACAGTTGCATCAGCAGTGGAGTACATGTGAGAACCCAATATATATGGAACAAAACTGCTTCGAAAAACTTACCGAAGTAAATTTTCGAACTGATTGATTTAGATCGTGCCGCGTTGCAAGATCCAGCTCATGACTGAGGGCCCCGTATGAGCTTGGAACTAATCGGACATACTCCGACGTTGTATCACGTGTGTTTTGAAATGCTTTTTGTGTTTAGAAGTTAGAAAGGGAACCCATTAAAATATGTCAACTACCTACATACTTTAGTTTGGTGACTTCCGTTTTCTGAAAATGATAGAAATACAAAAAATATTCGGTTGATTATAATATCAAAAACGCTATAGGTATATTTAATTGATTAATAAATAAAAAGTTATTGTTAACATTTCAGTTAACACTTTAAACCACTGAAAGTCGATTTTCATGTAAACTGTGTGGTTCAGTAAATGTGATAGCGAAATTCAGCGTAGCGCTTAGTACGATCAAAATCGTAAGGGTCGATAGTTTTCGAGCATCGAAACATTTAATAAGATTAAACAATGTAATGCTAGCTTTGTAGCGCGGCCTCTACCACAAAGACGAACCGGTGGTAGATTCTTTACAAATAGTCAACTGACGTGTCAAAAGTGCTTGTAAACTGAGCCTACTTGAATTAAATGAATTTTCTATAATATCAAAAATCCTTACCTGCAGCACAGAAAACGTATTTACAAGTACCTGCAGTCAAATTTAGTCGCAGGTACTAATCAAAAATAATGAATAAAAATAATAAAGCCTCAATAGCTCAACGGTAAGAGCGGTTGGATTCATCACCGCGGGATGGTGGTTCAATCCTCATCCCGTTGGTCTATTGTCGTACCCACAACTAGCACAGTCTTTCCCGACTAGTTCGAGGGGAATGGGAATATTGGTCATATTATAAAAAAACATGGCAAATATTATTTAAAAAAAACAACAAGTATAAAATCAGCTAATAATTGATTAATTATTGACTTATTAATTTTAATACTTGTTAATTATTTTTTAAAAGCTGACATTCTGTATAAATGCGAAAGGTCATCACTATATCTCGAAAACCATTTGACCTACGAAATCTTTTTTTTTAATTCCTTTAAAAGGCTCTTTACCTTACTATGCCGTCAATCAATGTTCGATACCATTGGCGTTTTTGAGGTTTACACTCGTACTAAGGGTGCAGATTACTCTCTCAGTAACTCAATTGCATTGGAGCCAGCAGCACTGGCCTATTGGACAGATTGCACTAAACGATTTCACAATTTGTCTGTGGGTTATTACATTTTATGTTTTTTTTATATCTCTACCAAAATATTATATTGACTGTATTTTTTATACAAGCAGATGCCTGAATTCACCTACGTAGTTATCATTACCGTGGGAGAATGGGCACAAAATAAAGCCTATGTTACTCGAAGACAATGTGCCTTTCCATTGGTAAAAAAAAATCGGTCGTATTAGTCGTATAGACTGTTTCTTAGCCCACCCAATGTTAAATGAAAAACGATCCCCTATAAAAGACAACACTCCAATGCGCTATCTCTATGACCACGTTCTACTATGCGCTGCTTAGAGTCCATCGCAATGGCGTAGCTACCCAGGAGCTAGGCGGTGCGATACGTAGGGGTCCTTAAGCTCAGGGGTCCCTTTAATTCTTACCAGAAAATCGCGATCGAACTGAACTAGGAAAATTTTGAAAACGTAAAAGAGCTAATGAATATTTTTACTTCATAAAACCAGTTAAGATGGAAGTGAGACCCATTTTTTTATTTGCACCAGGGCCCTTGGTTTGCATCGATCTGAGTCCGGAGGTGTTAAGCTTCATTTTCCTTTATTAAGACTTTCCCTTCCCTTCAGATTAGAAAACACCAATGCTGCTTTGGGAGTTAAAAAAAGGTATCGTAGTAGTAATTTCTCTCACTTCTTCATTTCACTTCTTCCATTTAACAATTTGTACGTATAATGTCTACTTTAGTTAAAAACCTTATGCACGCCATAGCTTTTGGACCAGGAAAAACAGCTTACTATTTTCCTGCGATAACTGCTGCGTGTACTACAATATCTACACTAATATTATAAAGCTGAAGAGTTTATTTGTTTGCTTGAACTCGCTAATCTCAGTAAATACTGCTCCGATTTGAAATATTCTTTCAGTGTTAGATAGCCCATTTATTGAAGAAGGTTATTATTTCCATATTTCTACGGGAACGGGAACCACGCGAGTGAAACCGCGCGGCGTCAGCTAGTACGTAATAAGTGACAATATTGTTTAATATAACATATTTAATTATTTAGTCTTAGCGTATTACTGGCATACCTGGAAGCCATTCCAGGTATGCCAGTAATTTTGCTAGCTTGAGTCAGGGTATTCCTTGTGAAGAGACACTAAGAGCTAGCTTAATTTGACTAAAAGGGACCTTCAAAGCGAGTGCACAGCACTTGGTTATTGTTGTGGAACAATCTATTCGCTTGCATTTGACTTGATGGTCGACTACTTGAATATTATTAAAAGCTTAGTTAATATAATAATTATTATTTATTTTGCTTTTCTTAGCAATCATATCTCTCAGATGTCAAAATCTGTAATACTAGAATTCTTGTTTAAGTTAATCTAAACACAAATACTCAAGTAACATTCTATTTTTATTTTACTACTAGCAGACGCCACGCGGTTTCACCCGTGTAGTTCCCGTTCCTGTACAAATACATAATATAACCTATAGTACCCGGGGATAGTGCAGCTTCCCAACAGCGAAGAACCAACAGAATTTTTGAAATCAGTACATTAGATTCAGAGCCTATTCAATGCAAACAAACAAACAATCAAATCTTTCCACTTTATAATACGAGTATTAATTAGATTACATTTGCTAAGTACGTATAAATGCAATGTAATTTTTGGCGTTGTCACCGAGTCAGAATCACCGAGAATAAGAATAGAGGTGAAATTCAAAAGTCACCATCATCATCATGAGTATCCTCTTAGAATAATAGGGGTTAGGCTTTAGTCCAACACACTGGCCCAATACGGATTAGCAGACTTTACAGAGAATTAAGAAAATTCTCAGGTTTCATGATGTTTTTCCTTCACCGTTTAAGACAAGAGATATTTAATTTCTCAAAATGCTCATAACTGAAAAGTTGAAGGTGCATGCCCCGGACTGGATTCGAACCTACGCCATCCGAATGGAAGACTGAGGTCATATCTACTGGGTTATCATAGTGCTGTTTATTTCGTTACGATTGGACAAAAGGGAGAAAGAAGTATGTTTTTTCTATTCTCTGCTATTGGTTGACGTTCTCTGTTCTCGATATACTTTGTGGTGCTCAAAGGTGTCATAAGCTCAAATTGTACAAGTATATACCATAAAAAACAACACTTGTAAAATGTAGCAATTCTCGCAATCAGTTATTCTACCCCAAAAAGTTGTGAGATCCATGTAATACCAAGTCGATTACCTTATTCTGTCTGTAATTAAGGGATCTTCTGTTTCAAGTTATTACGTAATTAGCTAACCTAACAACATCTTATAGTGACCATATCAATATTAAAAATCTTTTATATTATAAATAAATAGATTGACTACGGCCGTGCACCTTTTTTTTTTGCTCGACTTGCGGTTATTGTTAATATTTTCTATAAATTCATCTTTCGATGTTTTTCTTGTTCTGTTATATACGCCTATTTTATATAAAGACACGTCTACGCTAGAATTATTTCGTACCTACCAAGTCGTACGAACAAATTATCTCCTAACGTACAAACGCCGCTAAACCGATAAAAGTGTTTACCAAACTTGTAAAACTTGGTAGAATTTGTCGTCAAATAACACTTAGCATTTTCACGTGTACACAATTACGTTCCGGGTTCTTTGAATACGAGTATGTCTCTCTTTAGGTATTCTTCCTTTCTTATTGCGAGCGATACGGTGCTATATTCTGGAAGTTTAAATAGTAATAAATTATTCCTCCTTCTTCCTCGGGGCCTTCTTTAGAGTGGAACATTAAGAATGGATTTAAAAATAGGTGAGGAAATTGCAGGTTCATTAGTCTATTAAGCCTTGTTTCAACTCAGGTTTACCTTAATCTCAGTTTAAGGGCCAGGCTTACAGAAAACACAGGGCTTAAACTTGGGAAAGGCGTCTTATATGGAAATGTACGGCACAGAACAGCAAATAAGGTCTGAAATCTAAATGAGTCACTTGTATGCATTCAGATTTGCAAAAAAGTGAATTATATAAGTTATAAAATAACAATAACGAAAAAAACAATGACACACTTTTTTTTAAAATGAATGAAATGGAATATGTTGCTACTTTACGTCTTAAAACTCTTTGTATAATCAATATAACTCTTTGCATTGGTGCTGAAGACCCTGATATAAGTTTGAAAAAACCTGTACCTCAGGATCCTTTATTAGTATATAAATAAAGCATTATTGTTACAAACACATTGAAGTTTCGTTTCCTATTAACCCATATTTGGCTCACTGCTGAGCTCAAGTCTCCTCTCAGAATGAGATTGAAGTTTAGTAGTGTGTAAAACAACCTGTTACTCTCCTCTGCTACCCTGATACTTTGTTATATACTTTTGCGTTACTTGACGACATCATCCAGTATAGGCTACTGCAGGCTTATTCACTCTACGTTGGCATGTATGACATTGAGGTTCTATGTAAAATCAATGTCATCCTGTGCTTACAGGTGGATAGACAGTAGGTAAATGACATTTTGTCAATTGATTTGATTAGGTTTTTAATAAAGACCATAATACTGAATAGGCCGGCTGTATTCCGCATAAACGTAAATAACTCCGTTCCAAAAACTTAAACAAAATATTATACATCCCCTAAAAAGCCTAGCTCGTGATGCAACCTCAGTACCCTCTCGAGTATCAAGTGCGGTGCGCCAGTGAAACGCGAAACACGGCCCTTTACGCTCCACATTTAATTTTACACAAATTGCTTGACGTGTTCTTACTCCCAACTCCGCCAAGATTACCGAGATACCCTCTAATTATGAATAAAGCGGTAATCGTTTATGGTCTCTCGTGTTTCGTGTTGTATTACCGTTATAATTACTGAGTTTTATTCTAATTAAGCTTTATTTTGTATGGTAATGTTTATAACAAAATTCCGATTGCCTCCTTTCTGTATTATCAAAAGATCCTGGATTTTTTTGGAGTTTGCTCCTTTAGAATCGATTTTTCATATATAGCTCCCGGTATGACGAAAATATGGGCAGTAAAATTGTATGAACGAATGACAGCGTTACGTTACGTGAAAGGTGCGCAACCTATACATTCCTTTTTAGGCGTAGGTATTGACACGTACAGAGTGCTGCAGATATGCTGCGGAGCAACATACACCTATTTAGACAGTCGATCTGAAAGAGTAAATTACAAGTAGGGTGACATGGTAAACAGTGAACCACTTAAAGTATAAACATTTATAAATCCACCGTACATGATTGTAATTAAGAACTATTGACATTAGACGAAAGGAAAATTATTAAACTTGTGTTTGGCATATCAATTTCAGAAACAAAATGTTAAAAGAAATCTAATAAAAAAAATGCTTCAAATATTCAGTCACTCACGAAGTTTTCATGAAGTTACTTTCTAGTCCATCCATTAATGTTTGTGAAAAAAGAAAACAATGCCTTTGTACGTGCCTTAGACGCGAATACCAACCCATTGTATCTATTGTAGTTCAATCGCCCATTTTTAAAGCAATAAAAACTTCATTCAACAGCATACACTAACTTATGATCAAACATTTTAAACTAAACACAATCCGAACAAACTTAGAGCAGTACGTACAAAGATATCGTTAACAGTTAAAACTGAGATTTCGGCTAACTTTGCGTTAAGTTTCGGCGTTCGCTGAGCACATATCAAACACACCGCTTTCATTAAACTAACTAATCATTGTTAAACTTAACTTAAACGTAACTTAATCCTTATAGTTTTGTTCCGAAACTCTGCGTGGACCGCAGATTCGCTTAATGTTATTTAAATGTAGTTTAATGTAGTTTCTTGAGGAGACACTCCAATTATGCCAGAGGGGTGACACTGCTCTTAAAGGTCTTCAAGCGCCTCGCTCTTTTGTCTAATAAGTATATATACAGCCTTAATACCTCAACGGTAAGAGCGGTTGGACTCATCACCGAGGGGTAGTGGTTCGATCCTCGCCCAGTTGGTCTATTGTCGTACCCATTCCTAGCACAGTCTTTCCCGACTAGTTGGAGGGGAATCGGAATATTAGTCATATTATAAAAAAATATGGGAAAGATTAGTCATTTTTGAATAATAATAATAGCGTTTTTATTTCCATAAAGAATGTAACAGTTGATGTACATGCATAAAATAATAAATGAATTTACAAAAGTACAATTTTCTTCTTCTTTTTTTCTATCTCTTTCTTCCTCATTATGGACCGCTCTACGGGTGAAGGTCTCCTCCATTTCTCCCATATCTGTCTGTCTTTCGCTTTAGTGATCCAATTTTCACCGGCTTTTTTTATAATTTCATCGATTCTCTCTTGGACTACCTCTTTTTCTTCTGAATGTTGGTCCTTGCCATGTAGTTACTCTCTTGGCCCATTTTTCATTGTCCATACGTGCAATATGACCTGCCTATTTCCGTTTTTGAATACGTGCACTTTCATGCGTTTTTTATTTAACTGTCCTAGGTTCAAAAAGTTAGATTAAATGTATCTATACACCAGGGGCGTATAAATGATACGGGCTCCGGAGAAAAAATCTGTTGTTGAGATTATCGGGATTAACCGCTCGCCGTTCATTGATAACACTCCCATGATATGCGGGCGACGGGCGGTTGAAGACTGCGCGGTTGTGAATCGTGCGTGCGGGAAGTGACGTGCATGAGTCGTGGATTTTTCATTCATCGCTACACGCCCCCCGCCCCGCGCGCAACATTTGGAGTGCTGCGAACGAAGTTGCCAAGCTATACAATAGCTACACAGTCCCTTCGCTGGCTAGATACTTGAACTATTTTGGATCTACTGCTAATTAGTCTCGTTCAAATGTACCATTTAGGTCAAAAAAAAGTTCTCCGTCTCCTATAAGAATGCTTGAGATGTTATTCGATTCAGAATTGAATGTAGATAGTTTTTGAAAAAATTGGAGGCCCGCTCGCAAAAATTGCAAAAGTTATAAACAAAAAATTAAAACAAAAGAAGGGGTTCGGTTTTTGACTTATAACTCAAAAACTATTTAAGATATTTTCTAATTTGACAAAATATTCAAAAAAAGAGGAAATTTTCTAAAAAAAAGTCTATGTGTTTGTAATCATAGGACCAATATTTATACTTTTTAGCGAGGGTTGAAAATACGTCCGAAAATGGGTACTCCGGTTTGCGCTAATCAAGCCCTCTTCTTACACTTCAACAAAAAATATTATTTAATCATTTTAATTTGAAAAAATTAGATCCTCAACCATTTTATAGGAGACGGAGAAGTTTCTTTGACCTACATGGTACGTGTGAACGAGACTATAAGCATCTTAAAAATAATAACAAAAATTCAAATGATATGAAGTGATAGAACGCGGCAGACTATTCAAATGTTATAGCCCAACATTAATCACCACATTAAATAAATGAGCACGCTCAATGTGAACGAACCCCGACGTCTACTAAATCACTTAGTGGAAGGTGAAAAGTTTTGAAATATATTCCACGCAATCGTCCTTCAGTGGGTGAGAGTCTGTGAGATAATGGGAAAAATCCCCAGTCATTAATATTCATAAGTGGGAACAACATTCCGCGACCGCTTCTGACTGGGGTCTGGGGTCATGTTGAGACAACGTCGCGGTAAACTTAAGCTAAAGTAAAAAACTTGCTAAATTATTTAAAACTAGCTGACGCCGCGCGGTTTCGCCCGCGTGGTTCCCGTTCCCGTAGGAATATGGGGATAATATATAGCCTTCCTCGATAATTGGGCTAAAATAAAATAAAATAAAAATAAAATATAACACTGAAATAAATTTTTCAAATCGGACCAGTAGTTCCTGAGATTAGCGCGTTCAATCAATGAAACAAACAAACAAACTCTTCAGCTTTATAATATTTTTTTTTCTTTATTTACAAGATTTTTTATTTTTTTTTCTTTATTTAGAAACTTTATAATATTAGTATATATTTTAATAATTTAGTTGCCGGTACCGTTATTCTTATAATAAGTAGGTTACTAATCTTCATTCGTGCGATCAATCTATGAAACAATTTATGTTAGGAAAATGCCTGTCCAGATGAGGTGACTCGAGGTGAGGTTAACTCGAGCGTAGCCGAGATACTACGAGTACATATGTCCCGTGGAGGCTATTCTGTAACGATATTTTTATCACTTCGACAGTGTGAGCTTTGAACTCGCATCTATCGCTCACTGTCTATAGTATCATGTTAAACAGAGAGAGATGGAGGTGAATTCGAAACTCGCACTTGCGAGTTATACAAAACATCATTACATGCGCATGATGCGCGTTTACGCGCGAGTGAGAAAACGCGCGTAGGCATCTGGAGGGGACATAATATGTAGCTAAGTACTATGTGCGCTGTAGCATGGTGATGGTAACAGTTGCCTTATGCCGTTCATAATACGGACAGTTATCGTTGATCGCGGCAAACTTTCAAGAGTGAAACGAACTGTCGCCCGCACCTTGCTACAGCGCTAGCGAGTTAGCTACTTGCTAAGCTAATGGCAGGCGTCCACAGATCCGCAACGTACGTATCGGATGCATCGCATCAAACGGATTTTAGTATTCTTTGTATAGAAAGTCATACAAGTGCGTCCACTAATCTGCATCGAACGGATTTTATCTATCGTCAAATAAAAATCCGTTTGATGCGATGCGTCCGATACGTACTATGCGGATCAGTGAACGCCTGCCATAAAACGCCTTATCTAGACAGTCTCATTGGATTGAATCGGATAGGACGTAGTGAATTTTCAAAATTTTTTCTTGATTAATTAATAAATTAATAAATTTGTAGAATCAATTTTATTCATACACATTATTAGTAAGTACGAAACCTTCAAAATTACGAGTCAACACAATTAAGTTTAAATCGTCGTAATTTCGTTCTTCTCCTTATTAAATAAAAAGGCTCCCCTGACAATTCTCTTTCATGTCTTCTGAACTTTCATTATCTTAAATCTTAAGGTTATTCTGCCATAAATGACGCAAAGCGATAAAATATTTAATAACATAGACATAAGCTATGATATCTTTTTAACTGAAGAATACAAAGAAGAGTAACTTTCACAGCTTAAGTGTAAAAGTTACATAGCGTTCTAACTTAATAACTTACATAAGTTTGTGTTACTTATGTTATTTAAATTTTACACTGCTTAAAAATCATACGTACCTGTATTTACGTTCTCGATTTTCATTAATTTGTTTTTGAAAGTCGAGTTTTATAAGTTTTACTGATTTCTAATACAGACTAATAAGTAATATTTATGTTCTGTTAATAGGACTATCATCTATATTAGTAAACCATTTAAAAGTGGTATTAATTTATATACATTTTTACAACTTTTATTTTAATTACATACAACTTAACTGTTACATGCCAAATATTTTGTTTTTTACTACTATTTTATTTTTCTTTTGTTAAAGCATCTTTATTTGCGATTATTTTGCATCAAACGCTGCTGCTCGTCAAAGCGTCCTTAATAATATTACAATTATTTTTTTAAGCGAGATTATGTGATAAACAAATGCAAATTTGCATTTTCAATCATTCACCTAGGCTATTGTATCTAAGCGTATCTAGTAAGCGCATTGTTTTTGATCCCCCGACGACATTACGCGAGTCGCAGGAATTCGCTGGATGCAGGTGGCTTAGTATCGTGATGTTTGGAAGTCCCTACAAAAGGCCTATGTCCTGCAGTGGACGTCCATCGGCTGATATGATAATGATGATGATGATGATTGTATCTACTCTATATATTTTATCTCCGCGAATTAAAACGCAAAGCGATATCGCTCTTTAGCTGGACATGAGACCGAATTCCGTGAATTGATGGCAACTCGTGCGACGTACGTAACGTACAAGTTGATTAGTGATTTATTATTGTAGTGATTTATGGACATTCTGACCAACGCTTTGAGGACAATGTGTTTTGGACTTTGGTTCTTGTAACGGTTTGCTTTGTTTTGTTAACGGTATACTTTGTATTTGGTTACAAAAATCTGTTTTATCGAAATGAGCTTTTTGACGGTCTCCGTGGCGCAGTGGCATGCGCGGTGGATTTACAAAACGAAGGTCCTGGGTTCGATCCCCAGCTGGGCTGATTGAGGTTTTCTTAATTGGTCCAGGTCTGGCTGGTGGGAGGCTTCAGCCGTGTTACCACCCTACCGACAAAGACGTACCGCCAAGCGATTTAGCGTTCCGGTATGATGTCGTGTAGAAACCGAAAAAAGTGTGGATTTCATCCTACTCTTAACAAATTGGCTTCCATCTTAGATTGCATCACCACTTACCATCAGGTGGGATTGTAGTCAAAGGCTAACTTGTAGAGAATTAAAAAAAAAACTTTCTTTTAAATAGACAACATATCGACAGTTTCTGAACCATCAATCCCTGATAGGCTTTTGATGACCTCTTTGACTAAGTTGGTAGTGATGTAGTTTTCATCAGAGGGGTTTTGGGTTTGATTCCCAGCTCTAATCAGTATAGGATTTAACATTTTTAATTTGGCTCTAGTCTAGTCTGGTAATAGGCATCGGCCGTGGTTAGTTACTACAGTGGTTAAGACAGCTTTAAGACAAAATGTAATGGTGTCTTACTACACCTCAACTGAAACACAGCTATAACTTAGCAAGTTCGTTTGTGACACTCCCATGACTTGCGGGCGACGGGGGGAAAGATTGCGCGGGTGTGTAATCGTGCGTGCGTGGAAGTCGTGGGTTTTTCATTCATCGCTACACGCCCCCCGGCCCGCGCGTACCATCGGGAGTGTTACGAAAGAATTTGCCAAGCTATATCTATACTTCTTGGTAGCAAAAACAATACGTCCCGAGACATTTTGTCTCATAATATCCTACAAAATAGAAGTTTACTACAAATATGTAAGTTATAGCCTAGAATATGCTGTACCTTTATGCTTCTATTAGGCAAGGCTTTACAAATACAAATACAATCCTTTATTTGCTGATACAGTTTACAAGGTCTTAACAAATAAATATAATCAGTTCTGTATCACGCCCGATTGGCATGCAAAATATTAGTTACATTTACAGTAAATATTATGTCATTCCAGAAATTACTTTTAATAATGAATAGAAGAACAATATTAATTAATTTGAAAAAAGAAAATACAAATAAAAAATAAATGAATCAAAAATCAATTTACATCATATTGTCAAAAGAATAAATTTATATTAAAATGTCAAAGTTAAAAATTCATTTATGTCATAAAACGCATTGTCCAGGAGAAACCTACGCAGATTATTTTTAAAACTAATTAAATTGTTCTCCTGTCTTATACGCTTTGGTAATTTATTATATATTCTAATAATCATCATGCAGATGCTCTTATTTAGGAAAGCAGTGTGGTGGGGAGGAAACCGAAATCTATCTCTGCAACGCTCACGATTATGCCTTTGAAATAATCTGTCGTTCGTTCTCAGAAATAATGCGATTTCAAATATATATAGGGATGTCACAGTAAATATCTTTAATTTTTTAAAATAGGGTCTACAACTTTCCCTTTTCTGCAATCCACATATTGCTCTTATGCATCTTTTTTGTGCAACAAAGACATTTGTAATGTAGCTACCCCAGAAAACTATCCCATACCTCAGAATCGAAGCAACTTGGGCATGATATGCCACAAGTAAGGTTTTATTATCAACTTTCTTGAAAAGCATAAATAACATGTAAGAAAGCTGATTTAACCTAGAACACACATATTCAGTATGCGTTTTCCATGAAAAATGTTTGTCAATATTTAATCCTAAAAATTTTGTTTCATAAGTTTCGTCAATTACTTTGTCGAAATATTTAATGTTTAAATCATATGTGATATGGCTCCTTATATTCTGAAAATTCATTAGTTTTGTTTTATTAAAGTTTAACGTAAGCGTATTATCGTCCAACCAATTCATTATATCTAACAGACTGTCATTTATAGAATTCTCGTCGAATTAAGTCGAAGTGACTATAATATCGCTAAAGTGGCTATATTGTAAACAACCTTTTATAGCAAATAGCTGCCTCCATTAGCCATGTACTAGATAAACGTCGTCTCTCAAGATACTACCCAGTAAAACGACACCTAGAAGATGTGTATAGAATGTTAGCTAGTTAGAGTTCAGTTCATGTCATGCAGAATTTGAAACCCAAACAATTTTGTATTCTGGATTTTCAGCCAATCTTTTCATTCACCAAGAAGTTGTTAATAATTAAATTAATTGTAATAAAATATTTTTTTTTTTTAATTACGACCGACTTAAATCATAAACGTACCCACGAAAAATAAAAAGTGAAAACTAACATTATAATGTTTTCTAACGACTGATCACTTAGAAGGAGGTGTCAAGCTAAGTGTGGTTTTGCTTTACAATTAATGGGTATACAATCAATCATCCCCTGTTTTCATTTCATACCCTTAGGATTGGATTTTTATTTTTTTTTTCAAATTTATATGGGACCAAATTCGATAAAATCAGACCACTCAATAACAAGTCACGCGTATTACATAAAAAAATATACACGTCGAATTGATAACCTTACTCTCCGTATTTTTTCGGTTCAAAATGACACCTGGTTGTATCATTGAAATATATGACCCATATTTATTACACAACAAGTTAACCCTTGGCTGTATCCTCAGTTGATGCTTAGTGATGATTCAATCTACCGTGGTGCTCGGATCAACCCTAAACTCCAGATTCCCTCTTAAATAAGGCTATTAAACAAGGCTAATATTGACATTATTGAAATCAATGAAGAAGGGGTGGGACCTTTTTCTATTAAATAGTTTTCATATATTTTCCTCTTTCCCAAACCAGGTGTTCCATTATTTGGTTCCTATTACGTGTCTACTTTAAGAGTGGGTCCAAAATTAATGCCAAGTAGGTGAAGCCGCTTACCAGCTTGCAAAGGTGGAGGGTCTGTGAGTGGAGCATAAATATCGGCAGCGTCGTTAATGGACCCGGGCCATTTACAGTAATACATTTTACTTACTGTACCCGTACCTGCCTCGCTGTAAATACCTTTTAGACGTCCTTTACGGTACAGTGGTGGACGCTTTCGCCCGCCAAAATACAGGTTTGGTTCTCGATTCAATTTGATCAAAGGAGGTTGGCGAAAGTGGGAGTCACTTAAGCGTCGTACGCTAATACATTTGTATTAGATTATTTTATATGATGCTTGTAAAAAAATATATTTAGATTTTTCAGAACGGGAATCAAAAAAAAAAAATATTAAAAAAAAATATTCTACTTGTTGCCTACGACCTTGCCGTATTTATGAAGCAATCACGCAATGGGGATGATGACTAGGTTTGAATATATTGATTTTTATGATACATTCGGGTAAATAGGGTCAATGTTAACTAATTTATACATAAAAAGCAAAGATTGTCTGGATATTTGCAAAATAAATGAGATTATAAAATTTCAAAATCTATTAAAAATATTTTATCGTAATTAGATGAAAATTCATACAGTTTTAGCTTCCTTACATTAAATGTGACATTTTTTAATATATGAACTATAAGCATAAACGCACAAATAACAAAGATATTAGTAATTTTGTTTGAACGCGCATACAAATCTAACGATCACTACATTGCCTATGACGTCATTATTTCAAGCCATTTTGTATGGGGCGTTTTTCAGGGATCCGCGGCAGCGCCGCAAATCTGACTCTTTAAATCCCTGTAGCTTCGAAAGTAATGATCGCAGATACCCTGTTCCTTTTACAAAATTGCTTTACTATTAGTATACTTTTAATTTATATACAATTTAAAAAACTGTCATCATCCCTATTGTATATCAGCGGCGGTGTCTTTCACATTAATGTATTGATAGGGTAATTTTAAGGTATATCTTTTTTCTTCCTGCTTTTCAAGACTGCTTACCGTTTGCTTTTTTCTTAGTTTAATAACGATAATCAACTATCAATAGGTTTTTATTATGTACGCTACTTCTATCTGCTAGTCCTAAAATACGTGCAATCTCGTCATTCTCCTTACAGAGTTGTTTTAAAAATTGGTTATGACATTGGTTGGAGTTTATGGAGATTCTGTATGGCCAGTTTTCAAGCCATCAGAATAGCTCTTTGGTATATTAATATAGTATTGTCATATGGGATACTTTGAGTCTAAACAAACGTCTGGAAGTGATTTAAAAGCTTCCCAATGTATGTTCTCGTAAAAGGCGACAATAACTATTGTAACAGGTGCGTGGCTACCAAACACTACCAAACAAACACAATACACACAACATTCAAGCCAGGTGTCATGGTTATCCTCACGAGCTGTACTAAAACAAGCATAGCTATTTACAAAGCATGTTAATGACAAACTTATAATAGCAATATATATTTATACCTTTATTTTATTTAATTCTTTGTATTCTAATATTCTTACAGGAATAGTATCTATAGGAAGCACAGCTTGTATACTTTAGATACTCGTATATGTCTCAAATCTATACTCTATACTAATATACATATAAGCTGAAGAGTTTGTTTGTTTGTTTGATTGAACGCGCTAATCTCAGGAACTACTGATCCGATTTAAAAAATTCTTTCAGTGTTAGATAGCCCATTTATCGAAGAAGGCTATAGGTTATACATTATCCCCGTTTTCTTACGGGAACGGGAACCACGTGAGTAAAACCACGCAGCGTCAACTAGTGCTACATATTCGTAAACTGAAATACATTAACTACTCGACATTCCAAGTATCATTTACAAAACAAAACACCGACTAATTTAGTCGTGAAACCCAGAAATATTAATATAACTCAAGGTGCAATTTTAAATTTGGCCAGACCGTAAGGGCCCGTAATAATCCTGAGCAAGGCCCGGCATCCAATAAGCCCCGCCGTGAAATTTATGTTCGGAAATTAATATTCAGAGGGAGCTGTCGACAGGCGGCCATCACTCTGCCTCATTGGGCCGAGACACGCGGACTCCCGTTACACCGCTCGTTACGCTGGGGACAGTTCAGATTTATACGCAGAATAATAAAATTTAATTTGCGAAAGCTTCACTACAGTCTTAACGAGATGCCGACGTTATAACACTTAATTGTAACTGCTTTATACCTTTCAATATTTACACAGCTTGCTTGCAGTTTTGAATTGTTGTCTTTCATTTAACATGCAGATGGCTTTTGAGATATTAAAAGGAACTATGTGTATATACCAAAGCAGCTCTTTAACTAGAAACACGTGCTTCAATAAACTGCTACACACTTGAAATACAGATACATAGATGTTATTTAGAACCCTCATGTGTCAGTTATTTCACCGGTAACCATATCCTTCAAATTGGAATGCAGCAATGTTGCTTAGCGTTAGAAACAATACGAGCTCTGATCAATTATCTTACTTAATAATATAGTTGAAGCCCCATAATAAGTTTGAAATTAGCCGCGTAAACCTTTTAATTTTATTAATTAGCTGCATAAGCCTATTAATATTTTTTATGACAACATACTTCAGACGTGCAAATCTACCTTTATGTATCGATTGTTTATGTTTTATTAAGCCATCATAATACAGCCATACATATCAATGGATTAATAACAATCAGTAGAGTTGAAAAATATTTTTATTAAAAATAAACAATGTTTATTTTTATTAGATCAGTTAGATCAGACCTCTTTGTTTTTTGTTGAAGTCAATTTTTTTTTTTAATTATATTATATTCTTTTAATTTCAAATATAACTAGACACATTGTAAAAGTAATGACATATTTTTCTAGTAACGAATACACACACATACATTTAGCTCTTTATCTTAAAACTACTTAACCGCTTTTTATAAAAGTTCTATAATTCTCAAAGTTAAAATAAGGGTACTTAGCCCAACTGCAAAAAGAAGCTAATCTGACTTTCAGTTTATTTTTAATATGCGTTGACAAACATACAGATAGACAAACAAACAAAATTACAAACTTACTTGAAATTATATTTTTTCTTATCGGTTAAAAATAAAATCTAAGCTGCACTTTGGTTCTTACATAATTATCATATCATAATATAAGATACAAAGCTAATTATTATCTCGAAAAATGAGGTTATAGTTCGGACAAGTGTGGATCGTCCCCCATTAGAAGCAGCACGGTACTAAACGACGTAGACAGAACTACCTTATTAAAGTCTAGCGGTTATCCGCGGCTCTTTGTTCTAGGGCGAAGAAATATTGTTTGCACAACTCTCACAGTACCTTCGCATTCGTGTGAATCGGACGTTGAAATATAACTTACAACTTTCTTTATTATTTTACAAAGTTTTAACGTTATTTTCACCATCATTTAGATCTTTCTTATAAAAATTTCAATTGCAAACAATGCAACATTTTTTTAAGTTTAATGATTTTTATATATATTACGTTCTGAAAGATTTTTTTTTTTATAAAATTCAAGCGTTACTAAAAGCATTACTTAAGGAGTAAACTCTGATAATGCATGGAAACTGATTGGGCGTGTGTGAGTCATGCTTAGAAGCCTCTTCCTCATGGATTTCAACTTGGTTTGCGTATTGTCCATGACAATCTTCAGTATGATGATTTAACATGTGCAGTATGATGGGTCTGATGATGGGGTTGGAATTCTGAACAAAACAAGATGCATCTATGGAGTATTTTCAAGTACTCGTCCTCATATTTTATCAAATCAAAGCAAAGACAGTCGTCGTCGTCGTCCTTATCAACCCATATTCGGCTCACTACTGACCTCGAATCTCCTCTCAGAATGAGAGGGGCTAGGTCAATAGTCCACCATAGATAATACATACATAATAGCATACTTAATAGCATGCTGTTTTAAAGCATGTGTAACAGTACATTTAGAAATTTATAAAAAACATGCTTGGTAAAATGAACCCTCTCATTCTGAGAGGAGACTCGAGCTCAGCAGTGGGCCGTATATGGGTTGATAACGACGACCAAAACTTGAATCGGAGTTATAGATGATATTGATATATGAAAAGCAGCAGAATTTATTTCTTTACTAGCAGACGTGAATTTCTGTTTATCACAAATCCCACGGGAACCATGATTTATTCCAGGATAAAAGTAGCCTTTGTGTTAATCCAGAGTAAAATCTATTTCCATTCCAAATTTCAGCCAAATCGATTTGCCGCAAAAAAGCCGCAGCGTAAAAGAGGAACAAACATAGGCACTTACACACAACCTCAATCACAATCTTTGAAATAAAAGTCATTATTGTAGTTAAATTCAAGACTATTGAGGCTTTTAAAAAACTTCAATGTTAACTTGTTGTATTATCGGTAAAAAGTACAGCTTAAAAGATATTCCTTTCGACGTATCTAAAAGACCGTTCGTGTTATCCCATTTGAATTTCAAATGCTTTGGAAACTTTTTTTAATACCGAATAGCGATATCGTCTTTGAGGAAATTTGATATGAAGATTATGAAATGATATTGTTACCGGGAACTCTTTGATGTTAATTTCCTTCAACAAATTTTTAGGGTGAATCATTGCATAATCTAAAAGTAATGTTATTAGTCAGTTACGCATCACTATATTCAAGTGATATTCATGTGATAATATTATTATATAATAAAGGCATTGGATTTTTTTTACATACAACTAATCAAGAGTCTTGAGAACTGTGTTTTTTTCTTATTCTTTACAAGTTAGCCCTTGACTACAATCTCTCCTGATGATAAGTAATACTTACGTAGTGAACTTGTTGGTAGGAGGATGAAAATCCACACAGCTTTCGGTTTCTACACGATATCGTACCGGAACGCTACATCGCTTGGCGGTACGTCTTTATCGGTAATTAAGAAAACCTCAGTCGGCCCAGACGGGAATCAAACTCACAAGCTCCGTCTAGTAAAACCAACGCACATACCACTGCGCCACCGAGGCCGTCAAAATCAGACGTCCACAGCTAGAGAGCTTTCGCATGGACTTCTAAGCACAACGGTCTCGAGCCGCCACCATCTAGCGGCTTCATGACCGTTATACCTACTCGTATCATACTCGTCTGATCATCTGAATGAAAAATAACATAAATATTAAGGGTAAAATCCCCTTCTTATATACAAATACATTGTATAAAACCAATGAAAAATTACAAAAGAAAAAGTAATTTCATTGTCTGTGACTGGAGAATATTTTTAATATAGGTATCTATTAAAATATTATACCAAACTTTTGTGTGTGTGTGAGGAAGTGTGTGAAACTGTGGAGGAGTTTGGGGGAGGCCTTTGCCCGGAAATGGGATGGGTTATAAATAAAAAAAATATATAATAATAAATAAATAATAAAAATAATAAATAAATACCAAACTTTTGTGTAATGTAACTAAATATCTAAATACCTTAGTATATGAAACATAGGTGTAATTTTATTTCGAGTTGATAAGTTAATAAAGAAAAAGTGTTTAAAAGTATTCCAGAACATTCTTTTAACGCAATTTCTTTAACAAAATACGAGAAAAACTACCTCTGAATGCAGCTTTTGCTAATCCAATAAGAAACTGTTGCTAAATAGCCCAGGTTCCGTACCTGGGCGTGAAATCGAATTAGCCGGTATAAAATGGAAATACCTAGCTAAGAACGACCTGGAGGAAACTTTTTTTCCTTGTATAAATTAAAATTTATTCGCAGTACAACATCATTAGCATGTCCTCTGTGTTTTTAAGTATGTACTTTTTGCTTAAGTACGTTTTTTTGTGTTTAAGCTTGACACTAGGCCAATTTCATCAGCTAAAAACTTTATGAGAATGTGTGCCACCGAGAGAGGGGGTTTTTAGTAGTAAATTCCACATAACCCGTCTTGTCCCCCAGTAAATCGGGTATCTCAGAAAGTACCTCTATTTATATTTCTGGTACTAAGTAATACACGAAACAAAAGAGAGGACACTATAATTGTGAATAAATAAACACACAATTGCAATTTTGCAATGAAATAGGTCAAAAAATATGTCGGAAATAAAGGTAGACATCAGAAGCGGATTTAAAGAGCAAAACACGATTGAATGGGAACCTATTTTACAATTCTCACTATGAATGTTACCAATAAACCCTCGAGAGGCAGATAACCTTAACCTTGAGTGAAGTCCCGGACTTGTGGCCGTTGTATGTAGGGTTAAAGACGTCTCTTAAAACTAGTTAACACTACCCTTCTCTACTCAATGCATTCTCCCCGCCTATCCCAAAATAATCCATGAAAGATCCAATAAAAGGTATGGACTGAAGGTCATGTCATGCATGAGCTAGGTCATCTATACACTTCGTACTCTCTCAACTCATGACGAAACGAGCCGACCTATCGAATGTCTTACTCGGGCCGACAAATATTCAGCCACCAATTCAACCATATAAATGTTACAATTCGCTGTAACTTCGAGTATGACCTTGTTTCAAGGATTATAAAATAACTAAAAATACACAGAAAATTACAAAATTTTTAACGCGGGATATTTTAAATTGAAAAAGAATATCACTAACTCTAACCAATGGAAACCTGTCCGACATAAAGTAGAGTCAAAATCAAAGAGTTAACAAGAACCATTCGAAATAGAAAAATACAATGAAACGGTTTGAAAAAGAAATATTGTATGAATCACGGTTTTTTTGATGGGTTGATATTTATTTTTGGATTTCAACGAACGTTTTTGAAATGTTCCCAATTCGTGCAAAAGTTTAAAAATATTTATTTACATTTGCCAGTTTCAGTCGGTCCGGGCTTTCTGTTAGATAGATTGTTGAGATATGAAATTTAAATAACACGAGGATTGCCATTTTTATCGAATGTTTGAAATCTATCTTTTAGTGTGTAACCATTTTGCAATAGTGCATTGTGTATGCAATAAGTCCCTTATCCTTAATACGATTATGTATTATTCATCATCATTACATCAGCCGATAGACATGGACTGCAGGACATTGGCCTTTTGTAGGGACTTACAAACAGCACGATACTGAGCCACCTGCATCCAGCGAATTCCTGCGACTCGCTTGATGTCGTCAGACCACCTGGTGGGGGGTCGACTAACACTGCACTTTCTAGTGCGGAGTCGCCATTACAGCATGTATTATTAATTATTTACAATTTAAATTTAAATCACACTAAGCAAAAGTTTGTGTGTATGTTTGTTCCTGCGGCTACAGAAGCGATTTGGCTGAAATTTGAAATCAAAATAGATTTTACTCTGGATTAACATTGTTCCAGCGGGATTTCTGAATAATTGAATACCATACGGGTGAAGCCGCAGTCTTCCGTTAGTTTTTTAGCTAAACACGGAAATCCGAGATCCGAAAAAAAAATCTTACCAACATAGCATAAGTGGATAAGCTAAAGATAGTTATTAATTATGTATTTTGAAGCGAAGAAATGAATGGGTGACAAATGAGTAAAATTTTGAAACCTCAATAGCTCAACGGTTAGCAAAAAAGGCTAGACTTCAACTTAACTAGGGTTCGGTTCCCGGACAAGGACTAATATTATCGTTTCCACAAAAAATGGTAATGTTATATACCTTCCTTAAAATTATTATTTTACTGCTACCCAATACTCAAAAAATGTCGTCAATTCTAACCAGTAATACCTGAAATTAGCAAATCAATCAAACAATACCATTCAGGTTACTCATACTATATGAGGTTACACAAAATATAAGGAAAAAAATATCAAAGAAAAGAAGGTCAGCAGTAGTTAAACGCCATACAAATGTGGGTCGAACAATTCGTGAATTCGACATAATTCGTCACGTCTAGCCCCGTCATATTTCCCTGTCACCTTTCCACGGAGTCATTGGCATTATTTCTCACTCGTAACCCACTGAAAATAGTTTGTGACAACAATCTGTCATATCCCCTACTAAAAGTTTTCGAAACTACGAATAACTCTTTATTGCTTTACTGTTCTGAAGTAGCAATTTATAACCATCACCTTACTTTACTTATATAGTACTTTTCTAACTCAGATAAAGCTAGCCGTGTTATAAATAATCAAATTGAAGTGGTTCAAACAATATCTTGGGTTTGAGTTTGCCTTCAACCGTGGGGTATTTAAAGATTCAGAACGTCTTTCGTCTAGGGCATAAAAAAACGGTGTTTTACTATGGTTGAAATTAATTACATTTCTTTATGCTCAACATCTCTTTTCTGCATATTATGTTTATTTAAAAATTGCCATTCGTTTTAATATACTTACGTACATCTCATTTGTTTGCTTACATATTAATACAAGCATCTGTTTTTAGGTCGTGCACAATTCATGGGGTTAGCTCGTAAAATATATAAACAAAAATTTGGGACCGCTTTAAAAAAATAAAATAAATTACTCATATCTTTTTTAAATATAGCCAATATTCCCATCCCTCTCTAACTAGTCAAGAAATACTGTATTAGGAGTGGGTACGACAATAGACGAACAGGGCGGGGATCGAACCACCATCCCACGGTGCTGAGTCAGTCCGATCTTTCTTACCGTTGAGCTATTGAGGCTCTAAAATAACTAGGTTTCAATCGTGTCTTTATCTTTGTAGAGCCAAATAAGTTCAGAATTTCAGATTTTTTTACTTCAGTTATTTTAAATAAGACGCGACGCATTCGAGATTGATTCGAGTACCAATAGTGAGCACGTCATAGACTAATACTCGTATGTGCTCCAATGAGTTACTGCCCACTTACGCGGGAATTCTGCGAAGAGCAAAGTTCCCAAGTTGGTCTATGGTAATGCTATGAAGATTTATAATAATTTCGGCCGGCGTTATGGCGGTCTTTTTACGGAGCCAACAATTTTGTCGGCTAATGCGTGCGGAATAAGTATTTCCTGAAGAAATTCGCTGATTTATTGTCCCCTTTTGCTAGGGCGTGTATTGTTGTAAATTATCGTTTACTGTGTATGCGGTGTTATAAATGTTGACAGTTTTTAACACTCAGCGATAATGTATACTGTTATTTTATGTATGATTCATAGATTATGAGTTTATTTTTTGCAGATGTGCCAGTGGGTGTCTCATTTTAAAGTAGCGTATAGGAGGATTATTTGAACAACGTACATATTAAGACGAAGTAAAATTATTCTAGTTTTATGCAGTTTAGAAAAGTGGTTTACTACACCATAATATTAATTATAATATATACCCAAATTAAATCGAATGCATACAATGTACCTAACTGTAACGTATCGAGTACACAAAGCAACTAACGATAAAGTTATTTGCGTGCACTCGTGGTCGCACATAACGTTGCGTCATCAAAACGTGACATGGTACCCATACACGTACATGTAATTTTAAAATAAATACATATAATATAACTACAGTAGATTATAAAAACGCTGCCTTAAGGTATTAAATATTTACCGAACTTTATTTAGCTTCTGTTAGCACGTTTAACTTTTTGTGCAAATCCATTTAATCTATAGTGCAATAGACCATTAATTTACAGTGCAAAGTTTAAACTACAATAATGTTAAAGTTAAAATATTATCCGCAGGTACAACCAAAACTAAAGCTGGTACAATAGATATAGTAACTAGTACTGCAGTAACTCGTTATATCTACTCAAATATACGGCACGTTTTGTGCGGCGTTTTAAAAATTAATGCAAAAATTTTAAATTACTGATATGTGGGCACTGCAAAAAATTTGCTTTTAAGCAAACGATAGGAGATTTAAATTGCTAATTCTTTCCCGAGTCTACCTCGGAGTAGAAAGAGGTACATTAAAACGCATATCAAATAAATGCAAATTCATCTGCTAAAAAAATACAACAGTTTGGTTTAATATTACTTTTTCCACTTTGAAACTGGTGAGTGTAAATCTATAAAAGTTTATAAAAAAATACGCTGCAAGTTTAAAGGCACACGCAGAAAAGGGTTTTGATGAAATTTTGATGAAGGCCGAATTGAATATTCAATCAATTTTGATTCAGAAGAATTACAATTTTCGAAAAGAAACTCGCGTGCAAAGTATATTTTAAGCATTGAGTAACCTCAATAACTCTACGATTAAGGAGGCGAACTAGACTACACGTGGCGTTAGACTATTATCGTACCTACCCACTATTAAAACTGTATAAACAACTAAGTTTAAGGAAAGAGGTATATTGATCAAATTTAAAAATAAAGTGATTTTCTTAACAAATAAAGAAATTGTTTTGTTCCACAAAACCAGACAATGTATTTTTAACTTCCTTTATCTACAATACCGCAATATCAATTGTCTCGACAATATTTATTTACAGAGTCTACAGATAAATTGATTATTTACGCACGTGAGGAGCTTCCGAGAACCATTTTACTTTTCTATATACAGTATAAAAATTAGTTTGCAAGCCAGCCAACAATTCAAAGGCATCATATTAGTATGTACAGCGCAAACTTAATACATTTTAAACAGTACAAGTTTTATAGCTTCTATCTTCCAATCCATCAATCCGCCGAACTGCCGAGCGTCGAACTATCGTAAAACAAGCGCTCGTAGAACAACCGCACAGCGCCAGAAAACAGTAATAAGTAAGACCTCTACCAATTCACTTAATCTTTGGCTCTCTGTGGCGATATATCCTTACTTGCTTTAAGTGAAATAGAGCACGCGCTCTGAATTTTCCTTGAGTTTAAACACCACAGACATACGACAGGAATGTCTATCTTTTTCTTTGTTTATAGTGTATATATTTCTAGCGTTTGTGTACAGAACGAGTGCCTGTAAAAGCTGGACCTTCCTCATCTATACTAATATTATAAAGCTGAAGAGTTTGTTTTTGTTTGTTTGATTGATTGAACGCGCTAATCTCAGAAACCTCTGGTCCGATTTGAAAAATTCTTTCAGTGTTAGATAGCCCATTTATCGAGGAGGTATTCCTACGGGAACGAAAACCACGCGGTAGAAACCGCGCGGCGTCAGCTAGTACTTATTATAAAAAAAGACGAATGTTTGTAAGCTTTTGCTCCTTACCTTACCTTAGGTAAGTGCGGTAGGCATGGTTAGACCGTGGCAGCTTTGGGAGGTAGAAAGTAGAAGAAGCCAGATCCTTAACCGTCTAAATAAAAAGCGTAATTTATAATATTTGCCTCGGCTTAATATAAGAAATCAATCGCCATTCATTTAACTTTGTGTCAACAAAGTTAAATGGCGATTGTGGCGAAGTTTGAAAAATGCTAGTAAATATCAAACCTTAAAAGTCTCCAGGATAGAGTTGCCATAAAGCTTGCGACTGGCCGTGGCAAGCACTTCATAGATGCATTTACGCAATGCATATTTTGAGCATTACGTAAATGTATTGGAGGAGGAATTTTCTATTGTATACAGTTTGTACATATAGAGCCTACCGTAGTTAAAACCTTGTGCACATCACTGGTGACTGGGGACATGGTTTGTCTCTGGAAAATATAAATAAATACGTCTTGTACCATTGAGGATATGAAATCTCGTAATCTGCGACCTTACAAAGCCACCACGTTCCAGACCCTATACCCAGACGTTTATATATTATATTTCACCGAAAGGGGTGTGGATTTTCATTCAACTCCTAACAAGCTAGCCCGCTTTCATATTATATTGCGTCATCACTTACCAAAAGGTGTGATTGTAGTCAAAGGCTAACTTGTAAAGAATAAAAAAAAAACTTATTTTCAGCCTGTTTTAATGGCCCACTACAGTGCCAGACCTCTCCTTATAGGGGAGGTGGTTTTGAAGCTTCAATCTGCAACTTGCGGCAATTTAAGTTAGCGGGCATTATGATTTGCATATACCGCAATGCCCAAATCATATTTAAATTCCGCTAAAATTCAAAAAGTTTTAACAACGCGTAAACTGTGAAGCGAATGAACTATTTTACAAGAAATCTCCATTGCTTTCGCTATTCCTTTGAACAGCAAAAGCCACAGAGCATCCCCGCAGTTCAAAGCGTCGCGCAAACTATTTCAGTTCAAAACCAATGACTACAAAAATGAACCGCAGCGACCCCAATCGTCACGGCCCGCAGCGAGTTCCAATAAAAATGAAGCGAATATCGATTATCGGGACCGCTTAAGCGAGACGATGTGAAACCGCTTAAGCGGGACACTTCGCGATCGGTTCTATAAATCACGCTCGATTGGAACATGCCTAAGCGTTCTCTTCATGTTTGCGCCGAACGCATATCGCGCTGAAAGTTACGAAATGGCGTATTGTTATTTAATCCCCAAAAAAAATAAAAATATCTATTAAATAAAATTATAATGAAATATTAGGTATGTATTACTGAAGATCAACGTTACAGCTTTGCCTATATCGAGTGAGATATATCTTTATTTTGTTAGTCTATTTCTTTATTTGGTAACTCCCAACGCAAAAGTCTATCTTCTGATTGTCCCAAGTAAACCGATTTTATGCGATTTTTATATATAAGTATTTAAAATCAGATGGAGCTTTAAGTGTTTATTAAGACGTTTAAGACGTTGAACGTTTAAGTGTTTATTAAGACGAAAAAAAAATTAAGGGGGTTAAAAGAACACCAATATTTTTTTCAAATTTTTAAAATCTTTTAATGCACTTGTTTAGAATATGTATAGTTAATTTTTTGTAACATACACTGTACTTGCTAATAACTAAAATCAAATTTTTATATAACATACACTGTTCTTGCTAATAACTAAAATCAGTAACTAGTATCCCAAATCTCTTGCTAAATATTACTAAATAGCACCAACTACACATTTAAAAAAAATGTTTTAAGTCAAGGAAACACGGAAAGACAGTCTTTGTGCCTCGAAAATACGTTCACAATAAACCACAGAGCTTATAAAGTGTGTTCGCTTAACGCTACAAGGACCACGAAAATAATAGTGTGATGTTTACAGCCATTAACACTTTGTATAGACGATGTTAAGTGGTTTGCGGTGAGGAATATCGCTAATGACGGGAAACTGTATAATATCATATACATAATACCCGCAAACACGATATTGTGAGGTTTCATTTTATTTCACTTGCACCTTCTTTTATACTGTTGTGATGTTTAAATTATTAAAAAAAGTATTTTTTTTAAATTAACGTAGAGCCGTTAAAATAGAATGATTTTAATGTTAGTAACTCTTGCTAGAATTTATTATTGATACATTTATAATATATCAATAAAATTGAAGTGTCAGTCTGTGATTTCTAAATGTGTTTTTCCATGTGCTTACTTCATCATTCGTCACTATCAGCCGATGGACGTCCACTGCTGGACATAGGCCTCTTGCATGGACTTCCAAACAAAACAGTCTCTAGTCGATAGCATCCAGCGGCTCCTTGCAACCCGCTTGATGTCTTCGGTCCATCTAGTGGGGGGTCGACCAACACTGCGCTTTCACCATTCCAGCACCATGGGACCCCAACGTCCATCGGCTCTTCGAACTATGTGGCCTGCCCATTGCCACTTCAGTTTCGCGACTGGCTGAGCTATTTCAGTGACTTTGGTTCGTCTGCGGATCTCTGATTCGATCACGCAGAGAAACTCCAAGCATAGCTCGCTCCATCGCCCGCTGAGTGACTTTGAGCCTTTTAATAAGGCCTATAGCTAACGACCAAGTCTCGGATCTGTATGTCATTACTGGCAACACGCACTGTTTGAAGACTTTCGTCTTCAGGCACTGAGGAATTTCGGACGAAAAGATGTCGCGGAGTTTCCTAAACGCTGCCCAACTGATTTGAATTCGGCGATTCACCTTTTTCTCCAAATTGGACCTACCTAACTGGACTGTGTGTCCTAGGTATATATATTCGTCTACGATTTCGAGCGCAGAGTCCTCAACAATAACTGGGTGAAGCGGTACATCAGCATTAAACATGATCTTCGTTTTACTCATGTTCATTTTAATGCCCACACGTTGAGAAACCCTGCTGAGGTCGTTGAGCCTGTGCCTACTTAATAAAGCTTATTTATACGACACTAAAATATAATCAAGTTTTTTTTTAAATGTTTATCTGTCTGTCTGTCAGTATGTCTTTCTGTTTGTCCAGACTAATCTCTGGAACGGCTGCCCTGATTTTTCACTGTAAGAAACAGGAGGTTGTCGAGCAACTAAAAGGTACACTTTTTACCCTGAACATTACATGGTTCCCGCGGGATATGTAAAAAATAAAATTTAACGTGTACAAAGTCGCGGGCGTCCGCTAGTGATCAATAAAAAGATTTGTGTAACTTTTATAAAGGTTTAATAAAATCTTTATAGGTATGTTGTATGTTAGTAATAAATACCTACTAACATTCAAAACCATCAGTTGGAACAAATCTATAAATTGATTAAAACAATAAATCACATGATTTATACAATTTGTAATATAAGCACAGACTGTTTTATTACACGGCGGGGGAGAACTAATAATAATAAATTTTATATCTTTTAATTCAATAAAACCTTTTCTATAAATCAGTATAAAAGTATCCAAGGACCATAACCCGTCTTATAAGCGATCGGCGATTCTTTAATATTGGCTTTAACTTGGCAACGGACGGACGTTTTACAGCCACCGCCCCTGAATATAAAGTAGGGGAAATATCAAAGTTAGTGGGAGTAACGAAAACACTTTAAATTTCATAAAAAAGTTAGTTCGAGAAGGTAAATTAAACGTGTTGTTGTATTTATTCATGTACTTACTACAATTATTATTTAACTAGCTGATGCCGCGCAGTTTCACCCGCGTGGTGCCCGTTCTTGTAGGAATACGGGGATAATATGTCTAGCTAAGCCTATAGCCTTTCTCGATAAATGGGCTATCTAAGACTGAAAGAATTTTTCAAATCGGACCTGTAGTTCCTGATATTCGCGCAATTTGAATTAACCTGTTATTTGGTGAAGACGTTTTCTAATAGTGAAATAAACGAATGTATAAACAAACTAACTAACGAATATACAATTAACTCATAAACGAAGAACACAAAACAACTTTTTACTTGCGTAGGCAATTTGAATCGTATAATTTCTTGTCTTCATATGTAATAATTACGGATTTAGCATTACATAATATGAGATAATTATGAAGGGTTAGGTAAGTAGGTACCTTTAAACAAGTTCATCTTAATTAGTTTAAAAGATTAGCAAAGTTCAAATTAGCAGAGCGGCTCTCAAAAGTTCCGCTAAGTTCGCAAAACAAACGTAGGCAATCACGCTAATGTAGTTCCATCTGTAATTAAGGCTTCCTGCATACGGTACTGCCTTGAGGGTTAATTACGGGAGATGAGGCCCTGGGTTCGAATCCTGGGTGTGCTGTGGCAAATCAAATTAAATCTATTTAAAATTTTCATGTAGGCTTGTATTAACCTACAAGCTGTTGAAATTCAATTCTGTCAGTCAATAATGACTCTACCACCTGTTCTTAAAACTGGTTCTATTTGAGAAGTACTAGCAAGAACAGCGTTCCGGTACGATGTCGTGTAGAATCTAAAATGTGTATTTTCATCCACCACCAAAAAAGTTAGCCCGCTTCCATCTATTAGTCTATGGCATCATAACTTCGGGAAACGTCGCGACATCCGAAATTCCTCGAGACGACCTATGGTTCCGAGACTTAGTCGCTCTAGTACGCGCAGTGTTGGTTGAGCCCCCCCCCCCTCTCCCCAGGTGGACTTTGACATCAAACGAGTCGCAGGGATTCGCTGGATGCAGGTGGCTCAGTATCGTGATGTTTGGAAGTCCCTACAAAAGGCCTATGTCCTGCAGTGGACGTCCATCGGCTGATATGATGATGATGATGATCATCATCACTTACTATCATGTGAGATTGTAGTCACGAGCTAAGTTGTAAACAATAAAAAAAAAGTCACACCAGGGCACAGGTTTTCATATATTGTGTAACCATTTTTAAAGTAAATTATTTTAGTTCTAACATAGCCGTTTTTCTTTAGACCAACTACACAGTAATTACGATTGTGAGATTAGAAAACTAATTGTATCAATTAGTTGTTCAGTAACAAGTTCGTTAGTTGTAATCCAGGCCTAGATTACATGCTAAGGAACGTTCCTGACCTCGTTTGAGGACGTTATCCTTAGGACAAGGTCTCACGGAGCGTGTATTCAACTACTGCGCCTTGACTAAGGCAATTTAGAAAATATAAATGACTGCATAGAAAGCTTTTATAACAAAGCTTAGGGCACCTCGAAAGAGTAGTTGACACTGTATAAAAAATTCATAAAATTTTCATTCATCACACTAATATTGAGAGCCGTGTTAGCCCATATGACCTCTGCCTCCGATTCCGAACCGGTCCAGGGCAGGGGTCCAACTTTTCAGTTGTGTGCATTTTATGAAATTAAATATCACGTGTCTCAGACGGTGAAGGTAAATTATGAGGAAACCTGCACACCAGAGAATTTTCTTAATTCTCTGCGTGTGTGACGTTTGCCAAACCGCATTGGGCCAGCGTAGTGGACTATTGGCCTATCCCCTCATTCTAAGAGGAGACTCGAGTTCAGCAGTGAGCCGAATATGGGTTGATAACGGCGACGACGACGACTGCAAAGATCTTGAAAAAATTTCCAGTTGTTGATATTTTAGTCACCATTTGTAACGTGAAAGTTTTCTGTCAAGAGTGTAAACACCTCCAAGGCAAGCTGCGTATAAAGGCTTTTTTTTTTTTTTATTCTTTACAAGTTAGCCCTTGACTACAATCTCACTTGATGGTAAGTGATGATGCAGTCTAAGATGGAAGCGGGCTAACTTGTTAGGAGAAGGATGAAAATCCACACCCCTTTCGGCTTCTACACGGCATCGCACCGGAACGCTAAATCGCTTGGCGGTACGTCTTTGCCGGTAGGGTGGTAACTAGCCACGGCCGAAGCCTCCCACCAGCCAGACCTGGAAAAATTAAGAAAATCTCAATCTGCCCAGCCGGGGATCGAACCCAGGACCTCCGTCTTGTAAATCCACCGCGCATACCACTGCGCCACGGAGGCCGTCAAAAATGCTGGAGGCTGCTTATAACCTACTACTTCCATTTTTATTTCATGTAGTTTTAGCCACGCGTTAAGTTTAGTAAGTAGCTAAAGCTAACAAAATAAGAAAATCAGACCCCAGAATTCTTGTCATAAAGAATCGCATAAAGGCACCAAATAGGTCTTCAACTCGTTTATACACTTCACATTTACATACATCGGCAAATGTTAATAAATCCGTAGACCTTAAATATACTCTTTGCATTTATTTTTTCCAGGAGCTTATAATATATGAAAAAGAAAAACTCTTTTAAATTCGCTCTTTTTTATGAAATCTGAATATTAAAGCGGTATATTTTAACAATCTAATATTCCATATTTAAATTTCGCTGTACCTCAGAGGTATCCCGTAACGCGGTCCCGATTTGAATTACAAAGTCAACCGTCGCCTTTTCACCGCGCCACCTGTGACGTCACTTCGCCCCCCCGCGCTAGCGCCGGCACCTTCGAATGCGAAATATGACTCTTTCGATATTAAGGCTTGTTTACAATTGTTATGTGTTGTTGACCAAGATTTAGATTATTATTAGCTAAGGTAAGCATGTTGTGTTTACTTCGAGTAGGCACAATAGGGATGTGTAGTATCAATTTTATAATAAGTTAGGTTAAGTGATTGTGCATGTTGTGTAAACCAATAAAAAAAAAAAAATACAAGCTGTATTACTGCAACAGCGAAAAGGCGTTAAACTTGCCGTAATATGTAAACAAGGTTATATCTTGGAAATTAAATTTAAACCTTTTCTAAAAGAATAAGTTGCATGTGTAACATACAAATGTCGTGTTTTAATACCAAGAACTGAATTGTAGTGCCAATACCTACACGAAATTGGTAGAAATAATGTCCAGAATTTTCTCCTCTTATAAAATTTCTTTAATTTTCATCAATTTGATGCAATAGATGTTATTCCTAAAAAAAAAACTAAAAATAGAACGTTTCTTGGCGTCCCAAAAAAGCATGGCGATATAGTTTCCTAACACAGCAGAAATTTAAAAAAAATATTACTAACTCTCAAATCAAGTTACCAGTGTAAAAGGTTCCTAAACGTACTCCTCCACTACAGAGTCCGGACCTGCTTTTAATAAAGCCGTGCAACGCGGAACTAAAATCTGGGTATAAGCAAGAGAATTAAATTATGTTCTGTTTGTTGGCGCTTTATTTTTTGGGAGCAGTTAAATATAATAAAACTTCCTGCTGTGTATTGCGAGGTTTATGCCGTGCAATTTAAATGTTTGTAAAACTTAATTTAGGTTTAGTAGGTGCATAATTATATTTATTTACTCGTATGTACCTTACAATCAATGGTAAGTAGGTCGTTGAAATTTAATTTCCAGACTGAATAGAATCTTATTTGGTGAAGTGGTTTATTTAAAATACACTACTTAGTTTCACCCAGAGGTTGAAATTCGACCTTCAGGTAATCTAAAAATCTAACCATTATTATCTATACTAATATTAATAAGAGGAATAGTTTGTGGTATTTAAAAAGGCATTATCTCTAAATCTACTGAACCGATTTTGAAAACTCTTTTAACATTAAGATGTCATTAGAATGTCCACGTTATTTGTAAGTGTCCTAAGCTATATTTTATCCACACTGTTTTGCTAGTATTATAAATTATCTTACCTTACCTTATCAGCCGATAGACGTCCACTGCTGGACATAGGCCTCTTGCATGGACCTCCAAGCACAACGGTCTCAAGTCGCCAGCATTCAGCGTAAAATCCAGCATTCAGTATTATAAATATTGACGTGAAAACCTTCTCCGTTTCTCGTCGACGAAAATAAGCGAACCATATACGAAACATGTACAAGTAAAATTAACTTCGTGTCTTTTGTTCGTTTATTTTCTTAATGAGCACGTATTGTCTGTTATGTCCTAGTCGATATATTTGTTTGAAGTTAAAAGTACGTCGCGTATTTTTCTTAGAATTGCCTCGTAATACCCACTTTGTTTAGCACATTTTCCCTTTTGTTTATATAATCCTCTTATAGGAGAAATATTGAAAAAAAACCAAATATTGTAATACTAAAATTAACAAGGTGAGTCTGTGACTTCGTCTACGTGGACAACTCTTGGGATTTTAGAGAACAGATTTTCATACAACCTATCCTTCCCTCAAAGTACGACCCCCCACTACAAAGAGCAGTATGTGACCCCCCACCAGGTGGAATGACGACATTAAACGAGTCGCAGAGATTCGCTGGATGCAAGCGGCTCAGGATCGTGATGTTTGGAAGTCATCACGATCACAAACACAAAAAGCCTAGGTCCTGCAGTGGACGTCCATCAGCTGATATGATCATGATGATGATACTTCCATCCCTAATTAAAGTAAGCCTAAGACCTCAGGAGTCTGGCTATACAAAAATAATTTTCTCAATCCTTGTCGGATTTTCCAGATAGTTTCAGAGATTGACGATTAAATAAGTAAATGTTGACTTCACTCCAAGTAGCGCCCAAGTTCAATAACCTATTGCATATGCAAAGACTATTAAATAAGGCAGGATCTTGATTTTTTCAATTTGCCTTTGTGTGAGCAGTTAGATATTTACTTCTTGTAAATATATGTATTTCTATTTACTTTATATTAAGGCGCTATGTATAGCTAAATCGAGCTGAAAGATTGCGATTATCTGTGAAATCTATAACTCATATCATTTTGAGTAAAATTCTGATTGTAATAAATCGTATTTCTGGCCTGATGGTTATTTTCAAAACACGATCTTATTATCTTTATCCGATAGAAAATAATTGCGAAATTGCTGAAAACCATATGTGGATTTTTAGTTACACCTTAAGTAATTTCGCTAAAAATTCGTTTGATAGAAATGTGCGTTATGTATTACCGACTTCTTTTCTATTCAGAAATCTGCGTATTTTTTTTTATTGATCGTTTTACACACAGAACATAATATTCGATATTTATTATGTAGTAAAGTTGTTTAGCTACACATGGTTTTTTGATGAGCAAACGTCTTTTTTAACAACACGAAAGTCTTTTCCAATATCTTTGTTTGATGAAAAAGTGCGTCGCGCTTCGTGGGGTCGCCTCGTAATACCCACTTTATTTGGAATGTTTTTCTCTTTTCTTTACACAAATCCGCTTGTTGAATCGGGATGAAATACAATATAGAACGAGAACGTACGATAGCCAGACTTACTTTATTTTATGATGACTAAAAATTTGTAGTGTCGTCGTGATAGTCCAGTGGATATATTGTGTGTTCAAATCCGGTCCGGGGCATGCACCTCCAACTTATCAGTTGTGTGCATTTTAAGAAATTAAATATCACGGTGCAGGAAAAACATCCTGAGGAAATTAATTTCTTAAAATGCACACAACAAATAAGTTGGAAGTGCATGCCCCGGATCGGATTCGTACCCATACCCTCCGGAATTGTATCCACTGGGCTATCACGGCTAATAAAATAATAAAAAGACATTCAACTATCCAAGTATTTAAATAAAAATACTTGGACCATTGAATGTCTGGACCCTTAAAATCTGCTAACTTCTTAAGTCATCAGTCTAAACTACATTAATGTCTGCAGTGTTTAAGCCATGATAGGAGCACAGGCTGACAAATTCTCAGCCATCATAAAATGAAGTACGTCTAGCTCTGGCAGGCTCTCAGACCAACATAACGGGGGCTCGGCTATGCCCGTGTGTTATATGTTATTGTTTGCTTAGTAGCTCCTGAGGAGACAAATGCCAGGCTTAGGGAAATTTCGCTAACATTAGATATTATTGTTTTTTTCAATCGATTTCGTTCTGCAAACATAAAGAAAGTGTCGCGAAAGTGTGTACAAAATACTTGTTTGTTTTTTTTTATGAAATATTGTATGTCTTAGTGAAGATAATAAAGCATAGAGATTTTATTAATAAGGAATAGACAAAGATTTTTAACCGGATAACCCTAAACCCTTTGACGGTCTCCGTGGAGCAGTGGTGTGCGCGGTGGATTTTCAAGACGGAGGTCCTGGGTTCGATCCCCACCTGGGCCAATTGAGGTTTTCTTAATTGGTCCGGGTCTGGCTGGTGGGAGGCTTTAGCCGTTTCTAGTTACCACCCTACCGACAAAGACGAACTGCCAAGCGATTTAGCGTTCCGTTCCGCATTTTAGAGCATGCTGTCAAACAGTTAGAAGTGGTGTTGTGGGTCTAAGCTCCAAGTCCTTTCTCTATTAATGCAATGAGCCATTAAAATGTACTGCTAGTGAAGACAACAAAATAAAGGAAATAAATATAAAAAAGTTACAATTACATCATGTATGACAGGAATACACAAATTACCTTAATATAGTTTCAGCGTTACCGCCAGTACCTAAATACTAGGTAGTCGGGAGTAAGTAATAAGTATACTAACGGAAAACCAGTTTTCGTTTAACTAAATCGGCAAACATACGTGCCCGCGAGAGGGTCGGAGCATTTAACTCAAAGTACTCGACGGCGTGCGGAGATTCAGCAGAGATATGTTCTAATCCGTTTGGACTGAAGGTAGCTACTGTTAGTTTTAGTGGAACTATCCACGAACCTTTCACAAACTTATCGTTTGATCTATGTTGATCTTTCACACAGTATCCATCCGTGTATTGATCCATGCTTATGATGCTAAAAATGTACCTACTTCGCTTCGCGGGGACATATTAGATTCGGTGAGATGATGACGCCCAGTCCTCTTCCTGCGGTTTGGAGGGTGTAGGGCCGAATCCGGTCCAGGGCATGCACCTATGCGCGGTGGATTTACAAGACGGAGGTCCTGGGTTCGATCCCGGGCTGGGCGGACTGAGATTTTCTTAATTTGTCCAGGTCTGGCTGGTGGGAGGTTTGGCCGTGGCTAGTTACCACCCTACCGGCAAAGACGTACCGCCAAGCGATTTAGCGTGATGCCGTGTAGAAACCGAAAGGGGTGTGGATTTTCATCCTCCTCCTAACAAGTTAGCCCGCTTCCATCTTAGACTGCATCATCACTTACCATCAGGTGAGATTGTAGTCAAGGGCTAACTAAAAAAAAAACTTCCAACTTTTCAGTTATATGCATTTTAAGAAATTTAATATTACGTGTCTCAAACGGTGAAGGAAAAACATCGTGAGAAAATTTGCATACCTGTGATTTTTTCAATATAAATAGGTAGTTATAAAGCATATTTCTTTTAATATTTTCCCCGCCACACTATGAAAAACCGTGTCCCTAGTTATTTAGCTTCGCGACAACCCTTCGAAAAACATAGTTATAGATCTTTTAAAGAAATTTTAAGTGTCTCTAGCGGAGAATGCCACGAAACTAAGGGTCTGGCGACTAGGGAAATGATTTCTCATGATATGCCGTTGAGAACATTAAAAAATTACGAATTTTTTAATCTTTACAAATTAGCCCTTGACCTACAATCTTACCAAATAATAAAATAAATTGAAACGGGCTAGCTTGTTCGGAGTAGAATTCAAAATTCATAATTCATTTATTTCACGTAGGCTCAGTTTACAAGCACTTATGACACGTCAGTTGACGATTTGTAAAGATTCTACCACCGGTTCGGAAGGCTGGTTCTGCTGAGAAGAAACCGGCAAGAAACTCAACAGTTGCAGTTTTTAAAAAAAAATCATACAGTATTATAATTTACAATTAAAAATAACATTACAATTTCTTATAGTTTTACTTCCTGTATGTAGGTGGAAGCTCATCTAATGGTCTCAAAGCTCCTTATCTTTAAGGAACTTATCAATGGTGTAGTAAAATCCACATCCCATTAACATTCTATACAACATCGTACCGAAACGCTAAATCGCTTAGTACGGTAAGGTATGCTCGATGGTACGGTAAGGTATGTCTGGCTACAGCAGGCTTTCGTTCTATAAGCAATATTTGCGAGACGACGTTCGACATGCTTCACTCGTTAACTTTGCTTCGAAACACTGTATTGACGTTCACGGTTCGTTGGATGCCGGCATGTTTTATTTTTTAGATAAATCTTGCGCGAAATAACTGCGACTCGGTAATTCCGTTACTCTTTTGCCCGTTAATTCAAGCGAAAACTGCTTCTATATAAAGTACGCTTGTCTCTTAAATAAGTCACCCATTAAACATTTAGGATATTTTAAAAAGTTTACTAGAATTTTTTTTCTGATTCTGTAAGTGCCGTAGGCGTGGTCAATCGTCATCAGACTAAGAATCAGAAATGAGGAGATCCGCAGAAGAACCAAAGTCACCAGCATTGCTCAACGTGTCGCGAAGCTGAAGTGGCAATGGGCGGGGCACATATAGTTCGTAGAGCCAGTGGACGTTGGGGTTCCAAGAGCAGTATTAGTCGACACCAGGTGGACTGACGACATTAAGCGAGTCGCAGGGATTCGCTGGATGCAGGCGGCTCAGGATCGTGATGTTTGGAAGTCCCTACAAAAGGCCTATGTCCTGCAGTGGACGTCCATCAGCTGATATTATGCTGATGATGTAGTTTTGAAATTGGTTTTTATTTATGTTCGTTGTCCACAGAATTACCACCAGACAAGCCGACAATCAAAGCGGAGAAGGGCTGGTACGCATCAGGCGACTCGCTGCGCGCGCAGTGCACCTCTCCCCCCGCCGACCCGCCCGCTAACCTCACTTGGCTACTCAACGGAAGAGATGTGAGTGTCCAAACCTATCAATAGCACCAGAAGCATGAAATTCTGACCATCCTAGACGTGTCTAGCTGGCTAGATCAAAAGTGCTAGAGCAGGACGGTCGTGCTTACAGTGTCATCATTATCAGCCGATAGACGTCCACTGCTAGACACAGGCCTTTTATTTATTTATTTATTTTATTTATTTATTTTATTTTTTTTTATTTTTTTATTTGGACCACCAACAAAATTATATGAACACATACAAAATATTTTACAAATAAGGGTAGCATAACACATATAATTTTACTTATAGGTAGCCACAGCATGCAAAAAGTATAGGTCGTGCGAATAATAGAAATTAAAATTCACAAATAGAAAGAAAAAAACAAAATATAAATTTGAATTTACACATTTTGACAAAAACCAAAAGAAAAAATTTAAACGAGAACTTTAAAATTTTAAAATTATAAGTGGAAAGAGAATTACATATTTATGAGATGAAGAATGATTATGAGAGAATTACAATTATACATGGACCTCCAAGCATAACAGTCTCGAGCCGCCAGCATCCAGCGGTTTCCTGCAACCCGCTTGATGTCCTCGGTCCACCTAGTGGGGGTCGACCAACACTGCGCTTTCCGATGCGGGGTCGCCATTCCAGCACTTTGGGACCCCAACGTCCATCGGCTCTTTCGAACTATGTGGCCTGCCCATTGGGATCACTTCAGTTTTGCGAATCACTGAGCTATGTCAGTGACTTTGGTTCACCATGTAGTAAAACTGGTTCGTCTGAGGATCTCTTCATTTCTCATTCGATCACGCAATACTCCAAGCATAGCTTGCTCCATCGCCTGCTTAGTGAGCCTTCTAATAAGGCCCATAGATAGCGACCAAGTTTCGGATCCGTAGGTCCAGTGTGCATATTCAAAAAAAATTTATTCTAGACTTCTTTTGTAACAGAGCTCGGTCGACCAGTCTACTTCAAAGACATCAAAATGCACTGGCTACCCTGAGTACTTGTTACGAAACTGTATTGGAGGGATGTTCCATTTGTACAATTTGTACACGTTCCTACCCTAGCGTTGCTGTGTTCTATAGAAGGTTATGGTTGAATGTAAAATTACATACACATTCAAATTAATTTATATGAAACAAGGCTTAAAATCACGTTATACAATATAATGTCGGAGTATGCCCGACTAGTTTCGAACCCATACGGGGCGTTTAGTCACTAACGGTTGTTTTAATTAAAAAAAATTCAGCTCATAAATAATACCTCAGGGTAGCGTAGCAGGGCGGCAGGGTAGGACACATTACTAGGGAATGTGCTTGCTTAGTATTGTTTGCGAAGAGATTTTTTTTTTATTCTTTACAAGTTAGCCCTTGACTACAATCTCACCTGTTGGTAAGTGATGATGCAATCTAAGACGGAAGCGGGCTAACTTGTTAGGAGGAGGATGAAAATCCATACCCCTTTCGGTTTCTAAACGACATAGTTACCACCGTAATCGCTTGGCGGTACGGTGGTAACTATCCACAGTCGAAGCCTCCCACCAGCCAAAAATTGACATATTTTGCCGACCCCACTTAAGTGGGACAAGGTAAAGAAGATGATGATGATACACTCACATATATTTGTCTACATAATATTCGAATATTATGTAGTTCTTTTCTGAAAACGGTCTTATAAAGTGTTAACAGTTTCTTTACTATTCTTTTTCTAAAACATCGTGTTTAAATTGTAGAAAGTCGCTCGAAATGCACCCTTACAAGCAATTATCAGTTAGTCGCTGACGTCAGCGGCGCACGGTGACGTCGACGTGACGTCACGACGTGCCTGATTAATGAGTCTCTCCCCTTTTATCGAGGCGCATTCGTCGGTGGCACGGGAAAGTTTATAAAGTGAAATGTTGTTTAAGCACAATTTATTGAGAACGATATTTAATGGACGTGAAATATTTTACTTATTTAAATAAATAAAGTAATTTGCTTACTTTCGTGTTAACTAATAAATACCCGCGACTTTTCTCACAACTATTTTTAGAAGATTTAATGGGTGTATTAAGTTATCATAATATTTAGCCCTCATTCACACGAGAGCTTTTTTAACAGTCGATAAAAAGGCGTTCAATTACAAGAAAAGCGTTTTGAAGTATATTTTTACACGACAGCGTTTTTAAACACGACGCTTTTTATCGAGCAGTGTTGCATTTTCAATTTTGGTCGTTGGAAGTAGATCTCCATTTAACTATACTTACTATATTTAAACACTTTTTTAACGTCCGTAACAAAACTCTCGTGCGAATGAGGGTTTATGTTAAATATGCTATGCCATCAAGGTTTTTTTGTAGATCTATTAAACAGGAATACTCCACCGTGCAAGTTTTTATAATACCTTCAACAGGATTAGGCAGCGTTTTAGATAAAAGCTCATAGACGGCTTATACTCTCGACTCATAGCTCTTTTTCCGACAAATCCGACAATTTATTAATTATTCAATATCCATACATCCGATGTACACAAAATATTGACAAATTATGTACCGAAATCTGCTTCATGAATCACTCTATCTCAAATATTACTCACTAGCGGACGCCCGCGACTTCGTCCGCGTGGAATTCAGTTTTTCACAAATACAGCGGAAACCACGGATATTTTTGGGATGAAAAGTAGCCTATGTGTTAGTCCAGAGTAAAATCTATTTCCATTCCAAATTTTAGCTACATCGCTTAAGTAGCAGCACTGCAAAGGAGAAATATACACACTTACACGCTTACACACTTTCAGACAAACTTTCGCTTTTATAATATTAGTGTGATAGTTTTCAACACTAAGAAACCACTTGAAAATTTGTTATGTAGTCTTCGAATTTATTGCGACAGGCAGTGATTAATAATGTTTTTCTTTTTCATAATTGTGTATGTATGTTATTTCCTAATCTATTAAATGGCTGACCGATTTTGATAGGACTTTCACTGATATTAACAAAGGCTACATTTTACACCCTTATTCTCACGGTGAATCGCGGGGCGTTTGCTAGGGTCATACGTGTAAATTTATTCAATTTTGTACGTTTAACAAAAAATATTACGATCTATTTAGATTCAGTTGCAAACTAAAGCTGTTATAATACGAAATCGGGTCCTCCTGCCCCTAACAATGCTCGATTCGTGTCGAGCGAATTCAATTGTGAACGGTACAAATATTGAGTGCGTCTTTTCTAGAGAATGTCTATTGTATTCCATACAATACAATTCTAGTATTTGTATCGGTTCATTGGTTTCATTCATAAACAGTTTTACGATGTTTTGAAATGGGTATAATACGAAATTATTATTTTTACGGACGAACAGAATATATGTTACGTACCAATTCATTTTTCTATTTTCTATGCTAAAATTATGAAGAGGTAAAGTTTTCGGTGTTGTAGCGGGTAATTTCTGAATTTACTGAACCGATTTTGAATATTCTTTTACCACTAGAAAGTCCACTTATTTGTGAGTGCTATATACTATATTGTAGGAAATAGTAGTCTGAGACGGACGTGACGTCGCTCGATCTCGTGTTGACTTGTTTCCGTAAAGAGTAGGGAGTTAGAGAGGGGTAGCGATCAATTGGCGGGAACCACTTGCGATAAGGCGCTCGTCGTACAGTCGGCTTTTGTATACTCGTGGCGTTCGAGACGTCCACATTTCTTGTTGTGTAATTCTTTGTAGGTTACTTAGGATAGGCGGGGAGAGTGACTTGTGGGGAAAAGGGGAGCGTTAGTTAACTGTCAAGGGATCCCTTAACCCTGTTTTTAGATATATATAATGAAAATCGGTTGAGCCGTTCAAAAGTTATCGGGGAGTGAAAGTGGAGAAGAACAAACGAATGTCTGCAAATATACTCGAGTTTGGTCTGAAAAGCGCACTGAAAGAGAATATTAATGACATGATGGAGAGTTTAATTAATAATTTCATGACATTCTATGTCCTGCAGTGGACGTCCATCGGCTGATATGATGATGATGATGACTCAAATTGAGTGTATGGATAAAATATGTCATCCGGTCCTACTGACAACCCTTCATGACTATCAACTATCATACAGTATGTAGATAGTGAATTGGATGGCCGGTCTAGGAAAATTAAATCAAAAAATCGGTTTTCTCCTTCTAACACTTAACAATAAATTGATATTCATAGCCCGGGTGCAAGTGGGCTATAACTATATTTTACCCCGAGTTCATTGTGAAATGAAATTCAGTGTTTAAATCTATTATATCGTCGGAATTTGAAATCGCTTGACCTGGAAAGCCGAAATATGCGCAGAATTGGATTTCCTTTATTACAAATTCACAGTCACACGTAAGGACATAGTTTGGGGAAATTTCCGAAACTTGAAACTATATTTATACACTTATTATATGTTTGTTTACAGCCGTAATACCCTAGTGGATATGACCTCCGATTCCGGAGGGTGTGAGTTCGAATCCGGTCCGGGGCATGCAACTCCAACTTTTCAGTTGTGTGCCTTTTAAGAAATTAAATACTACGTGTCTCAAACGGTGAAGGTGAACAAAAAAATATCGTGAGGAAACCTGCATACCAGTGAATTTTCTTAATTCTCTGCGTGTGTGAAGTCTGCCAATCCGCATTGGGCCAGCGTGGTGGACTAGTGGCCTAACCCCTCTCATTCTGAGAGGAGACTCGAGTTCAGTAGTGAGCCGAATATCGGGGTTGATAATGATTGTTTACAGTAGGTATTCATAGTGTCACTTGTTACCAGATGCAATGACAAAATATTGATGTTAGGGCCTGTAATGGTCTGATCTTTTTCATTTTATGATAGGTGAAATACTGACAGCCCATGCTTTTATCATAAGTAGGTAGGCATCTATGGTATTTGGGGCACGGTAGATTATAAAAAAAAAGAACGGGTTGGACTCCGGGAGTGCCGGCAGAAGTGAAAACTTGAACATTAACGTTGTGCATTTTTGAATATTTTGGAATGGTTAGGGAATAATTTCGAACGAATTGCTTTATTTATACTTTTATACAGTATAAAAATACTATTCTATAACACTTACGAATAGCGTGGCTTATTCGTTGAGTAAGTAAAATACTTGAATTTCACTGAGTCGCATACTATACAACGAAAGTTATTTATACAAATAATACCTAAATATATTTATACAATGGCGAGTTGTGTGTTTAGGAACTTTAAAAACTGTATATACATAAATATATAATGAATTTAAACACATAATTGTGCATGTGTGCGCTCAGTGGAGCATCTAAATTCGACTCAATTTTTGAGGTGATTTTGTGGGCACGTAACATGTCTAAAGTCTATAGTTATAAAATATATATAGTTGATCGTGCTTATAAAAAACTATAAAATATAATATATAATATCTATATATCTGTACTAATATTATAAAGCTAAAGAGTTTGTTTGATTGTTTGTTTGAACGCGCTAATCTCTGGAACTACTGGTTCGATTTAAAAAATTCTTTCAGTATTAGATAGCCCGTTTATCGAGGAAGGATATAGGTTATATTTTATCCCCGTAATCCTATGAGGACGTGAACTACGCGGGTGAAACCGCGCGGCGTCAGCTAGTATAATATAATATCGTTGCACGAAAATAAATCTAGTACACAAAATGTCATACCCCACTCAGACATCTCGCATCTCGCTTAAATAATCCATTCAACGAACCGTATGCACATTCTCAAATCCATATCTCGTAAATATTCTATCTGGGAATCCAATAAGACTTTGAATGTTTAAAAACACAATGTCGTCTTTGTAAGACTTTTTGATATTTATATTCCGTTGCTTGCTAACCCGATGCACATAAACTTGAGTCGGTTTTTATACTTTTTAAATCTTTTTAGTCGATATTATTCTTATAAAACATCAAATTATTAACAGTATGTAAAAATATTACAAAACATTAAGTAACAGACTGATACAAAAAGAGCAGAGGAAAGTAAAGAAAGAGTTTATTTGTTTTGTATTCGTATGTTTAAATATATAATGGAATGGCAGGTAGTTCCCATTCCCTTGGGAATTAGGTGAAAAATATAGCCTATGTTACGATTTATAACATCGTCATCATCATCATCATTATCAACCCATATTCAGCTCACTGCTGAGCTCAAGTCTCCTCTCATGAGAGTGGTTAGGCCAATAGTCCACCACGCTGGCCCAATGCGGATTGGCAGACTTCACACACGCAAAGAATTAAGAAAATTCTCTGGTTTCCTCACGATGTTTTTCCTTCACCATTTGACACACGTGATATTTAATTTCTTAAAATGCACACACCCTTCAGAATCGGAGACAGAGGTCATATCCACTGGGCTATCGTATAACATTAGCTATCTGCTAATAATTGTCCTGATAAAATCAGTCTATTCATTTATGAGATAAGCCGGATCAATAGACAGACAAAAGTATTAAAAATTAGATTTTTGAAATAAGTTATTTTTCTGCATTTAGTGAAAAGCTGTTAATTTGAACTTTAGGTAATGGGGATGATGACTAGGTTTGAATTTATTGATTTTTATGATACTCGGGTAAAGGTCAATGTTATTATTCGGGTAAATAAGGTCAATGTTAATTTTTTTTAATAAATGAACTGTAAACATAATAACTAACATATTGGTACGAACAAATAGCAAAGATATTAGTATTTTTTTTGAACGCCCATATAAATCTAACTATCATTATGTACCTACGACGTCATTAATTCGTATCATTTTGTATGAAGCGTTTTTCAGGAATCCGTGACAGAGCCGCAAATCCCTGTAGCCACGAAAGTAATGATCACAGATACCCTGTTAAATTGCTTTACTAATAGCATAGGTACTTTTAATTTATATACAATTTCAAAAACTATCATCATCCCTATTACTTGTACAGACACTTCATTAGGTATCCATGCAATTACACGAAATATTCCATTCGAAATGTGTTTATGACTTCTGGCTCATATCCCTTAGCTCTGTTGCTAAATGCTAAATGCTGAGCTTTGAACCACACAGTGTTTTGGCTTACAACACAAATTCGTAATCCCCGAACGTTCCCAGGGCTCTAAATTAGTAAATATCGACGGAGCGACAATCGCCGGCGGCTAAGACCAGTTAATAAATAAAGTTCCGCAAACAAAGAGATATGGGACGAGGCTTACACGGGCTTTATCACGATATACGGGGGTTGCTATAGTCGGTTAGGGTGTAGTAAAATTTAACAAAGTGGAAGGACAATGGTCTGGTGTTTGTTGATAGAATTCATAAGCGTCTACTAATGTAAACTATTACAGTTTGTAGAAAATAATTTATTTAATTTTTTGAAACAGAGCAAAAGGTCTAATTAAGTCCAAAAACTAAAATATATTCACATCAATTACATTTAAATAATTGAGTATGGCAACCATACTATTTATACCAATATTGCATATATCGGACAACTAGGGACGCGCACGATACCGAAAAGCCAGTATCGAATCGAATAAAATATCGTCATTGAACTACACGTATTCAATGACATCAGTTTAATTTCAGTAGAACAAACAATAATATTTATGACGAATTAATATAATTATTTTGAAATATATATAAAATATTTTGATTTTCAAACAAGTAATAGTAATTAATTTAAATGCAATAGGTACACTTATTTAATTTAAATTACTTATTTCTAATCATGACAAAATACTGCTAAAGTTCACTCTTAATTAGCAGCATTTTACATTTAAGTAATAAAATAAACAAAATATAATAGTCAAACATGTTAATAACAATTATTACCAACAGTAAGCCATATGATATATTTTAATAATCAAAGGAAAGGAACAAGTGTTTACAAACGTATTTATTGTTTAAGTATGTTTGACATGATTTTAAATAAAGGTAAAACGTAAGTAAAAATAGTAAGTAATTTCCTGAAGATTACTTATTGATTACAAAAATAACAGTATCGGAATGAGATCGATAATCATTAATCGATACTATAAAGTATCGATACTTTTACGTGTTCCTATGACAAGTCATGCACTATCAATTCAACTGTGAACTGTCAGTCAGTTGTCACATCGCGTCGTAATTTCGTTGTTTTGCGTACTTAAGCGTCTTGTAAATCTTGTTGCATTTTTCCGATACTTATCAACTGATTTTCTGTACCTACAATCTTTTTTAACGACCGCTTATGTTTATGGACACCGATTCTCCCGCTAAACTACTGACTTAAAACACTATTGTATTAAATTCCACGTTGGTTTTTAGATTTAATTAGGAAGGTTCATTTTTATAAAGTATGTATATATATTATCCATGTCTAAGAGAAAAATGGGGATCAAACCTACTTTTTATGTTCTTCGATCGAACCCATATACCCGGCTTCATAATCATGGAATAATTAAGACTTCAATTTAAAAAGTAGGTCTCTATTCGTTGTTGACAAAACATAACCTCTAAAACTTCAAACATAAATATCTCGAATTCCAGACTTCACATAATATTAAACCATGAGAATAAATTGTTAAGAAAATAATTATCTATCATTTTATATTTTTTTCATTCATAGACGCTTAAAAAAAATGTCAGCAAAAATTTGTTTGGAAATAGACCATTGTCCTTTATTTCCTTGCCCGCACTAACTGATAATAATTAAGTCGGGACCCTTTGTTAGGATATCGTTTTGTGTAGTTTTGAGCACAACTGGGTTTTTTATCCTTACCAACTGTATAAAGTGAGTATCTATATTAGTTACTAGCTGACGCCGCGCAGTTTCACCCGCGTGGTTTCCGTTCCCGTAGCAATACGGGGATAATTTATATCCTATATAGGCCTATAGCCTTCCTCGATAAATGGGCTATCTAACACTGAAAGAATTTATCAAATCGGACTAGCAGTTCCTGAGATTAACGCGTTCAATCAAACAAACAAACAAACTCTTCAGCTTTACAGTATTATTATAGATTTCCTGTATTATTAGACTTAAAACTACGTCATCTTCATTGTTGCATAGTACAAAACAAAGTCGCTTATGGCCTAAGTATGCTTAAATCTGTAAAACTACGCAACGGATTTTGATGCGGCTTTTTTTAATAGATAGAGTGAAGAGGAAGGTTTGTATATATAACTAGCGGCCCGCCCCGGCTTCGCACGGGTGCAATGCTGTTACTAAATACACAACAACTGTGAACGTTGTTTATACAAAACATGCGGCCCGTTTTGGCTTCACACGGGTATCACATAAATATTTTACAGGTGAAAGTTTGTGTGTACGTATGTGTTTTTTTGTTCCTCCTTTACGATGGTGCTACTGAAGCGATTTGGCTGAAATTTGGAATGGAAATAGATTTCATAAAACTAAATTCAACGCGGATGAAGTTAAGGGCGTCCATTAGTATTATATAAATGCGAAAGGTCATTCATCACGAAATTTCGAAAACCGATTGATGTACAAAGCCGAAATTGGGCAGGGAGGTAGATTATAGTTAGTAGGTATCCACTAAGTACGGATTCTGCGATAGGGTTGGATTAAAGAGGTTTAAGGGCGGATGAAGGTGACTCGTATGTCATAATAATATTATGTACGTCTGAAATTTTCGAAAGAAGATTGGTCCCAACGTCTAGGACCATTTTAAACACACTTTCTACATTCAGTGTTTCATTTAAATATTTTTGTATATTTGGTGAATTACTGGTTAAAAAGTGAATATTTCCAGAAAGAAGCAATCAAGATAAGGCCTCTAGAAACAGCGGAGAATCAGATAAACAAGTAAAACACACAGATAGAGGAGATCTCTTCCAAATAAGAACAATTTGTTGGTAAAACAATGAAACAGCGCAAAGATGCTGGAACTTAGAACTTTTATTTGTCTTGCAAAGTCCGTAAAAGGGTAAGGGTACCTACCTATATGCTATTTAGTGATAAGGCACAGTTTCTATATATTTGTTAGGAGGTTAACTATAATATTATATTTCTTTTTAAAAAATATTGCTGGAACTTACGTACCTATTTGTAGATACTTGTACCACCTGATGTTGTTTGGAAAACCATTAGATACCCAAAAGATTTTGTACTTTGTTTTCTTAAGTGCTGTGCTTTCCCATCAACCTTATATACCATATGTATTAAGCTTCATCTACCTATAACTTTACTGGCATTTATGGTGATGCTGCGTTCGTGGATATTTTTCTAAGTCATCTCTGTCAAATAGTTATTAGACAATGGGTTGTTATCTAAAATTAGTTGGTAGATTAATCTGTGAGCTTATTGATCTCATTGAAGTTGAGATTTTGAAAATCCTTACTATCTAAACACCATAGGTTAAATTTTTCAGACTACTCAAGAAACTAATGTCCATATATGAACTTGCTAGCTGCAGTAGTTTCAACTGAGTGTCAGTAGTTATTCTTTTGATTCGTCATCATCATATCAGCCGATGGACATCCACAGCAGGACATGTGCCTTTTGTAGGGACTTCCAAACATCACGATCTTGAGCCACCTGATTCCAGCGAATCTCTACGACTCGCTTGATGTCGTCAGTCCACCTGGTAGGGGGTTGACCAACACTGCGCTTTCTAGATGTGGTCACTAACTATGGGCCTCATAGTCACGCAGCGAGCGATGGAACGAGCTTATACTTTGAGTCTCTCTGCGTGATCGAATCAGAAATGAGCAGATTTGCAAAAGAAGTAAAATCACCGACATGACTCAACGAGTCCCAAAGTGGCAAAGGGCAGGGCACATAGTTCGAAAAGCCGATGGACATTGGGGTCCCAAGGTGCTGGAATGGCAACCCCGCACTAGAAAGCGCAATGTTGGTCTTTTAACAGTATCTACGGTATTACAATGATATACACGTTAAGCAAAGAGAGAAGCATTTCTCCGCGAAAAATATATCAGATAACGGTTGGATAATTCCGTAAAGGCGACTGTAAACAGGGCATCGTGGCGCGTCGCACCGCTCGCCGAGCGCATACCAATGAGCTGAGCACGAGATATTGTACCAGACATCCACGCAGATATGTCATAATGAGAATACGACTGTGTCTCAGGGAAATATAATTATGTCATATAGTATATGTATGTATTTAGTAATTGAAGAACTGTAAGAAAAAGAAGCATTTGTCATAAAAAGCATGTCCCGACATTTCTTCACGAGATTTTCAAGACTATTATATTACTAGTGGATGCCCGCGACTTCATCCGGGTGGAATTAAGTTTTTTACAAATCACCAGCACACACACATCACAAACAGCGCGAAGCAGTATGGTCAAAAGGCATGTCCCGACATAGTTGTCTTCTTCCCTCCGTGTTTCAGTTCGTTTCTTCACGAGATTTTCAAGACTATAATAATATTATCTTGGAGATAGAGTCAGTCAATGTAATTTTACTTCCATTAATTCTTAAACTTCTATTATATCTATTTCACAAATCTCAAAGGAAACATAGATATTTAGGGGCTAAAAAGTAGCCTTTGTGTTAATCTAGGGAATAATCTATCTCCATTTTCAATTTCAGCAAAATTCGTTGAATAGTTACGACGTAAAGGAGAAACAAACACACTTACACACAAACTTTCACCTTTATTTAATAAAGGTACTGTTACACGTGCTCTAAAATAGCATGCTAAAAACGTGCTGTTGAGTATGCCCCGTACGAGCATTCTTATCATCAGTTTACATTTGCTAGCAATAAGCATGCTATTTTTAAGTATGCTCCTGAATAAGCATGCTCAAAACAAACATTTCAATTACACATGCTAAATTGTATATATCGCTCTTTGTCTATAGTATCGTGTTAGACAGGGAGAGATTAAGGTGAAGAGTATACAGAATAGGTATGCCGATCGACTAGCATACTCAATAAGCAAACCGGTTCAGACGCGCTAAAAGCACGCCCCGTTCCACCCGCGCAGCACGTAGCATGCTCATAAATCGCACGACTGTTGATTCTTGAGCAAGCTCGAAATAAATATGCTCATTAATAGCAATGTTGCGATACACATGCTAATAAGTAGCAACTGCTCAATAGTAGCATGCTTTCGTGCTTGAAATGAGCATGTGTAACAGTAGCTTTAATGTGATACATTGACGACTACTTATCTGTCTACCATCGACACACATAGAATAGGTAATTCCATAAAGAAAACTGAAGACAGAGGCGCGTAAATAATTCCTTGAATAAACTGTGTCGCGCGCATACCAATAAGTGTACTCGGGACGTCGAAAATATATGGAAGATATCAACGGAGATCTTTAATAATGGAAATATGATTGTGTTTGGGGTGAAAACGATCCGAGGCGTCGTAACTTTTGCGCGTTGATGACGCCCTTCGCGTGTGAATAATGGATGTGTGTCTTTAAGAGTTATTTTATTCTTATGTTATGTATGTTTTATTGTAATAAGTGCGCTCATTATTTTTGTATTAGATACATCCTTAGATTATTAAGTTCCTGGCGCCGGCGAATTTGTGCGCATGGTTTAAGGATGTTTACTATCCGGAAACTATTTAGTTTGTCAGGATAAAAAGTAGCCCTTTTCATTCTAATAGTACTAAATAAGTGGACACTCAAGCAACTTTTTAGATTTGTGTCTTGTCCTATTTAAGTTTATAACCTAGAGTATGAGAATATTTTTTCACAGCTCTGATAAATTCAAAACTACTCCGACAGTTGTTTAAGTTCTAAAAATGTTTTTGTGATGAAGTAGGTATAAATTACATTAGTAGGAATGACGACCCCGTACCGGAAAGCGTAGTGTTGGTTGACCCCTCACTAGGTGAACCGACGATATAGACCGAGCTATACGGAGCCTCTAGATGCTGGCGGCTCGAGACCGGGCTGTTTGACAGTTCATACAAGAGGTATATGTCCAGCAATGGACATCCATCGGCTGATAATGATGACGATGATGATGTACACTTATTAGACAGCACGCAAGATACCTGAAGGTGGTGATTCTGGAACCCATCAGCTACCGTCGCAGACTACCTCAGACGATTACGTCATTCAAACGCATGGCGCACTCGTATCGCTATTACGCGAGTATATTAGTACGAACATTAGCACTCCACTTGACACTTCCGAAGTTAACCCAGCCAAATCCGTAGAAGATAACTCGTTCCAACTGTATTGACCATTCTGGTCAGATTAAGAGGAGAGGTCACTCCTAAGCATTCACTGAGTTGTCTTGAGTGTGGCGGAGTCCGTATCTAGTAGCTTCTGGGACCATGTCATAATAGGTCAAATCACATGTTTATATGTGTACACAGATTAAAAAATAATAGGCAGATAGAGCGCACGGAATACGGCAGTTATGCAACCAATCAATAACAAATACATTCTCGAGTCAGTACGACACAAAGCGTCGCATCAGTAATTTTCAATATTATTCAAGAACAAAGGTGTCTTGTGCTTTTAAATACATATTTTAAAAACTGTTCACAAAAACTAAAGACATATGATGGAGTATTTTTATAGGTTATTATGATATGAATTTTTCGTAATAGTTGTTACGTTATAATTGTTATTATGATATTAATTTACGTAATTGTTGTTAGTTGAAATACAAATTATGAAAAAAGTTTGTATATGCAGATGTCAAGCAGATTTGCTTGACACAAACTTTTTTGTAAAGACTCATTCTGTATCATTCTCTTTTCTGTGGGTGTACAGTACTTTTGATATTATCCTGTTTCTTAGACCAGCTCTTCCTGTGACCTACACAACAGCGCTTGTCTCGTAAATGGGTTAAGTAGATTATTATCGTTTTATCAACTTTGGAACTTTGCCAGACTTAGATTAGGTTAAAGACTATTTCATATTGCAGGAGAATTGCCTAGCCATAAAATACAGAAACTGAATTAATTTAAACGTTTTAACTTAGTACAGTGAAGTTTTGTCTTAAGTCAGGCTTGTTTTAGAATTGCAACATTTTTTTCAGAATTTAATTTTTTGAATGTTTCACGTGAGTTTGAGCCATGTTTCATAATCAGTTAATATGCAACAAATTTTATTTGAATTTTTTAATAGAACGTTTTTTAGGAAGTCTATTTTGTAATAATATAAAATCTCTCAGAATGAGAGGGGGTTAGGCCAATAGTCCACCACGCTGGCCCAATGCCGATTGGCAGACTTCACACATGCAGAGAATTAAGAAAATTCTCTGGTATGCAGGTTTCCTTACGATGTTTTCCTTCACCGTTTGAGACACGTGATATTTTATTTTTTAAAATGCACACAACTGCAAAGTTGGGGGTGCATGCCCCGGACCGGATTCGAACCCACACCCTCCGAAATCGGAGGCAGAGGTCATATCCACTGGGCTATCACGGCTATCACATGTTTTCGAAATATCATAAATTTAAGTTAATATAGGAAACTGTGCTCGTAGAGGACGGTGGTAAAATACCTGAGCTAAAAAAGTATACTTAGGATTTCTTGAAAGCAAGAAAAGCTCAGTAATTCATAAATAGCCTTTTTTAACGGATGTATACCTTCTGGCCACGGGGAGGCAAAAAGTTTATGTCAGACTTAAACCGTTTAAAACCCAATGGTGTTCCGACTGTTCGCCTGACGCCTGAGTCACGGGAACCGGTTATTCATAGTCTGGCCTAGATCTAAAACCCAAAAGCCATACATGCTAATCTCTGTACAACGGTTTGTAATCACCATAGTGGGACTAGTTTGTCTCTTCTAAGACTGAATGCCAAATGAGCCAATAGCATTCCCTTAAATTGGAGACGATTTGTAATTAAACGCACCTATTTGCAAAAAAAATCCATTTTCGTAAAAAAAAATGCAATTAATTTACTTGTATAAGAAAAAATTCCTCCATTGTGCAGAAAAAAAATTCTTTCATTTATTTCCGGTTATGATTCCGCGGGAGGCGAAAGTGTCATGCATGAAAAATTTATTCAAGTCTCATCCGGCCTGGACCTTTGTGTTGCTAATTCAATTTTATTATTTTCCGCTCCCTCTGTCATTAACTACGCTGTAATATATCCAGCGATTTGAACGAAATTATTCTATTAAAGGAAATCTTTTTGCGAAAGAACAGGGAGTTTTTTTAAAACTTCCATACTAACTTGGGATGAAAGGAAACGTGTAGGTAGGCAAATACTTTTCTTCATACGAAGTATTTTTATATCGATACTTTATTAATCTCTGGTTTAAGTTAAGGTATACTTTATAGTCGTAGTTAAAATAGTAATTATTACTTTTGACGCCTCGTTCGTTATATTTGTTAATTTTTACGTTATTAAAATTTTAATTATGTCTGTTAAAATAATGCAGGCTTTAAAAGTTTGTGAAAAGATGACCTACTCCCATAACTACGAGTACCTATGTTTTGTATTTTTATTTTTTTTATTTTCTGTTATTTTTGCTGTATTTTATAAATTTATTTTTCACATCAGTATTTTTATAAATATGGAAAGACAAATTGGACAACTGTAATGTATATTTCTGTAAATAAATAAATATACGTACGCCATAAATGTTCCATAATAGTTTTATTCGATAAACAGCTTTTTCCAACACTAAACACGAATACAAGCATGTTGTGGACTACGGTTTACCTTCACAGCAGGTCCATTTACATTGCTTAATAGCACCGATAGCTTACGACAGCCGGTAGACATTTATAAATACAGCTTGGCTTGCTTCTAAGTTTAGCACGGCGACCGGGGGACGACAAATGATTGAGCGCTGTCATATTTCACACGCTCTCTCACGGGTTTATAGCAAAATAGTGATGTCAGTGATTGATATCGATAATAACAGCCTGATCTTGGTCGGGAGACATTATTTACCAAATTGTGTGGACACGTCTATTATTGGAAGGGATATTATATTTCAGATGGGAATTGAAACGCGGAAAACTTATGTTAGAAATGAGAAAGGGTCATCAAATAATAACGTCTCTTTTCAACACATTGTAATATAATTTGAACTGATGTTCTTGTGTCTCTTACGTTCATTTTGGGAAGAACTACCTGCTATATAGCTATGCTTATTACAAACATCGCTGTTCCCTGCAAAAAATTATGATATAGAATTACTTTAGAAAACATAAAAAGTTTTGTTTTTACTTAAAAAAAATGTTACGCAGTTCGGCTCCTATAAGTGGACTTGTCAACAACTTGAAGTTATGGGATATACTCCCGAGCAACCTGTATAAATGACAAAAAAATATTCAAGAAATTTTGATTTATTCACGTGACAAAAAAATACGATTATTTTTTTCAGTCCAGTAGAACGGTAATGAACAATTTAAGACCATTAAAAAACCATTAAAAAATCGCTTTTTCTAGTTGTCAACTAGAAAAAGTGATTTTTAAAGAACATTCTTAATATATTTCAACGATAGTTTAGGTAATAAAAATAAAATAATAATTTTCTCTTTGTACAAGTTCCCAAGGCATACAAAAGTGTGTATTCTTTATATTCTGAGATTGGAAGTGACAAAGACGTGTTGGGCCTCAGTGTCACGCTGTCATATCACACATGTCACCAGTTTATTTGGTGACAGTTGACATGTCTGTGACGTAATTTAATGTGGTGTGATGTCGCCCTTCTCAAGGTTCTTCAAATTGTTAAATTAAGATCCCTTTTACTACATTCAGAAATTGTTATGCCACTGCTAACCGAATTACTTTCCACAATACTGTGTTGGATCCCTATGTTGGATGCCAATGTTGGATGTTGACTGTAGGGGTATTGGTAATCCATAATAATGATCAGCGTATTCGATTAACCTTGCTGGGTGGGTAAACTAAGCGTTGCGTCAGCCCTTACAACTGATTTTTTGAAAAAAATTTGTGTTTCTCAAGATGAACTCAAGGAGAATTAGCCCAATCTTTTTCTTCCGCTTCTCTCTTCGGGTCCCACCAGATGATACCTCTGCGCTTGCCCTAACCCCCCGGCGGCTCCGTTAAGGTCCGAAGGCTAATTGAAATTACAAAATCCTATACTGACCCCTGCTAGGAATCGAAGAACCTCACTGCTGAGAACCAGAGCATTATCGACTATGCCAGAGAGATTGTCGAACAAACTGAAATCGGCATGAACAAGTTTTTACTGTACTTTGATATGAGATAAGTATAACGATTGCGGTTGCGGTGATGTGTTTCAGATAGGATTAGAACCGCAACGTGCGAACCGCAATAGTAAATGATCAGCAACAGGTTTAATGTACTGCGGGTTATATCATACACGCACTGTATCTACAGTACATAGACGCGATGATCACTGTCATTCGCACGGCTCACGGAACTGACAGAAGATTATATGAAAACTTGTCAAATAGTTGATCATCGCTTTGCATTGGGAACAACTTTTGTGAGCCGTTTTTATGACAAGTAATTTTTTTTTAAAGAATCTCAAACTTAACTTTGAAATCTGACCAATGTTCCCCTGTATATACAGTATATATATCTGCGTTATATACAAGCCGTCAGTACTGGTCATTGTTATTAAAGCTTGATAATTTGAGTCAAACATTATATTACCTTGAGCCCGCCTACTCGAATTGGAATGGTGTCGTGGGTCTTTATACCTTCACTTTTGAGGTCGGTTTGGCCCTATAAATTATTATACCTATGCTAATAATGATGATAATGATGATGATGATGATGATGATGATGATGATGATGATGATGATGATGATGATGATGATATACAACTTTTTGAACTCCCTCTGAACCTCCTGCTTGCGAAGTTGAGTCTCCCGCCGGTGTCACAAGAACAGACACCTTTTTTATTCTCTACAAGTTAGCCCTTGACTACAATTTCACCTGATGGTAAGTGATGATGCCATCTAAGATAGAAGCTAACTTGTTATGAGTAGGATGAAAATTCACACCCATTTCGGTTTCTATACGACATCGTAGCTAAACGCTAAATCGGTTGGCGGTACGTCTTTGCGTTACGTTGGCGTTTATCACATGGATTATATGGACTAATTAACTCCCTCGTAGTTCAGTGGTTAGCCTCAGTGGCTACGGATCACGAGGTCTCGGATTCGAGTCCTAAATCAAGCGATGAGATATTTAATATTGAGTGTTTCTTTCTCTTCAGAGAAATTCTAAGAGAAAATTCTTAACCCTAAAGTGGAACGTTAGTGGTTTTATATCAACAATGCTGCTTGGCAGCAAATAGCATGACGGCAGCATTACTTCTCCAGATAAGCTTTGTCACTAAGCGCTCTACTACAACAACTTCACTTGCATCCATTAAAAAAAAATCTGGATTTAAATTTGGAACGCACTCATTAATTTAAAACAATTAAGGCGTATATTTAAAATTTCAAAAAAGTAACAGCATTAGTTAGTAATTTTTACTTTTCCACCAAAAATGAGCTACATTTTTTGGATTCAAATCTTGAATGTACCTATTAGGGCGACGACGTTCGCCCACGTAATGACAGTAGAATAGAAAAGAATAAAACGGAATTAGCAACACAAAGGTCCAGAGCGGACGCGACTTGAATAAATTTCCCGTGCATGACTTTTTACCCCTACGCCGTGTCTACGAGTTTTGGAGCTCGCGCGTGGAATAATACCAATTGAAACTTTTGAAGGTATTTAAAGAGTATTTCTGTAAGGAATAGCTTTTGTAACTTATTCCTTTTGTTAAAATGTAATATTTCATGAAGAAAATTTTACGATTTAAGACTCATACATTTTTAATATTTAAAATTTTGACTTTACAGCCCAGGACCTAACACTTATTTTCGTTTAGTGAGATTCAAGCAAATGCAGGTGGAATTCATAAGTTAGTAAATGAGATGAATAGCTTAGCATTCCATGGAATCACCCTGTGCAGGGTCCCTCATGTGGCAGAACAGAAAACTGGCTGGTGGAAGGCTTCAGCCGTCGCTAGTTACCACCCTACCAACAGAGACGTACAGCCAAGAGATTTAGCGTTCCGGTACGGTGTTGTGTAGAAAGCGAAAAGGGTGTCAATTTTCATCCTCCTCCTAACAAATTAGCCCGCGCTAAAGATAACGCTTTTGTAATGAAAACGCCGACAAGAGCCTGTTAAACCTATGACATAGGTGTAGGGGTAAGCTCCTTCATAGCATGTTAGCATTCCTCTTCTCTGCTCGTGTTGTTCTCAGATGTTCAGCCAGATTCGCTGGACAGGGAGAACAACACTAAGATATTACTAGCCACTTAATTTACAGCGGTACGACCGGTCGTATCCTTAGCTGCTTTTGTGCATGACTATCGCGTCCCAGGCATGACGTCCGGACGTAAGCTCTCTCCCAATCGATTTACAATTTAAGGGGAAGGAAAACTGGAACTGGTGACTAAAATGTTTGCTTGGTTTGGACCTATAACGCGGCTGTCAAAGGGTTTAGCAGCTTTAGACATCCGTTCTATAGAACTTGCTAGTATTCCTCTCGCACTTAAGGCATAGGTATACCTAACGACATAGCCATTTTTAGGTCAACAACGTTACACAACGTTAGAAGCCACGTAATTTAATTTGAGTTAATAGTATTTATGTATTTGTACAGATAAAAGCCATCCCATCCCGAGAGTATCTTAGTACATAATCCCAGTATCGAAGTGCGGGCAAATAATACATGAGAACGTTACAAAATTCTATTACAGTTAAGACCTTGGGGACGCGACGCGGCGAACCTATTGTCTTATTTTATATAGCTACGGAATTGTTGGCTTAAGCTACAGGCTTGTGGTCTTTTTTGATGAATACATGGCCATGTGACATGTTCTAGCGACTCCATAATTCTTGGGAACGTTTACAGAATGTTTTTTGGTGTTTTCTGTGATTTGTCTAAAGCATTTGCTGTTGTTGACCATTAAACTTTACTTCAATTTTAATTTTATAAAAAGAAATGCCTAAGTTATCTCACTATTGCTGCTGGACATAGGCCTCTTGTATAGACTTCCAAACACCACGGTCTCGAGCCGCCAGCATCCAGCGGCTCCCTGCAACCCGCTTGATGTCCTCGGTCCATCTAGTGTCAGGTCGACCAACCCTGCGCTTTTCGGTGCAGGGTTGCCATTCCAGCACCTTGGGACTCTTCGAACTATGTGGCCTGCCCATTGCTACTTCAACTTCAGATATCCTCATTTCTGATGCTATCACGCAGAGAAACTCCAAGCAAGCGGGCGTCGCCCGCTGAATGACTCTGAGCCTTCTTATGAGGCCCAAAGTTATGCCCATTAGTTATTATTAGTTATCTAAGTTACAACTAAATCTTTACACTTTTTAATAGTTAACAACCACATGGTCCTTCTGATGAAAAGTAAACCAACGCCTTAGCGTTCAAATACAACAAATGTATTCCCAAGTATATGTTCACACGACAGCGTTTTTGCATTTTCAATTTTGGGGATTGGAAATAGTCTTTCGAACGCTTTTTTAACGTCCGATAAAAATCTCTCGTGCGAATGAGGGCTTATGCACGCTAGGCAAGAGTGCTATAGATATTGTGGATCTGTCCTACATTCAATGCTAGGTACACAGTACAATTCCTACAAAACAACACACATGTCAATCTGAGACATACGTGTATGTGGCCAGCTGATCTCTTGCGCCTATAACTTAAATTCTAGACCAAAATATAGCAACGCTTTTTAGCTGTAAAAATAATCTCCAGAATCAACATTTAATTTACATATTTTATATCGTATGGTCAACAATCTTTAGCTTTGAACGCCGAATATTCCAACAACTAATTAACTAAGCAAAGCTTTGCATCATCATTAGGCTAAGATAATGATAATAACCAGGATAGTCGACTTACGAGTAACTTGGTCTCAAGGCGTTTAACCAACTTCTCATCTCCGGGCTACAATTGCTTCATAGAAAGAAAAACTCTATAATACAAAACAGTGGCGTAGCGTGCCTTGGAGGGGCCATGCATCTAAATTACTTGGGGATTAGATCGGAAGCGAGATGATCTTAAGCTTCGTCCATGCCACAATTCCATACAATTACTGTGATGGTGTACTAACTTGTCCCCTATGTGGTCGCACTTTTAAGGCCAAAATAGGGTACATTAGTCACTGGAAAGCACACCAGAGAACTATCCATCCGAGTTCCTTACCCAGACTTGAGGAGTCAGAAGCGTCGCTGTAGAAATCGAAGTGGTGAAAAAGAGAGTAGTGTGAAATCGGCTTTGAGGCATCATCATCACTTGGTGATATTGACTTAACTTATTATGAACCAGAAAAAGTAATAAATAATAAAATCGCAATAGACCAACGAAGCAGTTGACATGCATCATCATCATCATCATATCAGCCGACGGACGTCCACTGCAGGACATAGGCCTTTTGTAGGGACTTTGAAACATCACGATACCGAGCCGCCAGCATCCAGCGAATCCCTGCGACACGCTTGATGTCGTCAGTCCACCTAGTGCGGGGTTGCCATTCTAGCACCTTGGGACCCCAACGGCCACCGGCTCTTCGAACTATGTGCCCCGCCCATTGCCCATTGACATACATAATGTCGATAAATTTACTTTGTTGCAGATCCAAGGCAAGCCCATCATCCTGCAGCGGATACTGCCGAGTCCAGCGATCTCGATCAACCTGCCGCGCTCCGACCGCAGCACGGCAGCGCCGGGCGACGAGAACAGCAACATAATATTCAGTCCGTGGAAAGCGTTCGGCCCTTTCGTTGATACTGTACAAGTTAGTATGGCAAAAAACTAGAAGAATAAATCCAACCTGCCTGATAACACTAACTAGCGGATGCCCGCGACTTCGTCAAAACCGCCTGCCCGTGGAAACCATGCATTTTCCAGAGTAAAATCTATTTCCATTCCAAATTTCAGCCAAATCGCTTCAGTAGCCGCAGCGTAAAAGAGGAACAAACACACTCACACACTTACACACAAACTTTCGCCTTTATTATATTAATGTGATATGATGTGATTAACGAAAATCAAGTCCGCAGTCGCCAACTTCGCTTTGTGACAATCCTTCGCTTAACGCTTCGCTTTGCTTAGCATCGCTTAACTTTGGCTGGTGGGAGGCTTTGGCCATGACTAGTTACCACCATACCGGCACAGACATACCGCAAACCCATTTCGTGTTCCGGTACGATGTCGTGTAGAAACCGAAAGGGATAAGGATTTTCATCCTACTCCTAACAAGTTAGCCCGCTTCCATCTTAGATCACTTACCATCAGGTGAGATTGTAGTCAAGGGCTAACTTGTAAAGAATATAAAAAAAGAAAACCTAGTTAAAAATTATAACTTAATGCGTCCGGCTTAGAGTTGAACAACTTCACTGGCACAGTTCGTAATACAGCAGTTTTCAACAGAGGTCATCTGGTTCGATTCCTAACCCGTGTCAATTTTGGGTTTCTAAATTAGTTTGCGTCTGGTCTGATCTTAGCTAGCATCGGCCGACGTATCTTGTCGGCAGTGATTGCGTAAAGCCAAGTATGTCAGTCAGTAACTTAATGTGTATTAACTGTTTTGCAAACAAATGTAAAGTGTTGGTATTGCATTGACGAAAACAAACAAACTGACAAAGAAGCTGAGGCAACACAACTGCCGTTCAAACCATGTTAAATATCAATTTTCTTTCTACAATCGCTAAAGTTTCAAAAATAAAAAATAAAAAATCTATTGTCTGTAAAGTCGGTTTACTAACGATAGTTGAACGTGACAACGTCATAAGAAAATACTGATGGAATGGTTACATTTTTCAAAAGAAACTGTTCGTTTTTCTAAAATACTGTTAAATAATCTTCATAGACCAGAATATACTTTATCTTGTAAAAAAAGTTGGCAACCCTAAAGCGTGGGAACGACGCATGACGTCATCTTTTTTCGAGTGTGCAGCAGGCTCCATCGAATTATAAGTCGTCACGTCAAAAAATATGACATTCATTATCGAAATGATACATGAATCAGCCTATCATTCAGTTATTTTCCATACATTTTACAATTTACGTAGCGTTAGCCATTTTAGAACGAAAATTTAATAACAACATGGCATGAGCGGCTGTTATTCATGGCATAAATGGTAAATGGAGATCTAATTCATATTCAAAGTAAAGATCCTTCTCGCAGACTTAGCCATAAAATTATTAGCCGTAATTAATCATTGCCTCGTTTCTATTTTGCGCATGAAAGTATAAACAATAGCCCGAAAGTAATAGGCATGGCGTAAACTTCGGGCCAGCGCACACAGGTGGACAGCGCGTGAGAGTATTCGAAAAGATTGCCTTGCGATAAAATTCTTAGTGACTGTCAGAGTACTGCGATCTTCCAGGCTTATTCACTAACTTCGACGTATGTTAGTTAGGACAAATGTCATGCGGTGACGACCCTTTGTGGATATCACATAGTAGGTAGATGATATTTCTCAGTTGATTTGATGTTAGGTTGTTAATAAAGACCAAATTAGTAAATAGGCCAGCAGCTGTTGAATGCTTGTATTTGAATGTCTTTTAGATGAAGCACCTGCAGCACACTCATAGAAGGAATGAAAGAAGAAATGAAAAATTATAAAAAGAAAAACCACAGTGACCAAATAAAAGTCTCAAAAAAATAAAAATAAAGACAACAACAATTCTTTGGTTTATTACCTCAATGACTGATATTTGGTGAAATAAATTATAAATGATGATTTAGAGCAACTGTTGAGTTTATTGGCGGAATGTCTCAGCAGGCCTGAATTCCGAATCAGTGGTAGAATTTCTACAAACAGTCAAAAAATATACAAATGCTTCTAAATTAACTCTGTTAAATTAAACGATGTTTTTAGTATTTAGAATTATCAAAGTTGTTCCTCAGCAATTTTGTTAATTAAATATAAGTTAGAGAAACAGTGAACCGTGAGTTCGTTATAATTGTACAATATTGAACGTGCGCTGGCCTTTACGCCCATCTCAGCGGTATTCGGCGATTCGAGATTTTCTCGCAACAATTATTATACTCTAATTGGTTCCCGACAGTGATTAATGTTGCCGTTCTAACAAACGATGTTTTCGCTCTCAATCATTACGGTTTCTTGAACATATTCATTAACGCCGGTAATGTTCTCATTGTTGTCCCGATGAGTAGCCAATAACATTATTGTATGGATAACAATTGGATAGTATTGCTTTGATCTTGAGAAAATTATTTTCAATGATCTAACATCATCATTATCTGCCTACTTTAAAGCCTGACTATAGAGCTTGGTATACCTCCTTATTAGAGAGAGAGAATATGGAACTTAGATCCACCACGCTACTCCAAGATGAGGTAGAAAGCTTAAGGTTAAGTTCAATATAGTGGAAATAACGGCTTATTGATCTACAAAGTGTCGAGGTATAACACCACCATTTCAGTAACGAGAGAAGCCTTAAAACGTAATCCTCGTCGTCATCATTAACAACCCATTATCAGGTCACTGTTGAGCGTTAGTCCCTCTCAGAATGAGAGAGGTTACGTCTACCACGCTGGCCCAATAAAATTAATAAAGAATATTTCTCTTTTTTCTGTCAGGATGGAGAGATCCTACCAAGTCAAGACACAGTCGTGTTCCCGACGCAGAAAGGCCACGACACTCTGGAAGAAGACATCACTGATCCAATACCCACTGTACAATCATCCAAAAAGGTAACTGACCACGTACTGCGACGAATGTCTTGGCATTCCATGGATTCACCGTGCAAGTTGAAAGTTGAGTATGGCAGAGAGAATAACTCCAAGAGCCCCGAACGTGTGTCCAACGTGTGTAGGGTTAAGCAGCTCTTTTAAAATCGATTAACACTCCCCTTTTCCGCTTGTATTGTTTTTCCTACCCAGCTAAATTTGGTATGATCCTACTAGAGCAGCTTTAGATACCCTTTTTATTATAAAACTTGCAGTGAGCATAAGATCTTTAAGCAAGTTATAGAGAGACTTTGCTGGTAATCCTCTCGCACCTACTCCACATTATACAAACCTCAGGTCAGGTCACGGTTACCCCCTCCCGACCCTCTCCCCTCTCCGAGTCTCATAGGAAACGCCCGTAGAGAGTCGTTCTGTTTTTATTTCAGCCTTCGAGTCTCATGAGGCGATGCTTCTGCGCTCGCCTAAACCCCCCGGTGACGCCGTAGTGCTCCCACATGGAGCCATCGACACTTACTCAACACGAAAAAAAAAAAAAGAAACGAACTAATTTTTAGTTAGTTCATCGATATTCTACATAGAAATTGTAGTAAAAAGACAACAATAGCGTTTGCTTAGTTAGTCAAACAGGCCCCTACTAACGGCATTATTAGAACGAAGGTCAAACCATATAGGTCACATTCAATTATTAAACGGCTTTTGACAAAACGTCCCAAATCATAACAACCAACGCCTTTGTAAACTTGTGCAAATTGGATATTCGAGTAATTGAAACCACTGGGCTGATCGAACTAGCTCAAACTGTTCAAAGTTTAAGACAACAACCCGACAGGACCCGACATCCGTGCCGCTAATGTCCTTGAATAAACTTAATTATAATGTAAGTGGGTATTTAATTATTCATCAAACTGCCATTTCATTGAAAACTAGCAGATGCCCCGCGGTTTCACCCGCGTAGGTCCCGTTCCCGTATGAATTTTGGGAAACAGTATAGCAAATAACTTGGCTTTCTATTGGTAAAAATTGTAAATCGGTTCAGTATTTTGTTAATTGTAGATACACAAATTATCCCCCATAACTTCAGGAACTCACTTTAGTATATTTTCTTTAGTATTAGTATATTTAAATACCTACACTATCAATGACTTGGGGTTTAGTTGATTTGATGTTTATTAAAATAAATTGTTAATAAAGACCAAATCTATACTAATATTATAAAGCTGAAGAGTTTGTTTGTTTGTTTGATTGAACGCGCTAATCTCAGGAACTACTGGTCCGATTTGAAAAATTCTTACAGTGTTAGATAGCCCATTTATCGAGGAAGGCTGTATATTATCCTCGCATTATTATGGGAACGGGAACCACGCGGGTGAAACCGCGTGGCGTCAGCTAGTTAGTGAACAAGGCTTGTTGGCAGCTTGAACGCAGTCCCTCTTTACCAGATATTACTAGACAGTAAGTAAGTAGTAACCTTTACAATAGTCTGGTAAAGATGGACTTGTAAAGGCTTACAATAGGCTGGTAAGGAAGGACTGCCTTAATTGCTTTTAAGGTGGCGTGGTAAGGCTTACAATAGGCTGATAGACTGGTTTAATTGGTTTGCAGGTGGCATCAATAAGCCAGCTGTCTTTCATGGTGCGCCCGGACAGCTTCGAGCGGGGCCAGCTGCGCCTGACCTGCATCTCCACCGTGCACTCCGTGTACGACGAGCGCGCCGAGCTCGTGATAAACGAGGAGCGGCCGCAGATAGCCTCGGTCCTCGGCACCAGGGACCGGTCCTCAGGTATGTTTAGTCCTCAGAATTTCTATTTAATGATTTATTTATTTTGCTATCATCCGTGCAATTGCACGTTGTAGAGTCAACATCTACTGAGGATGCTCCGGTTTCGGGGTGAAATGTACGTAGAGAGTATTTTGTAGGACCTGGGTGACGTTGTCGCATGAGTTCGTCGACTTTTCGTGAATGATAGCAAAATAAATAAATCATTATATAATCATGATGAACTTCCACAAAGTAACGCCTGCTTCTATCCAATACACAGAATTTCTGTTGTATTCATAAGGAATCCGATAACTTTTTAATAAGTGTTTTAAGTTAATAAGTAGAGAAGATGGTACTTGAAGAATATTGATTTGATTCTGAAATGTCTTTAAACTAAATTTAAACTGTCTTGTTAAATAATAGATTTTTAAAATTCTTATTGCTCACATATCATCATCATCATCATATCAGCCGATGGACGTCCACTGCAGGACATAGGCCTTTTGTAGGGACTTCCAAACATCACGATACTGAGCCGCCTGCATCCAGCGAATCCCTGCGACTCGCTTGATGTCGTCAGTCCACCTAGTGGGGGGTCGGCCAACACTGCGCTTACTAGTGCGGGGTCGCCATTCCAGCACCTTGGGACCCCAACGTCCATCGGCTCTTCGAACTATGTGCCCCGCCCATTGCCACTTCAGCTTCGCAACTCGTTGAGCTATGTCGGTGACTTTGGTTCTTCTGCGGATCTCCTCATTTCTGATTCGATCACGCAGAGATACTCCTAACATAGCTCGTTCCATCGCCCGCTGTGTGACTCTAAGCCTTCTTATGAGGCCCATAGTTAGCGACCAAGTCTCGGAACCATAGGTCATCACTGGCAACACGCACTGTTCGAAGACTTTTGTCTTCAGGCACTGAGGAATTTCGGACGAAAAGATGTCGCGAAGCTTCCCGAATGCAGCCCAGCCGAGTTGGATTCGACGGTTCACCTCTTTCTCGAAATTGGACCTACCTAACTGGATCATATGTCCTAGGTATATGTATTCGTCTACAATTTCGAGTGCAGCGTTCTCAACTATAACTGGGTGGAGCGATACATGGGCATTACACATTATTTTCGTTTTGGCCATGTTCATTTTTAGGCCCACCTGTTGAGAAACTCTGCTGAGGTCATTGAGCATGGTACTAAGGTCATCCAGAGTCTCTGCCATGATGACTCTCACTCACATATAACGTAACCGAAAACATGATTTACTAAATAACTAATTATTAAATTAAAGACCTATAGGTACCAACCTAATTATAAGTTTTATTGACCACAAACTAACAGGAGGACCACAAACATTATTATATTATTAATACTATACTTGAAGAAGAAGTAAGGTTTAGTTGCCCGTTAAGGGCAAATGTACGGACAACGGATTACGGACTTGTATGACAGTAAAAGAGCACCAGAAAGAGAGAGAGAGAGAGAGATTGCGAAGATTATAAAACAAAGTAGCTTTTAAAGTGAGAACCCTAATCATAACCCCGTTTTGCTATTATTTATTTGTAGATAGGTTTACGATTAAAATTCAGTCGATAACCAAATTGATGTATCTACTCGAAAAACATGACCGATTCAATATATTTGTTATTTTCCTCTCAAGTCAACATTTCAGTTAATTAAGTACACTTTGATTTATGTCCATTCATTAATGTGCAACGAGTCTATCAAAAGCAACATATACCATTCGATTGAAGTTATAAATTATCGTCCGAATATAAAATTGTTAAGCGCAATTCGAAAAGTGTAAAATTATATTCGAAAATGTAATTTAACACAGCAATTTTGTTGCCGTGTTTAAAACGAAATTCGACATAAATCAACTATAAATCATGAATGAATCTGCTAAAAGCTTTATATATCGTTTAGGTTCGGTGAACTAACTGTTTAATATATTGCCGTGAGATTTGGATTGTATTTATGATTACACGTGTTATATTACTTTCGTCAACAACCCATATTCGGCTCAGTGCTGAACTCGAGTCTCCTTTCAGAATGAGAGGGGTAGGCCAATAGTCCACCACGCTGGCCCAATGCGGATTGGCAGACTTCACACACGCAGAAAATTAAGATAATTCTCTGGTATGCAAGTTTCCTCACGATGTTTTCCTTCACCGATTGAGACACGTGATATTTAATTTCTTAAAATGCACACAACTGAAAAGTTGGAGGTGCATGCCCCGGACCGGATTCCAACCCACACCCTCCGGAATCGGAGGCAGAGGTCATATCCACTGTTATCACAGCTATATTATATTACTTAAATAAGTGTTAATTAAGCGTTAGTAAATTTATAAGTGTTAGTAAGCGCAGTGTTGGTCGACCCCCCACCAGGTGGACTGACCACATCAAGCGAGTCGCAGGGATTCTCTGGATGCAGGTGGCTCGGTATCGTGAAAAGGCCTATGTGCTGCAGTGGATATGATGATGACGATGAAGTCTTAATTCAGCTCTACATACTAGAACAGGAGCGTAGCTACCGCCGTATCAGCCATATCAATGATAAGGGGTCTCAGGACTAAAAATGTTACCGTGTTAAAGGCTGGCAGGCGGGTATACGACTAACAGGGCAGTGGGAAGGGTTTAAGCCGGTAAGAGTCCGGGACTACCCTTTAGGGTGTCCATGAGGATTTCGCCTTCTAAACAACAAAATTTAATATTTATAAAATAAATAAAAAAATAAAATTCATTTATTTCAGGCATACACCCATATTTGCCTGCTGCACTTGACTTAAGTCCATGGGCTGACTTCTCAATTTTGGTAAAAGTACGACGGTCACTTGCTATGAGTGAAATTGTTACCTAACATTATTCTATTTATAACATCAACTTGGAATTCTGTGTTATTAGTCTTCAAAAGAAATAATTAAATATCTACGTAATTAAAAGTTTTGAAACAACCCCTCATTGAGTCGAGTACCATTGTATTCAAGTGGTCGAGAGTTCGTTTGGTTCTATATTGAAGTTACGAAGTTAATTCCACGGGGAAAATCTAAACAAACTGTACATAATACTTGCAATTTGTATTGGTTTACAAAACATTCGGTTTATCAATCACTTTAAATATAAATTTTGATTCTCTTAATAGTGTTGTAATACACATAATATATCTTTGTCTATGAATTATTTGTTTGTTTTTTCATAGCTTCAAGGGACTGTGTGCTTGTGTAGACCTGAATGTATGGTTTTATTTTCAACTCGACGCGTATCTACTTGAGATAAAGGGTCTTGACAGATAAACAGACGACCACAAAGTGATAAAGTATCCAGGTTATAATTATTGCTGTGCCAAATTTCAATTATATATATTCAACAGCTAAGCCAAAAACAAATAACATACAAAGAAGTTCACGTTCATTAACTTTAATTACTTGCTACTTGAGCCGTGATAGCCCAGTGGATAAAACCTCTGCCTCCGATTCCAAAGGGCGTAACTTCGAATCCGGTCCGGGGCATGCACCTCCAACTTATCAGTTGTGTGCATTTAAAAATATTAAATATCACGTGTCTCAAATGGCGAAGGAAGACATCGTAAGGAGACCTGCACACCAGAGTATTTTCTTAATTTTCTGCGTGTGTGAAGTTTGCCAATCCGCATTGGGCCAGCGTGGTGGACTATTGACCTGATCCCTCTCATTCTGAGAGAAGACTCGAGCTCAGCAGAATATGCGTTGATAATGATGAATTTTAATTACAATATCGCAAATGCATTTAGTTGCAGTAATCCAACGTCTAAGACTACGCAGTTGAAATTGTTGGTTCTCTGAAACTTTGTATCAATCTCAAAGTCAGAGTTAATATTGCTCACGGATTTCAATCAATATCGAACTTGAGTTACGCAAACTATTTCACGCGCTGAAGAATTTTCAAAACCGATTATCACAAAATTGTATCAGTTGAAGCGAAACTAAGTACACGTAGTCAGCAAAGTCTTTATATAAATTACACTAGCTAACGCCGCACGGTTTCACTTGCATGGTTCCCGTTCCCGCAGAAATACGGGGATCATTATAGCCTATAACCTTCCTCGATAAATGAGCTATCTAACATTGAAAGAATTTTTCAAATCGGACTGGTAGTTCCTGAGTATATCGCGATCAATCAAACAAACAGATAACAATAGAAACAGAAACAGAAGAGATAGATTTAAATCGATCTTTAACTTCTGATGCAAAAGTAACGAACTTCTTAGCGTCAATCAAGTCTAATTTAGTTAATGCATCGCATCAAGCTGATTTTTGCTGAACCTTCGTAAAGTGACTACTATCATCATCATTATCAGTCGATGGACGTCCACTGCTGGACATAAGGTCTGCAGAACTTTCTAGCTAACATAGCTTTCTAGCGACATAAGTCCAGCAGTGGACGTCCATCGACTGATAATGATGATGATAGTAGTCACTTTACGAAGGTTCAGCAAAAATCAGCTTGATGCGATGCATTAACTAAATTAGACTTGATTGACGCTAAGAAGTTGATGGTAAACCGATGACGCGTTACAGTCCCAAGGAACTGAAAGGGTGAACCAGCACCGGAAAGCGCTGTGTTGGTCGACCCCCCACGAAGATTGTATATTCTATTGTAGAGAGCCGTGATAGCCTAGTGGGTATGAACTCTGCCTTCAATTCCGGAGGGCGTGGGATCGAATTCGATCTGGGGCATGCACCACCAACTTTTCAGTTGTGTGCATTTTAAGAAATTAAATATCACGTGTCTCAAACGGTGAAGGAAAACATCGTGAGGAAACCTGCATACCAGAGAATTTTCTTAATTTTCTGCGAGTGTGAAGACTGCCAATCCGCATTGGGCCAGCGTGGTGCGCTAAGGCCTAACCCCTCTCATTCTGAAAGGAGACTCAAGCTCAGCAGTAAGCCGAATATGGGTTGATAGCGAGATATTCTATTGTATTGCTTACACGAACGTGTTAATGAAGAGAATGCGAGAGAAGCCGCGAACAAACGCTAATCGCTTATACAAATTCCATTCCAATCGATCTGGCAATTCCCCGGGCCTCCGAGCGGCGTTCTAAAATCGACTGGCTCACAGATCGTGAGGAATTTTTATATTTCCATGTAAACACTGCCTTTGAATACGTAGAAAGCAAACCAATCCCGCTCTACAATTCAAATATTTACTACTACTGACTTGCACTGCAATTTTCCCCGAGAACTTTCGGCGTGGAATGCAACTGCTTCCTGGCAACTGAATAAATTCATAAAAAATCGCTTCCCGAGTGCACGGGGCGAGGTAAATATCATTAAAAGTTAAAATAAGAAAGTTTATTACGCAATTCTTAATGTTTTTGTAGTAGTATTCAATCGAAATTCTTTATCGAAATGGATAGAAATTATGAAATTGGATTATTTTACACCCGCGAGTTCGTCCGCCCTCTTTAATCCAGCTACCACCACTAACACATTTATTATAAGTACCTATAGATTAGCCAGCGGTTGACTGTAATAATCAAGCCTTGGTGGAACGCGCTTGCCTAAAACGAGCCTTTAAAACATGGCGGAAATCGATCATCCGTTCGGGAGCTATGATGCCATAGACAGACTGACAGATAGACAGACACATCAGACTTATAACACCCCTCTTTTTGCGTCGGTGGTTAAAAAGTAGTGGCTATTGTTGTTTGAAAAAAAAAACATGTACCGGCTATTCCAATTCGCAACATTAAAATAGAGCGTCCTTTTAAACACTCGAATGCCGAACTAGTTCACGGAGCGTGTGAACTATTGCAGAGTTATAAACAATTTAATTAGTCCCAACTTCGACACCCGCGCGCAAACTTTGCGATGCATTCACAACTTTGCAGTGTATAGAGCTTTACGAATAACGTAAGGTGACGTTATATAATATTATTGCCACCTCCAGCTTATTATGAAGGTGTAAATTAGCTTTTGGATTTTGTGTGCGTCTTATTGTGAAGGTGGAAATTAGCTTTTAGACTTTGTAAGACCTTTTAGCAAGGTGTAAATTAGCTTAGAGATTTCCCTTGTTTTCATTACCTAAAATAACACCTTTAGTCTGAATGGATATTACTTTCAGATTTCAGATCAGAGGGCTCACCACAAACGTTTGCAAAACCATCTTGTTTCTGCTTATCTTATTTAAGGGCGTAATTAATCTATACTAATATTATAAAGCTGAAGAGTTTGTTCGTTTGATTGAACGCGCCGATCCGATTGGTCCGATTTGAAAAATTCTTTCAGTGTTAGATAGCCCATCTAGCGAGAAAGGCTAAAGGCTATATAAATCCCCGTATTCCTACGGGAACGGGAACCACACGGGTGAAACTGCGCGGCGTCAGCTAGGATCTCAACATGTGGTACTAATTGAGTGAATGAATTTGTGGTCGATGACGTCAAAATCGGTATACGAGAAAATCCTGCGTTAAACTTAATAGGCCCTCAGAATATGTAATTTTGAAACACTATGGAATCGCTACGGATATTTGTGGTAAGGTCCCAGATCTTTTTGTGACAAAGCTGGCGTAGGGAAGAATTACTACAATCTCGTCTAACTACAATCGTATCTCTGTATACCGCCATACAGCGTTGTTGTATTACGGTGTGAAGGGTGCAATTACTGGTGTTATTACAGGCATGAAGCTTAAGACCTACGCCTCAGATTGATGGGTACAAAATAGTACTTTGTAGGAGTCCCTTGTTAAATTAAAAAATACTCTACTACCCTACAAAAATCTCCTACTTAACAGTTGTAACTAATACTTCTCACCCCGTTCACGACTAGTTTACGCCAAGGAAAGGATGAGCTGCATGTTTTCCTTAGACTTAGACGCAGCACGTAACTAAGATTGATACTCTAAATCGCACAATCATTATATCAAAATATTTCGATATTGAACCAACCATTGTAACAATTCTCAACTCATTAACGCCACATTAACGCTAAGAAGGGACTGAGCTATATGTTTTCAGTTCGCCAATAAATTTGATACTTTAAATTGCACAATCATAGTATCAAGAATTTTTGGGTATTTACTACCCAAAAGTAGTAACAATTTCTCATCTTCTTATCACGACGGGTTAATAGACCAAGCTGTATGTTTTCCGTCGACAACGCTACGCAGTTCGTCAATACTGTTGAAACGTATTCCAGATTAGGCTTTGTATGCACAGGTGTCTCGCATAAGCTCTCGGAAGCAAGACAAGGTGACAGAGCACACACAAACCGCGCAAATGCCGTATTTGCGCGCTGCAATGCTGTGCAAACATCGCCGATACATTGTCTATACATGAACTAAACATTACCTTTGCTTACTCGACCGGAATATTCAGAGACGGCAAACAGGCGTGTTATGGCTGCGAAGCCATCGCCGGCAAATATTTGAGTGATTGACGGCTTTAGTCATCATCATCATCATCATCATCATATCAGCCGATGAACGTCCACTGCAGGACATAGGCCTTTTGTAAGGACTTCCAAACATCACGATATTAAGCCACCTGCATCCAGCGAATCCCTGCGACTCGCTTGATGTCGTCAGTCCACCTGGTTGGGGGTCGGCCAACACTGCGTTTACTAGTGCGGGGTCGATATTCCAGAACTTGTGTACCCCAACGTCCATAGGCTCTTCGAACTATGTACCCCGCCCATTGCCACTTCAGCTTCGCAACTCGTTGAGCTATGTCGGTGACTTTGGTTCTTCTGCGGATCTCCTCATTTCTGATTCGAGCACGCCGGCTTTAGTACGACTTCAGAAACAATACGAGCCTAATTTGCGGCCTTGGCTGAGTTTGTTGTGGGCCTTTTTCGGACCAAGGCGCGTTTGGAACCCTCGTAACTTTAATTTTGAGTTTTCGACTATTATTACCACCGTTAAATTAAATTAAATTATGACATAGTCTTGAACTTTCAAAAAATTTTAATAAAAAAAATTCAACCGACTTCCAATTCAAAAAAAACTTTAACTAAAAAGCAAAAAATAACATCCTACCTATGTGCTACCTTCTGATCTGTTTGAAGGCGGTGCCAAGCCAGTGATGTTTTAATTAAATACGTTTAAACTACAAAATTTCTGTGGTTATTCCAGAAACAGCTTTAATTAAAACACGACACTGGCTTGGCACCGCCTTCAAACTGATCAGAAGGTAGCACATAGGTAGGATGTTATTTTTTGCTTTTTAGTTAAAGTTTTTTTTGAGTTGGAAGTCGGTTGAATTTTTTTTATTAAAATTTTTATTGTTTTTATTTTTAGTGTTAGCATACCCACTGCGTGTGTACAGTCACAACCTATCTGAGTGGAAAGTTCTTATCAATACAAAATTATTTAGTCCAAACACAAGGTAGCTACTGTGAGCCGTCGAGGAGTTCTCTTCACTGTGCTTCGTCTTCATCACCAGACCCTTTATACAGTCGCAATCCATTTAGGTGGAAAGTTCTCATTAATACAAATTTATCAAGTCCAAACACAAGGTATCTACTGTGAACCGTCGAGCAGTTCTCTTCACTGTCCCTCGTCTTCTTCATCAGACCCTTAACACAGTCACAATCCATCTAGGTGGAAAGTTCTCATCAATACAAATTTATCAAGTCCAAACACAAGGTAGCTACTGTGAACCGTTGAGGAGTTCTCTTCACTGTCCCTCGTCTTCATCACCAGACCCTTAATACAGTCACAATCCATTTAGGTGGAAAGTACTCATCAATACAAATTAATCAAGCCCAAACAAAAGGTGACTGCTGTAAATCCTTGACGAGTTCCTTCGTCTGTGTTTCGGCTCCATCATCAGACCAACTACAAACCTTCATAAAGTTGTAGTGATTTAAAATAACTTATGGAAACACTAACAAACGTACTAACCGTCTCTACAACTTTCGAAAGTTCCCCTCAATTTCTCTAGGATGCCATCATCAGATCCTGACATGAAAAAAATGAGACCACCCTGGAAGTAAACCCTACAAAACAAAAAAAGAATTTTCAAAATCGGTTCATAATTGACGGAATTATCGCTGGACATACATAAAAAAAAAAAAAAAAAAAAAAAAACATACATACAGCCGAACGTAGAACCTCCTCCTTTTTGGAAGTCGGTTAAAAAGTGCTTGTAAACTAAGCCTAATTAAAATAAATGAATTTTGATTTTGAATTTGAATTTTGATATTGCCAAAAGGTCAACTTGTAAGAAAAAGTGCTAATAATAGTGAGTTTTTATCATGGTCTACGTTTTATAGTTTTCTGATTTAAGCACGAGCTTAGTATTTTTAATAACGACCTCCAATCGTTTCGAAATTATCATCATCTGCAACTTAAGTCGATGTAAACCATGATTTATACCGACATAGAATAACTACAAAACCAGCAATGTATGAAATAATAACACAGTAAAACTTTCAAACGAGTATGTCATAAGAGAACAAAACGTATCATATTTGTAGAAATCTCAAAAATACCGTATATGCACACTGAAATGCTGAGCAAACGCCGTCGATACATGAACTAAACATTACCTTTGCTTACTCGACCGGAATATTCAGAGTCGGCAAACAGGCGTGTTATAGCTGCGAAGCCATCGCCGGCAAATATTTGAGTGATCGCCTGCGTGTGACGTTTCGTCGTTGGCTCCTGCACTATTGACTGGGTTGGAGCGAATTCATTGATAGCAGTGGCATGTTTACGACGATGGATTCTACTGCGCAGGTTGTTTTGTGCCAGAAAGAGGCATTTTGTATATAATGATGAATGTGATTAATAACTTTCCTTGCACGTTGGCTTGCGCAGATCTTGATCTTGATCTTTGATTCAGTTCCTTAGTTGGGCCACAAAATATTGAGATTTTGTTTCATCTAAGAAAGGTTTTAGCCCAGGTTCCGTGAAACATTGCTACGATTGATTACCATCAAGTTAATTTTCCGTGAAGAGCCTCATCTTGATGAGATGCTCGACTTTTTACGAAAATTCGTGATTCTGGTAGCTAACTGGGTTAATAGGTAATAAAAATTTCTGAGTGTAGGACTGAGATAATTTACCACCCAATTTGTGGGATATTATGGTTGTTAAGTTATAAAACTATTAATTAAGCAACAGTAAAAAAACATTTGATTAGTAACAACTTTTGGTAAGCCCCTCTCCTCCCAACTTGTATTAATAAGGAGGTTATTAACCCTTATTTTAACAGACTCAAAAGTGATTACAAAAACAAGAAAACTAATGTCGAACAAAGGTTACGATTAACAACATTTGTCAGGACAACTTAATTAACAAATCAAACTGTAACCAAAATAAGACACTAGTATGGCAGAGAATGAACTTGAGTGAAGTCACGCACTTGTGAACGTTGTGTGTAGGGTTAAAGGTATCTTTGTCTGTTCAAACTAACACTGACCTTTTCAACTCAAGTCACTCTCCCCGCCTATCCCAAGTAACCCATAAAGAATTACACAACAAGAGATGTGGACGGCACAAACGCCACGAGCACACTGAAGCCGTCCGTACCGCAAGTCGTTGCAACGCGGCATTAAAAGTTATTACTAACCAACTGTCCTACAAATTGCGTGGTACATTATCTCGTTCCGACGCTCAGAAATTTTTATTACCTGGTAACCAAGTTAGCTACAATAATCAAGAATTTTCGTAAATAATAAACTTGAGCGTCTCATCAAGATGAAGATACTCACGGAAAATTAAGTTGATAGTAATCAATAAGTAAAAATGTTCCATGGATCCTGGGCTAACTGTTACAGTTAGTAACTTTTTAACATAGTCCAAAAATAATTTAATAAGTCGCACGAAAAAAAAATACACGAGAACAAATTGGACGACGAATTGAAATTAATTTATGTCTGGCCTAACATTTAATTTCAATCGAGTAAAATTAGCCTGAGGTAGAAAACAATTTCTTAGAAGCAATTTACTTTTACGAATATAATAATTCCTCTAATTTTATCTCCCATTTTCTGAGCCCATAAAAACATAACACTTATTACTGTTTATGGATAGTAGAGAAACGTGTAACGCAATGAATTAATTCCGCAAATTTATGATAAAAGTTCAAAAATGAAAACAATAATTAAATATTCATTACGCAGCATTACCGCACTTTATTCGGCGAGAAAAAATTCTTGGGTCGCTTTAATTTTTCATAGAGCTTTCCATTACGAGTTATCGATATCGGCATGAGTATAAAATCGTCGGTTACAGAATTCATACAAATATCCGTCAACTTTGATGTAGATTTTATGGCAACATATACTCGTATCATCATCGTCATTATCAACCCACATTCGGCTCACTGCTGAGCTCGAGTCTCCTCAGAATGAGAGGGGTTAGGCGTCCATCAAGCTGGCTCAATGCAGATTGGCAGACTTCGCACACGCAGAATTACGAAAATTCTCTGTTATGCAGGTTTCCTCACGATGATTTTCCCTCAACGTTTGAGACACGTGATATTTAATTTCTTAAAATGCACACAACTGAAAAGTTGGAAGTAACTGCTCCGGACTGGATTCGAACCAACACCTGTACAGCAGGACCTGCCTTCCTACCCGGTGGCACGAGTATAGGAGAGATATATACACAAATACACTACAAATAGCCACAAAACTTAACGTTTTAAAAATTCTTGTAAACTAGCTCTAATTCAATTTACTAAGATAGTCAGACACCTAGCACACAAACTAGCACACAAATGCAAATCATCTCTCTCATCCCATCTGACATACGAGTATCTTGGTTCCGTTGACCAACGTTATAAAAAATAGTCAGAGTCAGATTTACAAATTTATTTTTTGTCTGGTGGTAGGTATCAGCAGTAGCTAGTTACCACCTTACCGGTAAAGACATACCGTTAAGCGATTTAGCGTTCCAATGCCGCATGGAAACCGGATTTCTACCAATACCTCTGACGTGACCAAACTTGTAACTCTTTTAAGTTATCCCGCTTCGATCTTAAACTGCATCTTTACGTGCGTCACAGTCAAGAGTTAGCTTGTCATTCGATAAAAAATATATCGATAAGAGTTAGCTCATCCCTATCGTTCACCATTAACGCTATTATGCTAAGTATTCTCAGCACAACGCCCTCCAAATTGCAAAACAAAGCTTTTTAATACAGATATTTCTTCCCTACCAGCCCGTTCCCAGTCGGGCTGTTGCCTCGGACAGTCGCGGTGTCCTACTTAATTACATTCCCGGTGTCCTGTGTCTCACGGAACACTTTGATGTTTACACCGGGGGGCAATCTAATGGAAATTCACGGAAAAAAGCGCTATAATGTGACTCGTCTAAATGTATCCATTACTTTTATTACGACTATTCTATCCATACTTATAATTAAATACAGGTCAAATTATGTGGGTACATTGAAGATATTTTGAAAATTTTAGTTGGAGGTTTTTACACAATCCATACTGAAGCCAAAAATATTGATCGATCATCATACTGAAACTACTAAATTAATTCAAATGAAACTTGGCACAATTTGAGACCCTAGCACTAAAAAGGTTATTGGGTACTATTTTGTTGCAAAAATACAAGCAGTGAATCAGGAGTTGAAAATGTTCATTTTTCAAGCTTAATTCATCTGTAAAAAATGCCTTTTAACAGAAAAATACTAAAAAAATGTCATTAAAGCCCAGCTACGGATCTGAATGTCTTGTAAATCCACCGCGCACGATTGTTTATCGGGTCTTAATAACGTTGCTGCTAGGATTCGTATTTCCTATCTCGCAGAGAATAGCAAACTAAGTTTGTTATTTATTGTTCAAACAATAAAATTTTCCTAATCTCCCAACTGGTGAAAATGGATACAATTACCTACCTGGAATTCGCGCCACTTTTTATAAAAATAAATAAATAAAAATAAAAATAAAAAAGCCTTTTATTTCTTCTTATTTACAATTAATTAGGTAATAAGTATTTTAATTTGTTAATTGATAAATTAAGTAATTTTACAATTTTAAAATGTTTATTTATTATATCTTCCCTTTTATTTAAAAGAAGAACCCTTTACGGTGAAGGCCTCCTCCAGGTGCTGCCATTTTGATCGATCTTTTGCCTTCAGTAGCCAGTTTTTGCCGGTAAAATTTATGATGTCGTCGACCCACCGATAACGTGGTCTGCCTCTGCCTCGTGATCCTTTAGGTCCCGGCCATTTCGTTATTCTGACAGTCCAACGGTCATCTGTGAGTCGAGCGACATGTCCGGCCCATTTCCATTTGGCTTTAAGTGCGAAGGTTAGCGCGTCGATTATTTTTGTTTTCTGCCTGATGATGGAGTGACGGATTTTGTGAATTTTTTTGATATTAGTTATGCTTCGTTCCATAGCTCTTTGGCAAGTCCTAATCATTGTTTTAGCCTTCTTGGTAAATTTCCAAGTCTGGCAGCCGTAAGTTAAAGTAGGTAGGATGCAGGTGTTCATTATTTTACTTTTCAGCTTCATAGGCATTTGGCTTTTCAATACTTCTTTCATACTCCAAAATTTGTTCCATGCAAATTTAATTCTCCTTTCTATTTCTTCTTCGTTCCTATCATTTTGAAAGGATATTTGTTTGCCTAAATATATATATTTATTTATGAATTCCAGTTGCGTGTTTTCTACTATTATTGGAGTTTCTATATGGTTAGTCATTATTTTTGATTTACTAAAATTTATTTCTAATCCTGCTTTTTTGCTTGCTTCGTACCCTCCACTTTTTATATAAATAGGCAATATGGCGCCAGTGTTTGCGTTGCGAACGCCGTTTGCGAACGATTTATTTTAGAACGAGAGCGTGCGAGGGCCAGACATACTTCATTTAATACGTGTAGTGTTTGTGTATACTAAATAGACAATACTAGACATACAATAGCTCATGCCTACACTGGTATGGCAAACAGACCGCACACGACCAGCCCGGTCAAGCGCCGGTGACAGACTGTCCCAATGCCCCCACTACGACACATGAGATAGTGTATGTAGTATTGTAGGTATCTGTTTACTATACACAAACACTACAATACAGCTCAAAGCCAATATTATTGGAAGGAATTTTGTCTGCTTCGGCTGTGGGTAGTTACCACCCTACGGGCAAAACGGTCTGCCAATAAGCGATCTGATACGATGCCGAATAGAAATTAGATGCAATAAGCTTGTACCTCATCCAAGTAAACCCACTTCCATCTTACAGTGGAATTTATAGACGTTGCAGGGGCACCCCCAGGGGACCATTCACCCGCTGAGTGTCGAATTCTCAAACGCATATTTAGTTGTCCAAGCATACAACGTAATTTTTTGATATTCCTACGGGATAACAGGATAAATCATGATTTCAGTAGCCAGACCCTTAGCTTTATAGCAACATGGTACTTACGAGTAAGTCTGACTTCTACAGGCCCTAAGTCTATTTGGTGATAGTTATGTTAACGCTCGTTTGAACTTTGAAAAGCTTCCAGTCTGTACCTACTCCGGTTACTTAAAGAGGGAAAAAAGAAATCTATTTCCGACTGTGCTCGCCTAGATATTGGATTTCGTGGCAGTTGTAATAATGTCGTGTTATTAAACACGCTTGCAATTCGACATAGGTGTTAAGGGTTGAATGATGATAAACTGCTTTATTTTAGATACTTATAATAATAAAGGGGGGATACAGAAGGCAGAGATTCTTGAGACGGTGCGTATTGTGAGGAGGTTCCTCACTCTGAAGCCCTGACCACCGGTTGCTTGGGCACTCAAATGTCCCGCAGCGGGAGGGTTGATTTTTTTAATAAATTTTTAACTATTAAACAAATAGTTTTGAAAATGCTTTTACCCACTACAAAGCCACCTTATTTGTGAGTGAAACGCGTTTGAAACCGCTGGGCGTAGGCTAGTTTTATGCAATTATGTAATATAGTTTGTCCGATGGTATCAGCCGTAGCTAGTTATCTATCATCATCACCATCATTAACAACCCATATTCGTCTAACTGTTGAGCACGAGTCTCCTCTCAACATGTAATGGTTTAGGTTAATAGTCCATGTTAGCCCAACGCAAATTGGCAGACTTCGTAGTAGATAATTAAGAAAATTTTAAGGTACATTTGCATATTTCGTTATGATGTTTTTCCTTCAGCGTTTGAGACAATATTTATTTTTTTAATTATTATTGTTATAAAATAATACATTTTGTACTTCCTTACTTATAATTCCTGACTGGACAGGTACAGAAGTCCATATGTCAAAGTTACAGCACATGATACAAATGTTATAACATGAACATCTAACGTGGATAAAATACACATTTTTTGCACTTCATTTCCGCATGCAGCATCAAACGGTCTAGTTAATTAACAACCTTTTATGTTTCGGTTAATTGAAACTGTAACTAACCTTGACACGTTGACAACCGCAGAAAATGCGGATTCCTTTCAAACATAAAGGTCAAGTTTGAAAATCCAGTGAAAATTGTGTGAAAATAAGATTGAAAACAGCCTCTCCACCTGCAAGTTTGAAGGCTAAGCTTGTAAAGAAATAGCAGCGCATCTGTTGTATAATTAAAAAATTAAAACTCCGAGGCATTTTTATTCAGATATTTCACTCGGAGGAGCACCTTGATAATTTTATAAAAAGATTTTCACCATACAAAGCCTTAACGAATTTTTGCCTGTAATATTTTTAATTTTACTTTTTTTATATTTTAATAACTTGCTGACGCCGCGCGGTTTTATCTGCATGGTTTCCGTTCCCGTAGGAAAACGGGGATAATATAGCCTACAGCCTTCCTCAATAAATGGGCTATTTAACACTGAAAGAATTTTTCAAATCGGATCAGAGTTCCTGAGATTAGCGCGTTCAATCAAACAAACAAACAAACTCTTCAGCTTTTTATATTAGTATAGGAGTAAAGAAAAGTATAGACTAGCAGACGCCCGCGACATCGTCCGAAGGTCGCTTGGGAACCATTTTTCCGGGATGAAAATTAGTATCTTCTGCACCAATACGCCATTCACCTATACCAAATTTAGTGGTTTAGCCGTGAAAACGTAACAGATAGATAGACAAACAGATTTTCACATTTATAATATTAATATGGATTATTATTTATTTATTTATTTAAAACTTAAACGTGAAAAAAATAACTGTAATTTTTACTTCAGATTTACGAGTACAAAGCAGATTATATCTAGAATGTTAGCTAAAATAAATTGTGTATTAGCATAGAACCATCTACGAAGATTTTATTTATTTAATAGCTTAGAACAATGTATGTCCATATTATGAGTAAGCAAGTGTCAAAAGGCTCATCACCGAGGGGTGCTGGTTCGATCCTCGCCCCATTGGTCTATTGCCGTACCCACTCCTAATACAGTCTATTCCAACTAGTTGAAGGAGAATGGGAATATTGGCCTTATTTAAAAACAATGACAAATCTTTAAAAAAAAATGTGTCAACAGCCTCTGTGGCGCACGTAGTATGCGCGGATTTACAGAGGTCCTGGATTCAGTTCACAAGTTAGTCCATTTTAGATTGCATCATTCAGTCTGATACCGTCAGATTTCAGTCAGGGGCTAAAACGAAACTTGTAAAGAATTAAAAAAAAACTTGTGAATTAAACTAAACATCAAAATTTAACTGCGTTTAAAAATGTCAGCATCAACTTGAGGCAGTTAGCGTAACTCCCCAATATGGTCAAACAGCGTATGTGACACTCCGTTCCATAACGGTTATTCCACGAATCTACTCATTTCTGATTTGGTCACGTAGAGTTTCTATGAGACTTTCAAAGTCGTAGCGAAAGAGAATTTATAAAAGTTTGCTGACCCGACAAACAGATTGTCCTACCACCGATCACCTTCAAAGTACGAGTAACTACATTTAAATTGAATCGATTTTCAAAAAGAAAAATATTCTATGTTTATATTCTTTAGGGTTATATTCTTTACCGAATTAATTAAAATGTTCTAGGAACATGTGTTCTACAATTAATAGTAAATAATATTTCTTTTGTAAATAGATTTTAAAATGTGTCCCTTCCTCCCATCCTTATAATTATGGCATAGTCAAGTTTTACGTATTTTAAGTAAAATAATTTGTGATTTTTTTTATTACCAGATATAAATAATGTATTTATAAATACCATTTATATCATTTACAGTGCACTGGCAGACGCGTTTCTAATACTTTCTTAATTAGAGTATCTCTGCGGGATCGAATCAGAAATGAGGAGATCCGCAGACGAACCATAGTCACTAACTCAACGAGTTGCGAAGCTGAAGTGGCAATGGGCGTTGCACATAGTTCGAAGAGCCGATGGACGTTGGGGTCCCAAAGTGCTGGAATGGCGAAACCGCACTAGTAAGCGCAGTGTTGGTCGACCCTCCACCAGGTGGACAGACGATATCAAGCGAGTCGCAGGGATTCGCTGGATGCAGGTGGCTCAGTATCGTGATGTTTGGAAGTCGTTACAAAAGGCCTATGTATGTATGCGGCTGATATGATGATGATGATGATGATGATGAATTTAAATTCATGATTTGTAAACGATATAAATTCCTGCCTTAACAAATCATGACTTTTCAGTTTGCGTTCTTCTGAAATCGTTCGCGACATCAAAATCATACATTGTTATAATTTCCCCCTTGACTGCGGTTGACGCGCGCAATCAAAACCCCAGCGTGAAACAGTTTCGACTAGAAATTGGGCCTTCCCGGAGAATTAATTTCCGATCCAGGCGGTAATGACACGGTATTTTGGGTCATCTACGTCAAAATCAGAATAAGGCAATGTTTCTAAACATTTCGTCCATCTATGTGGGAACTATATTGGATATTAACAATTTTCGATCCCATCTGTCTATATCTATACTAATATTTCAAAGAGGTAAAATTAGTGGTGTTTTAGGTAAACTCTGGATCTACTACACTGATTTTGAATATTCCCAATTTCCACTAGAAAGGTATCGCCGTATACTCGCGGGAACAACGCGAGTAAAACCGCGGGGCTTCGGCTAGTTATAAATATAGATAACAATAGGAAGATTTTCAAAAACAGACTAAGGACTTAAGTTGAGGTACAAGAAGAAGAAATACTTCATTACATACAAAAATAAATAAAAAACGTTATTAGCATGCAAAGGCGACCTTTTGCTTTAAGGCAAACAATCTCTACTAGGCAACCCTTGGTTCAAAAAACTTAGTTACCTATTTTTTGGAACAAGGTACAAATTCATGATAATAATAGGTAGTATCTGTATTACCTACTAGCGGACGCCCGCGACTTCGTCCGCGTGAAACTCGATGTAAAATTTTAACTACCCCTACCCTACCCCTACCCTACCCTACCCCTACCCCTTTTTCTAATTATAACTTTATACAATAACTATAAAGCTCAAATTGACTACGTTTTAGTTAGAAAACATTTGTATGGGAAAAAGAAAAGGGCTATTTTTATGGTTTTTCCGGCAATTATTCGAATTTTTCTCACCGTAAAAACCATCCTAGAACTTCAACGAACATTTAAAAAAAGAATTGGTCAAATTGGTCCAGGCGTTGTTGAGTTATGCGCTTACCAACGCATTTTGCGATTCATTTTTATATTATAGATTATAAACGGAATTTGATTTCAAAGTGGAAATGCTAAAGTACTCCTCGATAGACTTCCATTAATGACCATAGTCTTTGATATGGCGTAGCGGCATGTCGCTAGTGTGCCATGTTCTCCCTACGGCACCGATAGTGGCAGTAATTTTGCGTCGTCGACGTCAGCATCATACCGTTTAGCGAAATTAACACTCCCTGCAAATTATGGGGTTCTTAAGAGACGAACGAATAAATCCTTCAAAGGACGGCATTATCTGTGAGTGTTGTTGGAAGTGTTCAAGGACGAGAGTAATCACTTGACATCGGGTAATCCGCATGCTCAAACTATAAAAAATTTAGTGTTGAAGTCGCTCTGAAAGTAAATTCCGTTTAATAGGTATTACAGAGTGTGGAAATGCTAAAGTACTCCTCGATAGACTTCCATTAATGACCATAGTCTTTGATATGGCGTAGCGGCATGTCGCTAGTGCCATGTTCTCCCTACGGCACCGATAATGGCAGGAATTTTGGGTCGTCGACGTCAATAGGCGTCAATATTTCGATGCCGTTTAGCGAAATGAGCGCCCGCTGCAAATTGGAACGCATGCCCAGTTTATTGTTCGATGTTATTGCCGCGATGCGTTCTGAAATTGGAACGGTTCATTTCTATTCGGCCAGCTATTTGAACGTTGATGATTTCCATTCGAAATACAAAAGGTGAATTCGAATTTAGCGGTAACATTTTTTAATTTTCGAACGGAATTGAAGTTTTTTTTGTGAACGTATAGTATGATTTACTATCATATCTCGAGTCTGTTGATAAATATTATATAACCTCGTAACTTTAATTTTAAGTTTTCGTCTATTATTACCATAATTAGATTAAAATAAATTTTGACATATACCTGAAAAGTGCTTGTAAACTGAGCCTAATTGAAATAAATGAACTTTGATTTTTTTTTTATATTTAATTTATTGTTTCGTTACTAACCACAGAGTAAAGATCATACAGAGTGAATCTTTACAAGCAGTGAAGGCGGTGAAACCCATAAAAAATATTTTAAGTTAAAAAGTATTTTAAGATTTATAACACTTACAACAATAACGTAAATGAACATCACAATACACTAATAATCAAAGAAAAAACTAACTTTGTTATATTATGTTTGTTACCTCATAACTTCGTCATTTCTAAACCAATTTTAAAAAGCGAAAAATAATATCGTATGTGCTACCTTCTGATCACTTTGAAGGCGGGGTCAACACAGTGATGCATTAACTAAAGCCGATTAAATCGTTAACTTTTAGGATTTAAAGACAGTTCTACCACGTGGTTCTTTCAATACGCCACTCTGGATTTGCACCGCCTCCAAAGTGATCAGAAAGTAGCTGATACGATGTTATTTTTCGCTTTTTAGTTTATTTTTGTGATTTTGAAGTCGGTTCAATTTTTTTGTAAAAATATTTTATCTTGAATAATATTGAAAATTACTGATAAGACGCTTTGTGTCATATTGACTCAAGAATGTATTAGTTTTAGAATCATTAAATGATTCGACGTCCGCTGCTAGACATAGGTTTATTTGTTAATTTATTAGTATTCAAGTTTCTTAATAATTAATTTATTCTTAATTCACAATTATCTTTTGAGGTCACAATAAAGTGAAAACGATAGATTTAATAATTGGTCAGCAGAAGAACCAAAGTCACCGACATAGCTCAACGAGTTGCAAAGCTGAAGTGGCATTGGGCGGGGCACATAGTTCGAAAAGCCGATGGACGTTGGGGTCCCAAAGTGCTGGAATGGCGACCCCGCACTAGTAAGCGCAGTGTTGGTAGACCCCCCCACCAGGTGGACTGACGACATCAATCGAGTTGCAGGAATTCGCTGGATGCAAGTCCCTATAAAAGGCTTATGTCCTGCAGTGGACGTCTATCGGCTGATATGAAGATGATGATGAATAATTGGTCGTCATTAAAAATGTCATTAATTTAATGAAGTAAATACAGTCATCAGTCTAGTAATCACGACACGATTCAACAGTAATTCAAATCAGTACTCCAAATGTGGAGTCAAAGTGCTTGCGTCAAACAAACCGTGTCCGTTCAATTTTGCACCTGATTTTGCAGCCGGCGTTCATTTGGCGAACGAAACGGTGTTACACTGTTGCTGCGAATTACTGGCCAGCGCTATGAGTATCTCCGATCAACCGTTATTGTCGTGTGCGAATGAAATGGTTTGTGTTGTGTTTTTACACATCTAGTAAAGGATGGTTTAATTTTTTTTTAATTCATAGTTCGTTTACAGTTTTGAACGTATAATTAGCAAAAATCTAGCAAACATAGATTAGGTAATCGAATACTCTGTATAACGAAATGGAACCATTTGTTTGTTGCGATTAAAATTTACCAATAGATAATATATATGCTCTACACATAACTTGTATACCTAATATATTTATTGGTGTTAACTACGAGTATTTTCGTTTACCTCGTCCTCCTTGAAAAAATGACAGACAATTTAGATGCGATACAACTCCATAGCCAATTAGTCTATGCGTACTTACTTGTTATATATATGCTATAGAAGCGTGGACTGACTAACTTTCAGCCTTCCTAAAATGAGGAAGGCTAGAGAATTAAGATAATTCTCTGGCATGCAGGTTTCCTCACGATGTTTTCCTTCACCGATTGAGACACGTGATATTTAATTTCTTAAAAGCGTTACTTCACACCCCAACAACTGCCTACCCTCTACCAGGATCAAGTCAGAACTTGTATGGAGTTCTGCAAAATATCAGCATGATGCATTAGACTCGATAGATCGCCGGGCCAGAAGTATAATTGGTAATGAACCGATGACACAGGCGAAATTGCAAACGTTGCACCATCGTCGTAATGTAGCTTGTCTGTCGGTTTTTTACCAAATCAAATCAAATCAAATCAAATCATTTATTTGCTAGAATGTGGTACATGTTTTGGTCTTAAAATTATTGAGTCACCTATACATATATACCGTATACCGGATATACTTTGGTGAGTGTGCTCAGGAACTTCACCATCTAGTTCCGCCTTCTCCTTTCTACAGCAAGACGTCGCGAACGGTGGCATCCATATATTGTGGATGTCCAGGCAACTCGTACGAAACGATTTGCATCCACATTTCTAATTCGTACAGCAACAATTTAGAATGCCCTTCCGGCGTTTGTGTTTCCTGGCACTTATAATTCAAACACCTTCAAAGCAAGAGTAAATAGACATCTTCTTGATAAGCGCGCTCCAACTTAGACCGCATTAATGCTTTCCATCAGGCTTAATTGTAATCATAATCATTGTATATATATATTGCATAAAAAAAGGCTTTTCGTCTATTTTACGTAGGTAGATAGGTACACACCGTAACGTAAATACTTATACGCCGTCTTTAATAACCCACTCACCTTGGGGAAGAGCTTTTGTTTTTTTTAATAAAACGGTTTACTTTCAATAAAATTTTACATTAACCGTAAATGTATACGTCCCGTCTCTAAATGTGGAGTATATTGTTTTAATACGCCTTCCCGGTGGACGTATATCTCGTATATTTTACATAAACTTGGGGAAAATCTGAATAAATGTAAGCGAATGTGAAAAGAATGAGATTGTGATCGTAACTAGTATTGTATGAGAATAAGAACTGCCCCGTTGATCTTGTAGTTAGCCTATGTTGCTTTGGATGAGGTTCTGGGTTCGAATCCTAGTTTTTTTTATTCTTTACCAGTAAGCCCTTGACTGCAATCTCACCTGATGGTAAGTGATGGTGCAATCTAAGATGGAAGCCAAAAAACCTCAATGGGCACAACAGGCACAACGGTGATCGAACCCAGGAACTCCGTTTTGCAAGTCCACTGCGCATACCACAGCGCCACCTACGTACAACGGCCAACCCCTAGTGGCCAAGTGCAGAAAAGGCCCAGAAAAGAAGAAGAAGACCACAGCGCTACGAAGGCCGTTATGAAGCACACGCCGTGATAACCATGTGGATAAGACTTCGGTCTTCGATTCGGTGGGTGTAGGTTTAAATCCGGTCCGTGGCCAGCAAGCACCTCCAACTTTTCAGTTACGTGCATTTTAAGAAATTAAATATCGCGTGTCTTAAACGGTGAAGGAAAAACATCGTGAGGAAACATACCTGAAAATTTTCTCAACGTATGTAAAGTCTGCCAATCCACATTGGGCCAGCGTGGTGGATTATTTATTAGCCTAACCCTCTGATTCTAACAGTTGACTCGTGCTACACAGTGAGCTGAATATGGCTTGTCATTGACTCTTTCTTCTAAGAACTTTTCAGTAAACATTCTCAGCCTAGTGTTAGGAAGTTAGTGGTGTTATACCCCCGTGCCTCGGAGAGCACGTTGAGCCGTTAGTCAGACAATGGCTAAACGAACGAAGTAAGTGAAAGTGAGAGTGGATCACAATCACCTGAGGCATGGATAAGTCCCTGCATTCTGTAAAGTTACAGCGATGTCACATCGCTTATTTCCATGGCAACTTTTTTGTTAGTGACATTGTATTTTTGACATCCCATAGCAATAAAGTCCAAATTCTAATAAAACTTAATATAGGCGAATATTACATCGTTCAAGTATAAAATAGCGTAATCAACATCCTACATCCTAGTCTAATAAAAACACTGTACAAAAAAAATTGTGTGTTTCTTTATTTGTACTCATTATTCTCCAGAACTACCATTATTATGGGAACCACTCGCGATAGTTGAAAAAAACATTTTCTATTCAATTCAATTGGATTTTTTTTCAAACACCCTATCTATCAGAGCATCGATAAGTTTCCATTTCGCTAAGTGCTTCGGTTTCGTCATCGAGCGGCCGCGGGTACTCGGTGCGTGTAAACAAGCGCTGAATTATTTACTGAGGGTCAAGTTACAAGCGATAAGCGGTATAGTGAATCTAAATCCAGTGGCGTGAACCTACTTCATAGATGCAAATTCTCCATCCAACCGGTGCTGTCAAGGGCCAAAAATATAATCTAGACTGGAAAATCAACCCAAAGTTTAATCGTGACGAAATAACTTTTTTTAAAAGCACAGTGTAAGGTCAGCTGAATACTGCTGCTGCAGATGCTGAAGAATCCTACTATGTTTCAAAACATACATGTAGAAGGATGTCTGCGTCTAATAAAATTTGAGGACAAAGTTCTCTAAAAATAGTTTTTTGCAAATATCTCGTTTCATGTGGATTCCTATATAATTAAATTTCCTACAACTTCGTATTTTAAACACCAATAACAACATAATTTTATTATTTATTTATATAACAAAACACAATCTTTACAAGGGGCATCTGTATTTTAAAGACAGTCACAAAATCACAAAGGGTAGTTTGTAGTCATCTACTACTGGTTCAAGAGGCAGTTATTATTTCATATCCGAATATAATTCATAGACGGATATAATATTCCTATCCGCTTAAAGCTTGCAACTTGTACCGCGTCCCACTAAAGTAACGGTAATGTTCAGTTGCAACTCTACCTCTATTTGCTTCACACAAAATTTCGGACGAATTCTCCCAAATTTCCAGCTTGGAGCCAAGCTTTTACCGCATTACATTTAAATGATTTAATTAAACTCGTGAAAATCGACGTCTGTGTTATTATTATTATCACGTTTTATATTAAATTACCACAATTATTCCGAATCAATAGATACAGAGTTAAATATTTATTAATTATTGTAAAATTTCCACTTTAATAGGTAACTACCGACGTAAGGTATAAATTAAAGGATTCATATGATTTGAATACAGAATAATCACAGAGAGATTTTGACACGTTTGCTTCAAAGTGACTTAAATAAATTATCCCTACTCAACGACGTAAATGTAGGTACAGGTCCGGGTCTCTTATTCTGTGTACCTACTATTTTCATCAGGGGCGATGAGAGAATTTCAGCGATAATCTGGCCGTGCCATAAAGCAAAATTATGAATTGAATGAATTATTGCAAAATCTTTTGGTCATAGAAACGGTTGGTACTTTATGTAAAGAATCCGAGAACATTTAACTTAAAATAGACTGAGTAAAGCCTAGATATTTGTGAGGCCTGGTAATTTTCTTGACCGGATTTCAACCATACATTGATTTTTTAGTTTGTGACTTATTGGGGACACTTAAATACCTCATCATCATCATCATATCAGCCGATGGACGTCCACTGCAGGACATAGGCCTTTTGTGAGGACTTCCAAACATCACGATATTGAGCCACCTGCATCCAGCGAATCCCTGCGACTCGCTTGATGTCGTCAGTCCACCTGGTTGGGGGTTGGCCAACACTGCGCTTACTAGTGCGGGGTCGCCATTCCAGCACTTTGGGACCCCAACGTCCATCGGCTCTTCGAACTATGTGCCCCGCCCATTGCCACTTCAGCTTCGCAACTCGTTGAGCTATGTCGGTGACTTTGGTTCTTCTGCGGATCTCCTCATTTCTGATTCTATCACGCAGAGTATACTCATACTCTTAACATAGCTCGTTCCTTCGCCCGCTGTGTGACTCTGAGCCTTCTTAAATACCTATGTTATAGAAACTGGCCGTTAGACGAAAGCTTATGTTACCCATTAATAATTAATTTTTACTAAGATTCGGTTAATAAGGGTCTTTGAGACACTGCTTTCGGCCAGACCATTAGAAATAGGGTAGTAGGGCAATGTATCTTTGAGGTGATGCTTTGTGGGCTCTTGGGCCTGAGATAGTCAGACATACCACATTAAGCCGGAAAGTTTTTCATCGTGATCATACTATAGCAAAAACACACTGTCCACCCTGAGGGCTATAAAGAAAAATAATATTTGTCATATCTTTTAAATGTGACCAATATGACCATTCCTCTCCAACTAGTTGGAAAAGACTGTATTAGGAGTGGGTACGACAATAAACCAATCGTTCGGTTGTCGATCGATCCACCACCCCTCCGTGATGAGTCCGACAGCTCTTACCGTTGATCTTTACTATCTTCCGGGAAATTAACAGTAACAACCTCAATGCCGAGTTAGGATTTTGATGTTCCCGCAGTCATACTTGTTCGTTGTTAGAGAGTGTAAACAGTATCATTCTAAGGCCTAGTTCGGACTATTTAAGAACTTGGTAGAAACTGAAACGAGTGTGGATTTTCATCCTCCTCCTAACGGGTAAGTCCGCTTCCGCTTACATTGCATCATCACTTACCAATGACCACCCCTTTGGCGACTCATCTTTTGACGTACAATGCTCCTCCATCGTGTACCTACGCTCGCTAGCCGTTTACTACAAGTAAACTTTGTGGGTCTTGACCTCCTCTACCACTTTTCTCCATCCATTTCTATGCCTTGCCTTTCTTTCCCACGCAGATAACTTTTCCATTTTTTGCAGGTCCTCTTTGACACAATCTAGCCATCTTTTTTTGGTCTTCCTTTTAATATTTTTACCTGTGGCCATTTTGTCCATTTTGTCATCACTTTAGGCTCTCTAGTATTTGGCATCCTCTCTACGTGTCCTAGCCACTGAAGACGTTGGGCTTTACAATGACGCACTATTGTTTCGCCTGCAATACCACCGCAGATGTCTGCTAGTGATAAATATAATTGCAATTAAACGTGCGACATTAACATCAATAAACACTCTATGACGACGGAACTTCGTACGTAAGCTATCCACGTTCCTAGTACTTAAATCTACCCCGGAGTTCCGCATTTAGATTAGATATTTATGTGCCGCTTACAGCTTAACTTTTCTGTAAAATGCCGTCGGATAAATTGTATTTCCTCTGTAACGGTGCCAAGAAGTAAATTTCTTTGAGTTTAGAAATGAAATTTCGCACAGCGTCAACTTGTCTCGGGGGCCACTTTTTTTTTAAGAGTTGTATTTTACACGGAATGTCCTATTCTATGTAAAAAAGTATCGACCAAGTGCGTTTTGAGCTCGCTTGCTTATAGTACAGGAAATTTAGGAAAAAATACTAAAATAATTACATGACTCGAGATTTTTTAACAGGGAGCAACCCCAACAAGCTTAACTTGAGTTCATCAACCTCAATGGCATTAAATTGTAGATGAGACTATCCTATACATTTTTTGTCACATAAATTTTAGTGTAAAACTCATAGTTTAGGAGAAAAATGCAATCCAAATGCTCCCTACCGATGGTTAAAAAATCTCGAGTCATGTAATTCTTTTAGAAATCTTATACGATTTTTTATTGGTGTTTGTTCTTCATAACATGGTTGAAATATTGGTGGGTATAGTTCTTCTATTCCCAGAAGATGATTTACCTTTGGATCAGGGGCTTAGCTATCACCGTATCAGCCGTTTAAATGGTATCTGTACCATTTAGCCCTAGGCCTGTAAAGAACCCTAACGTATGTTTAACAGAAAAACTGGAATCGTTTTTAGCAATAGATGATTTAATAAATCAATTTTACAAAGGCAGGTATTATTTCATTTGTATGGATAAGCTAGCTCCATTTATAGAGGAATTGATAACTTATAATAACCCATAAATATTTTTTCTTTCTTACAAATCTTTACATTTTGATACAGGGCCCCTCCAAAGCATGCTACGCCACTGCTTTGGATGTAGTTGACTCGTACTTGTGAGTTGACATTACTAACGAGTGTGTGTTTTGTGTTAAAAAAACGCAACACCTAAGAAATGCGTTGCTTAGCAACCACTATTAGGTAAATAAAAGCTATAACTCGTGCGCATTAACACGCCTGGCTTTCAAACACAACCAAACAAACAATACAAACATCATACGAGCCAGATGTGATACTTGTACGCTCTTGTAAGTTTGATACAGAGTTTTTCTCTTCTAATAAGTTCTCAGTTAAATTCTCAGCCCAGAGTTGGGAATGGTTGGGAATTGGGGTTAGCGCGCCTTTGTGCCTCGGAGAGCACGCTAAGCCGGTTATTATCGGTTATTATCGGATGTTGGTATAAAAAAATCCATAAAATTATTAGGAAGGAAGGCTTAGCAATGTAGTGGTCCTAATATATTTATAGTATATTTTTGCATTGTTCACACTCCTTGAGTTTTACACAACCACGTATTTGTCACGTCTACACCTTCGCGTACATGTAAATCCATACAGACTTTCGAAAGAAGATAGACTAAAACCTTTAGTGTTGGACTTTCTATATCGTAAAAGTAAATATGTCGAGAGAGCTTTTTAAGTGATTCATTTGGTGAATCCCGAATAAAATCTCTACATTTGTCACGGCATAGGAATTGGAATTAGACAAATTCGCCCTTTAAATTAAGGCCGTTTCAGACGGGGGAGATGGGATTCGATTTGGGGGTAAATCTCGCTTCTCGGATAATGGGTACATTTTCCTTATGGCGCTCGCGAAGTTGGTCCCGCACGTTATAGTCTAGGAGCTGATGAATTATTTATTAGTACATCTTCGATACTTGAGAGAATGTATGAAAGGAGATTAACAATAATGATTTTGAGGGGAGGGTAAATGAAAATGTTGGCAAGGGAAGGCAGTGGTATGTGCGGTAGATTTACAAGACGGAGGTCCTGGGTTCGATCCCCGGCGGGGCCGATTGAGATTTTCTTAATTGGTCCAGGCTAATGGGAGGCTTCGGGCGTTTCTAGTTACCACCCTACCGGCAAAGGCAAAGGCGTTCCGGTACGATGCCGTGTAGAAAACGAAAGGAGTGTGGATTTTCATCCTCCTCCTAACAAGTTAGCCCGCTTCCTTCTTAGACTGCATCAATACTTACCATCAGGTGAGATTGTAGTCAAGGGCTAACTTGTAAAGAATAAAAAAAAATACCTGCCTGGTATAGAGTAGGTACCCTTTAACAAATGAGCATGTATGAAAGGATTAGTGCAAGAACCAAGAAAATATGCGTTTAAGTATTAAGACGTGGACTCTGCCTACCCTTATATGGGAATTTGGTGTTAAATGTCTATAATATGTTTAATAAACTCAAAGATTTAATCAAATTAAAGAAACACAAATATTAATAAACTCGTAGGTTTCATTGACAAAGTCAAATATAAGTTAATCAATTACACTAATAGATCTTTTAAACTAGGTCGACGATTTGGGACATCTATATCTATATCTATCTTTATCATCTATATCTATTTCTGTACATTGAAGACATTTTGAAAATTTTTGTTGAGGGGCATTATATAATGGTATTTCCGGCATGACGCTAAAACTACTGAATGAATTCAAATGTAACTTGGCACGGTTTTAGACCATAACACGGAGAAGGTTATAGGATACTTTTATTGCGAAAATAAAATAAGAAGTGGGTGAAATAGGAGTTAAAAGTTTGTATGGAAAGTCCTTCATTTTTAGAGTTACAGTTTTAAAAATTTGTTCATAAACCATATAGGGCGTCCGCTAGTTCTTAAATAAAAGACTTAAATTGTTTTACAAATAACATTATATATATATATAATGTCTTTAAAGTACACTTTTTTTTAGTACTTACTCTTTCATGTACTGTTATACTATAGGTATAGCAAAAATAAGTACATAAGTATATAATACGCAATATAAGGTGTATTTACTACTCAGCTCCAGTGGATCAACCAGTTTAGCGCCTTTGATGTTCATAATATGTTACCCGTACCACGTATTTCTTTATTAACAATCAATTTTCATATTCAGTCCCCTATTATTATGTTGATCCCCGATTTCAACCACAAAAAATCACTGATCAAATCTTAAACTTTGATCGGATGGAATAGAAAGTGTATTTATTTCTAATTTGATTTTAAATTAGTAACAAATGAACGCGACGGCAAGTGTTCTGTTAATCCAGTAGAAGTGGTTTATTTGGTTTTATCGCAAGAAACTATTAGGGTATAATTATTTTTACACCAACTACCTTTTAAACTGTACTTTATTGTAATCAGCCAATTTTAATACCGCATTATAGAACCAAACCTTTATTCATAAATAAAAGGGGTATTCGCCTGGAATCATTAAAAATTCGACTAAAGGTCATTTATATTTAGAGATCTATAGAAGTCTCATCAACATCGGTTGAGTAGTAGATGTGTAAAAGTTAAATGTTATAAATAATAATTGCTTTTCGAAGTCATCCAATCTAACCAATTACTCAAAATACTACCCGTATTTGCGACAGTTTCAAAAATTCAAAACACTCTAGTTTCTAACAACTCTATACAAAATCATTCATAATAAATACTCTTAAAAGTAAGCGCTAAAAGGGTTAGCAAATTAAGTATTATCCGCTAAATGAAATAGGCGTTTCCCCCGTGTTATAAGGCTTCGCATTATCGCACCATCTAATTAGGTAACATTACCTTTACCTACCTTTATTTTTTATTAAAATTAAGGATTATTCTTTTACGATATCATTCAAATTTATGACTAGATATTTATTACCTTTACTAATAATACGGTTTATTATAACCAAGCCTCTAATGAGCAATCAATGCTATTTTAGACAACTTTTATTTTCACGGAAAATATGAACAATGCAAGACCCACCCAAATATTATCAGTACCTACTGTAAAAAAGATTAAGTGTTATGCAAATATCTTAAAAACTGAACGTGTTGATTTTTTTTGAAATTATCGTATTTGAAAAAAAGAAAAGACAGACTCAACGCAGATTATATTTCTAATATCCAGTCAAAAGTCAAAAGTTCCAATATTTCTACAGTATGTCTACTAACAATGCATGCCAAATAAAAAACTTGAAATACAAAATGGCGGACATAATAAAAATATGCAAAAATAAAAAATTCCGCATAACGACCACTCCAATGCGAACATGCTAAATGTACATAAAGGTTAATTGAGCGAATAATATACTATCTGGTGAGCAATAAATTATCTCACGCTCTATATCTCATGCAACTCCTGGACTATTTGCAATATTTCATGTAATATTTTGGACTATTTCCAAAGCATCCGACCAGGGGGGTATCAAATAGTTTTATGAACTCCCCATAAACATACTGTTTACGTGGTTCGCTTTAAAATTGTTTGAGTGTTGTCTAGAACATTTTAACACAGTTATTCGGCGAACGTGTCGGCTATAATTGAGATAATTGCATTAACTAGTGGTCGGTCGAACGGACTCGGTAAAAAGCAATTATATTTTATCGTTACAATTGCTCTCTGTTGTCTTTTGAGGAAAATCCTTCTAGCAACCAGTATATTATTCCTTTAATCTTTAGATACATCTGTTATGTTTTCTAATATATTGCTGTACCTAACTAGCTAATGCCATTGTATTAGGTTGATTTTAAAAAAATATATTAAACGTTGATCGAACTTGACAGATGATATCAAGCGGATTGCAAAAAAGCTGCAGGAAGCAAGCGGCTCAAAACCGATGGTATTGTGGAAGTTCTTACAGACGTCTTTGTCCAGCACTGGATACTAAAATAGATATTATAAATTTTATTACAATGTACCTAATTAAAGTAGCAACACTATAGACATCTGACGTTTATATAGAATCATATAATCTATGTTCAATTTCCTCTTTTTTCTTAGAAAATGGCCGAGCAGTAATTACGTGTGAATTAGAATTATTGTTTAATTTATCCTCTGCGCACTTAATGTTAATAGGTTATGGGCCCAGAATCATGATTATTAACCGACGTTACTAATTCTGATGATTGTCGGTTGCAACTAAAGTATCAAACGTACTGAGTGTACCGCAGAGTAAAGACGTATGTTGTAACTTAGTAGACATTTAAGGACTATACTAGACATTTTATTTAAGAATAATGTTATTTACTGTTGGATCATTAGTACAAAATATACACAGTCATAAAATATATAAATTAAACCATATTATAAATACTAGCAAGGTAACTTTAATAGCGTGCCGTGATAGCCCAGTGGATATGACCTCTGCCTCCAATTCCGGAGGGTGTGGGTTCGAATCCGACCCGGGGCATGCACCTCCAACTTTTCAGTTGTGTGCATTTTAAGTAATTAAATATCACGTGTCTCAAACGGTGAAGGAAAACATCGTGAGGAAACCTGCATACCAGATTCTGTGTGTGTAGTCTGCCAATCCGCATTGGGCCAGCGAGGTGGACTACTGGCCTAACCCCTCTCATTCTGAGAGGAGACTCGAGCTCAGCAGTGAGCCGAATATGGGTTGATAACGAATTTTAATACCTTTGTAAACTCTTAGTTTGTTCTAACGTCGTAAAACCGTGAAATAAGTTGTACAATTTAATTCGCATACAAAACACGCCATTATTGTCAGATAAAGTCGTTATACAGAACATAAACAGCAGATCCCTGATTAATGTACGGTCGCGCAAGAATGAGCTCAAATCTTCCTAATACCCGCCCCTCAGCATTTAACATAAATTAAGATTGCTAGACACGTGTTCAGTGTGTTGTACTGCGACGGGTAATCTCAGTTAGGCTTCCCGGTAATACTAGAGCCTGTATAGCCAGACCTGCCTTATTTTAGGATTCTGTTCCACATAAAGAGAAAACGGAACCTTTATAAGATCACTTTGTTGTCCAAACGGTGAATGATAAACATGTGAGGAAACCTGAATAACTAAAAATTTTCTAATTCTCTACATATATACTCAGAGGCACAATAATTATCCGTTCACTTTAATATAACGCTAGTATATTAAAGGGGGGATAATAGTGCCTCTGAGATAATACGCACTGAAAGAAAATATTGACAACTTGATCGAAAATTTCTTTTTCAAAATTTTCAACTTTACATGTTATTATTTATCTATACTCTATACTAATATTATAAAGAGGTAAACTTTGTAAGTTTATAAGTTTATTCTTTAAATGGGGTAATCTTCGGAACTACTGGTCCGATTTCAAAAATTCTTTCACCAGTAGAAGCTACATTATCGGGGAGTGCTATAGGCTATTTTATATAGATATCATATACATAGGGTAGGGTAGGGGTAGTAGTAAAGTTGACAACGAATTTTACGCGGACGAAGTTGCGGGCGTCCGCTAGTTTATTATACAACTACGAAATAAGTTCAAAACTATTGAAAATAAGCTATTTACACTTTAGTTTTTGTGTTTAACTCTATAAACTATTGCCATTATCATGATTTCATCATAAATTCAGCGTTTACTTAACAGTTAAGAGTTTAGTTCGGTAATACTCGTAACTTCATGGCCAACATTATGGCCTTATGAAATCGCTTTTAGTTTTATCCGAAGCTTAGGAACTGCTGGAGATGCAAAGTGAAAAGTTTTCACGTGAATTTATGGTTCATTTTTTGTTAAGTATATAAAATCGATGGGACAGTAGATAACTAAGTAGTGAAACTTTTCCGGGCTACTTTGTTTTCGTAGACCAGACTGTGCACTTAATAGTTTTAAAAAACTAAGTTTTAAAATTAAAAATTCATTTATTTCAAGTAGGCTCAGTTTACAAGCACTTTTGACACGTCAGTTGACTATTTGTAAAGATTCTACCACCGGTTCGGAAGGCTGGTTCTGCTGAGAAGATACCGGAAAGAAACTCAACAGTTTCTTTTTTGAAATGAAAAATTATACAGTATTATAATTAACAATTGATAATAATTACAATTTCTTATAGTTTTACTTCCTGTGTGAAGGTGGAAGTTGATCCGATGGCCTCCAAGCACCTTTATCGTTAAGGAACTCATCAACAGTGTAGTAACCTCGACTAAGTAAATGTTTTTTAACACATTGCTTAAATTGTACATTGGCAAGTCCATCACAGTCTTGGGGATCTTGTTATAGAAGAGTACACCCAAACCTACAAAAACTTTTTAACTCTTTACAAACGATATGCATAAATAGTTTATTAAAGTAACACCAAGCTTTTTAAAAACATTTATTTATAAACACCATATAAAATCGAAATTTTTGGACTTTATAGTTAGGAAGCCCTTATACACGCAATATATTATGTTGAATATATTTTTGACTATATGGGAGCAACACTATGTTTAGAAATGCTAGATAATCTACGGATTTCTGTGAGGTTTTCATAGGTAGGCTAAGCGAAATGAATATTGGCATTATTTTAACAAAAATTGATCTAGTACGTATAATATCTAGGGTCGTACCTATATTCTATAACCCATACAATGTGTTACAAAGCTTAATAAACTGAGTAAGGTCGGCATTGGCCGTGGCTAGTTACCACCCTACCGGCAAAGACATACCGCCAAGCGATTTAGCGTTCCGGTAAGATGTCGTGTATAAATCAAAAGCGATGTGGATTTTTATCCTCCTCCTAACAAGTTAGAGAGCTTCCATCTTAGATTCCATCAGGTGATATTGTAAACATGGGCTTACTTGTAAATAATAAAAAAAAATATTAATAAACATAAACGCGACTACATAACCGCAACTCTTGACACTGTATGTATTGAATATTGAATGAATAATTCAGTGATAATTCCGCCAGTCTGCATTAATAATAATATAATAAATGAGGTTGACAATCAATTAATAAATAAGGGCTTTGTTTTATGTACGTATGTACTTTCGGAACATTAAAAACCTAAGCCATTCGAGAGTAAGCCCTGTAGTGTGATACTAATAAGGAGATTGGCTTGAATTGCAAAGTAAATAAACAATTTGGATAAGGTATTTATATCTTCATTTCATCATCATCATCATTATCAACCCATTCGGCTCACTTCTGAGCTCGAGTCTTCTTTCAGAATGAGAGGTTTTCGGTCAATAGTCCACCACGTTGACCCAATGCAGACTTCACACACGCAGAGAATTAAGAAAATTCTCTGGTATGCAGGTTTCCTCACGATGTTTTTCCTTCACCATTTGAGACATATGATATTTATTTTCTTAAAATGCGCACAACTGAGAAATTGGAAGTGCATACCCCGGACCGGATTCAAACCCACACCCTCCAGAATCGGAGGCAGAGGTATATCCACTGGGCTATCACGGCTCTTCATTTATGGAGTAATAATTATAACGAGTAGGTACCTATAACTAAGGGACGGAGAATACCCAAGTATGTCTTAATAATAAAGATTATCTTAATACATAAAGTAAATGTATCACTAAATACTAGAATAGAAACTTAAAAGTAACTTAATTTATTACATAATTATATTATACTTACCAGCGGACGCCCGCTACTCCGTTCGCGTAAAATTTGGTTTTTATACAAATCTCGCGGGAACCATTGACATATCCGGGATAGAAAATTTATGCTAGCCATAAACGGTCAATTATTCTCACGTTTCTGAAAAGCAAACGGCAGTACCCACGCGGCATACTAACCAAGTCATGTACGCAGTGACCAACACACGACCAATTGACCGTTTGTGGCTAGCATTAGATAAGAGACGATACCTCTGAACCAAGTTTCAAGTTTGAACTTGACTAAAATCGTGACAAGGTAAAGATGACTACATTAAAACTGTATCTAAATATAAATTTAAATATAAATCGTTAATGTTTTCGCAAATAGATACATACAGAAAAACAACGCAATACGCAATAGGAGTTGCATACAGAAAAACAACGCAATACGGCAAGGGGAGTAGACAAATGAAAAAAAGTTAACTTAGGCAGGGACGCAAAGAAAACGCTTAATGGGTGCAAGTTCGGAAAACACTTTGGCTAAATATTTGCTAATGGAATGGAAATGGAAGGGAGCCAGCGAACACTCGATTCACTTGTTTTTACACGCACAGCGCGGAGGATGCCAAATTGCGGGCGTGTCGCTGCAGCCGCAGATCATACGGCGTCCGCGCCATAATTGCGTCCTAATACTCGTGTAAAGTGGTTTAGTTGTGCAACGGTCCCCCAGTTCACTCAACACCTGAAATCACATATGCACAAGCCTACAATTTTGGCATATTATGGCCTATCACTATTTCCAATAGCGAACTTTGGATCCTCGCTAAGGAACCCCCTATCCTTCATGAAATAATATGTAGAGAACATAATTGTATAGGTCAGTATTAACGCTGGAAATACAGTGTTACACTGGAGTCCTTCAACGGATATTTCTAGAGGGAGCAAACGAAGACATGGCAGGTTAAAGCCTGCTTGGAAGTGTTTCATAGAAGCCGAAACAAGGCGACCGCGCCATAATTGCGTCCTAATACTCGTGTAAAGTAGTTTAGTTATGGCCTATCACTATTTCCAATATTTATCATCATTATCAGCCGATTACAGCTTAGTGACTCGGTACAGCACGTGTAAAATAGTTTAGTTGTGCCAATTCATTCATAGCGCAAAGAATTTGACTATTAATTCTGGCCTATCACTATTTCCAACAGCAAACAGTGGATCTTCGCTAAGGAAGCCCCTATCCATGATCAAATATAACAGAATTGGATAGGTCACTCTTTACGCCGTACAACGACTGTTACAGTCCTTCAAGTGATATCCTAAAAGGGGCAAGTGAAGACGTGACAATTCAAAGGCTACTTAGAAGCGGTTCATAAAAGCTAAAATAAAGGCTTCCAACCTGTCTTACATTACGAAGAATAGAATACGGTTGGAAAAAAATGTATCGGCCTTGAACCACTAAATATCAAAGGACTTAAGAAGAAGAGATTAGACATACTTTTAACGATAAACGATTTGTGTGTGTGTCATCAACCCATGTTCGGCTCACTGCTGAGCTCGAGTCTCCTCCCAGAATGAGAGGGGTTAGGCCAATAGTGCACCACGCTGGCCCAATGCGGATTGGCAGACTTCACACACGCAGAGAATCAAGATAATTCTCTGTTATGCAGGTTTCCTCACGATGTTTTCCTTCACCGATTGAGACACGTGATAATTAATTTCTTAAAATGCACACAACTGAAAAGTTGGAGGTGCATGCGCCAGACCGGATTCGAACCAACACCCTCCGGAATCGGAGGCAGAGGTCAGATCCACTGGGCTATCACGGCTCGTTAACGGTTAATAAACGGTTTGCTGGCCTCTAAATATAGGTTATGTGGCAACAGCATTAAAATCTCGATATATAAATGCGAAATATGAAATGAAATTTAGCAGGAAGGTAGTCTATATTAGGATTTAAACTATCGTGAGTGTTATACGTATTAATTGATTATGAAACACGGCTAAAACTCACGTGATATTAGGTCGGAGTATGCCCGACTACTTTCGAACCCATACGGGGCCCTTAGTCATGAGCTGGTTCTTGCATCGCGGCACGATCCAAACTTGGAATGAAATAAGAACGGATTTTGCGATAGGGCCGGATTAAGGAGGTCTAAAGGCGGACGAAGTCGCGGGCGTCCGCTAATTTAATATATTTCCCTCTAAACAAGTTAGCGTTGCCATCAGTTAGCGTTAGGCACGTCAAGTTAGCATTGCGCCAACTTTAGCATTAGCTACAAAGCAAACAAGAGCCGAGATCGAGATTATTGTAAAAGTTCACGTATAAAAACCCGATAGCAATAATTCAGGCGGCCGCGATCAGGTGCTCCTAACTGCCTTGATTTACTCGACAACTTGCCAACTTGATTATTTGTTTTTTTTTTTCTAGTATTATAAAAATATTTTCAGGTACAAAATATGACAGGGTTACGATTTTCAGTTAGTGAAAGTGGCTGCGCGGATTCATTAGGTTCTTGCAATATATTGGAGACAGTTACTCGTTTATTGTAGTCAAAACAAGAGTGAATGATCTAAGATAAGACAGGCTTGTCTAGAAGGTGCCTTCTAGGCAAGCGTGTTCCATCTTAGACTGTATTTACACTTACCATCAGGTTAGATCATGGTCATCTATTTGCATAAAAAAAGACTGTCTTAAGGCTATAAAATATTAGTCTGAATAGCAGCGCAGAGTTGGGAAGTTTTTGATAATTTGCTACTGTGCTTCGCAAAGTCAGTCGCTCATTATTATCATTAACATCTGATAGTGATCATTACAAAGTCATATAAACATTGTCACTCTAAGCCTGCTCGCTCGCATTGCTTCACCGTGGTGTATCTAAATTACGAATCCTCACAGATAAGTATGAAAGCCTGTATCTATATACCTACAGGGTCATTAACTGATTTATTAATTTATGTATTTATTTAATACTCTTTATTTGTACACCACAATAATTAAAAAAACAACAAGCAAAACAGAAACAAGAAGTTGAATACAAAAGACGGCCTTATCCTTATTATTAATGCGGAGTTAACTAACTTAAAAATTAGTTAATGCGGGCTATAGATGCACATTTTGAACTGCAAAATTTTAACTAAACAGTTAAATCGTTCACGTGTAAGCACAATTGGAAACTGTACAGGTTTTTTTTAATAATTTTGATTGAAGTTTTGATTATATAAAACTGCACAGTTAAAACTGATATTCTGTAGCACGCATTATATTTGAAAAGCTGACGCCACACGGTTTAACCCACGTGGTTCCCGTTTTCGTAGAAATACGAGGATAATATATAGCCTATAGCCTTCCTCGATAAATGGGCTATCTAGCACTGAAAGAATTTTTTAAATCGGACCAGTAGTTCCAGAGATTAGCGCGTTCAATCAAACAAACAAACAAACTTCAGCTTTATAATATTAGTATAGATAACACAGGTGAATTGGCACTAACCTCTCTTGCAAAATGTAGTCGTTGTACTCATATACTCGTATACTTAGGACAAAAAGCCAATTTAGACTGCCATTATTACCGCGCAAGACTCAAAAAATAGGGCCATTACAACAAAAAGCCTTATCCAACGCGTGCCGTAGAACGCAATACGTTCTTAAGCCATACATAAAACCTCGCGAAATGAAACGGGTCCGCTATCTAGCTGCCCGTCAATCTTATTGTCATTCAATTTGAATTTCCGCTTAGACCGGTTTTTACTTGCCTCGGGCCATGACTGCGGGGAATTCTAAAACATTGGGTTAGAAATATTTCACTGTATTTTCATGTTGTCTAGATACACGATTTGAGTCAGCCAACTTTGAAAATAAGGCACTGACAATGTATCAGTGTATATTCACACGATTCAATAGGGATGATGACAGTTTTTTAAATTGTATATAAATTAAGAGTATGCTAATAGTAAACCAATTTTGTAAAAGTAACAAGGTAACTGCGATCATTACTTTCGGAGCTACAAGGATTTAAAGGGTCATATTTGCGGCACTGCCGCGGTTCCCATACAAAGTGCTACGAACTAATGACGTCGTAGGTACATAATGGTCGTTAGGTTTGTATGGACGTTCAAACAAAATTAATAATATATTTGTTATTTGTGCGTTTATGTTTATAGTTCATAGATTAGAAATGTCACATTTAATGTAAGGAGGCTAAACGCGTATGAACTTTTTTTTTAACAAAATTTCAAAATCTATTAAAATCTTTTATCGTAATTAGATTTACGATAAAAGATTTTTAATAGATTTTAAAATTTTAATATCTTATTTATTTTGCAAATATCCAGACAATCTTTGAATTTTATGTATAAATTAGTTAACATTGACCTTATTTACCCGAATGCATCATAAAAATCAAATTATTCAAAACCTAGTCATCATCCCCATTTAAAATCACGTTTATTTAATACTGGCGACCCGCCCCAGCTTCGCACGGGTGCTATGTTGATATTAATATTATGATTAGTCTACAACAGAATATTATAATGATATTCTGTTGTGCATGTGCACACCCCGCGCTCTCCGACCGCTGCCAACCGGGACGAAACGAATAAAAAAAGTACTAAAATGTTTTGAAAATCTTTTATTTTCCTACAAATATTGTAGTTATTACAAAATGATAAAGTAAAAATAATTGTTCAACTACGACACTAACAGTGGAATTCATAAACGTTGAAGAGGCACCCCCAGGGGACCGTTCACTCGCTGAGTATCGAATAGTCAAACGCGCAAAAAGAGTTTAAATTCGATACAGCGGGTAAACGATCCCCTGGGGGCGCCCCCACAACTTCTATGAATTCCACTGTATGAGTATATGGCAAAAAAAGATCTCAGGTGGTCAGGGTTCAAGAATCATATACCTCTTCTAGTGTTAAAGATTACTTGCTCTCCTTGATTCACCAGTAAAGCGAATGCTTCTCAAGGTAAACCCAATTATAATAAAAACGCTATTCCCGTGACCCCACTTTTCAGCTCATCCATTTCAGAGAGCGAAAAACGTAACATTTGTCACTGCATCGGAATCTGTTGAATTAGATGCTCCAAGGGTTCAAGGCGAGAGGGAATTTGAGCTCATTTTTTGTCTCCCCGTCAAATCACGCTCGCATGTCTGGCGCTTTATGGTTCAACTTTTATACCCACGTTAATGTATTGCTTTTTTGACTTTGGTGTTATAAAAACTTAGGAAATAAGATTGAAGTGTTTTTAAGTGTTCGTAACATTGAGATAACTTTGACTGAACATTACAACATTATTATGTGGCTCCAGGTCAGAAGGTAGGTCTGATGTAAACTTTATGACGTCACGGAATTAAGCTGCGGCGGTCGCTACGCGCAGGTCTTACAAAAAGTACGTTAAAATCAAGACGCGAGAGGCCACTTCAGGCGTGATGACCTGCCACTGCACTCACACGTTACCGCTGATACCGAAAATTTTGTATTACTAGCTTGCATGTTCCGAAACTTCATGAATTGAATTGAATCGTACGTATTGAAATATAGAGCTTTACTTTTTACCCTACTTTGTCAGAATGAGGGTAATGTTTTACGCTTATATGTATGTATGTCCATTACTTTGGCACGCCCCACAGCCCAAACAGCTGGACGGTTTTTAACATATAAGGTGTCATTGAGTTGGTCAAAATTGTGGTAGTGACATAGGCTATATAAATTTTTAAAATGGCGCCCGTAAATGAGAAAATGGTGGAGGGTGGGTTTATGGCAATAGCACGGCACATAGTTCAAAGAGCCGATGGATGTTGGGTTCCCAAGGTGCTGGAATGGCGACCCCTCAGACCGAAAGAACAGTGTTGGACGATCCCACACTAGGTGGACTGACAACATCAAGTGGGTTGAAGGGAGTTTTAAAAAATAAAAATCAAAAATCATTTATTTCAAGTAGGCTCAGTTTACAAGCACTTTTGACAAGTCAGTTGACTATTTGTAAAGATTCTACCACCGGTTCGGAAGGCAGGTTCTGCTGAGAAGATACCGGCAAGAAACTCAACAGTTGCGCTTTTGAAAAAGTCATACAGTATTATAATTTACAATTGATAACAATTACTGTTTACATTTCTTATAGTTTTACTTCCTGTGTGAAGGTGGAAGCTGATCCAACGGCCTCCAAGCATCTTTATCATTAAGGAACTCATCAATGTTGTAGTACCCTCGACTAAGTAAATGTTTTTAACACATTGCTTAAAGCTATGCATTGGCAGGTCCATCACAGTCTTGGGGATCTTATTATAGAAGAGTACACCCAAACCTACAAAAGATTTTTTTACTCTTTGGAGACGATATGCAGAAATAACTAACTTATGCCCGTGTCTAGTAAGACGTGGGTTTAAATCTCCTTTTCGTTTGTACAAATTAATATTTTGTCTTACATATACTATACTGTTATATATATATTGACAGGCTACTGTTAGTATACCTATTTCTTTAAACTTTACATCTTACTATTATTAGTTTGGGTGTCAACCGAAAGCCAAACCGTCTTCCTGAAATAGAAACACTATATCACTTAAATGTTAAACTCAGAACCGAATTTGATATTTATACTTCTCTGTAAGCAAAGAGACTTTGAATAATCTGATCCGAATTCAAAACATAGTAAGTACCTCCCTATAAGCGAGTAATTCAGCTCCGAGCTCTAGTAACCTAATAAAACAACTTACAAAGCATGAGACTCATGAAATTTTCACGCGGAGCGAAGATTGCATTAATTGAAATTAAACATTTGCGCAAGCGGCCGTGACTTTACCCCTCTCGGGTGAATAGAGTCGTGCCTCGCCTAAAGATGGGGACACACTCGAGTATTATAGTCTAACTAATAATACGTGTATACTAATATAGTCCTTGGGCTCAGGAACAAAATATTTATATATTACTCTTCATTAGCGGAGGGAGCCCATTGGATATGACCTCTGTCTTCGGAGGGCGTAGGTACGAATCCGATCCAAGGCAAGCACCAACCTTTTAGTTTCAGCATTAAAAAAAATTAAATATCACGTGTATTATGGAAATACCGTGATAGCCCAGTGGATATGACCTCTGCCTCCGATTCCGGAGGGAGTGGGTTCGGATCCGGTCCGGGGCATGCACCTCCAACTTTTCAGTGCACACAATTTTAAGAAATTAAATATCACGTGTCTTAAACGGTGAAGGAAAACATCGTGAGGAAACCTGCATACCAGAGAATTTTCTTAATCAACCCGCGTTGGGCCAGCGTGGTGGACTATTGGCCTAACCCCTCTCATTCTGAGAGGAGACTCGAGCTCAGCAGTGAGCCGTATAAGGGATGATAACGATATGGAAATACATCATGATGAATGAGAATTTTCTTAGTTCTCTGCGTGTGAAGTATCGTGGTGGACTATTAGCCTATCTCCTCTGATTGTCAGAGAAAACTCATGCCCAGTGAGCGGAATCAGTTTGTTAATGAGACTATTCTCATCTATAGATATCTCGTGGCATGCATCTTAGGCCTACAGTACATCCAGAGGTATAAAGATCCTAGTACACTATCAACTCGGAGAAAGATCGGCACCGTATTAACTCCCGCCGTCCAGCATTCTTTGTATGAAAATTCTTAATGTGACGCACACTACTCGCTGTCAACCTGGTTGACCGCGAGGCAATACGATCATTAGCCGTTTCCCAGTATATATGTGGGCTACCTAACCTTTAGTCTCATGTGAACTATCTTGTCAGATCTAAACATTACCGCAAAACAGTATTTTCACAAAATTAAGTATCACAAAGAAGCTACTATCAAATAATATTGATTCGTTCTACCGACGTGTGTATCCCAGCTTTATAAAACGAATTGAAGCCAACTTAATGTGCTTGTTCGTATAGATTTTGCTTCGGTTTGAATTAAGTTCTGAAACCGACCGGAACGTTTTTTACATTCTACTAACAACTGTTTATTAATTTACGGGTTATCGAATTTATTTTATTTTTCAAGGATTGTTTTATCAAGAATATTTACGAACACAATTTACTAGCGGCACTAGCTTCGTTTTGACTTATGTGCACTTGCTTCTTCCCTATTGAACATCTTTTGTTCATAGTAGGTATTTTGTTTTGTTAAATACTAAGTTGTTAAAGCTTTTCAATACCAGCAATAATTGACAAAAAAGCGTATAAATCGGTGTACATTTAAAACATGAGCCACTCCATCAAACAGCAGAGACTTAACGTTATTTCGATTATCCATCGTGTTTATAATAACAATAATAATCAACCAATCATATATTAATACGCAATTACGGAATTTTATGATTTTACCCAATATTTTTTTCTCTGTCTGGAGGGGAATCTGCAAAGGGGATCCCTCTATGAGTTTCCTAGGTTGATCCAGAAGGTAATATGCCCGGAAAAAGTGCTCCAGGAAGACAGGGAATAAAGTGGATAGAAAATGTCAAAGAGTCATCAACATCATCTATGTCCACAGCTGGACATATGCCTCTCGCATGGACCTCCAATCATAACAGTCTCGAGCCGCCAGCATCCAGCGGTTTCCTGCGATCCTAGTGGGGGTCGACCAACACTGCGCTTTCCGGTGCGGGGACAAAGTCTGTCAAATAGTGGACCAAGTTAACTATCTCCGCGTCGTGTTCCTGATTACTGAGGGTCGTGACCCCTATCACACATTCACGACATTTTCCCGCAAGAAGTCGCGCCATGCGGCTCGGCTTTCCGTGACTTGTATAGCTTTGTGTACTTTTGCATTGAGAGTGGTGCGGATTTAATCTGACCAACGCATCGGGCTACGTCCTCGAGGTCTCTTCCCTTCCACCTTGCCAGTGATAACAAGTTTCTCTAAGTCATCTCCTTCTCTCCTGGCAATGTGACCAAATTACTCGAGGATCCTCTGAAGACAGGTGGTGGAAAGTCTTTTCGAGATGTTGAGTTGTTTCAACATCGATGCTTATGAATGCCTTTTCAACCCATTTTAATCTGGTTTTCGTTCCAATAATAGCATGACTACTGCTTTAGTTAAAATAACTGATGATATCCGCTCTGGTATGGATAATCAGTGTGTGACAATCCTGACACTGTTAGACTTCAGCAATGCTTTCAATAACGTTGATTACGATCTACTTTTGACCATTATGCGTTCTCTTAACTTATCTCCTTCAGTCATTGATTGGTTTCATAGTTACTTGCATGGACGCCAGCAGCGTATACGAGTTGAAGATTCACACTCCGGCTGGTGTTCAGTGAGTGCTGGTGTACCACAAGGTGGCGTGTTGTCTCCTCTCTTGTTTTCAATTTTTATTAGTACAATAACTCTAAATTTATCTTCTTTCTACCACTTGTACGCTGATGACCTTCAATTGTATGCCCAAGCTAAAATAGAAGACTTACCCCTTAAAATTAATTCAATGAATTAATTAATTTTTAAACATGGGACATCCTTTACGGTGTAATACCTTTGCCTTTTTCTCATGTGAAAAAATAAAATTAAAAAGCGAGAATTTAAAAAACAATTGGCGTGAATAATACACACTTGATTTTTTCCGAAATTCATTGTAAATTTGTGACCGTAACTTACATATTTTTCAACAATAATTGTTATTGTTGTCTTCGTCTAGTGAGAATGGTGATCCTAATTTGGAGATGGATGAAATTTTCAATCTGTTACCATGAAAGTCGAGACGCATTTACTTAAATACTTGCCTACAAAAAATTTAATAAGTGAAGAAAACAACAACGAATGGATTCACTTACGAAAGGAGTTTTTTAAACTATTATCTCCCACGTTTACCTCATATATTCATTATTCGTCTTCAAAGTAGTCGGAAATTATGTTACCGGGTAAAAGCATCTCCTTTAATATCCAAAATTATAGACTTTGTACATTTAATTTTCAATTAAAATAAATCATTGAATATTGAACTAAACTATTTTATTTTCTCGCAATCGTAGTGAAAAGCAGAGTGTAACACGTGGGGCTAAACCCATTATAAACTCGGTTTCTATTTAGGCGGAATAAATATATATAGGTATAAAATACCTCGTATATAATGGGTCTTTTTAGCCCCTTGTATAACAATCTACTATTTTACTTATTTTATTTATAAGAATTATTTTATTTATATTCAAAATAACTAATACTGTAAAGCTGAAGTATGTTTGTTTGTTTGCTTGAACGCGATGATCTCAGGAACTACTGGCCTGATTTCAAAAATTCTTTCAGTGTTTGATAGCCCATTTATCGAGGAAGGCTATAGTCTATATATTATCCCCGTATTGCTACGGGAACAGGAACCACGCGGATGAAAGCGCGCGGCGTCAGCTAGTACAAAATAAAATGATACGACTTTTTCATTTTGTATATAAATAAAATAATTCTCGGTGTCTGTGAGCGCACTCCGATTTTAGGGATTTTCTCTTAGTATGTTTGGTAAGTTAACAAAAAACAGAAAAATATATTGTATGCCAGCCACTCGCCATGGCTAAGGCAACAGGACATCCGATAAAACTGATCGTGGGTTGATCGCAACATGCAAATCACGACCAACACACGATCAGTTTTATCGGATGTCCTGCCGTAGCATCAGTGTATTTTTCACCCAGAAATTCATGCAGCAAAACAACATTTACCGGGTCAGCTAGCAAAGGTTTAAAATAATAACTCCATTCAATTACATTTATATTTTCTTTAACCCATCCCCGCCATAACCGGGCGAAGTTGAACATAATTCAGCCGAGCGGGTAAAAGTCACGACCGGCCGTGGAAATGTTTAGTTTTAATTAACGCACTTCACGTTCCGTGTAAAAATTCATAAATGGAGGGCGCTGTTACAGCTTTATAAATTTCCTCCTAAAATTTGACCGTTTTATATAAACCGCTAATAAAGATTATGCTTGTTTAATTTCAAATTCTATGTTTGTTGGGCAAAATGCTTTTTTTATAATAACAACTAGCTGTCGCCGCGCGGTTTCACCTGCGTAATTCCCGTTCCCGAAGGTATACGGAGATTATATACAGTCTAAGCCTACCTCGATAAATGGGCTATCTGCCACTGAAAGAATTTTTCAAATCGGACCAGTAATTCCTGAGATTGGCGCGCGAATCAAACAAACAAACTCTTCAGCTTTACAATATTAGTATAGACAAAACAGTCAACGGAAAAAGCAGACCGCTGTCAGCAAAATTATTTTTTTTAAATGCTACATTATAAGCACTTTTAGAACGTCATCATTATCAACATCATCATTTTCAGCCAATAGACGTCCACTGCAGGATATTGTCTATAATAAAACACCACATGACAAAATACGAAAAAAAAATCATTTATTTTATTTGTTTTATCTCCAAATAGCAGAATTAAACTCTCACAATTTTAAGGAAAAATTAAAAAGTGCGTAGGACCCCATCCGGAACGAAGTTCGTCTTATTCAGAATTTAATAAAAAAAAATTAAAATAACTTACATAAACATAATAGCAAAGCGTTATTAAACACACAAAATTACATACGTTTGTGTGTGTGTTTAACGTTTTTTCGTTACGTCACTGTTTCTGGCAGTACCCGCATAAAAGAACTTCGTTCTTAAAATCAAAAATAATAATAGTTTTACATTTTCTTTTGAAGTGCTTTTTCTTTTAAACTTGTTGCACACAATCAATTCAACGTTCCGTATAACGTCGGTGAAGGATCCTCTACATATTGATAAAACGTATCTACTGAACAATATAGGTACTATACATATCTACCCTAATTTATTTATGCCACTGTCATGAAATAATTGTAGCACGAGTAACTTTTGTTGACAGCATGAGTGCTACAATGGCTAATTACGTGCAGTGGCATACAATATTTTTTTCTACCACCATGACAAAAGAAATAAAAAAATTAACAAAACTTCGTAAATGATATATAATTGGAGTTGGGCATTGGCCTCCTAAATCTTATCTCTATTATATTTAAAAGTAAAAAATATATATTGCAACATGGTTTACCCATGTGGTAATGAAACAAACAGCCACGAATAGCTAGGTTTTGTATTGAGAAGATTACGAAATAAGAGTAGAAAGAGTATTTTTTATAACTATATATATTTCAAAAACAAATAATCGAGTAGGCGAGTAGCGAAGTAAATCAGGGCAGTTAGTAACACCTGATCGCGACCTCTGAGTTATTGCCTTTAGCTTGGATAATAACCTTTTGATTATTGTTTACCTTTGAGATTTCTCTGACGCAGTTGAGAATATCTTTATAAAAGAAAAGAGCTCGATTCGATTTATTAGATTGGGTTTTATATTCTACTAGCGGGCACCCGCGACTCCGTTCGAATTGTTTAACTTGAAAAAAATTAAGCGCGTTGAAAAATTCGCGTTTTTGTCTACCTTTGTTGTCACTATGATTTATTCCGGTATAAAAGTAGCCTTTGTTTTGCTCCAAGGTCCAATAAGAATAAATAGTCCAATTCTAACAAAGAATTAAAAAAAAGTTGGGATATAGCTGAACATAGAATCTTCACCTATTTGGAAGTCGTTTAAAAACTGATAGTAGGTAATTTTAACCACTGCAAAGTCGTTTTCAAATCGAAAACATTATCATCTGATCTTCCAAAATATATAATACTAGCTGATACCGCGCGGTTTCGCCCGCGTGGTTCCCATTCCCGTAGGAATATGGGGATAATATATAGCCTATAGCCTTCCTCGATAAATGGGCTATCTAACACTGAAAGAATTTTTCAAAACGGACCAGTAGTTCCAGAGATTAGTGCGTTCAATCAAACAAACAAACTCTTCAGCTTTATAATATCAGTATAGATACTAGATAGTATATATTTCTGGAATTTAATTTCATACGAAAGTGCATTTACGAGTATTTTGTTCGCATGCAAGTTTCATGCGAAGATCGGTAACTTTTTGATTATAGTCTTATGAAATTTGCTTTTAGTTTTATGCGCGTAGCTTAGAAACTGCTAGACATGCAAAGTGGAAAGTTTACATAAATTGAAGTTGAACTTTTACGATATTATTAGCCATTCCATTGGTGGCTTACCAGTTTCTTTGGTAGTTTGTCAATCGATTTATAATGATTTGCTAGCAAAACCTGATTTAAATTATTCAGGGAAAACATGACCAAATTACGTATCGAATACCTTTGCATATAAAAAAAAGAAAATACTATCTAAATTAGGCCAGTAGTTTTGAAAAAATAGGGTTTTAAGCATACAAGGGCAGTGTAACCGCAGTCAATAATATTGACAGTATTATATAAGGTGAAGCGAGCTACAGACCTCACTGACTGACTGTGTCAGACTGTTCAATTAAAACTGTAGGTCTGTAGCCCGCTTAAGGAAATACTGATACTATACCGAACTACATTCGCCGTGGCCTTTAGGCAACTAGAAGCAACCTTATCTTAGACTAGCTGGCGCCGCGCGGTCTCACCCGCGTGGTTCCCGCTGCCGTAGGAATACGGGGATAATGGATAGCCTTCCTCGATAAATGGGCTATGAACACTGAACGAATTTTTCAAATTGGTCCTCTTCTTAATACCCTGCCACTGACGAAGCAATTTGAAAGACGTACCTCAAATTTATATATTTGAAGATGTAATATTGATTTAGAAATATTCTCTAAGTACTTTAATTTTAGAAAATCGAATGTGCCACGGTTTCATGCGGCGTCTACCTTTCAACTAAGCTTTAATACTTTTCATAACTAGTCACAAAGTAAATTAGAAACTTTCTTTTCGTTTTTGCTTTCCTCATAATTTAATTTCTCCAATCTTAAAGAGTAAGTGAGCTACAGTCATCAGCTTCATGCTTAATTCAAGATGCATATCAACATGCTTAATAGTCCACTACAACACACAAATTTTCACTCATCTATAAGAGAGAGGTAATTTCTATAGATCTACGAATCAAAGCGGTGGGCTTGGGTTGATTTTAACGTCTCAGGGTCAGCTTCCTTCAGTAAGTTACCTCATAGAAGAAGGTTTATGAGCTTAGTAGGACTGCAATAATCACACTGTAAATAAAACAGAAACGACTGTTACGGGGTTTACTCTAACTTACTGATTTTTTTTTTTGTAAGGTGACTCGTGCTCAGTAGTGAGCCGAATATAGGTTGATAATGATGATGACTGATTACTGGATGGCATGTTAATAATTTCTCTGAAAGAAAAGAAACTCTCTTTGCAAAGCCTGACATAGGACTCGAACTTTATGGTCCTTAACTAAACCGACTAACGCTAATTTCTGATAATAATAATCACACAGTCAAATACCTAACTTAATGGTCTTATATATAGCGTATAAAATTTAAACATTTAAGTTAGTTGAATCACATAGAAGCGCTAACATAAAACGCCTTGAATAACTCTGAAATTCCAAAGCTGATGACCCAAGCAATTGTCACCTTGGCTAAAGCTCTAAACGCATAAATAATACAACGCAATAACACGGTAACTGCGGCGTGCCACTGTTATTGCTTCCATCTACAATCCCCCAACCATCCACAAACAGTAGTGATGTGACACAGCCGGATATTATATTTGTCGATAAAAGATTAATCTATCGAATCTGTACGTACTCGTAGAATATAACTGTAGGTTTTAGACAATATCAGTTTTATATTTACGTTGCTAGCGGCAAAAGCGTACTGCGAAACTATTTAAATAATTTAAGCGTCCTGGTACGACGCCGCGTAGAAACCGTCAAAGGCATGGGTAACTTGTACCTCTCCACAATGTAGGCCTGTTTCCATCTTAGTTTACCATCTGCATCAAGTCTAAATTGCCATTGAATTGAAAAAAAATACCATATGGATACTTAGAGAAATTTAGTCTTTAATAAAACTAATAACATAATTCAGTTACTTCATATTTCTCTAGATCTTATTTTCCTTTATGTAATAACGGGTATAAACATCATATTTTTTTGACACATCACACATTTTAAATGATTTTATATAAATATTTTTTTATAAATAAATTGAAATTTTATATTAATATCATCTTTTTTTCATTCAATTATTTTTAGTCAAATAATTTTTAAATACAGTAACACTGTATATACGTACGTACGTACGTACGTGTAATACGTAGTAAGTACTTGTAAATTTAAGTATATTTCTCTACTTGAAATATCGCTAGATTGAAAAAATTTTATTATACTGACAATTAATACGATATTTTCGAAACATTTAATTAAGCAGGACCCGTCTTACATAATTTTGTTCAATTGTTCCACAAAAGAGGTCTTATCGATTCACCAAATCTCTCGAAACAAATCACGTCACTAGAGATTCTCCCGTTCGTAAATGCGACATTCTTACGTGACAACGATTTATCCATGTATTGTTCTCCTTAATTTATTACCTTTTAAATTATCCGAAATTCCGCGTTCAAACAGAGGAAAATACATAAAAAAAATAATATCCTCCGAGCAATGTCTGTGTCATGCAAATGGAAAACGGAATCGTACAGTGAATGGATAGAAGTGCGAAAGGTTTGTACGAATTGTGTTTCAAAATTTCCTTTTTACAAAGTATTACAAAACTTTGCAATTTTTGGACTCCAATATTGAGAATGTAAATAAATAGTTATAGAAGTCGCGTCTTAAATTAAGAGGTGAATATGACATTGATTTTTATGCTTTCACGGCTAAACCTCTAAACCGGTTTAAAAAATTCTTTCACTAATGGAAAGCTACATTATTAGCGAGTAAAATAGACTACATTCTATCCACGTATTCCAACGGAAACAGGAACTTACGCGGATAAAATCGTGCAACGTCTGCTAGTACAAACAAATAATTTTATGAAAAAAAAACGAAAGCAAATAAGATAAAAAGGTATTTTAATAGAAAGCCTGATAAATGTAAAATATTAGGCATTATTGCTAATGAGGAAATAGTACCCTTCGTAAACCCGGATAAAATATAATTATAATCCCGGATAAAGCGCCGGAGCCGACATGATTATGTCAGTTATTTTCTTCCCAGGGTCTTCTTACTAACTTCCTTTCTATTTTATCCTTATATCACATAATTTTTATGGTAATCGAGTCTTTATGGTTATGTGTGTTCAATTTTTATCCTTTTCAGTAAGAGTTATGATCCGAACATATACGAGTACTTAATATATATACGAGGAGATTCATTAGTTTGATATTATGTTATATATATATATTGTTTACCATATTTTTTTATATTTTTGTAGAAATCAAGCAGTACAAGTAGTCCTCTCTCGGCGTAGGAGAGGAAGCTTAAAATTAAATTGACGATATTTTATATACCTACAGCTTAAACACCTATTAATTTAAATCTAAATATATAAGTGCTTAATTTATTTATTTATTTTTTTTTTTTTTTAAGAAAGATCAACAGCGTTACCAAGAATACAATTATACAATATTTCCTGTATGTTACAGCCAATTATAGATTTTCCATAGTTAGAACAATTTATAAAAAAACACAATCTGAGAGTACATTCAAGAAAAGGAAATAATAAAAAAAAGAGAGAAAAAAAAAATCACATTAAAATGTATGTATGAGTGAACGTTGGTATGAGAAATTGTGTGTGTGTGTGTGTGGTTGAGTGCGGTATGTTGTGGGTGTGTGTGTATGTGTGAGTGTGTGTGTGAAGACAGTGTGTGGTAAGTAATTAACTATTTAGTTTTCGCTAGATGTCGCTTAAAAGTCTTTTTTGAATATCGGAATATGTCAATTTGTGCGTATAGCTTATTGTAGCTATCTTTAACTCTGGTCATTACCGAGTTCTTAGTAAAGATTTTCCTTTTATGTGGCACTTGGAATAACGTCTTTCGGCGGAGTCGAGTAGGAGCTGCTATTAATTTAAGTTTTGATAACAGGTGAGGACTATCAATATGCCCATTTACTATATCATATAACAGTGACATATCAGCAATTTGCCTTCTCTGTCCTAAGGTTTGTAATTTATAATGGCCACAGTTGTCATCGTAATTCAGAGGAACAGTATGTGTACGAAAATTTAAGTGTTTAATAAATTTACGTTGAATTCTCTCTATATCTTCCCTTGGCTTTATATAATATGGTGACCATACACTACTACAGTATTCTAAATTGCTGCGGACATATGCAAAATAAATAGTTTTAAGTGTATTGATATTATGAAAAGGCTTGCAGGTTCTTAATACAAATCCCAGCATAGAGAAAGCTTTAGTGGTGATTACATCAATATGCTCATTGAAAGACATTTTTTCATCTAGTATAAACTTTTGTTTAATAATTTAATCAAATTACGACTAAAATACTGTCTTGCGTTTTTGTCACGTTCAGTGTGCGTAGTGGAGGAGTTTTCAATACTTTCATACTGTTACTATCACGTTCACGTAAACGCAAATTTATTTGGAATTGAAACAGTTATGCAGTAGTGCCACTAGATGGCGCTGTTTCAATCCCTTAGAAATTCGCGTTTACGTTACGTGACAGTAACAGTATCAAACTGCCACTAGGCCCTCTGTGCAAAATCACACCATCATCGTCAATCCAAAAGTTACACGTACTCGTATGGTATGTAATCAATTCAAGTGTAAGTGTTAGTTAATTCTAAGAAAAGTAAATAATAATCTTACATGAAAAAAATACTACTTATTCCTGGGACTAACTGACGTTGATGGAAGAACTAAGTAAAGAACAAAATAAACAACAAGGATGCATTTATTTCTCTAGTAAATTTGTTCCACAGGTTTCCATTTTGGAAGCTAATTGCACTTTTCCGTTCACTATTGACAGTTTGTGCAACCAAGTTTACAAGTTTAGTTTAAACTTTGAAAATTTACAATATAAGTTGAGCGCTTTCAGGTTTTTCTCAAATTGGTTTGCTAATTAGCGTTCTGTTTTTTATTTAACATTCACTCTTGCGGGTATTTGCTGTTTTTTTAGTCTTAAAACTGAGTTTAGAACACAACTGTAATTTTAACGTAAAGAAATAGTGTAATTTGTTTACAGAGTTAAAATGTTACTTTGGTTTAATTGACTCAAAAGAATTTAATAATTTAGAAAATTCCACATTTCCTAAATACACAAAACAAATAACTAGAATTTGAATATCTCTATGTTCGTCACTAAGGTACTTTCCGACGTGTGTTTTAGTGATAAGTTGCGAGTTTTTTTTAATCAAACTATAAGGGTCTCTGACGAAGTATTCTAAGGGTCTGGAAACTGGGTGCATATCATAAAGTTACACATTCCTACAGATCGTCTGGCAATGTTCATTACCACACAGGTAAATCGTGCTATAATAGTTTTGTTTTTATTTATAATTAGTTCCATGGCATTGGAACCACGGGCATGTCTCTGAATAAGTTAAGAGTTTTATTAAACTCAAGCGTGCAGAAAAACCTTATTACAGTGTTAATGATTATATAAAAGACTAAAAAAATGTATTGAACTGTACTAGGTATACGATTGTATACTTGATTATAAATAACTTTGTAAAATGGTGATAAACAAAAAAATAAACCTTGGTTAAGTTTCCTGTGGGTGCATCTCGGACCAATGCGCATTTGGAACTTTCGTAACTTAAATTTTAACATATGTCACTGCACGTAATTAGCCATGGCTATTATATATGTTTTTTTAATAATTACCACTATTATATATATTTTTTTCACATTCTCAAATTGGGTATACTTATAGTATACAGGTATACTTATAAATCTAATAATTAATTAATTCTGGTTCGCGTCATTACACGAAAATCAACGACGCTACAACGGTCTTCATTTCACATGACAGTGGTATAAATAACTATTATTTATCAAAATCGGTACTAGAATAATATACTTATATATATATATATATATATATATATATATATATATATATATAAGTATATTATTCTAGTACCGATTTAGATAAATATCAAATCAATTTATATTTATATATATAAATTGCTGTTCGTTAGTCTCGCTTTATCTCATCTTGGTCTTGAAATGTTCGTGGAGATATAGAGAAGGTCTAAAAGGTGAGAAAAACTAGAATAATTGCCGGGAAAACCATAAAAACAACCTTTTTCTATTTCCCATAAAAATGTTTTAGAGTCAAGCGGAAGGGTAGGGGTATGGAGGGGTAGGGTAGGGTTAGAGTAGGGATAGGGAAGAAGTGCACATAAGTCCAAGCGAAGCTTGACCGGGTCCGCTAGTCACTTATATTATTACATTTACATTTCGAAAGCTTTCGATCAATCAATTATTAGCCACGTCTAATACAGTTTGGTTTGGCACACTACACTATGGGTATTTATTCCTATAACTTGAGCACTACGGGAGCTTAAAATGGTTTATGTTAGGAGTTTTCGCACTAATTGGCATCCAGTGTTGAGTGTAAATTTTGTTACTATAGTGATCGATGTTTCATTTATTTTGTAACTTGAAGGTTTTTCAATGAAAAATATTAAAAACTAACGATGAGAGAGCTAGCCAGAAGTGGACATCTGCTGCGAAATTTGAATTTTCACCCTTATTGCGCGAGGCCGATACCATATCTTTCTATACCGTTTCCACCATCCATTCCTACTGCTTTTCTTCAATCGATTCCTTTTATCTTAAAAATGTAATTATAATAGTCATTCATAATTAGAGTAAATATTAAAGCTGGTTTTATATGGTTCACCACACATACCTTTTTTTGTAACATAAGCTAGCTCTTAACAGCACATATCGGTTATTCGTGAAAAACATTTATTGATTGAATATCAATCTTGCTAAAAAGATTGCCAAGGTATGGGACGTGATGTGAAATGATGTGGATTGCAAGAAAAATGTTAAAATTTGCAAATGTAAAAATTCAATTGAAGAGAAAGACCAAAGAAGAGATGGTTAGAGTATGTGCAAGAGCATACATGTTATTATGTAAAATATAGATGTAGAGTTGATGTGTCATAGAAGTGAATGGTAGAGATTGATTGACTCCACTTCAGTAGAGGGGGAAGGAAAATTCATAATCAAGCATGCTCGTCGAGCATGTATCGACGTCGACGCCCAGCCTTACAAGCAGAGTAACACGCGGCCTGCTATTTGGCACCAAAACGTGCAATGCGTGTAAAAAAACAATCCCCGAATTGACTATTCGAAGCTGGCTCCTTTCCATTTCCATTAGCAAATGTTTAACCAAAGTGTTTCCCGAACTTGGTGCCACGAACTGGAAGCCATTTACTTTTTATCACTGTCCACTAACTAACTTTTTTCATTTGTTTGCTCCCCCGCGGTTCAACCGTAACTAATTTTTGGGGAAAATGTCCGATACATATTTTTTCTTGTACCTATATTACTTGTGAAGCCGTGATATCCCAGTGGATATGAAGTATATATCTTACGAAAATGTTACAAAATTTAATAGAGCTTAGCCTTTTAGAAGTGTGGGTCAAAGATTAGTAGGTAGGTAATTTGAACCACTTCCTCTAAATTTAGGATTTGCATGCTTGTTCAGGTCTGATGATACATTAGAAAAGATTCCCACAAAATTAAGATCTATCTTTTTTTTAAATCAGTTAAAAATATTACAAAAATTTTACTCTTATGGTGGTCATCAATAAGATATTCTGCAAAGATGAACGAACATGTAGCTTTTATATATAACTAGCGGATGCCCGCATCTTCGTCCGCGTGGAATTCAGTTTTTCACAAATCCCGCGGGATTTTTTCGGAATGAAAAGCAGCCTATGTGTTAGTCCAGAAAAAATCCAAAAAAAAAAAATGAACCCATTAATGTTGTGATCAGGATTTCTTTGGTTCGTTTTGTTTCACAAAACTTTTTTTTTGGATACGATCAGTCTATTTACAATGCGAAAATTGTATTGACATTTCAAATTCATAACTTTCAAGGTAAATCTTGAAACCCTTTTTATATACCTACCTACCCTCATAATTAAACTCGAGTAATTTTAATTGGCAAACATCGGTAGGCAGGTACAATAGTATCGGATGGCTGTTAAGACAGCCATTACAAACTTGTGCAATCAATTTTAAGCCTGGCTTTAAACAATGTGTTTATCAAAGCCAATACCAGTGGTATAGGAGAGGGGGAAATCCAAACACATTAAAATTATTTATTTGAACAAATGCAATAAATATGAACGTATTGGGTGAGTAACTGATATCTAATATATAAAATTCTCGTGTCACAGTTTTTGTTGCCATACTCCTTCGAAACGGCTTGACCGATTTTGATGAAATTTTTTGTGCTTATCCGGTATCTATGACAATAGGCTAACATCTATTTTTCAAACCCCTAAATCCCAGGGGTAGGGTAAAAGTAGGGTATGACTAGGGTAGGGGTAGGGTTGAGGTAAGGTAGAGGTAATGTAGGGGTAGGGTAGGAGTAGGGTAGAAGCAGGGTAGGGTAGGGATAGGGAAGAAGTGCATCATAAGTCAAAGCGAAGCTTGAGCTGGTCCGCTAGTATTCTATAAAATTTAATTTCAGAAATATGAATTATACAAAAATACTATTAGATTTTCAATGATGTTAGATACATCTATCTAATTATAAGTATGTAGAAGAAAGATTTGATTGTTTATTTGCTTGCATTGAATAGATTCTGAAACTACTGGACCGATTTGAAAAATAGTTTCACCATTAGAATCTTACATTATCTAACCCCACACTCCTTTTGGTTTCTACACGGCATCGCACCGGAACGCTAAATCGCTTGGCGTCTTTGCCGGTAGGGTCCCACCATCCAGACCTGGACCAATTAAGAAAACCACCGCGCATACCGCGGAAGCCGTCAAAACCGCTGGTACGTAAGTGAAACCACATGGCGTCTACAAATAATTACAATTATTGTAACATAGATTATGCTGCAAAGTTACAGTTAGGAAAGCACTTTGTAACTACGAGTGATAATAACATAAATTAGCCCTTTTTAAAAGCGAATTGAAAGAATTTCAAGTAATATATTAATGAAATAAATGGAGAATTCATATTTTTATATTGTAGCTACATTGGACGGTTTGTACAGGCAGGTACATGACAAAGTAGCAACTGAAGCACAAAGTACCGAGCGTGAACAAACGCCTGTAGGGAAATAGTAGCTTCGTTTGTCTTCAAACCGACATCAAACGAATGGATCGAACATGTAAACTTGCATAACTATTCAAACTGTTTGACCGTCTCTGGGATCTTTTTACAAGCTTTCATCTCGCAAACACGTTTAGTTTTTTCTATATAAGTACATATCTACTAATGCATTTTGAATCTTTCTAAGCGCGAATCTCGAGAACGGCTGAACCGATTTCGCTTTCTCCTGAAACTAAGCTAAGGCCTCAGAACATTCCCTACACATACAAGAAAAGCAAAACCACAAATTGACTCTTACATGGCTTCGATACCGACTCTATCAAGCTCTACTACATCTACATCAACTCAAGCATAGCAACGAACGGCTTCCGCCTGCTCAATACATAAAGATACAAAAAATACATGTAAACTAAACCCCGTTGGACTAACCACTCAAAATGAAATAAGAAATTATGTTATGGTTGCTAATTCCAATAAAGACCACGAACCCTACAAAGGAAAAACAAAAATAAATAATAAAAACAAACAAGAAAAGTGGTTGAGGGAGGGGTTCGGCGCTACAACCCACAAAGGGTTGTAGCGCCGAAGGAAGAAGAAGAAGAAGACTATTTTCTCTTTCACGTTCTCTCTTAAGTACCATCGCAACGAAAGCAAGTACGATATTTACGCAATCTTTCTATTATCTATCTTTTAACATTTTGTAGGTAAGAGTGGGAAAAAAATATTATAGTAACTTCGAAAAAAAATACAAACAGAGCACTTAACCACGGCGTGCAAGGAACACGTCTTAATTTGGTCTGCCTTAGGACTGAAACCTCATAGTCGATGCGAATAAGCGACTCACAAGACAAACTGTCGGTTTCTGTATAATAAAACGAGCACAAAGGTTACATCTAATCCGCGGTGTAGCGCGCCTGAGCTCAAATCTTCACAGTCTCACAAAGCTCGCTAAACACGTGTCAAGTGTGTTAAGGCGGCAGTTAATCTCAGTTAAGGGGTTACGAGAGCGGCGGGATCGCGCGAATTTGTTTACGTGTGTTTTCTTACGTGACGTTTGTCATAATTATGCTAAGTGCCGTTGACAACGATTTGTGGATTTGTGTAACGCATTTTTAACTCCCAACGCATAAAGGGGTGTTATGAGTTTGAACGCTATGTGAGGGTATGGTACCGTAGCTCTTAAACGGGTGTACCGATTTCGACGGTTTTATTAGAGCTGGTTTTCCAGTGATGGTTCTTATATGTTTCGTCAAAATCGGTTTCAAGTTAAGGTGGGTGAGAGTGGGAATGAACATTTTTCATTTTTTATTTCATTTATTTCAATTAGGCTTAGTTTACAAGCACTTTTGCAATGTCAGGATTATGCCATAATATAATCTGATGGTGGTAATAATAGTCCAAAATTTAAAGTTACGAGGGTTCCAAATGCACCTTGGTCCGAGAAGAGCCCACAACATACTCAGCCAACAGAAGGACTTTCTAATGTCTACATACAGCCAAATGAAAGATCATGACAATTTCATTTACCTATACCTACCTACATTATAAAACATGAAAACGAACCAAATCTTTAATAAGTAGTTGCAGGTAAAAAGTTAACTATTGAAATAAGATTATGAAAATACAAGTTAAATGGGTAACTTAATCGCTAGTAACATGGATGCCACGGATGACTGAAGTCAAACTAAACTAAATATTACTTTACAATACATTACCATCGACGTGTCGTGAAGCTGAAGTGTCAACGGGTGGGGCTTATAGTTCGAAGAGCTGGTAAACGTTGGGGTCCCAAGGTGCTGGAATGGCGACCCCGCACCAGGTGAAATGCCGACATCAAACGAGTCGCAGGGCATTTCTTTATTATTGTTTTATGTTGTATTATTTTTTTTTATTGTTTACAAGTTAGCCCTTGACTGCAATCTCACCTGATGGTAAGTGATGATGCAATCTAAGATGGAAACGGGCTAACTTGTTAGGAGGAGGATGAAAATCCACACTCCTTTCGGTTTCTACACGACATCGTACCGGAACGCTTAATCGCTTGGCGGTACGTCTTTGTCGGTAGGGTGGTAACTAGCCACGGCCTAAGCCTCCCACCAGCCAGATCTGGACCAATTGAGAAAATCTCAATCGGCCCAGCCGGGGATCGAACCCAGGGCCTCCATCTTGTAAATCCACCGCGCATACCACTGCGCCACGGAGGTCGTCAAAACTTTCTGCATACAGGCGGCTCATCAAAAGGCCTACGTGCTGCAGTAATCGTTCATCGGCTGTTAATATGATGATGATGATATCATTAACATTAGATAGATCATCTGGTGCGTTAAACTAAAAAATTATATAGCCCCACACCTTTCACCCATAGTTTCGTCGTTATCAACCCATATTCGGCTCACTGCTGAGCTCCAGTCTCCTCTAAGAATGAGAGGGGTTAAGCCTTAGTTCACTACGCTGGCCCAATGATTGGCAGACTTCACACACTCAGAGAAAATTCTCTGGTATGTAATTTTCCTCACGATGTTTTCCTTTTTCGTTTGAGACACGTGGTATTTAATTTCTTAAAATGCACACAACTGGAAAGTTGGAGGTGCATTTTAGTTTCCATTTATAATTTCATCCCCACACATGACTCAAATTTGGATCCACATGCATCGCATAACCTAACCATAACTTCTGGACCCATGAGTATTGATAGACACGTCCCGTATTTTTCCTGAACCTTTAGTAAATATTATGAGAACATCTCAACGACCGACATGTAACCGCATCTCGTTTATTGACTCACACTGCTTGTTTAGCGGATAACGAGATAAAACAGTATTTATTACGTATTCCATTCGTATGTTTGCTTTTGTTATAACATAACGCTCATTGTTTGTGGAAGCCCATTTTCTGATAAGTTACTTCTTATACATAAAAATGAATTACTGTTTGTTGGTTCCGCATGATTAAGCCACCACGGTAAAAGAGACTCTTCACCGAGAGTTCAGGGTTCAGGCTGAATTATTATAGTTTCCATTCTTAATACAGTATTTTACGACTCAGGGGAACGGTAATATAAGTCATTTGAAAAAAAACATCATTTAGCTGGTGGGAGGCTTCGGCCGTGGCTAGTTACCACCCTACCGATAGAGACGTACCGCCAACCGATTTAGCGTTCCGGTACGATGTCGTTTAGAAACCGAAAGGAGTATAGATTTCGTCCCACTCCTAACGAGTTAGTCCGCTTCCATCTTATATTGCATCATCTCTTACCATCAGGTGAGATTGTAGTCAAGGGCTAACTTGTAGAGAATAAAAAAATATTACAAATGTACGTTGAGATTCCAGGGTGCTAGAATTACCCCTACTATGCGGACTTAGTCGTTAATCGAATCACAGGTTGACGTTCTCATAATTGCTTTTGTGCTCATAAAAGGCCTTTTTGTAAGTCCCTAAAAAAGACTATCGACCAGTGGACGTCCATTAGCTGATCTGATGATGATGAGTTACTTCCTATCTAAACCAACGAAATGGCAATATAAATTTGCTCTGAGTAATAAGATGTAGAAATGTTTAGATAAAATCCCAATGGAACGGCCAAAAACTCGAAACCTTTTTATGGGAGTGGCCCATCCACCTAGTTTTATATTAAAAACTAGCGGACGCCCGCGACTTCGTCCGTTTTCACACATCTCGCGGGAACCATGGTTTTTCTGGGATGAAAAGTATATGTGTTAATCCTGAGTAAGTAATGCTTTAGCCATGAACGTAACAGATATACAGACTTACTTTTATTATAGGACTCAAAAGGTGATTACAAATATAAGAAAACTAATGTCGAACAAAGGTTATGATTCACAACACTTGTCAGGACAACTTAATTAACAAATCAAACTGTAACCAAAATAAGACCCTAGAATGGCAGAGAATGACCTTGAGTGGAGTCACGTACTTGTGAACGATGTGTGTAGGGTTAAAGGATCCTTTGACAGTCGACTAACACTCCCCTTTTCCACTCAAGTCACTCTCTCCACCTATCCCAAGTAACCCATAAAGAATTACACAACAAGATCGAGAGAGAGATCGAGCGACGTCATATCCGTCACAGACTACTATTTCCAACACTAAACGGCGATAACACTTTAGCATTTGTGATATTCAATTTCATTCATAATCATTTGTAATATTAGTTTGCATCATCACTTACCATCAGATGGCCTATTCACTAATTTGGTCTTTATTAACAACCTTTTAAAATAAATATAAAATCAACTGAGAAATGTCATCTACCTACAATATCAGTAAGCACCGGATGATATTTGTTACATAAAATCGCAATTTCGTATATGCCAACTAACATACGTCTTAGTGAATTAGCCTGCAGGTGAGATTGTAGTCAAGGGCTAACTAACTTGAAAAGAATTGAAAAAAAAGTAGATACATAGATAAATAATATGAAGCCAATAAAAAGTAAAGGTCAATCAACTCCGCGTACATTTTGAATACCTATCCTAATATCTTTCTTGCGACATACGAATCCATTGTTCATTTGATCAAGTTTATTAAATAAAGACCCGCAGCATCTGCGCCCGGAGATTGTTTTATATTAATATTCGCTCGCCTTTATGCCCCGGGGTTGTATTGGAAATATGGGTTTTACCCTCCGTTAACTTTGAAAAATGATTTATATTATTATATTTTTGTGCGGGACTTTAGGGCCCGTGTGCAATGTATTGGATTGATTGATTTAAAGTTTGAATGAGACGACGAGGTTCGTTTGAGCGAATTTTGATTGTTGCTTGTATGGATGTAATCTTTCAATATTTTTAAATTAAATTGATACTCTCTCTCTGATTGATACGTAATATTTTAAATTGATACTCTTATTTAAAGTCTTTTCAATGTTTTTGATCTTTTTGTGATAAAGTAATGGTTGTCTACAATTTTGTCTGATGTCATTACTATTTTTTTGGTATTTTTAATCTTTTTTTAAAAAATTTTAACGATTTGCACATTTTATTTTAATTAAACATTTATTTATTATACCTATGAATATAAGAGAAGTAACTGGCCCTTAAGACACGGGCTTACCAAGTTTAAGGGCCAGGACTTCATTGTAATTCTATACTGAGTATTTCGAATAAACATTTCTTAATCTTTTTATTCTTACTATTGATGAGTAAACGCTTAACTTGCAATTTACTCGTCAGTTGACTTGAGCTTGAAACCGAACACGCTACCGAACATAATATTTATATTATATAGCTTGATATAGCTAAAGTACAATATTATAACATAATTACCAATTTTAACCGAGGACATCAAGCGGATCGCAGGGAGCTGTTGGACATTCGCAGCTCGAGATCGTTGTGTTTGAAAGTCCATGCAAGAGGCCTATGTCCAGCAGTAGACGTTCATCGGCTGATAATGATGGTGGATGGATGGATGATAATTATCATTGTATACCATAATTAATTGTAGTATTTATCCTTGTCCACAGGTCCTGTAGAAGCATCATTGCTGCTTGTCATACTCAGTTTTACCTTCAGAGAAGTTTTAAGGTAATTTTCAGTCCTTTCAACAAGATTATAAAGATTTTCTGTCTATTATTATATAAAAAACTATCATGTTTAATAGAACATTCCCGCCAAGTGCTATGGCATATCTATGGGCAATATACTCGTAGGCCTTTGAACTAGAGGCACAGATTATATACCGGCAACTAAAACCTTCAGAGCGAATTAATAATGCTGGTTGGCGCCAAAAATTACCTTAGTGGTTAAACTTCAATCTCAAAGATTCTTACTATAAGTATGGAATACCCTTCCGGTGTCTATGTTTCCTGTCACCTTCAACACCAAGAATACAGCGAATATATGCATCTTATACTTATAAATATGGATATTCTTTGGTTCAGAACAATCATATATCCCCTCTGACTAATTTAAACCATATATTACACGCCACAAAGCTATAATCTGTTTTATATCACGTGTTTCCAACCGTCACTCTTTGTGCATTTTTTTATGGAAAAATAAGTCCCGAAGGCATTTTTCGGTACACGTCAGTGTGGAGGTATAAATCCCAATGGCGTGTGAGAGAATTAGCGCGTTCCAACTTGGACCTCATCACTGCATTCCATCAGGCGTTATCATAGTCAAATGCATTCAATAAGTGAACTTTAATATGAAGGAATTGATATTTGTGTATTATTCTGTAAAAAAAAAATATTTTTTTGTAATGAACATTTACCATATTTTTGCATACCTAACCATATTATATTATTATTATATTATATAATAATATATATTATTATTATTATTATAACCAATTAGTCTAATGTTAGGAGTGGGAATAACACTAGTCCAGCGGGCGGGGATCGAACCCCCGGTGTTGATCCCCGTACCCTTTATCGTAGACAATTGAGGCTTGTAATAATTTTTAATCTATTTATATTTTTCTTTTCAGAGTGATCCTGCGATGATGTATGGCCTAATGGAGTTAGGAAATTAGCAGTTTTGTAAATAGATAAGAGATTTTAAACAACATGTGAATTACATTAGTATTTAAAGGTTACACTATTATTATTTTTATTATTTTCATCATACGTTGTATAGAGAAATAGAAAGGAAGAAATAAAAATTAATGAACATGAGGTAATAGAAAAATAATTTAAGTTATGGTTAACTAAATGAAAGTTAGCCCGCTGCTAACTTGTTAATTATTAAATATAACGTTAATCATCTAATGATTTTTATTTAAGAAGCTATAACAAGTGTTGATTTGTTACGATGTAACAAACAATTAAAATAATTATTGTATTAAAATGAGATAAAGTTAAAGTTTTTATTTCATTATCTTTTCATTAATCATACTTGTTGAATTGAATTTATTAGGACTAAATAATTTTTTTTATTAAGTTTTTTATTTTCAATAATGTATGATCAACCATAAATATATATATAGTTCCATTAGTATTCCAATATAGTTAAATTAAAATATTCTTATGTAATATAATATGGTTGTGTACCTAACCTTTATTAAATCTACTTGTTACCATTGTTAGTTTATCACAATATTTTAATAAATTTGTTAATTTCCATCACTTTTTACATTCCCTAATACAACGAATAATACATAAAGGTAAATAAAACTGATTTTGTATTAGAATTATGTTAAATAGTGATCCTAAATAATAGTTGGAAGATTGTTTACTGAATAAAATCTATATAAATATAAGTATTTCAGTTTAGGTTTGCATCGAATCCAGTGTTTATTCAATCAATTGAGAAATACGAGTAGACAACCCAGTGTACAATTTGAGTTATTTCGTACTAAACGATCCTTTTCCTATTTTGTTAAAATTGATAGTTAGTTAGTAGATAGTTTTTGTTATAATTGGTATCAAAAAATCCCTAGTGCATTTGAAATACTGCAAGTAGTCAATGTTCAATATTTTAACAAAATAACAATCTATTCTAATATTATAAAGCTGAAAAGTTTGTTGTTTGAACTACTGGTCTGATTTGAAAAATTCTTTCAATGTTAGATAGCCCATTGATCGAGGAAGGCTATAGGCTATATATTATCCTCGTATTCTTACGGGAACGGGAAACACGCGAGAGAAACCGCGCGCGTCGCTAAAACTTTCGTTAATATTAATTACTATTAATATTTACGAAAGTGTTTGTCTCTGCTAATTGAACACAAAACAGAACAATATTAAATAGCCGACGCTCGAAACAATTCCATTTTTGCCAAATCCTGCGGGAACCATGATTTTTTCGGAATAAAAAGTAGTTTTATAACAATCTTATCCAAATCGGTTCAATAATTGGAGTGAAGGAGTAACAAACATACCAACTTTCGTCTTTATAATATTACGAATAGTTTGATATAAAATTCTAAAACAAACATTTATTTTCTTCGAAAAGAACTTCTTCAGATTTGTGTCAACTTTCCACGGTAGAATCTACATTCCGAACCGTTTCTAGAGTCGCTATTAGCAGACATAATTATGTTATCCATACAATGCTTGTATGCCTGCTTGATTTAAATGAATTTGAATTATTGTACATTCGTAACATATAGACCTATATACTAATATAGGTAAAATTATATAATATACCATGTAAATAATTATGCCGTACTTTCAAATAATAATTTAATGATCTGTGCATTACACCAATATTATGTTCTTTACCTTTATTTTGTAGATGATTATGTTGAATATAAAAAAAGGAAATTATTATTTATGTAAATATAAAATACAAAAAAAAATTGGCTGTAAACTAATGTTAAATTTTCTCTTCAAATACATAATATAATAAATAAGAAAAATCCTAATAGTTTATTTGGAATTATATAAAAGTAATATATTCAGATAATGTGAAATAATGTATGTAAGTAGGAAACATGATAATTATGAATAATATTTACTCGTATAGGTATTATATAAATTAGTGGAATTGTATATAAACGTGACTAAAATATTCTGTGAGCTGAATGGTATCTATCTAATTAAATATAATGTAATAGAATGAAAACTTTAAAAGAAAAAACAACATTGTCTAGGTAGATTAGATAACAGAAGAAAAATGTATAAAAATCGAGGTGATAATTCTAAATCACATTTCCTTATATATGAAATTTCCATATTTCTTTAAAATATATACCTCGATTATAACCATCTTATTAAGAATAACAACTATTGTAATTTTATTTCAATATAACGAGTATTTATGGAAAATGTGGTAAAATAATAAAAACAAGAGACAGAGAATAATTTGAAGCTAAAAATCCAAATGTATATTGCTCGTAATATTATGTTATGTCGTGTACAAAGTTATAGCATATAATGCGTAAGTAAGATTATGTAATCATGCCAAATGTGAGAGGCATCCTTTTAAACTATTACTGTACGTACGATGAAGTAGACAATATTTGTGTAAGTAATCTATTGACAATTGTACAATATAAATTATAATTATTTTTAACATTTAACATTATTCTGATTATTTGTTACAATCGTCTTTGTCTAACACGATACTATAAGATAGAGACAAAGTCGAATTAAAAAATCATACTATCGTTACACAAAGAGCTACCGTAACAGCCTAAAATTAGGTAGTTAATGGTGTTACACACCTGTTTTTCAGTTTACACTATAAATAAAGTAATGAGACGCGCGGAAGAGCGTCGGCCGAATTAGAGAGAACGGCTTTCAAAACGACAAGGTATCTTTACACGAACCATTTGAGGCTACTTTACCATATTTCTATTTAGACGTTTTAATAATTATATAAATTCAAAAACCTCAATAAAATAGGCCTCATTCAAATGTTCGATCAACAGCGTTATAATCTTAGACTAATAACCTGTAGACCCGAAACACCTAACAACTTTTCACTCCAAACGTAAGCCACTTCTGTTAAGAGCGTAAAAGCTAAGCTAATTTCACTCGCAGACACGCACACAAGCGTACTTATCTTAGCAACTAGTTGAGGACTCCCATATCGGGGCACATAAAACGGCTTACGAATCCTGTGACTACACACTATCTATGTGTTTTAAATCTATGGTTATAATGAAATAGCAATTTAATAGAAACACGTTTTTTTAATTTGGTTTTTTTAGGATAAAGTAAAATAAATCAATTAGTTCAGTCAGATCAGTTCAATCGTGCTCTGAATAATTGGCGAATAATATTATTTTTAACTGTAATAAATTAATTAAATGATGTTAAATAAAATAAATTAATGTTAAATAGACAAAAAAATAATTATAATTTATCATAATGTGATTAGTTATAAGGATATTATAGTTATAAATATATAATTATTGTAATCTATTTATTGTTAGAGATCATCTCTAATGTTTGTTTCTGTGTATGTTTTACCATAGCTGTTAGTATAGAGATTGTGTTGTTTAAAAAAATAAATTTTATACGGAGTCGATTCTTGCTCTATATTGTTTTGCTCAATAATAATGCGATTTCTTTTTAAGAAGTTAATAAACTATTGAAAATAAATAAGTCTTTGCTTTACCCTATTCTATTGTGAGTTAAAATTTAACTTAGGTACACAGTTAGTGAAAATAGCTCCATTCGCGGCAATATTGGTTAATTATGACGTCACGACTACGTGACACAATTGTCGTTGTACTTGGAAATACTCGTATGGATTATAATGGAACAATTTGATACAATATTGCCGAAATAGTTTTAGAATTTAATTGAAATTGTTTCATATTGCTTCAATAAATGCTCCATATTGATGCATATCCGTGTAATCTAGAATAAAGAAGGCTTTAAAGAATTTTGATTATTTGGAGCCTGAATATCTATATTAATATTATAAAGCTGAAGAGTTTGTTAGTTTGCTTGAACGCGCTAATCTCAGTAACTACTGGTGCTATTTGAAAAATTCTTTCAGTGTTAGATAGCCCATTTATCGAGGAAGGTTATAGGCTATATATTATCCCATATCCTTACAGGAACGGAGAGCACAAGGGTGAAACGGCGCGGTGTCAGCTAGTTTGTAATATCCGTACATAAAACGGGTAAAAAATTTCGTCTACTGGAATTAGTTGACAAATTGTAAATTATGAGCAAAGACGCGGAAGCAAGCTAGCAGACGATAACAATAAGAGTCCGTGTTTAGTCTTACATTAAAACAAGAATAGTCATAATAAAAGCTCTGATAAGCAAAGCGTACAAAATTGACGTTTCCCCGTCCGTTTACCGACGAAATTACGGGAATTACGGTGAAATTACAGAGGTATTACAGCCAAATAACCAGGTGTACAAGAGCGGATATCCGACCTGGGGGTATAGTTGGGACTATAAAGACAACTTCCAACTGTAAATAGAGGCTTAATCTGTTACCTCCGATTAGTATACCTAATCATCAACGTTCACAAAAATTAAATACACTTCATTTTATTTATCTACACTAATATTAGAAAAAGGTAATATTTATGAGGTGCTAATGGATCTGGAACTAATGAACCGATTTTGAAAATTCTATTATCAATAGGAAGCCACGTTAATATTCTAACTCCCGAGAACAGCAACTAAAGTATTTCCAACATGCTTAGTTTGAGCGTATATTAAATTATATCTTGACAGATTTGTAAGGAACCTATACAAAAATTAATTAATGAACAATACTGCAGTCTGATAAATGACGACTTTAAGATGTGCAGGCAAATATATCAACTGTTTGTTGATTATTAAATAATATTTAACTTTTGATAAAGGTACATAATTAGATCGAGTACTTGCAGCAATGTACAATTTGATAAGTAGAAAGCAATTCCAATAAATTCAAATATCATAGATATTTCAACATTTGATGCAATCTCACGTACAAAATGGGAACGAAGGAAGAAGACCCTTTGAAAAATCAAACAGAGAAACCTAAAAAGAAGACATTTAAAGAGAAAATAGCATACATCAAAGAAAATATAACAATAGAACCTGTTTTGATGACTTACGTAGTTCCTGGTGTCTTAGCGAGGTTAGCAACTCAAAATTTAAATCTTGATAAAGCTTGTCGGGTAAATTTAAATTATGGTGACAAAGTGTGCGATGCTCTTATTGCAAAAGAGGGAACAATGTACCAGAAAGAAGAATTGCTTGTACAAGAACTTATTGCATCTATGGAAGCTTGGAAAAATTTCATACTGACGGCGATACCAAGTTTTCTAATTTTATTTATTGGAGCCTGGAGTGATAGAACTGGAAATAGAAAGATATGTGTTCTTCTGCCAATTGTTGGTGATTTGTTGATGTGTTTGAGTAACATACTTAACGCTTACTATTTTTATGAACTGCCAGTGGAAGTGACCATGTTCTTTGAGGCATTGTTTCCAGCAATAACTGGTGGGTGGATTACGACGTACATGGGAGCTTTTAGTTACATTAGTGAAATGTCTAGTGAAGAAACCAGAACTTTTAGAGTCGGTGTCGCGAATCTATGTTTAACTGCCGGTGGACCGATCGGTACCGCTCTTAGTGGAATATTATTGAAACATATTGGATATTATGGAGTTTTTACAATAAGCTCACTCTTGTTTTGCTTTAGTATTTGTCATGGATTCTTTTGTATCAAGGACCCAGAGCGGCCAAAAAGCGACAAAAACAAGGTTAGTAAAGAAAAAAAATAATTAAAAATTATTTCTAAGATATCAAATGCTTTTTTTTTCAAATAAAGTTTTTGAACAAATGTATGAATTTTAGGTAGAAAATGGTGTGCATGGATTTCTCAAGTCATTTTTTGATATCAAACATGTCAGAGATACAGTAACTGTGGCGTTCAAACAAGGACCTAATCGACGCCGACTGAAGTCTATTTTAGTTTTATCTTCGATTGCTTTCATATATGGGCCAGCATATGGTAAGTAAATATACTGCAACAACAAAAGCAATATAAATAGACCGCCATCCTATAATAGCCATATGGTACGATAATGCTTCGTTGATTGATGATCTAAATTTCAAAAAACTTTCAATAGTCTTGAGGTATGTCTGGCTATCGCAGGCTCTCGGTCCAAAAGCCCATTGAATGACGAGTGCTACACAATAATACTGACGTCATAGTCACGTGCTACAGTCTACTAAAAGGTAGGTGGATCATTTACTAAATTGTCAGACCATGTCAGAACAATGCAAATAAAATATCCAATCTTCCCTTCCCTTCCCTCCCTTTTACCACTTTACTTAACTTCTTTAGTACTTAAGTTATTATTTAGTACAGACTGCACTTAGAAAATACTTTCAAGAAGATTGATAATTACAGCAATATAATAAAACCTCTTCTTATCAAATGAGCCTTGGGCTTAATATACGAATTTATTGATAACGTTATGTAACTAAAACGTTAAGTCAACCTTTACAACAAATTTGATAAGCGAGAATTATTAAACCTGCCAACACCGAGTAATTCAGTAACAACAAAATAAATTATTATCGTACGGTATGGCAACAAAAGAAGAAGAACTTTTGACAAAACCAAAAGCAAAATCTAAAAAGAAAACATTAAAGGAAAAAATATTGCAGATAAAAAATAATATAACAGTAGAACCTGTTTTGGTGACCTACTACATACCAGGAAACTTACTGAAATTAGCAACACAAAATTTGAATCTTGATAAAGCCTGTCGAGTGAACTTAAAATATAGCGATGAAATATGTGATGCGCTTATTGCAAAACAAGGCACAAAATACCAACACGAAGAATTGGTTGTTCAAGAACTCATTGCTTCGATGGAAATGTGGAAAAGTTTTGTTCTATCTGCCATGCCATGTTTATTGATATTGTTTGTAGGAGCTTGGAGTGACAGAACTGGACGTAGAAAGATATGTATCCTATTACCAATATTTGGAGAATTGTTCTCTTGTTTGTGCAACATACTCAATGCATACTATTTCTACGAGTTACCAGTTCAAGTTGCGATGTTCTCTGACGCATTCTTTCCAGCAATGACTGGAGGATGGACCACGATGTTTATGGGAGCTTTTAGTTACATTAGTGAAATATCTAGTGAAGAAACAAGAACATTTAGAGTAGGCATTGGAAATCTGTGCATAACGGCCGGAGCTCCAATCGGAACGGCTCTTAGCGGCATACTTTTGGACAAAACTGGTTACTATGGCGTGTTTACAATATGTGCGCTATTATTTAGCTGTAGCCTATTATATGGTTACTTTAATATTAAAGATCCAGAACGAACTAAAATTGCCAAAAATAAGGTAAAGTTTAAGTAAACCAAACTTCAAGGATATATCTAAATAATTTTTGAAATGCATACTTTATTCAAGCAAGTGAAATATTGCATAAATACTTGTTAAAGGAAAATATTGAAAAAATATTTTTTTTAGGATGGAGATAGTATTTTTGGATTAATTAAATCATTCTTTGATATCAAACACGTCAAAGATACTTTAACTGTTACGTTTAAAAAAGGACCTAACAATCGCAGGATAAAGTCCATTTTAGTTCTGTCTTGTGTTTCTTTTATACACATGCCGCTAGTTGGTAAGTCAACTTAAAATATCGAAAACAATATCGTCATTGGAAAGTTTAATATATCAAGGAAAGGTAATTTTCACGATATACATAATCAATTTGAAGACTGATTTTAAGTAAGTAAGCGAAAACAGTCATCACAAAATATAAATAAATCTATGCAAAATAATAAATCGTAAAATTTTTCATTATTTTTTTTAATATTATTAATGGTACTTTTAACAAGACAAAGTTAAACGTAATGAAACTTGTATTAAGTTATTGTATTAAGTTAGTTTATAAATAGAAGTATTGCCTTTTTTTATTATTTTTATTTTTTTATTATTTTAATTTTTTATTTTCCTTTTATTTTTAATTTATTTATTGAAATTTTAAGACACATTGGGCACTTTTGAAAATGGGAAATTATGACTATCACGCTTTCTATTTCATTTCTGAAGTGCAGTCTGACATTTTGTTGTGAGTTTTGACCAATGTAAGCAAAAACTATACTAATATAGTGGGCTGAATGAATAAAATGTTAACTACTGTTTGACTAACATCATATATTCTATATTTATCTAAAAATGTCGCTATCATAATAGTTTGCCAGATAACAGTTTGTTTACAAAAATTTCAATTACTTTACAAACAGTCTAATAATATTAGACTGCGTTGTTTTATTTATTTTTAAAACGCTACAGTTTTATAATAAGGCTGAATAAATGCAAAATGAATTAAAACTTTCCAGGAGAGTTCACGGTGCGGTATCTCTTCACCCGTTACCGGTTTAACTGGGATGCTCTCAAATACAGCTTCTACAATACTTTCTACATCTGCATACACGCGCTTGGTGAGTGCAGTTTTATTTGTACTTAAATATATTGTACCTTTGCATAGAAAAGTTCGTTATTCTCTATATTCGCTTGCATGAATACTAGCATAAAATATTTCTTTAATTATTACCATTATATTTTCTAAATTCTAATGGCTTTGGCCACCTCTCTTCTTTGAACAGACTGCTACTGCTTTAGAGTGTTAAAAATTAGGCTGCTAGATGATGTATTATTACGAAGAATGATATCCTTGATTGACAAAATTATTTTTCTTAAATTTGTTTTCTTTTAAAAATAATATTATTAGTAATAGTACGACATAGTATGTGTTTTATAGCACGCCAAAAATATATATAATATTAAATGTTAAAAAATAGAATAGATTATACCACCCGAAAAAAAGTCCGACATGTAACTAAGAGCATTAGATATATAACTAGGAGCACATAACATTAATTATACAGTTATATGGCAACACTTACACAATTATATGTCAAATTTATTAGGAAGATTATATGTCAAAGTTAATAAAATAGTAAAGTAGTGTTAGGGAGTGAGTGAGACAATAATTAAAATACTTCAAGTCCGGTATATCAACCGTGGAGCCATAGCAGCTCTCAATCTGAAGCATCTATTATAATATTTCAGGCGCTTTGATCTCAATCAGCATATTTAGCCGGAAATGGAAGTGGGGAGACGCGACCCTCGGCCTCATATCTAGCTGCAGCAAAATTGTCGGCGGCTTAGCAGCAGGTCTCTCTAGAAACTCCACGGACATGTATATCGGTAACCCTCTTATCTTCAATAATAAGTTTTCGATTGTTTTTATTACTATGTCAATATAACCAGACATTTCAAAAATGCTTGTAAACAAAGCCTTTTTAAAATATATGCAATTTAAATTTGAACCATACTTTTTTGGTTCTTAATAACACTTTATACCTAAAGAGAAAAGTTTTTAAGTGTGTACTCATATTTGTTACTCCTTCACACTCATCAGTACTAAATGGATTTAACTGAGGAATGGAAATGATACTTTGGAATAACATAACTTTGGCTACCTGGGTGTCAATCCAGAGTAAAATCTTTATTCTGAAAATCAGCTAAATCGTTTAGGTAAATGCGACGGCGACGGCAAACATACAAACGTGCACACATATTTTCGCTTTATCAGTGTGATGTACATACATTATCGTTTTTGTTTCAGCTGTTCTCATAGAAACATTTAATGCAACTTCGTTCACGGCTCTAAGATCCATATCATCTAAACTAGCATCTACCGATGAACTAGGTATTGAAACGGTATTTTAATTTATTAAATTAACAATATATTTATTTATTACTTTATTGATTATATTTAAAGTAGTAACACTTATTATTTCTATTTTCAATTTCAAATTCTTACAATTTTAGTTTTTTGTTTTGAATATAAATATGCTTACTAGCTTATCTAAGTATAGTATTTTGCGTTTTACGTTAGTTCTTAAATTGTTTGGTTGGTAGCTGGTCTGATGAAGTCTGTAATTATGTCTGTAATATTATTATGAGTTTTGTACACTTTCAGGAAAAATCACTTCAGTATTCAATTTAACAGAAGTGTTAACGTCGATGATATTTGGGCCGATTTATTCCTGGATATACATGGTGTCGCTAAAAATTGATTCTGGCATCATTTACTACTGCAGCACTGTACTCACCGTACCACCGATTCTAATATTTATGTAAGGTTCTTTTAACTATTTTATAATATACAAATATATAATATCATATTAATAATAGGAAATATCTGAACCTCTAGCTATGTTAAAGCAACGACACAAATTATCTAATCCACGATAAAAAATGTCGATATAATTAGTCTTTAACCATAAGAAACAATTGGATATTTTTAATAAATAAAGGCAAAAGGTCACGAATCAAATAAATATAAAAGCGAATCAACACGAAATCTCAAAAACCACTTGGCGTAGATAGATGAAATTCGGCAGGAAGGTAGATGTCCGAAGAGAATGGATCTTGTAATATGGCCGGATTGAAGAGGTCTAAGGGCGGACGAAGTCGCGGGCGTCCGCTAGTCCTTATATAAACAAGCAATAAAATTGTTCCAAAGCAAAATATGTTTAGCCAATTTACTTGAAATCCAAAATCCTATTTTGAATATTTTTTCTGAGTTTAAAATCGTGAAAAGAATGCGGTCTTCATATTATCCACACTCAACTCCTCAGAGCGCCTGGTATAATTGTGTTTCCATTCAATTTGCATTTAATAATTAAATTCACTAAGATGATATTTATTTAACACGCTGTATTAATACTTTTCAGATGGTTTTATAAGCAAAATAAAAAGGAAATGGCTGAAACTAAAAAAGAAAACCTAAAAATAAAATTAAATAAAAGTGAAGATACGAAACCCAAAGAAGAATATTTGGCGACTAGTCTTGATTTGAACGATGGCCTGTATTTTGTTGAATAAAGATTTGAATAAAATGTTGTAATCATCGATATATTTATTAATGTTTTATTTAATAAAAGATACGCCAACCCACACTGAAGCTGCGTTATGGGTCTAAGCCATATCCTAAATAAAGGGAGGCCAGCTGGCCTATTCACTATTTTGGTATTTATTATCAACCTATTGTAACACCGGATGAGATTTGTAATGTATGTCATAGTATGTGGATGACATTTTGTTAATCGATTTGTTTTTTATTTTGATGGCCTGGTAATAAAGACCAAAATAGGAAATAGGCCAGCTGGCCCTATATTGGACCGTTAAATTGGTTGATAATAATATGATAATGATAACTTTGTCTTTGATCAAATAAAAGCAGAAAGGTTTGCAATTGAACATTGTTGATCCAATATTTCCTGAAAACGCTTCGTTACATTATTCAATTCGGACGATCCATTCGAAAAATATCAAGTTTTAAAATTTAAGTATTAGAAAAGTTGCGTATTCGCCGCTCAACTCAAGATCAACCGATAGGTAATGTAGGGATTTGGTAGGAGTAAGGTAGGAGTAAGTTAGAGTAGGGGTAGGATCGGGGTAGGGTAGAGTAGGGTAGGGTAGGAGGTAGGGTTGAGTTAGGGGTATGGGTAGAGACCGGGTTGGATAGTGATAGGGTTGGGTAGGGATCGCTTGGGTTGGGGTATGGTAGGGGAGGTGTAGGGAATGTGTGAAAGCTAAGCTTGACCGCTAGTGAAATACAAATATTATGTATAAAATATGATGATATTAAAAGAAAAAGAGAAGTTTGTACTTGTGTTGTATAATCCTGTTGTCGATAGACAAACTTCGAACAATAGAGACGAAGGTGTCACCAAAACTTGAGAGTTCGCGCCTGTCTTCATATTTGTAGCAAACTTTCGCGTCGCCGGGAAGATCTGAATTTGTCACATTGTGTACGAAATCTTTACAATGGAGACCAAAAAGATTTTATCTTTTATACAATACAAAAAACGTTAAACGCAACTCCGTTCACGTTATTTTAATAAAAATAGGTGGCGATCCTGTCGGTTTTCTAAAAGATTTATATCAGAGCACGAATCGCGTCCACCTTTTTGCTTCTGTAAAATAATATCTCGATAACCACAATTAAACAGAAGGCTTTATTTTTAGTTTAAAGCGCCTTAAGGATGGAAATTACAAAATCAAAGGGAAGAGTGTGTCTGTGGTCGCTCTGGCGCAGCGTCGCGTGTCTATGGCACGGCGGCCATGTTAGGAAACTTGACAGTTCGGTACATGGCGCTGCGGCGTAACTGTCAATTGCGACGGAACGCTATTTGTCAAATGTGGATTTAAAAGTGATTAAAAAGCAGCATGAGAGTGTTAACCCTCTCCTAATAAACTCTGTGCCTCAGGGCGTGGGATAAAGAACTTGTACCCACAAAGTGAACAAAGTTTATGGCGTGTTTTAAAACTACCCTCACTCGGAGCAATCTATATCGTTTCTTTTTAATCTGGTATGAGGAATCATTTCTCATAAAAAAATGGGTAACACATTGATTGAATATGGTTTTGAGAGTGACAAGATTGTTGATTTTTTGTTAAATCAGGAAGAATAGTAGAGAAGTGTTAATCTTTGAAGACGACATTGGGTGAGGCATTCTTTTTTTCATTTGATAGTGGAATTTGGAATTTTCAATTTGAATGATGAGTGTACTCAGGAACTTTTTGATCTAGTTCCGCTTTCATTCTTTTACCATAGGATCGTCAGGCATCGCATCATCAGGAATTATATTATTAATAGTCTAAAATATTATTATCAGAGCCTCAAGGTATGAGTAAGTCATAAATTAAGGATATAAGCGTTAATGGCATTCTATAATTCATTATATCAGTATTAATCTATACGATAATTACCACTATAGTAGTCCGTTAAAGCAATTACACATGTTTAGGGTCATTGGTTAAAACAAATTTACTCTGTGTCGAGCATATTATATTGTAATTTATTTTATTATATGAAAATTAGTATATTGGTTAGTTTAGTAGTTTTGTCGCCATATTGCCACAAAAGAGAACAACGAGTGTAATCGTTAGTTATCTATTGTCATTGTAACGTTCGAGTCGTCTAATACAATCGGTTAAATGGGAACTACCCGCAATTAGACCACAATTAGTTATTAACCACTTTAGGGCCAGTTGACTTGTGTTTCGCAGTTTAAAGACCTTGACCATTTATACCGTATAAATATATGTTTCGTTATTTCTATTACAGTTTATGAAGAAAGTAGAATAACGGAAAACTCTGAAACAGCTGAAAAATCATAAAAAGGTAGGTATGTACTTTTGTAGTAACTTTGTAACTAAAATATCACTTTTTTTAGCAGACTCAGAAGTGGATTACTAAAATAAGAAAACCAATGTCGAACAAAGGTTCAATGTTCACAAAAAACAAAAAAGGAACAATGATTCACAACACGTGTCAGGACAATTTAATTAACAAATCAAACTGTAACCAAATCAAACCCTAGAATGGAAGAGAATGCCCTTGAGTTGAGTTGCGGACTTGTGAGCATTGTTTGTAGGGTTAAGGGATCCCCTTACAGTTAACTAACACCCCCTTTTCAACCCAAGTCACTACTCTCCCCGCCTATCCCAACTAACCCATAAAGAATTACACAACAAGAAATGTGGACAGCTCGAACGCCACGAGTATACTGAAGCTGACGCTACGACGAGCGTCTTATATCGCAAATCTCTCTTGCCAACCAATCACTACCCCTCTCTAACTCCCCACTCTTTACGGAAACAATTCGCGCCACCTAGCTTCGGCACGAGCCAACATAAGATCGAGCGACGTCATATTCGTCTCAGACTACTATTTCCTACACTATGGATTTTTTTTCAATGACAAGTTATGGCAAGTTAGCATAAAATAGTTAGCACACATCATACGGTGTTATGTGACGTGCAATCTTATGGAAAGCGTCCAAAGAATCCTTTATATATTTTCTCAAAAAAACTGTAAAAGTAAACGCAGGCGTCCACAGATCCGCATTTTCCGTTTCGGACGCATCACATTAAACGGTTTTTTAAATTTGCGGTAGATTCGTATGATCCGTACGTAGCGGATACGTGGACGCACTTGTATGACTATATATACAAAGAATACTACGTTCCGTTTGATGCAATGCGTCCGCTACGATGCGAATTTATGGACACCTACCATAAGGCTGGATTGGCAAGGCCCTCGTGACAGTACGTACAGTCAAGTAAATAATCCATTTACTACAATGGTTTCCGAAATTGACTCAATCGGGAATCATTTCCGGACCATCACGCTTTGCTCTTTCATCTTATGTGGTTCCTTTAATAATAGGCTCATTGACCTGTTAGCAGATAAACACAGACACTATAAAGAGCTCACACAATCAACTTTCAAACATCGCAAACGTTACAATTGCATTATTGTACCGTTATCAGCTCATGGTCGATATAGTAGCAAAATAATCACCCTGTGTAAATAGTAATTAGTTGAATTGTTAAAATAATGATAAAATGCTATATACAGCGTGCTCTGTTTCAATCGTGACGCAATATCATATTGTGATAATTGCGTATATAGAAAATTAATTATAAATTTTACGCTACATTCATGTTATTTGTGTCGTGTCTGTGTGAAATTGTAGTGAATGCAATTATTATTTTCAATTAATTGAATATTTGTGACTGTGACGTATTGTTGTGTTTCGTATCTACATTTTCGGCGCTAATGAACTGGTTTATAATATTCATTGTTTTCGGTTTAACCGACTGCCTTAATGGAGGTTCAACCCGTATTACGTATTCGAGTTGAACCTCCATCATGGCAGTATGAAAATCAAAATCAAATTTATTGGACTTTACAAGTGACTGGCACCAGTCATTCTCTGTCAACTTGGTAAAATAATACCTTAGGGATATCGATTTAAGTTAAAATTTAAAGCTCAAAAATTAGGCTACAAAAAAGGAAATTTAAGATAATTGCGCGCTGGATGGGGTGTAAGTTATTTAGCACAACGGCATAAAATTTCGAATTCATACAAGAAAGTTAAGTTGCTTGACGTTCGTTGTTAACGATTCGCACTTGTGAATTTATAACAACACTCAAAAAATATCTCTAAAATACAAAGAATAAAAAATACAACGTTATACCTAATGAAATCTGATATTATATTATGTTTATACAAATATATACTCTTAAAAAAAAGTCAACCACTAGATAGTTAATACAAAAATCTTATTTGTGTATAAACATTTATTACAAAGATAAATGATCGACTCCGCACCGAATAGATAAATTGAAGTAACAGCTTAGTTTATCATTAACAACCACGCGGATAACTATTAAATTATGTCAGAAGCAAAGAAATCGATCCCAGAAGAAGAACCGTTAGATGAAAAACCAAAAATAGAAAACGAGGAATCGGACAACAGAAACTTTTTTCGGAAACTATGGGACATGAAATCAAATATCACCGTGGAGCCAATACTCGCCGGGCTTATCATTCCATCTATGCTAGCAAGGATAGCAATTCAGAATCTCAATTTGGATAAAGCGTGTCGTGTCAAATTAAACTATAACGACAGTATATGCGATGCACTGATTCTTAGACAAGGAAACCTCACATTCTACGAAGGCGAGGTCCAAAAAGTGATATCGGCTATAGAAACATGGAAGAGCGTCATACAAACGGCCGTACCGACTTTGTTTGTAATATTTATGGGTGCATGGAGTGATCGTACGGGAAACAGAAAGCTATGCATTCTTTTACCGATAGTTGGAGAGTGTTTGGTCTGTATTAGCAATATTCTCAGTACGGTGTTCTTCTACCAAATCTCCGTTGAAGTTACCATGTTTTTGGAAGCTCTCTTCCCAGCTATTACCGGTGGATGGGTTTTGGTTTATTTAGGTGTTTTCAGCTATATAGGTGATATTACTGATGAGAAGTCTAGAACATTCCGCGTTGGTCTGGTTAATTTATGCTTGACAGCTGGAATACCTATCGGTACAGCATTAAGTGGGATACTGTTGACTTTGTGGGGTTACTATGGTATCTTCTCACTGTCGCTGCTCATCTATCTGATAACCTTCACGTACGGATACGTTTGCTTGAAAACTAAAACTAAACCTGGTATAGAGGGCGAAAAGGTGAGTGTGTGCTCTAATTGAGGGCAGTTTTATTTATTAATAACGAAATACTTATTTGTGTTTTCTTGAAAAATTATTTTTTATTTCACTAATAGACACTATTCTTTCTTCTTTCTTCACTTTCCGACTGAAAGACGATAAAGATAAAACTTTCATAGAATGTTCACAATCTTTCACAACACACTTTTTAAAGTTATTTTGGTTTTATAAATACCTAAGTGCTAACAACTGAAGCTCCATAGCCTTACCGTAGACATAATAATTATAATAACATACAAACAAATATTACAAAAATTGTTTTTTTTTATTGAATCAATGTAAACATTTTTATAAATTTTGGGACTTAAAATAAATTTTGAAATATTTTATTAATTTGTTGTTGTTTTTCAAATTGCAGTCAAAACCCGTCGTCCTTTCTGACTTAGTATCCATGATAAGAGAGACAGTAGGCTTGGCTTTTAAGAAAAGGGATGGAAATATTAGAAAGAAAATAATTCTAACACTATTTGTAGTTGCTATCATATACGGACCAAATCATGGTAAGTTTTTAGTTAAGTCTGAACCTTCATATTTTGTCCGTATAATGAAACTAAAATCATCGAAAATTCATTGATTTTATTCCGTAATAATGTTAACCTAAAATATCGCATTTCAAATGCTAAGTACATTTGCAAGCAACATTTTCATAGTCAACCGAAATTGCAAAAAACATTTCATCCAATAACCAGCTCGGTGAAGGTCGTTTGATACTTGGATCCTATAAATAATTTTAGCTAATATGTAATTTAGTTTACATGGCATTATTTGCAATATTTATGATAGGCTTTTGTAAGCCTTATGAAACGTAAAATAGCTTATTGTGTTATCTAGGATCTTTCTTATCTAACGAAATAACAGTTCAATGTTATTTATAATGTTTATATAATTTATTCAGCTAATGTATGTCAAACAATCGCAAGAAATGTCTTGTAAAAATACGTTTTAATAGACTAACTATTAGTACAACGCTCCTTATAAGCCTTGAATGCATCTTTATCTTTGAGTACAGGAGTTATCATTAACTTTGCAAATTCCAACTTTGATTTGGTACTACGAATATCTTGGTTGTAAAAATTTTCCTTTTTTATTTAATTTAACTTTTTCAGTTGAAAATTTTTAAAACACGATGACAGTACCTAATAGAAAACGGTCTCGAAGAGATCTTTTCTAGTTGCTAAAAGAAATCCATCAATGCTAGTTTTGATACAGGGTCGCATAATTTGGGACCTTAATTTGGACTGTTACCTGTGTTGAACCTTTTATCATTATTTATTCCAAAAAAGAGGATGTTATTTGGCTGTATGTTTGTTTTTTAACGTGAGATCCTTATTGGTAACTGCTAGCAACAGCAGACGGAGTAAAACGTGACATCTATGTTAAACTATGTACAAGCTCCAAGTGGTTATGTCGGCTGATGGACTTAAACAAAGACTATTCCTGGGTCAATATCGACCCATACTAAAACATTATGGAAAAAGCTATAGCACTTAAGCTAAATATGCACTGTTAGCTGGAAAACTGAACTCTGTAGCATTGCTCACTCAATATTTCATTATCAACCTTATACTTCTTAGCTTAGAGTTCATTTTCCCTGTTTCAGGTGAGAGGATAATCACATACATGTTTGTGAGATATCGACTTAAATGGGATGCTTTGAAATACAGTATCTACTCCACTTATAGTATTATAACGCATTCCCTAGGTAAGTGAATGAATACGTCACATAATATAATGCGAGATATTAAATTTAAATAGATTTACTGCCATAAAATCTGTATTATCTTGACATTTAGCACTGGCTTTTAGCTACCTCTCCATTAATCTGAAACCGCTATGTGAATTGCTAGAATTCAAAATTTATTTATTTATATATCTTTTGAAACATCAAGTTGCACTGTTTGTAGTCAAATCGCGATAAAACTTACAACAAATCATCAACATCATCATTATTAACAGCCAATGGACTTCCACTGCTGGACATAGGCCTCTTGCATGGATTTTTGATGCTGGATGACCTGCTTGATGTCCTCAATCCACCTAGTGGGGGGTCGATCAACACTGCGCTTTGTGGTGCAGGGTCGCCATTCCAGCTCCCTACCATAGGCTCTTTGAACTATGTGGCCTACCCATTGCCACTTCAGCTTCGCGACTTGTTAAGCTATGTCAGTGACTTTGGTTCTTCTGCGGTTTTCCGTATTTCTGATTCGAGCACGCAGAGAAACACCCAAGCATAGCTCGCTCCATCGCACTTACAGCAAATGTAGACTTACAAATCTATACTAATATTATAAAGAGGAAAGATTTGATTGTTTGTTTGCATTTAATAGGATCTGAAGCTAAAAAACTGATTTGAAAAATTATTTTACTGTTAGGAAGCTACACTATCCCCGAGTTTATAGGCTATATTTTATACCTTAAGGTAACGCGCGGCGCGGCGTCTGCTAGTATAAAATAAATACCATGGTAAATTAAGTTTCTGAAGAAAATTTACCTTTTTTTATATTTTTTGAAAATAAAATATTATACTGACTTCATGGTTACCATATTTTCCAGGTGCGTTATTTTCCATCAGCGTGTTCAGCAAACACTGGGGTTTCCACGACTCCATGCTGTGTCTCATCTCCATCACCAGCAAACTGATCGGGTCACTGTACATCGCCTTCGTGTATACGGACTTGCAAATGTTTATGGGTACAATTTTTATTATAAACAACTATAGTGCGTTATAGATTCTTTGGGTTTCATTGCCGTCCTTTAGATTGTTATCGTAACCACGTCTGTTGGGTGCAAACCAAAATCTTCGATATTTTATGAATGCTGAAAGATTATCAGCTCATGCTCTTTAAGGTAACAACGGTAAGTAACTTTGAAATTTGCAAAGTATTTTTTATATCTTCTACAATCATCATCATCATTATTAATAACCCATATTCGGTTCACTGTCAAGCAAGAGTCTTTTTTCAGAATTAGAGGGGCTAGGCTTGTCCACCCTACTGACCCAATTTATACTCTACACTATATCAGGAGAAATTATATCTACAGCGGCTTTACACTTAACTCCGTAGAAACCTTTCGAGATTCTATGAAAATTTGATATTCGTGTTTCTGAATGAAGCTAACTACTACCAAATGACAACATGATTTGTTATATTGTGCCAAGAAAAATATAAAAAATTACGCTTTTCACATGGCTTCCCCAAACCACTACAGTCCATCCTACCGTACTTATAAATAAATTTTATAAGTATGCAAACTTTATCTATACTTAATATAATAAAGCTGAAGAATTTGTTTGTTTGTTTGTTTGTTTAATTGAACGCGCTAATCTCTGGAACTACTGGTCCGATTTGCAAAATTCTTTCAGTGTTAGATAGCCCATTTATCGAGGAAGGCTATAGGCTATATATTATCCCTGTATTCCTATGGGAACGGGAACCACGCGGGTGAAACCGCGCGGCGTCAGCTAGTCTTTCATAAAATAACAAGTCATTACACACTATAGTTAGCTTCACATCTAACTATGTATGTAGGAAAATGTTTAAATTATAATTTGACCCACTTCCCGGTTTTCGATTATGATGAAATTTTGCTCACACTTTGAGTTCTGATAGCAATACGTGACTAGCTAAGAAACGTCATTACAAATCCAATATGGCAGCTTCTCCAATCACTTTACCTATGTAGGAAAGACAAATCTTGGAGTCTTAACCCACTTCCCGGTCTTCGTGTAGGATGAAATTTTGCACACGCTCTGAATTCTAATGACAATACATGACTATCTAAGAAACAAATCCAATATGGCGGCCTCCCCACGATGGCGGACTGGCTGTTTGAAATCCACCCCCATGATATGGATATCAAATGAAAGGGTTTGCTGTGACGAATACGAAAAAAGTTGTCACATGACTTAAATCCAATATTTGTAATTTTTAGTGCGTGCTAAAAGTGTGTTTTTTAGTTTTTTAAACTATTTAAAGTTATCTTTGTATTAATACGTCAGACATGTACAATTTTAAATTAAATTTTGACTTTTCTTTTCAGTGCCGATAATTGAGATTCTAAACGCGACCACTTTCACATCCCTGAGGTCGATGGCTTCTAAGTTAGTCCTCGCTGAAGAAATGGGTATACCATCTTAAATATACATAATAATATTATGATTATTATCTATACTAATATTATAAAGAGACAAAGTCTGTAAGATTGTAGGGATATCTGAATCTACTCAACCGATTGAAAAAAATGTCAATAGAAAACCACGTTATTTGTGAGTATTGCAGTATTTTATCCCCGTACAGGAAAACAATGAAATATTGTACCGACCCCAATAAGTGGAATAAGAACAAGGCTATATTAAAATTAAATTACTTGTATATATTTTCTTTTTTTATTCTTTACAAGTTAGCCCTTGACTGCAATCTCACCTGATGGTAAGTGATGATGCAATCTAAGATGGAAGCGGGCTAACTTATTAGGAGGAGAATGAAAATCCACACCCCTTTCGGTTTCTCCCACCAGCCAGACCTGGACCAATTAAGAAAACCTCAATCGGTCCAGCTGGGGATGGAACCCAGGACCTCCGTCTTGTAAATCCACTTACCACTGCGTCACGGAGGCCGTCTAAAAAACTTGTATATAACATCACTTTTCCCATACACTTGCCCTGGTACCATCATCATCATCATATCAGCCGATGGATGTCCACTACAAAACATAGGCCTTTTGTAGGGACTTCCAAACATCACGATACTGAGCCACCTGCATCCAACGACTCCCTGCGACTCGCTTGATGTCGTCAGCCCACTTGCTACGGGGTCGACCAACACACTGCGCTTTCTAGTGCGGGGTCGCCGATATTTATCGCCATAAATGTTTGTAACTGTTTTTCTAAACATTTTTTTTTGACTTTTTTTTCAGGAAAAATGAACTCTTTATTCAGTCTAGTGGAGACGCTAGCGGCGCTGGTGTTCGATCCCACGTACTCCGCGCTGTATGCCCGGACTATACCCGTGTTCACCGGGGCCGTCTTCATATTCAGCGCGAGCATGACTGTACCGGCTATCACCGTTTTGGCGTATGATTTTTTATTGTTTTAACTGACTTTAAATCATAGAGGTTCTGTTACTGTGAAATACCTTAGTTCCTAGTACCTAGTAGTTCCTGTAATTAATAGGCGGTCCCTTGCATGAATGTACGCGACTCACTACACAAAGGGAGAAGTGGCGAATGCTCGTGAGGCGTATTACATCTGCCTCCAACACGTCCTAAAGACCACGACCGCTCTGTCAAGAGCGCAGCGATTAAGAAGAAGTTCCTGTGGCTAGAGACACGTTGTGTGGATTATCATGAATATACATTTCTTTGAATGTCTATGAAATTCCAGTACTGTACGGTTTTTATCAGTAGTGTGCTTCTTGCTTGTTGATTTTGCAGGCGTTCACTTCTGCATTCAAAATTCAAAACATTAAACAATGGCTCTCCTAGAAGCAGTCATACTTTAAGGTGGCCAATAGGCTTGTTGACATTTTTTAATGGTCTTAAATATGTCATAATGACCTATTCTACTAATTTCGTTCGTCGACTGTTCTACTAAATTAAAAAAATTTGGTCTCATATTTTTTTTTCTTTATTTAAAGAGATTTTTGGCTGAGCCCCTCTGTTTTAGCTTCAATTTAAACTTAATTATACTACACTAACACATCTATAAAAAATCTTATTCACAGAACCGTAATGGATCAGATTAGGACCTTTAACCATTGGTACAATTTCCATCGCCATATCATATTTTTTGACACGTGAATATTTTTGTTTTTAAAAAACGACTGTCGGCCATGACGGTCTATATTACTTCTACTGTTCCATGAAGTCACTATCACAAAAGCGTTTGAAAAATATTAGATAACAATTAGTTTGACGTGTAGTACATCAAATAACATTGTAACGTCAATTGTTAATTCGAATTGATATATTTCGGACCCTTATTCCATGTACATATTCCATGTGCATACCGTCTAACAAAGCTCGTCGTATGTACTTTTTATAGTCAACCTTATTTCTGTCCCCAAGTAACATTACTATATCCTTGAAGGTCACGGTTTAACAGTGTAATTACATACAATCGCAAGGCAGCGCATTATATATGGGTTCCTAGCATGTTTTTCATCTAACATCTGCGGCGTCTACGAGTTTTATCCGTTAGCATAACTAAAAAAACCCGAATCTAGTGTAGCTAAAGCAATCTTACAGTGGAGTTCATAGACGTTGCGGGGGCGCCCCCAGGGGATTATTCACCCGTTGATTGTCGACTAACTATGGCTTCTCATGAGAAGGCTCAGAGTCACACAGCGGGCGATGGAATGAGCTATGCTCGGAGTATCTCTGCGTGATCGAATCCGAAATGAGGAGATCCGCAGAAGAACCAAAGTCACCGACATAGCTCAACGAGTCACGAAGTTGAAGTGGCAATGGGGCACATAGTTCGAAGATAGACGTTGGGGTCCCAAGGTGCTGGAATGGCGACCGCGCACTACAGAGCGTAGTATTGGTAGACCCTCCAGGTGGACTGACGACATCAAGCGAATCGCAGGGATTCGCTGGATCAGTATTGTGATGTTTGGAATACCCTACAAAAGGCCTATGTCCTGCAGTGGACGTCCGTCGGCTGACGTGATGATGATGATGATGAGTGTCGAATTTAAACACTATGCGTTTGAGAATCCGACACTCAGCGGGCGAATGGTGCCCCTGCAATGTCTATGAATTCCACTGTTAGTATCAATCGAACAACATCAAAATACAAAAGCATTCATTTCGTTTAATTGCCAATATTTATTAGTACAGTTTGGAAACTTCCTGTTTCCATTTTATTGTCGATATTTATAAATACAGTTGGGAAACTTTCCGCTCCCAGGTGGCTGTTCCTGCGACACCGGCGGGAGACTCAACTTCGCAAGCGGGAGGTGATAAAGGAATAACTCTTGCAAAGAAACTTTTACGGTGTTTTCTTTTCTTTTCTTTTGTAAGTAGATTTAATAAAATATTGTTAACAAACGAATTGTTTCCTTTTTCCGTCTCAGATGCTTTCTATTCTCTCATGATAAGTAGTAGATAAGGTAAGTTTCATAAGTAATCACTTATGAAACTTACTTGAAATAAACGAATTTTGATTTTCGATAATAAGGTTTTATCATGAGAGAATAGAAAGCAGTGTGTGAAAACTCACACACTTATACATTCGTTATCAACCCATATTCGGCTCACTGCTGAGCTCGAGTCTCCTCTCAGAATGAGAGAGGTTAGGCCAATAGTCCACCACGCTGGCCCAATGCGGATTGGCAGACTTCACACGCGCAGAGAATTAAGAAAATTATCTGATATGCAGGTTTCCTCACGATGTTTTCCTTTAACGTTTGAGACACATGATATTTAATTTCTTAAAATGCACACAACTGAAAAGTTGGAGGTGCATGCCACGGACCGGATTCGAACCTAAACCCTCCGGAATCAGAGGCAGAGGTCCTATCACGGGTTATCACTTATTATCACTTATGTATACTTATACTGTACTTTTTTGAAACGATCTACTGATATTACGTACTTAAACACAATTCTATTCTGCGTAAGACGCGGTTTTCACTAAGTGACTTACCTAATAGTGGTAGAGCCTTTTGTGATAGACCTCGTCTAGGGAAGTACCTACTATTATTTGTGCCGCCAAGCAGCATTGTTTTGTTCTAGTAGGGCGAGGTTGCTGACGTTAATACAGTTACGTACATGAGGCACAACACGTATGCCTCACGGTTGATGGATACACTGCACTTTTCAGGACGTGTTATTTGTAACTTTTTCTATAGACGATGGTTTTTTACTTACCATCAGGTATACTTTTTTTTTACTCTTTACAAGTAAGCCCTTGACTACAATCTCACCTGATGGTAAGTGATGATGCAGTCTAAGATGGAAGCGGGCTAACTTGTTAGGAGGATGAAAATCCACACTCCTTTCGGTTTCTACACGACATCGTACCGGAACGCTAAATCGCTTGGCGGTACGTCTTTGTCGGTAGGGTAACTAGCCACGGCCGAAGCCTCCCACCAGCCAAATCTATCAGCCATCCAATCCAGCCAACCAAGACTATCAGCTTGTTAAATAATTACTATAGAATAAGAAAGGAAATCGATTACTACGTTATCCAAACTGAATGACATAATAGCCAATTTATTAACGCAAGTATAATTAAAATGAAATAGTTTTTGTATATCTCACCTTTAGATAGGGTAGCAGGACCGTAAACGAAAATCTTTGTTATGGAAAAAATAACAAACGCTATAGTCTCGCTTGAGATTTTTGAAAGTTCTCCTCGATTTCTACAGGATCCCATCATCACATCCTGACATGACGAGAATAGGATCACCTCAGTATACCCTTTCAAACAAAACGAAATATTCAAATCGGTCATGGCGTCACCGAGTAATCGCAGAACATACATTTTGAAGTCGGTTAAAAAGTGGCAATCGTTTTATTTTGTATGGGAGTTTGTTTATTAGGTAGAAACTATGTTCACCAAGAAACAACACATCTGTACTAATATTATAAAGAGGAAAGTTTTGATAGTTTGTTTGTTTAATATCAACCTAGTGATATAGGCTATATTTTATTCCCATATTCCTACGGGAACAGAAACCACGCGAGTGCAACCGCGCGACATCTGCTAGTCATGAATAAATTTTTCTCTAGAGAAATCCAGCCAAAAAGTGATTTATTCAACAGGATACTTTTTTATAAATAAATCACTTTGAGGTTTTCCTCTGAAATGACGTATCTAACTATGTGATTTTACTTTTAAAATAACCCAAGTACTTAACCAGCAAAACAATACCTATATAGTCTCCAAATGTGTTTTGTATACACATCCGAATATAAATACGTTTTTGACGTGTCAAAAGGATTTATGTTTGAAATAAAAACGGACTAAAAATAACGGCTTCACTTTCATTTTGAATTTTTAAATTCGGAGACTGATGTATGTTCCAAAAATGTAGGACATACGCGTATGTGAGATTTTTCTAAGTTTTATTTTGTAAGCAAATTACGGCAGTAAAATATATCCTTAAAATGTTATACCTAGATAGTAAAATGAAGCATTAGATCTTCTTGCTAATATTATAAACGCGAAAGTTTGTATGGATGTTTGTTTGGATGTATGTTTGGATCTATGTTTGGATGTTTGTTACTCTTTGTGCGCTGCTACTACTGTAGCAATTTTAAATATTAAATAAAAATAAATTTGGTGGATCTGAGGTTGGTGTGATGATGGAGCCGAAACACAGACGATGGAACTCGTCAACGATTTACAAAACCTACCTTGTGTTTGGGCTTGATTAGTTTGCATGAGAACTTTCCACCTAGAGGGGTTGTGAATGTATTAGGGGACTGGTGATGAAGACGAAGGACAGTTAAGAGAACTCCATGGTATCTTGGAACCAATAGTACTAATACTCATGGATTCTTCTGGGTATCCACCATAAAAATCATCTAAAAATTCTGTAAACAGTATTGAGAGCGCTAATATTTTTTCCTCGACGTAGCAAAAGTTATAAACACAGTTACGAAGTTCCTGTTCCCAGGTGGCTCTTCATACAACGTTGTCAAGAACGCAAGTTTGCCGATGGAGAAATTTTGTTTTACTTTTAACTACACTCCTAAACACTACTGGGCCCATATTTGTTTATCAAAACACTAATACATATCATTAGTATAGTTCATACTAATATTACAAGAGATACGTGCTAGCCCAGTAGATATGACCTCTGCCTCCGATTCCGGAGGATGTGGGTTCGAATTCGGTCCAGGGATGCACCTCCAACTTTTCAGTTGTGTGCATTTTCAGAAATTAAAAATATCACGTGTCTCAAATGGTGAAGGAAAACATCGTGAGGAAACCTGAATACCAGAGAATTTTCTAAATTCTCTGCGTGTGTGAAGTCTGCCAATCCGCATTAGACCAGGGTGGTGGACTATTTGTCTAACCCTTCTCATTCTGAGAGGAGACTCGAGCTCAGCAGTGAGCCGAATATGGGTTGACAATGATGATGATGATTATCATTAGTGTAGTTAATACTAATATTACAAAGGGGTGAAGTTTGTGGTGTTGTAATCTCTGGATCAATTGAACCGATTTTAAAAATTCTTTCACCACTAGAAAGCCACGTTATTTGTGAGTATCAGAAGATTTATTTTATCCCCGTACTCTCACGGTAACGTGAACTACGCGGGTGAAACCACGGGGCTTCGGCTAGAGGCCCTGGACCGGATTCGAAGTCACACCCTCGAATCGCAGGCAGAGGTCATATCCACTGGGCTATCACGGTTGAGCCTGACACAGAGTAATTGCTGTGAGGTAAAGTACTTCACCTTACGGAGTATTCCAAGTTCATGAAGAGGCAAACTGTACCAATTATACGCTTTACACATGTTAAGCTGACGGTTCCGGTCATTATCATTACGTGTATAAAGGTCTTTGCATTAATGCCATTCCTTGTCTTCTGTCAAAAATTGTGTTTACTAAATAAATTTTTGTTTCCAATAACTTTTTCTCTCTAAATTAATAAACAAAGCAACTGCTATAATATAATATGTGCCTTTCATTCGTAAAAACTTTTGTTTCAAAATCGATTCGTTATGGAAAAGCTATTTTGAAGGCACTTTTTTATATTAAGTCATATTAGGGCTAAAGTAGCCAAATACAGACATTCCTTTAAATCATGTGATGCTTTAGTAAGGCGAAGGCAATCTTACTTAAACTTTTGCTAAAATCCATTGCGAAAATCGAACTTTTATTTTTTTATTCTCTACAAGTGAGCCCTTGACTACAGTCTCACCTGATGGTAAGTGATGATGCAATCTAAGATGAAAGCGCTTACTTGTTAGGTTAGGTTAGTAGGATGAAATTCACACTCCTTTCGGTTTCTACACGACATCGTTCCGGAACGCTAAATCGCTTGGCGGTACGTGTTTATCCGTAGGGTGGTAACTAGCCACAGTCGAAGCCTCCCACCAGCCGAACGAATAACTTAAAAACCCTCTTCTTCAACCTCCACTGATACTCCTTTACAGAAATATCTATACTAATATAAGTTTGTTTGATTGTTTGATTGAGCGCTAATCTCAGGAACTACTGGTCCGATTTGAAAAATTCCTTCAATGTTAGGTAGCCCATTTATCGACGTAGGCTATAGGCTATATATTATCCCCATACTCCTACGGGAACGGGAACCACGCGGGTGAAACCGCGCGGCGTCAGCTAGTGTTGAATAATGTAGTCTACTTTATGCACTAAGACTCTAAAATTCAACAAATGAATGTCAATAAAACGAGCTACATGTGATTCCTAAGATTTTCCCGCCAAACTCCGGAAGGTACTCTACCTAAAGTAATATTTGTATTTATTAATGAAGATAATAATTAAATTGGCTAAACTTATTATAAAAATAAAATATAAGGAAATATAACTACAACTACAAAATTAAAATAAATTAAAATTAAAACTAATACCTAGAAATATTTATCAAAATTTGCCGCCCTTGGTAGGGTGCCCATCACGCAGGCAGCATTCCCGCGTTGAATTGCGATTGAAATTCTTACCTAATGTTGATAATTTGGAAATTCTATACCTAATCTTTTTAATACAGACAGTAGCAAATGTGTGCAGAACCTAATACGTACTTACGACCAAATAGACGTAATTCAATATTTACACTATGTGTGTTCTGAGAGCTTGTTTGGTTTGGGTTTTACCGTCCGCTAATTTTTGGGTATTGGGTATGTATGTGCATGGAAAACTCAGTGTTTGTGACCTCTTTAATAAAGAAAGGTCAACATTTTTATAGATATATGGAGAAAAAGAATAAATTTAAAATTTAAGATTTTACTACATCTTCTTCTATCTACATCTTCGACTATATATTTATTCAGCAACTATACAATTTCAAATAATATTACCTTTTATAGAAGATTAAGAAACTTAAGCTAACGTATCCTAATAACCAACGAGGTGAGTACAATATAATGTCGTTGCTAATACTATACAAATCATGCCCATGTGGAATGGTGGCAATTTGTCAACTTATAAAAAAAGAAGATTTTATACAAAAATAAAAAAAACCCAAACTCCAAATTTGGCTAATTAGACCAGGCGCTGTGAAGTATTGAGTGTAGGTACATAATTCGAGGACGGCCCAAATAAGGCATGTATAGTTATCGCCGGCTTTTATAATTTGCCAAAACGATTGGTGATTTTTTTTAAACATTGCAGATGTTTTCCATTGCCGACTGAATTTTGTTGCAAAGCTATTCATACTAATTCACACTTTTTTTTATTATTTACAAGTTAGCCCTAGATTACAATCTCACCTGATGGTAAGTGATGATCAATCCAAGATGGAAGCGGTTTCTACACGACATCGTACCGGAACGCTAAAACGCTTGGCGGTACGTCTTTGTCGGTAGGGTGGTAACTAGCCACGGCCGAAGTCTCCCACCAGCCAAACCTGGACCAATTAAGAAAACCTTAATCAGCCCAGCCGGGGATCGAACCCAGGACCTCCTTCTTGTAAATCCACCGCGCATACCACTGCGCCACGGAGGCCGTCGAAACTAATATAATAAAGGCGAAAGTTTGTGAGTGTAAAAGTGTGTAAGTATGTTTTTCTTTTACACTGCAGTTACTAAAGTGATTTGGCTGAAATTTGGATTAAATAGATTTTACTCTGGATTAACACATTCCATAAATTTTCCATTACGCAATTACACTAATAGATAATGTCGTTAATTGGAAATCAATATAATCGTCGTTAAGGTAGCGCTGTTCAAATTGTAATTGGCATCAAGTCAACCAGAAGCATACTGCAAACATGCAAGGTATGGATGACACTTTATTCACGACTACCTTGGACGAAGTATCTTCTCGGCCGAAGGAAGTTGGTTAAGTAAGTAATTGAACACGTGAATCCAAACATTTCATTGTAGTTTTGCTACAGAAATATAGCCCCTAAATATATTTCACAAAAAGACGAAGTCGCTGTGGATAGTGTGTGTACATACAGTTTCTCTTAAATAAAGTTATTGTGGGTCTATAGCTGTTAATTCTATATCGTTGTAATAAAGACTATTTTACTTTATCCGTATGGGTCATGTGTGGTTTGACGTACGTGAATTTTATAGACAAAGAGCTTATGTAAAAAAAAAAAATTATAATTTGAAACGATTTTACTACATTTTTAGAGACATATTTTCTATTTATTTGATAATAATTAATCTTTACCTATATATTAACTATTACAAATACTAAATAAATATGTATTGTATTGCATTAAAAAAAAAAAAAAAAAATACAATCTAATTATAAAATTCTTGTAATTAAGTTAGATCTTGAGTTTTATGAGAGCTCACGGGAGAATAACTATGATGCATCCTAAAAAATATTATTATACTATTTAACTAACAGACGCCCCACAGTGTCACCGTTCGTAGTTCCTTTTCCCGTGGGAATACGGAGATAAAGTACAGCCTATATGACTCAGTCAAGACGTAACTTTCTAAAAGTGAAAGAGTTCTTAAAATCTGTCGAGTAGTTTTGAGTTAAATTGTACCATTTACATTTACATTAATTTAGAAGTAACAAAATATCTCACATAACTTCCTCATTTTTAAATAAAATTGGACAAAAATACACTATTTATTACATCTTATATACAAAAGACTCAACGTCAGTACGGTGACGAAACGAAGGTCGAAAATTTTACGCTGAATGAGAAGGACAATGAAACTAGTTTTTGCCATTTTAAACCTTAAAAACTGTCTATACATATACACTTTACTAGTTTATATACATTATACTACTTATAGATAAGATACATAAGTTTAATTGATATCATTAATTGGTAAGAAACGTAAGGTACGAGTATGATATAATTTTTCGAGTCCGAATATAAAGACATGCAGCTCAAAGGGATTCTTTGCTTATAAATGTGGTATGCCCAGACCTTAATAGCTCAACACATTTGACATGGGTCTTGGTGATGGTGGTGGTCTTACTTCATGGTGGGCTTAGGTTTTTATATTTTAATTATGGTCATTTTAGTCATTTTACCTCGAAAACACAGCGAAGCAGTTTTAAGGCACGCATATTTCCCGTTGCCCGCAACTCCCCTTCGTCGTCATACATCGCAAACCGTGTACCACGCGTTTGAGGACTGAATTATGTATTTTTATATATTAATAAATTGATTCACCAGCTCTTGGACTACATATTGGATGACCGCCGGCAGAATATTTACGTATCTGACCACTCTCGTATTGACTACTACCACTGCAAGTCTGATAAAGATAACACTTCTTAAATTTTATTATTCTGTATTTTTCCGTGTTCAGTTAGTGATGTTGCAACACGAACTTTAACTATAGTTATTGTGATACGTGTGAAAAATAGTTTTAATAGTTCTACGTAGAATAGTTTTTGTGACAGTGTATTTGGGGAAAATGTTTAATTGTTTATTTTGTGTGGTTAATTAAAGTTTGTTTGTAATTGGCTTTAGTTTTATGGATGGATCAACATAGCTGAGTGGTTATTTTTTTTTATCGTTATAATTTTTTAATCCATTACTTAATTTAAATAAGTTTCTTTGATCAACATTCTAGTTTACTTATATAATCAGAGGAATATACATATAGATTATTGTGATTATTTTACGGCCTCCGTGGCGCAGTGGTATGCGCGGTGGATTTACAAAACGGAGGTCCTGGGTTCGATCCCCGGCTGGGAGATTGAGAGTTTCTTAATTGGTCCAGGTCTGGCTGGTGGGAGGCTTCGGCCGAAGCTAGTTACCACCCAACCGGCAAAGACGTACCGCCAAGCGATTTAGCGTTCCGGTACGATGCCGTGTAGAAATCGAAAGGGGTGTGGCTTTTCTCCTCCTAACAAGTTAGCCCGCTTCCATCTTAGACTGCATCATCACTTACCATCAGGTGAGATTGTAGTCAAGGGCTAACTTGTAAAAGAATAAAAAAAAAGATTAAATAAGTGGAATAAGTTGTCCCTAGTAATGCAACGCATAAGTATCATACACATACTATACACACACCGAAAAATCTCTAGTATGCAGGTTACCTCACAATATTTTTCCTTCACCGTTTGAGACACGTGAAATTTAATTTCTTCAAATGCACACAACTGAAAAGTTAGAGGTGCAAGCCCCGGTTCGGATTTGAACCCACACCCGGCAGAATCGACGGCAGAGTTCATATCCACTGGGCTATCACGGCTCTTACATACTCATTATCTGCTCAGAAACCCTAAACGACTGTCTCAGACCAAGCCGGAGCTCACAGGAGGCTGTATAGAGACACGTTTTGTGATACTAGTTATTTGACTCTATTACAATTTGGACGACCTCTCTAGTGCTTTGGTTATCGCTGACAAGTTAGCCCTTGACTGCCATCTCACTTGATATTAAGTGACGGTGCAGTTTAAGGTGAAAGCGAACTTACTTGAAATAGATGCGATCTAAAACGCATAGTCGCTGGTGTAATTAATTACATGCACATAAACCTTTATTTTAAAGGTTATTTAACATGTCCTTTTTTTGTGTTGAGTATGTGCCGATGGCTCCATGTAGGACCACTACGGTGACACTGAAGGTTTTGGGTGATCGTAGAAGCATCGCCTGATAAGACCCGAAATCTGAAATAAGGATAGAGGACGGAACGACTCTCTAAGGGCGTCTCCTATGAGACGAACCTCAGCTTAGAGGGACATTCGGGAGGGGGTGACCATGACCTGGGTGAATCAGTCCGGAGATCCCAGTGGAGTTAGAAGACCCACGTCCGGGTGATTATAATATGATCAATATTCCCACTCCCCTCCAACTAGTCGAAAGACTGTATTAGGAGTGGGTACCACAATAGACCAACGTGGTTGAGGGTCGAACCACCACCCCTCGGTGATAAGTCCGACCGCTCTTACTGTTGAGCTATTGAGGCTTTAAACCTAAGCCTCAATTCATGTGTCCACATGTGTGTGATGCGTATAGTTTAGCATTAAAAAATGCTTACAACCCAAAATTTTGTTCCGTCTTCTATCAACTCCTATTTTTTAATTGCGCTGAGGCAAAACAACGTTTGCCGGGTGAGATATTTATTACTAATAAAAATAAGTCGGGTTTTCCTTCCTGACGCTATAACTCCAGAACGCACGAACCGATTTCCACGGTTTTGCATTTGTTGGAAAGGTCTCAGGCTCCGTGAGGTTTATAGCAAAGAAAATTCAGGAAAAATTTCAACTTAAGGTAGAGGTAGGGTAGGGTACGGGTAGGGTAGGGTAGGGTAGGGGTAGGGTAGGTGTAGGGTAGGGGTAGGGTAGGGGTAGGGTAGGGTAGGGTAGGGGTAGGGTGGGGGTAGGGTAGGGGTAGGGTAGGGTAGGGGTAGGGTGGGGGTAGGGTAGGGGTAGGGTAGGGGTAGGGTAGGGTAGAGGTATTTGAAAGTTTACATCGAGTTTCACGCGAACGAAGTCGCGGGCATCCGCTAGTTTATTACTAATAATATTAATATAATAATATAAATATTAATCAACGTGTTATTCTGCTATAAGCTACAGTTATCCACTTACAATCTGGGTCATTTGATCCGTTAATCTATTCTTATATTATAACTAGCGGACGCCCGCGACTTCGTCCGCGTGGAGTTCAGTTTTTCACAAATCCCGCGGGAACTATGGATTTTTCCGGGATCAAAAGTAGCCTTTGTCTTAATCCAGAGTAAAATCTATTTCCATTCCAAATTTCAGCCAAAACACTTACACACAAACTTTCGCCTTTATAATATTAGTGTGATGGTAGTGTGAAGTGTGATAGTGTGAAAAGGAAAGATTTGATTGTTTGTTTGTCGATAAGATCTAAAATTTGAAAAATTTGATTATATTTGATTAAAATTTGATTTGAAAAATACTTTCACCGTTACAATCCTATATTATCCCTGAATAACATAGACTAATTTTTATCCCCATATTCCCACGGGAACGGGAACTACGCGGGCTAAACCGCGTTGCGTCTATTATTAATATAAAGAAAGACTAACAATATTAATTGTGTGTGTGTACATTTCTTTTGAACCTGTTAGTCATGCCAACGACCTATAACAGTATTTTGCATCGAGATTTGACTCTTTCTTTTGGTAATGAATAATTATTATTCATATTGTAGTCGAATTAATTATAGATTGTATTATTAATTACTTGTCATCTAATATATACTTAATATTTAATAGTGTTTGTGCGTTTCCTTGTACATGATAAACAAACAGCCAAATTTTTTAAAAATTTTTGTTTTGTTTAATAGCCAGTTCATGAGAAATACTTATTCAACTAAAATGTTGAACATCTCTCGACTCTCATGAATAGCTAAAGTAAACAACTTTGACGTCAGAACTTCTTCCATTGTAATAAAAAACCGTAGAAATCTTTTGATTGGCTTATCTCTTTAGCTTAGATCCATCTCGATTACGTAAGCTTGCAAAAAACGCATCATAATCGGTTCATTAGTTTAGAAATAACGATGCTAGAGACAGACAAACAGAGGCGTAATATATTTATAACACTCTTAAAAAACTTAAGGAAAGGATGAAAGTTCATAGGTACTTATGGATCTTATTTTTTTGAATTTAATTCACAATTTAGGACTAGATTAAATATAAAATGTATTGATAATAATTAAAGTTATGCTTGCAAAGGATTGTTTCACTTGTATCGTAAATATAAAAAAAATAATTTAATAATAATCAGACTATAAGGAAAATCTTAAAATGCGTTACTAAGCAGTCAATACTGGCAATTTATGATAGACATAACAAACGTCTAAAAAAATAAAACTCGACGTTATTTTCAATCTTCTTTATGCAAGGACATTTTATCCTATAGATATGTCACGTGCCTACATAATCACACAAAAAGTGATCCGAATTTAGCTTCATACACAATCTTGTGTTTTCTTACATTACACTAGCTGACGCCGCGCGGTTCCACCCGCGTGGTTCCCGTTCCCGTAAGAATATGGTAATAATATATAGCCTAATTCGATAAATGGGCTATCTAACACTGAAAGATTTTTTCAAATCCAACCAGTAGTTCCTGAGATTAGCGCGTTCAATCAAACAAACAAACAAACTCTTCAGCTTTATAATATTAGTATAGGTTTGTGTGCCTGAGCCGTGATAGCCCAGTGGATATAACCTCTGCCTCCGATGCCGGAGGGTATGGGTTCGAATCCGGTCCGGGGTATGCACCTACTACAACTATTCAGTTGTGTGCAATTTAAGAAATTAAATATCACGTGTCTCAAACGGTGAAGGAAAAATATCGTAAGGAAACCTGCATACCAGAGAATTTTCTTAATTCTCTGCGAGTGTAATGTCTGCCAATCCGCACTGGGCCAGTGTGGTGGACTACAGTAGTCAGGGCTAGGCGAGTTACTGGCCTAGCCCTGACTACTGTAAAGTAAACTCGAACTCGGCAATGAGTGGGTTGATAATGACGATGATGATAATATGTTTGTGTATAATTGTGTATATAGTTACACACTATAACACTTCCTGAACACACAACTCGACATTTTAGACACTAATTAGGTATTTTATGTTTAAGTAACTTTTGTAGTTTACTATAAGACTAAATTAAATTAAGACAATTAGCCACCTTTGTTCATCTCAGTTTCGACATTTTGAACTAGTTGAACTAGTGACATATCTAATAACTAGTAATACTCTTTGTCTATAAACCTTTTTTTACTCTGGTTAAGGTATATTTAGAGGCAACCTTCTCGACAAACAAGTCAATATATTATTACAAAAAAAATATTATCTAGACTTTAGCTGCCTCGTATATACAATGCGAATATGTGGACGCCTATGTTAATCTTGTGCATTCTCAATTTATATAAAAGGCGTAAATATTTTGAAATTGCTCACAATCGAAGGTAGGTAATCATCACGTAATGAACAATGACAATCACAATTTCATAACTATAGTCACCGCAAACAATCGTCGGCGTTTTGAGCTCGCTCTTCCGTAAAATGCAACGTGACAATAATTTATTCATTAACCCAGGACGACAATAACTTCTGAATTAATTCTCTACGTTTATAAATCGTACGAGATTTGTTGCAATCATCGTTGACAACCTATATTCGGCTCGCTGTTGAGCACGAGTCTCTTCTCAGTATGAGAGGATAATAGTCCACCACGCTAGCCCAATGAGGATTGGCAGACTTCACATACGAAGAGAATTCAGAAAATTCTCTGGTTCTGGTTTCCTCACGATGTTTTTCCTTCACCGTCTGAGACACGATAATTTAATTTCTTAAAATGCACATTACTGAAAAGTTTGAGGTGGAAGCCCCTGAACAGGTTCGAACCTACATCTCCCTAATCAAAGGCAGAGGTCATATCCACTGGGCTATCACGGCTCTGTAAATTATTTGGCTCTATAAGTTGTTGCAATAGTAGTAGGTAAAAGGAATTTCCTTTTTTTTCGTTTTTTTTTTTTTGGTAAAAATAGTCATTACAAGAATCGTCGTCGTCATTATCAACCCATATACGGCTCACTGCCAAGCTCGAGTCTCCTCTCAGAATGAGAGGGGTTAGGCCAAAAGTCCACCACGCTGGCCCAATGCGGATTGGTAGACTTCACACACGCAGAGAATTAAAAAATTCTCTGGTATGCAGGTTTCCTCACGATGTTTTCCTTCACCGATGAGACACGTGATATTTAATTTCTTAAAATGCACACAACTGAAAAGTTGGAGGTGCGTGGCCCGGACCGGATTCGAACCCACACCCTCCGGAATCGGAGGCAGAGGTCATATCCACTGGGCTATCACGGCATTACAAGAATATATAATACTAATTTTAAAAAATACAATCACAATAGATAATACATATCCAAAAAAGTTATATATAAATTTTAAATTGTGCATGATCATTTATGTCGCTAAATAACATTATACACAATATCCGACGCTAATGACATAACAATAGACATTTAGCTAGAAAATTATTTAATTATGTGAGAATACTTTAATTACAATATTATAACAACTAATTTATACAAAGACTTCATTAATTTTGTAATTGTTTTCGTCAACAAATTATAAATAATTAACATTATTTACTTTGCTATTTTCCGCAAAACATGACCTTTTATTTGACAATGATGTGATATACCTAAATAATTTATTTTTACTAGGCACGCACACATTTTAAGCTTATGTAATTTATATATAAGAACTGGATGACGTCACTTTTAAAATGTTAAAGTTTTGCTCTTAAACAAAGACACCATGCAATTGCCAGGTGATAATAGCAATATCCTCAAAATATAGTTATTTAAAAATACCCTGAACACTATTTGAAGTCCTAAAACAGCCAAACTCAAGATAGGTATCAGAAAAAATGTATAATTGCTTTGAAAAACCTAAATAGCATTCGCAAATGAACGTCATTAAATTACTAATTAGTTATCTTTAGTCGACTACCAAGCTAAAAATAGGAATTCTGTAATAAAACGGGGGTTTTCACATTAATTAGGATTATACTTTTACAGTAATGTGCGACAATAATCCGGAGTATCCTATCGACGATGGTTTACCACTTAACTTCAAATCTGCCATCTGCTTGCATCTACTATTGAAATTGGGATTAACAGCACGTAGACACTGCTTCTTGAATAGTCCTTCATAAATAACCTCTACAATTCGGTTAGGATCTAAAGGGACATACTTATTACAATGTTAATGTTTTTTTTATTACTCAGTAGAATATAAATCTTATACTTATGTTATTTTGTAAAATATCACATAGGTAATCTTCCGAATCATTTATTATAAACGCAATAATAGAGTTAGGTACACGCGTTAGCCTGTATAATAGACATCTAACTATGATATCGTAACGTTTACTATCTACAGTAATAATAAAACGAGCGTTGATCCAGCCAATGCACAACAAAAGCCAATTATCTGTGACTACGTTTTATCTTTATCAACATTTAATTGATATCAAACAAATATATCGGAGAAGTAAATAATAAAAGCAATTATAACGACTGCCACATTGTCGTCCATTGTGTTGTGTTGAACAGTGCAAGCCCGAGTGTTCGCGTCTCACTAGCTCCTACAAAATGAAAATATAAAGAAACAACGTGATTAACAGAAAGCTAGCGATTAATTGTGACATCATGGCAGAAAAACAAGAACATGTAGACAAAATAGAAGAAAAACCTTTAAATAAGGAACAGGTGGAACAGAAATACAAAGACAAGAGTTTTACAGACAAGTTATGGCATATAAAGGACAACATCACCGTCGAGCCTTTACTGGCAGGCATGATCATACCTAGTGTTATATCACGATTTGCAATGACAAATTTCAATTTGGATAAAGCCTGCAGAGTGTATTTCGAATTTGAAGACCATATTTGTGACGCCTTGATCAAGAAAAACAGTAATAACTACTCAACATATGAAAAAGAAGTGCAAATGTTAATAAGCTCTATTGACATCTGGAAAAGTATAATTCATACAGGATTACCTTTCATATTGATAATGTTTTTGGGCGCATGGAGTGACAGAACTGGGAAGAGAAAACTTTGCATTATGCTTCCGATTTTTGGTGAATTGTTAACGTCATTGAATAACTTGGTGAATGTTTATTTCTTCTACGAAATACCAGTTCACGTTACAGTGTTCTTAGAGACGTTCTTCCCGGCTATAACTGGGGGGTGGGTGACAATGTTCCTCGGCGTCTTTAGTTATATCAGCGACATAACTTCTGAAAAATCTCGGACCTTCAGAGTTGGCCTTGTTAACATCGGTATGACTGTTGGACTTCCGATCGGAATTGGCTTCAGCGGATACCTGTTGAAAATTCAATTGGGATATTATAGCATATTTTCTTTGACTACCGTCCTGTTTGCTGCTGTACTTCTTTATGGATGCACTTGTTTAAAAGAACCAGATCAGTGGCTACAAGAACGAGGAAAACCTACTGTAAGTGTACAAATCCTTTATTTATAAATTTCGATATCTCTATCTACAATATCATTTACTTCTGATACAGGTTTTATTATATCTTGAATACGCGAGTCAACGTTTTTGTGATACCTACTTATTTATATTATTATTGTTTTAACACCCAATATACCTATCTTCGACTAGTCGTTACCTATTATCTCAAAGCCTGTAAAACAATAGATCACGTGCTTGGGTAAATACACTTAGTCTGGAATTATAACACGTCTGTTTGCACATTGTTCTATTATGTATTTATCAGTTATCTATATGAAAGATAGTTTTTATCGAAGTTCTTTACGCTATTTATGTTTAAATTCTTGTAATTAATTTATATAGTTTTCCCTTAATAAAGTCATTCACATAAAATGACTGTCATGAACCAATTTGAATAGCTTCACATCCAGTAAAGGCTGACAGAATTGACATATTAATAAAAAAAAGTAAAATGTCCGCCCAGTGATTAGCTTATGTAGCTTCGTATCCTCAATGAAGTAACAATGATCGTTACAAAATCAAAGACTTAATGCTAACCTACTTTGGAACTGCGTAGTGTTTCTGTTTCATCATCCCATCTAGTCTCCTATAAGAAAGGAGACATGACTTTATAGTAATCCATTCAAATAGCCCGATGGAGACGACGACAGTTCCACTCATTCCATCAATCTGAGGTGTAAGTCTTAAGCCCAATGATGTTAGAAGAAAAAAGAGGCAGATAGGTTACATAAACTACATTCGATGTTTACAACTGGCACACAAAACTTATTTCAGCGGCGTTGTAAACGGCGCGATGACAGTGCGGCGACTGAGCTCAGGTTTGCTAATTAGCATAGTTATAACGTGCCACTTGCAGTCAGCGTATTACCTATCTACCTCTTTTTTCTTCTAACATCATTGCTTAAGCCTCATGTAATCGCCGGTTTTTGATGCAGAGTGACATATTATACTTGTAACAACTCAATCGTTGATCACAGGATTCATGAAAATCTTATTCAAATGACATATTTTTTAGGAGATAAACATTACATTCTCATAACTATTTAGGTATTTTTCTTTGTCATATTTGATTATACCGATAGAGTAATTTACAATCACAAATCCTCAGATACACAAATTATTGCTGATAATAACATATTACGATTGTATTAAACAGTTTGGTCGGTAGCAAACACATTTATTTCCTTTATACTCCGTATTTGTTTAGGTTCTTTCACAAGTTAGACTTTTATGAGTATTTCCTGTAACAATGAAATAAACATAATGTCTAAACACGTCGGGCATAGACCGACATTAATCACGTGTTTGTCTCGTATAATCCGTCTGTCCATCTATCCGAGGTTCAGCTTTGAGACGAGCACGAATTTAGCATAATGTGAAGTCCTTTTCATGAACGAAGTCCTTTGAAGTCATTTGTGTAAGGCTAATAACTTCTTTCATGAAAAGGACTCTATATACATTAACTACGCAGACGAAGTTGTAAAATAAAATCTAGAAAAAAAACCTGCGTTTTAAATGGGGACAATTTTTACTGGTTTATCCAGTGCCAGTGTCATCGAGATGAGGTTTAAAAAATTGAGGTTTTAAAAAAATATTGTGGGTGTTTATCATTTTTAACTTGTTTTTTTAACTTATGAGTTTTATTTGTGGAATATTGACCAACCAAAAATCACCGTTCTAAGTTTACGTTGGTGACGTACAGCTGCGGAACCCTACACTGTGCATTGCCAGATACACACTTGCCCGTTTTTTATTTATTGGGTAGGTACTTACTCAAAAAATTCTCTTTTTGGGTCAGTGTGTTCATAATTTTATATGCGATTAGATTACAGAGAATTAATTATTACACCGCAGGTTTCTAGGTAAAAGTAGGTATATTAAAGTAATTAAATAATTAAGGATTTGGGGCATGTTATTTGTATTGGCTTCATTTTACAGAAAAAAAAACAAGAGTGTTTTAAAAATACCAAAAAAAGCAAAATTTTTTTTTTACATTACACGCTTTTTATTACATTATTATCTTTCAAACCAGAATAGCTACATCTATAATGAAGAATTTGTTTGTTTAATTTAACGCGCTTATCTCAGGAACTACTGGTCCGATTTGAAAAATTCTTTTAGTGTTAGATAGCCCATTTATCGAGGAAGGCTATATATTAGTCCCATATTCTTACGGGAACGGGAACCATGCGGGTAAAACCGTGCGGCGTCAGCTAGTATAACATTCGTGTTTTATTATAGGTAAAGTAAATATATAGCAGTTTTCGCAAATGCATTAAACTAAGTGTGAATAAATTTACGTCTTGTTTCATTTTTATTATCAAATGAAATAAAAAAGCTGTACAAAACTAACTGAATCCCGCTACGTTGCAAGCGGTTACAGTTTATTAATAAGGTAAATGATAAAGATCATGACGGATGGCTCCAGGCACGGAGGTAACTTGAAAGTTCAATTTCGACTCAATTGCGTCCCCTGAGTCAATGGCCGATCACCGTACTGCGAATATGGCCAACAACAATTATTCTTTATGTACAGTTTTTAAATACAACAAAGGAGATGGTCCAAAATTGTATGGAGCCCAGGATCACTCATTGTACCCTAGCGGAAATAAAAGAACATATTTTTTTAACTAGTTTTGATTATATAAATCTACGAATTTACATTAATTCTTTCGAAATAATTTTTATTATCTCTCAAAAAATGCAACAATAATAAGGATAATAATGGCGGATAGATGACGTTTTCAATGCAGTAATCGATTTGACGTTTGCTGTCAATTGTCATGTCATAGTTGCTCTATGGGTGCCATCTTGATATAACTCAAAATCTTGGGTTTTTATTTTATTTATTTCTTTCTATTTAGTTAGATTTATTCACTTTAAGAAATTTTAATAAAATCCTTGTATTTTTTAAATTTTAATGATAATATACAAGAATGGACCTGAAATGAACCATCTCCTTTTCATTAGCACAAGACAAGCATAGTCATTAACGTATTATTATTCAGTCGCTTATTGTCCCAAAACTGATTTTAAATATTACGAAGAAAAACAGGTAGCTACCCTTTGTTTTTCTTTCTTTAATTTCATCACAAATACTATTTTATTTGCGTCTGACACCTAAAATCGAAATATAATCCCTTTAAGCAAGCCTTAATTTTTAATGGAAGATGTCTAGACAGATGTCAAAGTTTCAAATTTTTTGCGGCTTTGCGTGGGCAACGCACTGTCCCAAAAAAATACTAGTTTTATTTATCGGCACATGCCTCTCGAGATAATTAGAAGTCAATGACACTTCTGATAAGTTCAATTAATATTGGGTCGACTTGAAGGGCTTTTAATCATAGTGCAAATAAAGCTGTGTGCTTTTTAATTCATTTTTTTTTTCTCTCTTATGTGATTAGGACTTGGCATACTTATTTCTCTCATCATTATCATCAGCTGATGGACGTCTACTGCAGGACATAGGCCTTTTGTAGGGACATCCAAACATCACGATACTGAGCCACCTGCATCCAGCGAATCCCTGCGACTCGCTTGATGTCGTCAGTCCACCTGGTGGGGGGTCGGCCAACACTGCGCTTACTAGTGCGGGGTCGCCATTCTAGCACTTTGAGACCCCAACGACCATCGGCTCTTCGAACTATGTGCCCCGTCCATTGCCACATCAGCTTCGCCTTGGGGTTTATTCAGTTATTATTATTAAAGGAATATACATATAAGAAAGTGAAAGCATGTGGTCCTGTATTTGAGGCATTATTCTTTCAAAAATCTTTCCTATTCTAAATTATTAAATTATTTCAAAATTATTTTTCTTTTAAAAATTTTGTAGATGAAAATCATGACCTGACATGAAATCATGACATGACTCCTGATTCTTGTTCCTCGAAAGCCTTCGCGTCGGTCCCGCAACATATAATAGTGGACGTTAGTTAATTTAACATTATCACCCGCTCGCCAATCCGCATTGGGGCAGCGTGGTGGGTCTAAGCCCCATATTTCCTCTCCTATAAGAAGGGAGGCCTGACTCTGTGAAATAATTTTATAATAAAAATGATAATTACCCTAATAGGTCAACAAGAGCGATATTAATCAATATTTATCACATACAAATACCTACATTATGTCTAGTTATTAGTTATGTTTATCAGATGACGTGGTTTCAATACCGATATCGCGTTTTTATATCTGTAATTCTATCTTTATCCATTTTAATGATATATATTTTTCACAAGCTGACGCTTACGACTTTTGCCGCATTGAGATAATTTTCAACCGACCTAAAAAAAGTTAGTGTTCGAGCCATAATGTATTTATGTAAGTAAAAGCATGGATAGGTCATTTATCTATTTAAAGATATTTACAATATTATAAGAAAATTATGTAGAACATAACAGCATAGAAATACAACAGGGATTAAATAATCAAACATTTCTTTTTTTTAATTCAGCTACAAAATACGTGTAATAATAATAAGGGTCTAAAATATATCGTTATTATTTAATATGTAAATTATTAATAACTATCAATAACATCTGATAGTGGTCGTTACTCAATCAAATATTGAAGTATGGTGGGTCAAAGCTCCATATTTCCTCTCCTTTAAGGAGAGAGGCCTGTTTTAGTGGGCCGTAAATAGGGCCAATAATGATGGTTGAAACTATATCGCATACTCAGCAGTATATCTAAATGGGTCAGTAATATGAATCTGTATTAAAAATCAATAATGCAAATGTCCGTCACATGCATTTACGAACAATAGTTCGCGGCGAGAGTATACACGTAACAATAAATATGATAGTTTCACCAAATATCTCAATTATGTCGGAATCGTTCTGAAAATGTATATCCATTGTCGTCATCATAATATTTCGCCTAATTGTTAGTAGTAGAAGACCTCTTTGTCGTATAGTCTAAGTGTAAATGTAGTATTCGGTTTTTGGCGACCGCAACTCACGACCGCGACCGGGTCGCACGACCCACTGTTTAGTATGAATTTATATGGACCACTAAACAAATCCCGAGACCGTGTCGCGCGACCGACTTGTTTAGTGCTCCATATAAATTCATACTAAGCAGTGGGTCGCACGACCACGTTGCGGTCGCATGTCGCGGTTGCCAAGAACCGAATTGTTACTTTATGTTAAATGACAAAATAAAATTATGAATATGATAATCAGACACTAATGAAAAGGATGGTGATACCTGCCGTTAATTTAATTTTCAAAGCATCAGGATTACACTAATGTGCGAATGCGATGCGAAAGATCATCACGAAATCTCGAAAATCGTCTGACATAGAAAGATGAAATTTGGGATGAATTTAGTAGACGTGCACTAAGAACAGATTCCGACCGGGTCCGATTATGGAGGTCAAAGGGCGGACGAAGTCATGGGCGTCCGCTTTCACCTAACAACTCTAAGATGAATAGACAGAACTTGTTAAACAAAAAATATCTGTTTGTAGATGAGACACCAAAGTACGTCCTGTCCTGCAAAACTATAATAATTTTTGGTTAGTCTACATACAAAACTATTCATCAAATATAATCTGCGGTCGTGTTAGCACTTACGCGGTTATTCTATACTGTTTATTATTACAGTAGATACGTTTTAAAACTTAAATTCGGCTACGTAATCATTATCAGCCTTTATAATGACCCACTGCAGACTTAGATCTCTCTGCATATAGACGAAGGAATTAAACTATGAATGAAGCTATAATTATTACCTACTATCTGACGCTGCGCGGTTTCACCCGCGTGGTACCCAGTTCCCATAGGAATACGGGAATAATATATAGCCTATAGCCTTCCTCGATAAATGGGCTTACTAACACTGAAAGTATTTTTCAAATCAGACCAATAGTTCTTAAGATTAGCGCGTTGAAAGAAACAAACGAACTCTTCGGCTTATAATATTAGTATAGATTTTATAATATTAGTATAGTCACTAGCAGACGCCGCGTGGTTCCAGTTCCCGTAGAAATACGATTATGAAATATATATATATATGGAAAGTATGGAGCGCGCTTATCTAGAAGATGCCTTTTCACTCTTAGGTGTTTAAATTTTATAAGTGTCGGTAAACACAAACGCCGGAAGGGCATTCCAAATTTTTGCTGTACGAATTACAAATGTGAATGGAAATAGTTTCGTACGAGTTGCCTGGACATCCACAAAGTAAGGACTGAAACTACTGAACTGATTTTAAAAATGTTTTCACCGTTAAGAAGCTACACTATCCCCGAGTGCAATAGGCTATATTTTATCCCTGTATTCCTTCGGGAACGGAAGCCACGCGGGTGAAACCGTGCGGCGTCTGCTAGTCGTAATAAAAAATGCCGATAATTTCGGATTAGCTTAACAGATATTTATTGTAAGCTACGAGCTATATCAATTAAGTACATCAGCTTTCAAACAAAATCCACATCATAATTGGTTTATTAATTTAAAGGTTACAATGCTACAGACAGACACGTATATCACCGCTTTTTTTTGAACAGTATATTTGCCATTTCTTTAAAATATGACTAATATTCTCGTTTCCCTACAAAAAGTCGGAAAAGACTGTCTTAGGAGTGGGTACGACAATAGTCTAGCGGGCGGGAATCGACTGACTTGGACCAATTATAGAAGGACCAGTATCGCACCCAAATTCACGAACATTGTCTGTCATTTTCTCAGAAAAACAACTATGAAACATCGATGCTATAGAGACAGTTTTAATAATCGCATTAGATCATTGGTCATATACTTTGACAGAAAAGTAACGTCTAGCGAGGTAGGTCCTATACAATAATTGGTCTGAGCCATCTGGTGATGACTGGGCCATTTACCATTTTATTAGGGCTTCAAAACATCACATCGGGAGTTAATAATAGTGATCGGTCTTAACATTTCCTCTGAGGCATGGAAGTCAGTGGTGTTACGACCACTAATTATTATCTATACCTACTCTAAGAAGTATAGTGAGAAAAAATAATATTTTTTTTTAGAAAATGTAAAGCCTCGATAAATTTGTTTTTTCTTTTATCGTCCGCTTTATTATTTAATCTTATCGCCTCGTTTATTTGTTATTAAGAAAAGACTACTCGTAAGTAGTAAAATAATATTTTTCCTGTTTTTATATTTTGATTTTGTAACTCATAACAAAATCAAAATATAAAAAACCAGAAGTCCCAGTCCTTGATAATCCTAGTCTAAACTATTATAACAATGAGGTAAAATTAGATTTTTATTTGTTTGTTTGTTACGTTTTAACTAGAAAACTACTCGACTGGTTTTAAAAATCTTTCACTAGTAGAAAGCTACATCACTAAGTATCACGCGAATTGAACAGCTGATCAAAGTGGGGGCTCGAGGGTAGAGAGTTGACCTAGGTTGGTTGGCCCTAGCTGACGGGCGATATGAAGAGTAGGTTATGTGTGATATGTGGAGGTCGAAAATGGTGTATTTCCATGTGTTCACCCATCTGCAGGCTATAGAAATCCGCTACCCGCCACTATGCACTTCAATGTCCAAACATGTATAGTCCACTACCGCGGCAAAGGTTAGTTCAATCAGCAATCCAAATTCACACGGGAGTCCTGAACGAGAAAGAAAACTGCGCGGGTGAAACCGCCGAGCGTCGGCTGGTTAAAATTTTTGTGACGGATAAGTTTAAGGTCAACTAGATACACAAAGCAATTAAAGGATTGTAACTGCACATTCTTTAAATCATGCAATTAAGACAATTTCCGAATACTGTTTTTTTCCTTTATTCACTTACATACGTAAAGTCATTATGTGATATTTTCTCGATTGTTTTAACTACACACACGCGCGCACTACCTCCGTGGCGCAGTGGTATGCGCGGTGGATTTACAAGATGTCCTGGGTTCGATCCCCAGCTGAGCCGATTGAGGATTTCTTAATTGGGCCCAGGTCTGGCTGTTTACCATCCGCTTAGTTCCCAATCCCATGAGAATAATACGGGGATAAAATATAGCCTATGACACTTACAATCAATGAGGCTTGCTTTTCAAGAGAAAACAAAAGAATTTTCAAAATCTGATCAGTACAGAATCAGGGTTACTCCCTACAACCCCACAAACTTTACCTCTATAATATTAGTATCGATATGTTTCGACTATATATCTATACTAATATAATAAGTTTGTTTGTTCGTTTGTTTGTTTGAACGCGCTAATCTCAGGAACTCAGGAAGGTCCGATTTGAAAAATTATTTCCGTGCTAGATAGCCCATTTATCGAGGAAGGCTATAGGCTATATATTATCCTTATAATCCTACGGAACGTGAACCACGCGGGTAAAACCGCGCGGCATCATAATTTATATTTTTTCCAGACAACAAAAAAATCACCCAGCATAATCCTAGACAACGAAACACAAAAAAAGGAAGATGGTAACTCATAAAATTTACATTTTCCGCAGATAGCGAGAGCCGACAGCAAAGGAGTTTCGTTTTTCGATGTAACTCACGTACTGGATACAATGAGGGTGGCGTTTCGGAAGAGGCCCTCAAATCGAAGGGTCAAAGTGCTTCTTACCCTGGTAGCTGTGTTCATACTATTCGGGCCTTCTATGTGTAAGTAAATGCCCCTTTGGAGCAGTGGTTATAAAAAATAAAAAAATGAAAAATTTATTTATTTCAGGCATACACCCATATAAAGAAAAATATAAAAACAAAAATCAAAAATAAGATAAAAAGTCAAAATAGTATAGGTAAAATGTCAGAATAATATGAAATGTCATTGTTAATAAGGTAACATGATTTCAGTAGCGGATCGGGATATAAAAATAAATCTTCTATCTTTCTAGATATTCTCAGTAGCAACCCTATTAGGGGAACCTGGTGGTGTTAGACCCTTTGGCTCAGAGAGCACATCAATGGTAGGCGTCCACAGATCTGCATCGTACGTATCGGACGTAGCGCATCAAACGGATGTTAATGTTACAGTAGAAAAAAAACGTTCGTTGCGATCAGTACTATGCGGATCAGTGGACGCACTTGTATGACTTTCTATACAAATAATACTAAAATCCGTTTGATGCGATGCGTACGATGCAGATCTGTGGACGCCTGCCGTACTACGGATTATCATATAATAGTGTATTTACAAAATCGAACATTATCAACCTCGTTTTGCTATTCTTTTTTTATTAAATTAGTAGTTAGGGTTAACACCACCACCAAATTTTAAGTGACGCTGCAGTCAAAGATGGAAGCGGGCTAGACCAACTATAGCTTAACTCTTGACTTAATGTCGTCAGTCCACTTGGTGGGAGTCCACAACCAACACTGTTACGTCTCATGAGGTTGTAATTACACCCATCAGGTTGAACCACAGCTTGGTAGCAGAAATAAACATTATATTATCTAGCTGACGCCGGTGACTTTGTTCGCGTGAAATAAAGTTTTTCACAAAACCCACGGTATCTTAGATTTTTCCGATACAAAAGGAAAATTCAATAACCTCCTCTATCTCCTATTGAAAGTCTCATTAAAATCGGTCTAGCCATTCCAATGATTAGCCCGAACAAGCGGTAAGACAGGTAAAAAGTTTGATTGTGTTCTATTATGTTTATGATTTAATATCAGATTGTGAAAACTACTGTGCGGTTTCTTATGTGCTTGTGAAACCACACAGTTGTTTTGAAATAACATACAGACACTTCAATTTTATTTATATGTAATGATTCTTCTGTTCTTCTCCAGCGGAGTACAACGTCTTCTACCTGTTCGTGAGGAACCAGCTCAACTGGACACCGGCGAAGTATTCCTTCTACGCCAGCTACTCGATAGTCCTTCATTCCATCGGTAAATATATCACCAACAATATCGATTCCATCAAAATCATTGCTAGTATGTTTAGTTGCTTTCATCGTTTAAAAATTTAAATTATCTATACTAATATTATAAAGCTGAAGAGTTTGTTTGTTTGATTGAACGCACTAATCTCAGGAACTACTGGTTCGATTTTGAAAAAATCTTTCAGTGTTAGATAGCCCATTTATCGAGGAAGGCTATAGGCTATATATTATCCCCGTATTCCTACGGGAACGGGAACCACGCGAGTGATACCGTGCGGCGTCAGTATCTATATAAGTCAAAAACTGAAAGTTTACCAAACTCTTAGATTTCATTAAAGTTAAATATTTTACCAACTATGTTTAATTTTGATATGATGTATGAATGAAATTGTACACTATTAAACATAATTATTACCTGCCTACAAAATTACTGCAAAAACTAATCCAAATCTAGCGACTCTACTAAACGCATACATGCACAATTTCGAGTTTACTTACTCGTACATTATATATTTAGATATATATAGTTTTTACAGTTCCTGAATACACAACTCGACATTTTAGACAACATTTATGCATTATTTGCTTAAATATCTGTCGCTGTTTACAATGTAAAATTGAGAGCCCGGATAGCCCAGGACATTACCACTGTCTCAGATTCCGGAGGGTGTGGGTTCGAATCCAATCCAGAGCATGCACCTCCAACTTTTCAGTTATGTGCATTTTAAGAAATTAAATATCACGTGTTTCAAACGGTGAAAAAAAAACATCGTGAGGAAATCTACACACCTGAGAATTTTCTCAATTCTCTTCGTGTGTAAAGTCTGCCCATCCGCATTGGGCCAGCGTGGTGGACTATAAGCTTAACTTCTCTCATTCTGAGAGGAGATTCGAGCTCAGCAGTGAGCCGAATATGGGGAGTTCGCATCATAATTCTTGTATCATATTCCTTTTGTTTTAAAATATTGCACAACATAACAGCAAAATAAGTCAATTATTCACTACAGTGAATATAATATATAGGATGAGCGTGTAAGAAGCTTGGCGGACGTCGCATCCGAGTTGGCTGATCATTGTTCATGTGAGCCGACGCGTATAATCGCTTGCTTTACTGCGCGAACTATTGGATTGGACAGCCGTTGTTTACTTCTTACTGTGGGATTTTTTAGTATATTTGCATAGTTTTCTATCTATTTGTATAACATATAGGAAAACATATACCAGGGACATAATATTATGAAGTAGGTAGCTCCAAATTTCGAAAAAAAAAGGTGAACCGCCTAGTACAACTCGGATGAACGTGTGATCGAACCGCGTAATTATTTGTTACGAATACAAGTAGTTATTATACTCTTAAAACATTTTTAGTGCACAAGTGTTACATACAATTAAAACAGTGTGTAAAACCTGAAAGAAATGTGACAACGGTTACGGGTTTTGAAACTTAACTTAAGAAAAGCGAATTATTAAGATAGCCTACAATAACAGTGCAAAGAACAAAATATTTAGTGTTACTAAAAGTGACAAACAATTTAACGAAGTGCGCGTTGCTTAACAAGTAAAATTTATAAATTCATTTCATCATTAATGGTATTCATTCTTTTGATAAAGACATAATTATAACTCATACTCAATGAACTCCTTATGTATGAATGAACTGAGTTCTCAAGTAGAACTAAGTTCACCGTTTGGACTAGTGGATCATAACCAAGGAACGATATAATAATCTATCTATCAAATATACAGCAGAAGTAGAGATAGAACTTTAGAGCAAAAGGAAAATTTTGAAATGACGTAAGCGACTTATTATGTTATGACATAAATGACTTAAACGTAAAAGACCAAACAATATTCTTCATCCAAGAATAACAAGTATGAAAAATTCATTATCTTAAGATTATTATCAATAAAATAAAGGTACCTAATGAGACAACTAAGATTAAGTTGTTCATAAATTAAACGAAAGAACTTTGAAAATTGTTGAAAACATTAAAAAACATTCCTAAATAGATATGTAAGCCTGCTTAGATATAACTCTCCCACATAAACTTTGTGCTTAGTGAAAAAACGAACAACTTTCCACAACAGACACAAAAGTTATTCGGAGAAATCCCCTTGCTTATAATATATTCAAATATTTTCACCCGAGTTTTTCTTTTCAGTTTAAAAGGCCTTTGAATACTTGTTTGGTGAAATAAATTGTATTTTGTTACAAAGAAGAATGAAGTGGGAACCAATTTTGTTGTGAACAAATCTTTAAAATTAAGTTCGAAATAAAAAGAAAAGTGAGGTTTGATAATAATGGAATAGATGGAAAGTATAGCTGACAATTTGGTTAAAGTGTTATCCCAGGGTAATTCCAAATCTTGTCTTTAAAGTTTTTCGTTTGGATTGATTTTAGTATTTCTTTACCTGAATGATCAGCCGATTTGAATGCAATGTCCACTAAGCTTCTTACACGACCGCCTTCTATATTATATTCCGTATTTTCATAAAAAAAAGCTGTGGTGGTTTAATTGAGCTCCAGGAAAAGATCTCCTGATATTTGTTGGCAGTAGAATTTGCTTTCCGAACTGGTGTCTAATGGAAATAGTAAGAATACAACCATAACCTATAACAGATCAATACATGGCATACCTATTAGAATACGTAGAACACGTCCGATAAATTGCTGCCCTTTACATGAGCATGAAGCGTAGCATTAAGCCTCAACTGCCGTAGACTCATCATTTTATCAGCCGATGGATGTCCACTGCAGGACATCACAATCCTGAACCATCTGCATGTAACAAATGCTTGAAGTCAAGCGAGAGCAGTCGAGCTGGTGAGGGGTCGACCAAAACTGCACTGTCTAGTGCGGTGTCGCTTTTTCAGTATCTTGGGACCCCAACGTCCACCGGCTCTTTAGACCGTAGACAGCAAAGAAGAATAGAACACAGCAAAGTTGGTTGGCGAAGAAATAAACATGACAAAAGCGTTTCCCTGAACAAGCAGTCACTAAAAGCTCACTCGTACTACTTAATGAATTGGAATTTTATTATAAATGCATGTTTGTTCCAGGCACAATGTTCTCGATAACAGTTCTTAGCAAGAAGCTACAGATTGATGACTCCCTGTTGTGCTTCGTGTCTGTTTTTAGCAAATTCGTGGGCTCTATCTGGACAGCCTTCGTTACATCCGACATGGAATTGTATATCAGTACGTATTATTTCAGTTGTAGTTTCTGGTATTTATGATCCCTTGATTTTTTATTGTTACCACCTTTACTCAACATTCATTGCATGTTTCCTATGATCGTACCAAAACTTGATTGCTAACTATGGACCTAATTAGAAAGCTCAGAGTCACTCACGATGGAACTAGCTAAATTCGGAATTTCTCTCGTAATAAAATCAGAAATGAGGTGTTCCGCAGAAGAACCAAAGTTAGAAAAGCAATGACAATCATAGCTCAGCGAGTCGCGAAGATGAAGCGGCACTATCCATCAGCTCTTTGAATTGTGTGCTCCGCCGATTGCCACTTCGGCGTCAGGATTCGTTGAGCTATGTCGTGACTTTGTTTCTTTTGAAGATCTCCTCATTTCTCATTCGATCACGCAGATTTCTCACACACTCACTCCATCTGCTAAGTGATTCACCTTCTTTTTTAATATATTTTTATTTATTTATGTTCATGTATTTTTGTGTTATAATTGCAGTACCTGTGGTGGAGTTATTATCTGGAACTATATTTACGTCGCTACGCTCAATCTTATCCAAGTTGGTCGACAAACAAGAAACCGGTAAGTTGACCTTTCTGTATAATAATGTCATAATTAAAAAAGAGAAAGGCGGTCATCTGCTGTATATATCACATAAAGAAAATAAACCACCAGCATGAGAACTGTATAACTACCAATAACTTAGACAGAGTATTAAATAGATGGCCACGCGTCATGACATCGCTCGACTCTTCGAACATTCAACAATCGACATTGGTTCGACTTGTCTGGTTTCTTTACTGAGTCCATGTATCCATATCCATTTATAAGTTGTTCTTTTATTTTTTTAGAGAATGCAACGAATGTTATGAATGCGTCTAATATGCGACCAATAAATTGTAACTGACAGCATTTACAACTTTTTGGTAGTTTTAGTCTAAAAAATTACTTGCGTAAAGTTTTTTTTTTTATTCTTTACAAGTTAGCCCTTGACTACAATCTCACCTGATGGTAAGTGATGATGCAATCTAAAATAGAAGCGGGCTAACTTGTTAGGAGGAGGATGAAATCCACACTCCTTTCGGTTTTTACACGGCATCGTACTTGAACGCTAAATCGCTTGGTATCTTAATCGTCTTTGCCGGTAGTAAGTACAGTTAGCAAGAGGCCCATGAAACTTAGAATCGTTGTAGGGCACTGGGAAGGGCTTTAGTGTAAACTAAAATTTGATATTAAACAAAATAGTTTTCTATTAGGACCTGTTGATATATTGCACATTGATTTTTAAGCAAAATGCATTGCAACAAAGCGTACTGCTTCATTACGTAAGGTCAATTTATGCCAATTAGGTAAATAATGTGGTCATTCATTACAACCCAAAAAGTTATCCTCATTCAATTTCCACCGCAACTTAAAAGTATAAAAAACTTTATGGTGGTGCCACCAGTACCTTGTGGGGACATACATTGTCACCATAATATATATCCTCAGATCTACAGTCCAGTAAATAATTTTGTACCTGCATATGGGACATTTTTGACGGCCACCGCGGCGCATTGATATGCGCGGTGGATTTACAAGATGGAAGTTCTTGGATTCGTTCCCCGGCTAGGCGGATTGAGGTTTTCTTAGTTGGTTCAGGTCCGGCTGGTAGCTTCGGTCATGGCTAGTTGCCACCCTACCGCCTAAGACGTACCGCCAAACGATTTATCATTCTGGTACGATGTCATATAGAAGTAATGTGATGTCTTATAGAAACCAGCTATTTGCCTCGACTGGTGACAGAAGGGCTGGCTCATTTTTTGCTCAAAGGATCAGCCTGGCTGTCCAGCGCGGAAATGCAACCAGTATTCTTGCCACCATTCCACGTGGGCATGATTTGTATAGTTATTTGTATAGTTATGTATGTATTAGGATAAGTTAGCTTAAGTTCCTTATTGTATTCTTTCTCAATAAAAAAAAAATAAAAAATTTCAGCTAAGGTGAACTCCCTGTTCTCCCTCACGGAGACGCTGGCTTCTCTGATCTTCAACCCCATATATGCCTGGCTGTATAAGAACACGCTGGATGTCCTGCCTGGGGCCGTGTTCCTCACAAGCGCCATTCTGATAATACCCGCTGCCGTTATACTTGTGTGAGTAACGTTTTCAGAACTAGTAGAGATATTTGTGACAGAGCTCAGAAGTATCACCGCCATGCTTCATTCTGTTGTTGATGTTTGACAAACAAATTCGATACTCACAATGCCTAATTATAAAAAATCACTATAAAATAGCGCTACAATATAATACACTATCCTTTGGTTAGCAACTCTCCGCCAGTCTGTAGAAGGCTTAACCAGCTTCATTAGCCTGTCGTTAGTCATGTAATTTTATCAGGCAATTAATTACTATTGAAAAAAAAATTTTCTTCTTTTTTTTCTTTTCTTGGGTAATAGCACCCGCTAGATTTCTACTAGATCTAGATCTTTAGTCGTTAATGTTTGTAGATTAAAAATTTTACTAACTTTTTTATGTTAGTAATGATTTTTTTTATTTTATTAATTGGACTGGACAATTTTCAGATACTTTTTCACACTTCACCGAATAAGCTTGAGAAAAGCAAGAAAGAAAGCTTTAGAAGCAGAAGGGAAGAAAGAAATTGAAGCTGCCAAAATCTCTGAGAAGCCGCCATTGCCAGAAAATAATGCTAAGTTTGACTCAACACGTTTGTAGATGGTTTAAGCATGAAAGACTGAAATGAAAAGTTAACCAAAGATATTCTTCGATTAACTTTTCATTAATCAAAGAATATCGCCCGTAAGATAATTCCGAAGGATCCCTTGGGAATCTTTAAGATACCATATTTTGAGTCTGGACAAAGGTATATAGAAAAATCTATATCTTAATTATAGGTTCTGAATATCTTCGGAGCTCAGTATACGCATTAAAGTTATAAAGTCCCTATTCTATTTATTTAATTTTATATTCGGTTTAATAATTCAAAGAAACTACCTAGTTATTTATATCTTCGAATGAAGCGACTTATATAATAATGACCAAACTTCACGAAGTTCGTTTGTTCTTATAATATTCGACGGCCGACGCCATGCCAGGTACCCAATGATTTGCACAAACCTTGAAAATCTTCAAATCAAAACTAAATGAATACACATTTTGCTGATGTATCTCATTCAAAATATAAATAATAAGCTTTTATAAATTTAGAAGGTTAAGTTAAATAAACAATTACCTATTATGTTAGAAGCGCCGTGCTGGACAGTTTTAGGGACTGGGTCTGAAATATTGACCTTGAGACAAACTGGGGTGCATGAACAGACGTTTTACCTCACAGAGTCACAGCTCACTAGAGCTACTGGACAACCAGAGGTCTACCTATAGGGTAGCAAGGTTAGCAAAATCACTGGCACGGCTCGAAGGGTCCTCAGCCCGCGGAGTATTCTATTTGATGTATATGAGTATTTTATTATTGGTATGATTGGTTTTTTTCTGTAGCCTTAGCCAATGAATTCGCCAAGGGCCTCAAATAGAATAGTTACGCCACTGTGTTACTTAACCAGTAGTTCTGCGTCTCGAGTCGACGCCGCGTTGTCAACTGTCTCCAAGTGTCTTAAAATTGCGTGGTCAACAGTAAACCTCAGAAGGATCCAAGTGAATTTCACGTGATCAGCGAATGTACATCGTGTGGACCACAAATGTATACAGACGAGTACATACAAGTAAATCATATAATCCTTGCGTGAATCAGTTGCGGTCAGCGCGTGTCACTTGGTGCGGTAGCATTGTGCAGATTAGCTAGTAGGCACAATTAGTTAGCTTGTTAAGTCCAAAGAAATTCAAAATTAGAATACTAGCCGCATTAGGACAAGCGGTAGGTCTGTAGATCAGGTGCTGGTTGGCTCTAATGAGCTATAACTTTATTTTTGACAAATTTTTGTAACGCATTTTGTGCAGAGTCTTTTGTGTATAGTTTTTCTTTGATGTATTTATTCTTTCTCAATGATTTTTTTAACCAGAGTAGTTATAAGTCACTGTAAATAATTATCAGTTCACTGTACATAGGACATAATCCTGTTATATACGAGTTACAAATTAACTACAATAACCTTTTAATCTTGGTCTTTAATAAAATTCTGTATAATTCGTCGTAAATACTGGTCTGGGTCATTTAAATCTTAATTGTAAAAAAATACATTGTATCAAAAATTTACCTAGTGAGATTAAAATCCTTTATCAAAACCTTATCTACTTACTTAATATGTATTTTAGTGGCCTTACTGTCATTACTAGTATTAAGGTTAATTTGTATATCTCGATAATTTGTTAAGTTCATGTTCTATAAAATGTAATTTAAGGTTTTTAAGCAAGTATAATAGTTAAATTGTTATAGGTTAGAATATGTAAGTATGGATGTCATGGCTTATCTAAAAGTCTATAGTATTTCTACATGCAATGCATGCAATTTTGTGACTTTTAAAGTTCAAAATAATTATATCTAGGTACATGTTATTAAAGTTACTCTACTAAATGGTTTAATTTTAGATGTAGTAGTAACTAACTTATTACTTGCTTACTACTAGTAAGTAGGTAATTTGACAGCAAAAACGCCTTTGTGTATGCAATAACATAAAAAATTTAAAATTTTGAAAAATCCCCGAAATTATTAATTAAGTATACTCTCGATTAAGTTATCAATATTCTACTTAGCCGGCTGAGAATATGGATCCTTAAAACCATCTACCTCCTAAAGCTCCCAGGGTCCAATCTCCATAATTGGGTACCTTACTTACCTATACTGAAAAAGAAGAAATGTAAGAGCTGACAAACTTTTAGCATTTATAAAATGTCTAAGGTTGGGTTCATGGGCTCTTAGACTATTAGTTTCACTCACAAATGTGTCTGTCTGTTCACCTTACCACTGCAAGCAAAATCAAACCTTCTTCCTAAAGTAGAATATCTAAAGCACTATACTAGTAATTTTAATTTAGTGTTGAATTTTCCGTTCAAAAATTAGAAGTCTGGAACATCTAGGTTCTATTTTAGTAATATAAATAGAAAATAAATAGAAAAAGCTAAATTAACCACTAATAGACATTGTTTAGTAATTACTGTTATCTCGATCTTTAATAATAATTATTTCTTTAATACTCAACGATAACAAACCAACATATTTTAATTTTTATTATTATTAACACAGATTGTATCACAAAAGGACCAGACAGTTAATACAATTTGTGGTATGTAAAGTGATATGACTTATAGTGTAAAATATTAAAGTAATTTGTTAAATCAATGATAATTCGTTTTATTTTATTTAAACACTACCCCTTACAGCGGAGGGTTCGTTGCGGTTCGTTGCAGCGGCAGTTCGACGCCGCAACGAATCGTGTGGTGTCGCTGCGTCGTCTTACATAGGAATATCTGTGGCATGTCACACAATGCGCTCCGGCGCCGCACCGGACTTGCAACCACCGAGACGAAACGGGGAGGGGTGAATGAGTTGCGACGTCGGAGCGGCACCGCTCAGTTGTCTATGCGTCACAATATTACTTTATTAACAGACTGTCCAACGCTGCTACGGCGCTGCTGCGACATAACAACGTTGCGGCGCCGCACCACTCATGTGCCCGCTGATACGGTGAAATCTTTGCGATGCGGCGCCGCAACGCATCGTGTGCCCCCGCTCTACGTAAAGTAAGTAACGTGAGTTGCAATTATACCACCTGTCTATTGTATAATAGATTAATGATAAATTTGACTCATCATCATCATCATATCAGCCGATGGACGTCCACTGCAGGACATAGGCCTTCTGTAGGGACTTCCAAACATCACGATACTGCGCCACCTGCATTCAGCGAATCCCTGCGATTCGCTTGATGTCGTCAGTCCACATGGTGAGGGGTCGACCAACACTGTGCTTTCTAGTGCGGGGTCGCCATGCCAGCAACTTTGGGACCTCAACGTCCATCGGCTCTTCGAACTACGTTCCCCGCCCATTGCCACTTCAGCTTCGCAACTCGTTGAACTATCTCTGGATCTACTACCTTTCTTTTACCACTAGAAAGCCAAGTTATTTAGTGAGTGTCATAGGCTATACTTTACCCTATATTATCACGGGAACGGGAATTAAAAGACTAGTATATTAATAAGCAGACAAAATTGCAAATTCCTGCTTGGAATATAAAAACAGAACCTCCAACTAGTTCCACTATTGTGGAAGATCACGTTAACAAAGTGACCTAAAAACGTAATAGTTAGTGAAAGACTAAGATTAAGTTATTAGACATTATCATAATACAATAACTATATATTATAAGTTAGGTTAACGCTAAATTACTATTTAGTCACATAAGTAGGCTAGATCGTAATTTTATGAAGTACCAAATTGATAATATACAACAGAGAGAAAAAAAAAGTTCCACTGTTGTAATTACTGAAACCAACCATTATACTTGTAAATTACATCAAAATAAATATTTGTACTGTTCTAGCAATACTCTATTGTTAGATGTACCATCACATTGAGCAAGACACACTGTTTTATCATGAATTTAATCCTTATATTTCATTACTTTATACCCTAGCAATAAAATAATAAAAAGATTAATGATAATACTCGATACTAGTGGCACTGTTATTCCGCACTACATTAACAAAGTTCAGTGAAATTGGTGTGTACATAGTTAGCGAGCTTTGGAAATAATGACAGTTATAGATGAACTGTTAATGGAACTATAAACTCAGGAATAATCATAATACAAAGAAAAAAACAATATGGCTATAGAAAACGATAAAGATCTGAAAGAAAATGGAAGACAAGCCCCTTCAGACAGGAATGGTTTTGAAAAGCGTGATATTAAAGAAGAATATACAGAATCAGATCCTTTACAAGTAGATAATCAACGAAAAGAATACGTAATTAAAAGAACATTTAGAGAGACGTGCTGCTATGTATTAAGAAATATAACAGTAGAACCTTCAATATTTATTTACACAATTCCAACAGTCATAACAATTTTAACTTCTCAGAACTTAAATATAGAAAAAGCCTGTCGTGTAAACTTGAATTTTTCCTCAGAAATCTGTGACGCTCTAAGATTACAAACACTAGGTGAGCAAAACGAGTACGAAAGAGATGTACAATACCTTGTAGCTAAAGCTTTGTCTTGGAAGACTTATATCACCGCAACTTTACCTTGTGCTTTGTCTCTTTTTATCGGTACATGGTCTGACATAACTGGTCACCGAAAATGTTTCATCATGCTACCAGTTATCGGCCAGATTTTGGTATGCCTCAACGGTATTATAAATACTTACTTTTTGACACAACTCAATTTAGAAACATTGGTGTTTACTGAGGCGATACTAGATGGATTAACTGGAACCTGGTGTGTATGCATCCTAGTTGTAAACGCATACATAAGTGCAGCAACCTCTGATGACAACAGGACGTACCGTATGGGATTGGTTACTCTGAGCTTTACAGTAGGATTCCCTGTTGGAATGGGCATTAGTGGCATACTGATAAGAAAAATTGGCTTTTACGGATGTTATGGTATGAGTAGTGGCTTTCATTTAATGAATTTGCTGTACACCATTTTCATATTAAAGGATCCAAGGCGCAGTGATGAACAAAAGATGGTAAGTTCCATACATTCGTTTTTTATCTCTATTTATATTATTCATTATTCATTTTGGATAAAATTGATCCATTGTGGGAAACAGTCCACTTATGCAAAGATAATAGAAAACATTTAATATAATTATTATTATTATCCACATTATGTGCATAATTAATCGTTAATCACAGTCAACTATTATAATAGTTGTTTACTTTAGAATGCGTTAAATTTTACTCAGGCAAGTAATATATTGATATCCTAAACAATTCGTCAAAATTGAAAAAATAACAACTATTGAATCAGATAAACATGTAACATTTATTTAGGTTTGTTATCGCATTTTTAAATGGGCTGAAATTTGATAAGTAGACTGTATTGATAAACTTAATATTGCTCACAAATTTCACCTACTTTTGAATGAATTTAAAATTAAACAGTCAAAAGGGAAAACTTAGGAAATATCTCTTGAACACAAAACAAATGTAACCTTGTAACCTTTTTAATGGTTGCATTAGTAAGAAGTAACATTAACAAGTAACTTTGTAATAGTATCTACAAAAAATATTTTTGTTAATGCAATAGTATCTTATAATACAATTTTTATCTAACTCGTTAACTGTTAATACTCAAATACTACACCAGCTGATGATAAAATCAATGTTATCAATAGTAATTTAGCACCACCTACCTTGATTCATTATTCTTTTACGAAAAGTAAGTGTGTGAAGACCACTGCATTTTCAAGTAAAATAATATAATTATAATTGATCTGATAAATCTAAAAATATAGAGAGACTTGATAGTACAATAAAATGACTACAGAAAGAAGTAATCATACAAATAACGAGCATCAAAGAGATGAATTTGTAGAAACAGACCCATTGCAAGGAAATGAAGAAAATGAAGAAGAACCAAAGAGAACATGTAAAGAAACTTGCCTTTATGTAGTAAAGAATATAACAGTTGAGCCGACGATGTTCCTTTTTGTACTCGGAATCATCATATCAGTATTAACATCTCAGAATCTAAATCTAGAGAAAGCATGTCGCGTGAATTTGAATTTCACTACGGAAATATGTGACGCATTAAGAGCTCAAACACTGGGTGAACAGAATGAATATGAGAGAGCGGTACAACATCTAGTTGCTCAAGCTATGACTTGGAGAACATACATTACAGCATCAATCCCTTGCTTGCTAGCACTATTCATTGGATCGTGGTCAGACAAAACTGGCCATAGAATATTCTTTATTGGCTATGCTGTAACTGGACAGTTCCTAATATGTATTAACGGTATCTTGAATACATATTTCCTGAAACAAACCACTTTGGAGGTTTTTGTTGTCACAGATGCATTACTCGATGGTCTCTCAGGTTCTTGGTGTGTGACATTTCTGACTGTGTATTCCTATATAAGTGCCATAACTTCGGATAAAAATAGAACTTTTCGAATGGGATTGGCCAATTTTAGTCTAACCGTAGGATTTCCTATAGGAATGGGGGCAAGTGGTATTCTTTTGAGAACAATCGGGTTCTATGGATGTTATGCCCTTGCTGGTGGTATGCATATAATTAATTTACTATACGTTATATTTTATCTCAAGGATCCTAAACGCTCTCCAGAACAAAAAATGGTAAGTAGTAAAAATAAGTTTGTGACCACGCATTTTCATATTTAAAACTATTTAATTTACTTTATGAATTAGCGGTTTTTCGTTTTCACATACCTAATTTATTTTTTAACCGGTTTATCAATTCTAAATCTAAGCGTAAGTATTTTTGGTAATACCTGGTAATAATCTGTAATTTAGATTGCCTTCAAATTTATCGATAAGAGGAGTTTATCTCGATCTTGTTGTAACGGTAGACAGATAATTACTTATTTTCATCATTACGAGTACTACGAGTACAAACTAAAAAAATATAATTATGATTCTGTATGAAAACTTAGGGACTTTTACCTATTACTTTTAAACTCAAAAATAATGGTTCATTCCGTTCATAGGTTGAACCACTGTAATACTAAATTTCAGTGGTATATGTAGTTGTTGTTCTTATATCATCTTGCCATGTTATAAATCTTTAGCTATTTAACTAACTACAACTAGGTATTTTTTGCAAATCATGTTCACCAACAATTTTATAATCTGCATTTCTCATATCTTGATATTATTTATATTTTTATTTCAGGCTATAATAATACATTCAAAATAACTCTGATCCTAGTCATTCTGACTTGCAATTAATAAATGCAATCTATGTCTCTATGTCAGACAATAAATTTACTGGGTTAAATGGGGATTAATTGAAATCCGAAATATCATATCAGAGACAACTCTGATAGTAGTAGTCAATCTTTATACTTTATTGTCAGCGAAGACTTGCGAAAGAAAAATGTTACTTAAAAGTAGATTTTTGTGTACCTAACTCTAAATCGTCGTAGAATATACTAATTTCTACTGAAGACTACTGAAGACTCCGGCTCCGGGAAGGATGAGGTCGTTCTGGCATCCTGGCTGGACCATACACTTATAATTTTCTGAACTTTATCATGTAATCTTCTTTTCAGCACGACAAAAAGGGTGTCCTACACTTTTTCCGTATATTCTTCGACTTCAAGAACATCAAGGAAACATTCGCAGTAGTTTTCAAACAGGGACCCAACAACCGTCGCACGAGGATATGTGTCATGCTTCTTGTAGTCAGTATTCTTTTCGGACCCATGCATGGTAACAATCAGTTGTTTATTTGTGATACCTTTTCTAAGGGACTGGGAGTCTGCGATAGCCAGACATACCTCTTTTTCTGAAGGATAAAAGTTTGTCAGTCTCTTAGCGTAGTTATGTAAGGTAGCCAATTAGTGAGTTTAGATTGTAGTATGCAAGAAAACAGTTATCAGCCCTCAACCGTTTAAGCATTAAGCGTTTTTTTTTAAATGTCTATTAAATACTCTCGGTCTACAAAAATGAATTTTGACTCTAAAGGGGAATACCACCGTAAAAAGTATATGGATATGATAATATGACGTCTAAATAAGGATTTGGTTAAATAATTAGCTTAATAAAAGTATGTTTCTTGAGAAGAACATTTAGGGCAGGGCCGGGATGGACATTCCCTTTTAACATAAACTTTGAATCTAAATGAGACCTATTTTATATAGCTGGGCCCAGGTTTGATTAAACGTTACAATGTCCAAATTAGTGTAATATATTGAATAATAATATCAGTTATAGACTGATTTAATATCAGTTTGATTGACAGTTGCATAATCAAGATATAGGCAAGTATCTACTTTATAAAATTCGCGATTTCGACAATAAATACACATTATAAAAACTATGAATTTTAATTATTATTGTAGATTGTAATCTATTTTATAATCGTATTTTTTTTCTGTAACGGCCAAAAATGGTTGTTTTCTTTTCCTCTCCTAAAGTTTGTTTTTATCTTTTTATACTCTCTGTCTTTTAAATAATGTCAAATATTCTGGTATGTATTACGATTACAGCCAAATCTAAACCTTTTTATCAAATATTTATTTTGATTTAATTTATTTTAGGTGAACTGTCGGTAATGTACATATCTACAAGGTATAGATTTAATTGGGATGAAGTTAGATTCAGCATATTTCAAGCCTACAATTTTGTCACCCACACCATTGGTAAGTTAAAGTTTAGTTTAAACCACTTTCTATCCTTCTCTCTGGAATTGAAGTCTCTTCTCTCTCATGGCAAAGAGGGTCAAATGCTCTCGTGGCATGTGAATGTGTAAAGAATAAATGAAAATGGAATTATTTTTTTCAAAATCGTGTTTTTGTTATGCGATACTACTACTACTACTACTCGTAATTTTACACACCTACCTATATAGGTATGTAAAAATATTCTCAATTGTTTTAACTCTTTTATCTTTTAACAAAACTCTCGGGGCGAATGAGGGCTTATTATAATAACGATAGTTTTAGGGCTCGTTTGTTAGCAGTGACGTAGCTAGATAACCAAGGGCCTTGGTGCAAATGAAAAATGGGCCCCACTACCATCTTAACTGGTTAGGTTTTATCAAGTAAAAATATTCATCAGATCTTTTTCCTTTTCAAAATTTTCTAAGTTTAGTTCGATCGCGATTTTCTGGAAAGGAATCCAGGGCCCCCTGAGCTTAAGGGCCCCGGGGCATTGCACTGCCTAGCCCCTGGGTAGCTACGCCATTGTAAGTCCTTCACGCCGCAACTACTGGACCGATTTGGAAGAAATTTCAAATGGAAACTATAGATTAACACATAGACTACTTTCATCCAGGTGAATTTCAGTGTGGTAACATTCATGACGTTGTTCCTAATGTTCCAGGTACAATCTTCTCAATAACGGTGTTCAGCAAATACCTGCAGTGGCACGACTCCGTGCTGGGCATCATCTCCACCGTCAGCAAGATATCCGCCTCCTTCATTTATTGTTTTGCACCAAACGAAAGAATCTTCTTTATAGGTTAGTACTTTATTTGAAAAAACCTCTGCTTGCTTTAATTTCTGAAGATTCAGTTTTACTATTTTTTTTAAAAACTCTTTATTTTTCTTCAACTCTTAAAATATTACAACCCATGTTATAAAACAATTATCCTGTCTGCCAATCCGCATTTGGCCACCGTGGTGGACTAAGGCCTAACCCCTCTCATTCTGAGAGGGGGAAACAAAGTGGTCCTCCCGTTTCCGTTAAATTTAAGAGTATTTACATTATTGTTTCATACTAACTTTAACTGTATACTCGCGTTGCTAAAAATTCAGTTACCACACGGATCAAAAAATTTTCCTGTTGAGATACGTAATCCTCAAATCTTATAGCAGGGCGGAATGTATCTTACCTTCAAGATCGTACATTATGCATTTTGTAAATATTTTGTATATTTTCTGTGCTCAGCGTGGTCCTCAGAAAAGTTTTTTTTATTTCATTCAGTTTTATGTATAGAACTACGATAGAGAGAGCCGTGTTAGCCCAGTAGATATGCCTTTTGCCTTCGATTCGGAGAGCGTAGATTTGAATCCAGTCCGGAGCATGCACCTCCAACTTTTCAGTTATGCGCATTTTCAGAAATTATATATCACATGTCTACAACGGTGAAGGAAAAACATCTTGAGGAAACCTGCATATTAAATGAGAATTTTCTCAATTCTCTTCGTATGTAAAGTCTGCCAACACGCATTGGGCCTTGGTGGAGCTAACCCTTCTCATCCTGAGAGGATACTCTTGCTCAACAGTGAACCATATATGGGTTGTTAATGCAATAGCACTACAAAACGAATAGTTTGAGAACCACTGCTTTAAAATATCATGAGTAGAATATCAAGTCACAATTCCGTCGTCTCTTTTTCAGCACCACTGGTGGACATTTTAAACGGGACAGCCCTGCTTGCTCTGAGATCCATCGTCTCTAAATTAGTTCTGGCGACTGAATTTGGTAAGTTTCCGTACTTCTAACCAACGATAATTTTATACAATAGATATATAGATAGAACGAGTAGGTTACGTTCCTACAAAATCACCGCATAAAGTGACCAACCAACTTTTCAGTTGGGTGCATTTTAAGAAATTAAATATCACGTGTCTCAAACGGTGAAGGAAAACATCGTGAGAAAACCTGCATACCTGAGAATTTTCTTAATTCGCTGCGTGTGTGAAGTCTGCCAATCCGCATTGGGTCAGCATGGTGGACTGAGACCTAACCCCTCTCATTCTGAAAGGAGACTCTAGCTCAGCAGTGAGACGAATATGGGCTGAAAATGATGACTGACACACATGCACAATTTTGTCAATCGCTGTTTACTCAAGCGAGGCAGATGAACAGGAGTATACCTTGCACGTTGTTCAGTACCTCCACCAAGTATGAGCCCTTAATATTGGTGGGTTCGTTTAGGGCAACCAAAAAAAAAACTAACTTTAGTAATACTTAACCAGCACGTCAGATTAAGATAAGGTAGGTGAATTGATAGCTAAAAGGTGTGCATTTCTAAAATCTGACGATTTGAGCGTAACGTAATATAACGTAACGTAATAAGAATGGGATATTTCTGTTATCGAGCCACGACTCGAGTACGGTTTTTTTACTTATTTTGAATTAACTAATCTCCCTATTAATCAGTCATGTTTTCTGCTGTTTTCAGTAAGCCGAAGTAATAAAAATTGACTATAAAGTCTGTAGTTCTCTTTCCCACCGCTGAAAGAGAAAAAAGTATATTATGACCATTTATTTTTTCTATCATTTAACATCTTATCTACCAAATCTAATCGATTCCTATGACGCTTTAGTAATTGCAAATTCTTCATCAATTAAAACTATGCATCCACATTTAAGCAATTTGGTGGGTCTATGGTCAAATTCAAAAATTCATTTATTTCAATTAGGCTTAGTTTACAAGCACTTTTGAAACGTCAAGTGATTATATTATTAGATAATAGATTATCAAAAAATTTAAATTATAGTTACGAGGGCTCCTTGGTCCGAGAAGAGCTCACAACAAACTCAGCCAGTCCATATTTATGGTTTCCTATAAAAAAAACCTTTCGACGTTTCGACGGCCTCCGTTCGATCCCCAGCTGGGTTGATTGAGATTTTCTTAATTGGTCCAGGTCTGGCTGGTGGGAGGCTTCAGCCCTAGCTAGTTACCACCCTACCGACAAAGACGTACCCTCCAAGTGATTTAGCGTTCCGGTACAATGTCGTGTATAGAAACCGAAAGGGGTGTGGATTTTCATCCTCCTCCTAACAAGTTAGCCCGCTTCCATCTTAGATTGCACCATCACTTACCATCAGGTGAGATTGCAGTCAAGGGCTAACTTGTAAAGAAAAAAAAAAAGAAAAGAAAACCTGTAGATCGCTAAAATTGATAATGAATTGAAAACTGTACAAAGCTGATAATGATGATGATGTACGTCATTTTATTTCAGGGAAAGTGAACTCAATATTCGCCCTGACGGAGAACCTCATGCCTCTGGTGTACGTCCCTCTGTACACGCAGGTGTACGTGGCCACCATGGAGGTGTTGCCGGGAGCGGTGTTCCTGATGGGGTCCGCCATGACGATACCGGCTGTTATAGTCTTCATGTATGATGATTATTTTACTATGAATAATTTTCTCTCATTCAATCACGTATCTCAAACGGTGAAGGAAAAACTTTGTGAGGAAACCTGATACCAGAGAATTTTCTTAATTCTCTGTGTGAAGTCTGCCAATCCGCATTGGGCCAGCGTGGCTACCCCTCTCATTCTGAGAGGATACGAGCTCAGCAGTGAGCCGAATATGGCTTAATAATGATGAATGATAATTTTTCTCTGATATATTTACTTCCACATAGTTGGAACGTTAGGGTTCCAAAGTGCTGGTGCGCAGTTTTAGTCGACTCCTTTCTCTAATGACATGAATCGCTGGATCCAGACGGCTCTGATTTGGTTTGATTTGAGAACTTAAGGTCGTCTGGAAGAGATAGCTAAAAATATAGCGATAAGGCGGCCTTTTTGTATCGTAATTCTTATTTTCTTATTTGTTTGTTATATTGTTTATTTTTCCTTGTTTTGTGGTGTACAAATAAAGAAGAAGAAGTACAAAGGATTATGTTTTGAGGCTAATATAATAATGATGATGAATAATTATTATGATTTATTATATAGATAATAATTGTTATTTAAAGAAAAATCAGCCGATGGACGTCCAATGCAGGACATAGGCCTTTTGTAGTGACTTCCAAACATCACGATACTGAGCCATCGAATCCCTGCGACTTGATGTCGTCAGTCCACCTAGTTCTAGTGCGGCGTCGCCATTCCAACACTTTGGGACCCAAACGTCCATCGGCTCATCGAACTATGTGCCCCGCCCATTGCCACTTCAGCTTCGCAACTCGTTGAGCTATGTCAGTGACTTTGGTTCTTCTGCGGATCTCCTCATTTCTATGATGATGATGAAAGAAAAAAAATAATAATTAATTAGATATGAACAAACACAAACGCAATAACCCTTCTTGTAAGGTAAAATCTTACCAACTTACATTCTTTTTTATCTTTTCTTCCAGATATTTGTTTTGGGAACACAGAAGAAACCAAAGGCGATTAAAAGAGCAAAATAAAATCGAATTAAAGGAACAATAGCATTTGATGAAAATGGCTTAGTAATACCTTAGTTAGTTAAACAAGAAAACTAGTTCAATATACGTCGTACAAACAGAGTGCCTAGTGGGAGTTTTCAATATTTTCATACTCTTACTATCGCGTTAACGTAAACGCGAATTTATACGGAATTGAAACAATTGTGCAGTAGTGCCACTAGATGACACTGTTTCAATTCCTTAGAAATTCGCGTTTACGTCAACGCGATCGTCACAGTATCAAACTGCCACAAGGCCCTCTGATTAAACTTGACAAAGAGTTTAGTATTTTGTATGGCCCATCCCGAATATAACATACCTACTTTGTATTGTACTCTGTATGATTAATTAATATTTATATCAAACTTGTACTGTAAATTTTTTTTGTGTAAATTGTACTGTACTTATAGGTTTTAAAATAAAAAGAAATTAATAATTTTGTCTTATTCGTCGTAAGGTGAAACGCTTTGGAAAAAAATCTGCTTTGCAAAGCATTCAGTGCTCTATTTTCCTGATCTATCTAGGGAGAAACTAAAAGCAGGTTTTATGGGACCGCAAATCACAAAAATACTGAAGAATAATATACATATCTGAAAAAGTAGGTATTTCTGCCACTGAAAGATCTGCTTGGAATACATTAGAAATTGTTACCTGTTTTTAGGCAGCAAACTACATGAAAATCACGACAGTAAATTGTATAGATTTTTATTTAATTGTACAAATTTAAAAAAATGGGTTTCATCATAAGTTCACCAAACATCTCACGTTCTTCCTGAAACCGATGCGTCAGCGAGGAACATAGAGAGCGTTTTCACCAGAACCTTGAGTTTTTGAGCAAAATGGCACTACGGCAAAACAGATTTTTCCGACTGATTATTTTTCTCTTTCAATTTATTTACATTATTTTTCTCTTTCAATTTGTTAGAGAGCCGTGATAGCCCAGTGGATTTGACCTCTACCTCCGACTTCGGAGGGTGTGGATTCGAATCCGGTCCGGGGAAATTAAAAAATTAAATATCACATGTCTCAAACCTGCATACCAGAGAATTCTTAATTCTCTGCGTGTGTGAAGTCTACCAATCCGCATTGGGCCAGCGTGGTGGACTATTGGCCTCCTTCTGAGAGGAGACTCGAGCATTGAGCCGAATATGGGTTGATAATGATGATGATGATTTATTTACACTTTTAAATTTTTAAATATGCTTACAAAATACTTTAAATTTATAAAAACAATCCATCCGTGCGATTGAATGCTTTTTTGAATGCCAATGGAACAGGTGGCTCCAGATTGAAGAACCTTCTCCCAATACGCGCTACTACTAATATTATTTGTCGTAATAGATTTTATAGTTTACAAATTATAGTAAACGTAAATAAAATACGCAATATCGTGACGTAACATTCAACACAGTTATAACTTTTATTTACATAAAACAAATATTGTTAACAAAGTAAATGTTATGGATACAAATAATATATACTCAGTTCGTTATCATGAAACAATATCTTAGTGATGTAAAGGAATATTTATCAATAAGGTCCTGGGTTCGATATTTGACAAATTTCAGCTCCGTGGCGCAGTGGTATGCATGTTGGGTTTACAAGACGGAAGTCCTGAGTTCGATCCCCGGCTGGGTCGATTGAGATTTTCTGAATAGGTCCAGGTGAGGCTGGGGGAGGCTTCGGCCGTGGCTAGTTACCACCGTGGCAAAGATGTACCGTCAAACGATTTAGCGTTCCGGTACGATGTCATGTAGAAACCAAAAGGGATGTGGATTTTCATCCTCCCACTAACAAGTTAGCCCGCTTCCATCTTAGATTGCATCATCACTTACCATCAGGTGATATTGTACTCAAGGGCTAAAAAAACAGTAGTATCGCTGTAAAAATGGCGTAACTTCTCCCGTTTTCCCAACATTTCCCTTCACTGCTCTGCTCCTATTGATCGTAGCGTAATGAAGTATATACTTTAACCAGCCTAGGAGTGTGAAGAATAATTGTGCTAAGTTTTGTTAAAATCCGTCGAGTAGTTTTTGTTTCTACAACGAACATACAGACAGACAAACGGACAAAAATTTTACTAATCACCCCCTAATAGCTATTTGGAAATATTAATATGTACAGAATTGACCTCTACAGATTTATTATAAGTATAGATGATAAAAATAGGTAAAGGTTTGAATAATGTTAAGTACTCTAACAAAAGAGGGTTGAATTAATTTGTTGGACATAAACGCCACAATAAGGGACGCTCACCACCGATGTGGAACAAATCGCTTCAGACTGAATTTGAATAAGTGGATGAGTTTAGGCGTGTTTTACAGCTTGATGCATCGCAAATAAATGTTGTGGGGATTATAATTTTGTTTACTATAGGATGCTAAAAATATCTATACTAATATTATAAAGCTGACGAGTTTGTTTGTTTGAACGCGCTAATCTCAGTAACTACTTGTCCGATTTGAAAAATTATTCCAGTGTTAGATAGCTCATTTATCGAGGAAGGCTATAGACTATATATTATTTCCATATTCCTACGGAATCGGGAACCACGCGGGTGAAACCGCGCGGCGTCAGTTAGTAATAAAATATGCAGTGTCAGAATGATTTTCAATAATTTATTTATCAAGTACTAGCGGACCCGGTCAAGCTTCGCTTTGACTTATCTGCAATTCTTACCTACCTTACCCTCTCCTACCCTACCCCTACCCTTAAGATCTATAATTGACTCTTAAACGTTTGTATGGGAAATAGAAAAGGGTAGTTTTTATGGTTTTTCCGGCAATTATTCTACTACTTCTCACCTTTTAAACCTTCCCTATACCTCCACGAACATTTCAAGACCAAGATAAGATAAATCCGTTAAGCCGTTCTCGAGTTTTACCGAGACTAACGAACAGCAATTCATTTTTATATATATAGATAAAATAATATAAGAGATAGATATAATAGGTACGAAAACCTGCAACTCCACGTAAAATTCTGTTTTATTTTGAAAAACACAATGTGAAAATTTCCTATAGAAAAGAGATTTAAATATCGTATATAACATATCTTATCGACTTTCATCCCCTATTTTACCACTTCAAAAATATTAATTGAATTTTAAAAATTCTTGAATTACATTATATTTATATTCATGAACAAAATTTTAAAACTGTAACTATAAAAATGAAGGACTTTCAATACAAACTTTCAACCCCTGTTTCACCCCCTTTTATTTTTATTTCAGGGTCAAATCGTTTGCTCCAAGGTGTCATTTACCATTATACTAAAATTCATTTTGATCGGTTTAGTCATAAAAAGATGACAGACAGACAGACAGACTAACAGACAGACAGACTTACTTTCGAATTTATAATATTAGTATAGATTTTCTTAGCACTTGTAAACGCAATTCGTACCACAATTCGGTCAAAACAGGACAGTACTTCAGACTTTAATATTTACTAAATTGGGGATCATGTTCTAAACTAACTCATTGTCAACAGCACTAGTATTTTTTGTAAGGAGTATGGTTTAAAGAACTATTATTCCTTTGAAGCTAGAATGTGACTAAAGACATCATTATCATCATTAAGGTCAATGCCCATTGGCCACTCCAGGATACTGGCCTCCTGTCAAACGTTGAAAATTTATAGCTTAGATTCGCAACGCTGATTCAATGTGGGATGTTAGTACATTGCCACTTACACTAGTCACAAAAATCTTAATATGAATACAGTAAATATGTTGATTTATAAATCAATATTTCAAATCAAATCAAACCAATATTCATTTATTTCAATTAGGCTTAGTTTACGACAAAGTATATAAGCACTTTCGAAACGGCAGGTTATATGTTAAATGCAACTAATGCCCCAAATATGAAGGTTCTTAAAAGTAAAAACCCTCTCTTAATCCCTTAATAAACTTTCCGAATAACAATAAAACATAAAAACCAATTTTCAAGGTCTTGCAAAGCCTCTTGGTCTTGGTCTTGGGTATCCTTAAATTCTACTTCAAAATATTGTGCAAGACGTATACGAAAGAAATACTAAAATAAATAATTGTATTGATAATCACTGGCAATGTTGATGAAGATATTATGATCCTACACGCCGATACTTAAAAGCGTTTCTGTTTAACCTTCCAGACGTTTAAAGGCTTGTTATCTGGCTCATATAACATTGCAAATATTGGATTTGATTGTTATATAAATATTCGTAAACAACGATAATAGTTCAAGTAATTCTATTATTTAATTTAGTAGCATATTCACTCTGTTATAGAGAGACAGACGTAATAATCGTGATGTGATGCGGAATTATTTTTAAAGCGTAACGCATCTTCAATTCAAAATGGCGGAGACGCAAGAGAAAACAAAAGACGACAAAGAGTTAGATGATATGAATAAAGAAGAACATAACGAGAATTCACCCTTGAAACCTGAGAATGAAAATATTGATAAAAAAGATAAAAAGGAAAAAGTATCATTTTTACAAAGGCTAAAAATAATTAAAGCCAACACAACAGTGGAACCTATCCTGGCGTGTTACATAATGCCTAGTGTTCTGGCATCGCTGGCCACGCAAAATTTAAACCTAGAGAAGGCCTGTCTCGTGAACCTCAACTACAGTGAGGAAATTTGTGACGCTTTAAAATCTAGACAGACGGAAAATTATACAGAATACGAGGAGAAAGTTCAAACATTAATTGCTGGAATTCAGGCGTGGAAGAATGTCGTTCAAACAACGATCCCGGTTTTAATTATATTGTTCGTCGGCGCTTGGAGCGATAAAACTGGCAAAAGAAAAGCTTGCATTCTCATGCCAATAGTTGGCGAATTTATTACGTGTATGGGCTTCATTATTAACACGTACTATTTAAAAGAACTACCCGCAGAAGTTACTGCTTTGACTGAATCCATATTTCCGGCTATGCTTGGTGGTTGGTTTACCCACTTCATCGGTGTGTTTAGTTACATTGGTGATATAACTACCAACGAAGATCGTACCTACAGGATTGGAATAGTGAATTTATGCATGTCACTCGGTTATCCAATAGGCAGTGCGTTAAGCGGTGTGTTGCTAACTTGGATAGGTTACTATGGAATATTTTCGCTGTCAGCTGGCTTTTATTTATTCAGTATAGTTTACGGATACACCTGTTTAGAAGATCCCAGTCCGAAACCCAGGGATAAGGTAAGCCTTAATTACAAGTTACCAAAACTTAACCTATTTTGGAATTTACTCGAATTGCTTAAATGTAATGTTTTTAGGAAAACGGTTAGCTTTGATTGTAATAGTTATTTGTACAGGCATACTTAAGTTTGTTTGTGAAAGTGTTGTTGTTTTTTATTTTATTTATTTGTATACGATGTCACGCATCTCTCCCTGTATCACATTAAATAATCTATTCTGTTCTTCTGTAATGATCAATTGCCAATAGATCTAGAACCTGCAACCATCTAGAACCAGACATAGTCGTCATCAACCCATATTCGGCTCACTGCTGAGCTCGAGTCTCCTCTCAGAATGAGAGGGGTTAGGCCAATAGTCCACCACGCTGGCCCAATGCGAATTGGCAGACTTCACACACGCAGAGAATGAAGAAAATTCTCTAGTATGCAGGTTTCCTCACGATGTTTTTCCTTCACCGATTGAGACACGTGATATTTAATTTCTTAAAATCAGAACCATCTTATCTTTTAGAATCTTTCTTAGAACCAGACATACTTCTTTTTAAATAAGCTTAGTTAAAGTATGCCCATGCTCCTACCATCAACGATATTATATACTATAGATATGTTACGTACCTACAAAATCACCGCAAAATGTGATCCGAATGTAGCTACTTACTCAAATAAGGGCATACATTTTTGTGTCAACTTACATTTAATATTTATGTGTATATAGTTCTTACACTTTCTGAACACACAAATTGTCATTTTAGACAATATTATTATATTATTTGTTTAAATACCTTTCGTTGCAATGCGACTAAATGAAATTAAAACAATTAACCACTTTTGTCTACCTCAGTTTCAACACGCCGGTGACATATCAATATTATAAAATCTTTGCTACATAACATACTCAACACAACAAATTCTAACAAGCCCCCTCAAATATTTTCAGAAATACCAAGGAGTTTTTGGTTTCTTCAAAGAGTTCTTCGATATTGGCCTCGTGTTAGAGACTTTCAAAGTTGCTTTCAGAAAAGGTGAAGGCAACAGACGGACACGTGTGTGCTTGTTACTCATAGTTGTGTTCGTAGTCTTTGGACCCCTGCAGGGTAAGGTTTATGAATTTACTAGTGGACACCCTTGACTTCATCCCCGTGGAAATCAATGTAAACTATTCAACCCCTATTTCACTACTGAAGGGGTTGAATTTTAAAAATACTTTAGTTTATAGTTTTTTTTTTATATTTTATGAACAAATTTTTAAAACTGTAACTTTCAACCCCTATTTCACCTCCTTCTATTTTTATTTTAGGGTCAAAAAGTACCCTATGTTTTGCTCCTAGGACCCATTTACTATTACACCAAAATTCATCTTGATCGGTTCAGGGTTTAGCGGTGATAAGGTAACAGACAGACTTACTTTCGTATTTATAGTATTAGTATAGATTAGGATTATCATCACTCATCATCATTATCTTCACCATCACATCAGCTGATGGTCATAGGCACATTGTAGGGACTTCCAAATACCACGATTCGGATAGTGGATGGTGATAGATAATTCATTTGGACTTTAATTAGAAATTACTATTTCTATTACTATTACTATTAAATTATTATTTCACGCCCCCGGCCCGCGCGGACCATCGGCAGTGTTACGAACGAATTTGCAAACTATAGTTGTTTAAAGAGTAATATATTTTTCAGGCGAATTTTCAATACTGTACTTATTCACAAGATACCGGTTCAACTGGGATGAGGTCAAATTCAGCATATGGTCTACGTACAGTATCATGACTAATTTGCTCGGTAAGTCGCCTTAGTTTGTCATAAAATTAAGACAAAAAAAAATATTGTTGGATTACAGTGCGAAGGGTACGTAAATGAAGGAATATTTTTAATATATTTTTTTTTTATTAGTAGAATATAATTCTACAAAAACAAAAATATTCCTTCATTTTAAAATAATAGAATCAAAAGCAGTAGTAGCGATAAGCACACGAAGCGAGTGTGGTTCAATTTGCAAGAACCAGGTTTTCGAATTATCGCACTTCCCACTGCATTGCTACTCGCGTCACTCATGCATGGCCACATCTTAGGCACTTTTCACACTACATATGTTCAATAGTTGGCCAAGATTACATTTCTAAGTACAAGTAGCTCCAGGATTAGTAGACGTAACCCGATTTTATGGCACTATTTACAAAATTTTTTTTTTTTTGCTATACTTTTTGTTTTTTTTTTTTTTTTTTGTGGTGTTTTTTCTTTGCAATCTGTTATTAAAAACATTCAGCAAATGGTCTGTATGTTGTTGTTGACTTGAAGGGCATCACATCCAGTGACATGAACCCTATGTATTCTTTTCTTTATTAAAGGTCAGCAGGAGCTTTTCTTTTTAGTCTTTTAAATTTGGACTCATTCTTCATTAATTGTGTTGCAAGTATGTTTGGATGGTTATCTAGGCGCTTCTTGTAGCCTTTCATAGAGTGTGTAATTTCTTCTTTTACAGATCTTATTTGTAGGTCCTGGTGCAATTGCTGGTTAGTTACAAACCAGGGTGCGTTTGCAACTATTCTCAGCATCTTAGACTGAAACCTTTGTAGAATTTCTATGTTTGAGTTGGAGGCGGTTCCCCAGAGTTGGATCCCATAAGTCCAGACAGGTTTCAAAATGCACTTGTACAGCAGCAGCCTGTTGTCAAGCGAGAGACCAGACCCTTTCTTGAAAAGCCAGTACATTTTGTTGAGCAGGATGCCTAGAGCTTTACGTTTGGTAAATATGTGCTTTTTCCATGTGAGACGACTATCCAAGTAAAGTCCAAGATATCTGGCTTCTTTTGCTTGTGGAATTTGCACATTGTTTAGCATTACTGCCGGACAAGTGTCATGTCTCATAGTAAAAGTGACCTGTACCGATTTACTCTCATTAGCTTTGATTCTCCAGTATTCTAGCCATTCAGAAATGTTATCTAGGCTGGTTTGAAGCATAAGGCTAGCTTGTACCGGATTCTCATGGACTGCTAGAGCTGCTGTGTCATCAGCGAAAGTACCTATAACCACTCCCTCTGTTAATGGTAAATCTGAAGTAAAAAGCAGATACAAGGTCGGACCAAGGACGCTTCCCTGGGGTACCCCTGCATGTATGTTATGAAGATTTGTTGTGTCTTCTCCTTGCTTGACATAAAAACGCCTATCTGCCAGATATGACCTTAGGAAGATGTAGTAGTTTGTTGGAAGGTTCTTTTTTATTTTACAAAGTAGGCCATCATGCCAGACTCTGTCAAAGGCTTGGGATATATCCAAAAAGGCTGCACAGCAATACTTCTAATTTTCGTAAGCATTATGTATATTTTCAACCAAGCGATGAACCTGCTCAATGGTACCATGCTTCTGCCGAAAACCAAATTGATGGTTAGGTATTATTTTTGCTTCTGCTATTACAGCATTCAGCCGTTTTAAGAACAGGATTTCCATGACCTTTGACAAAATAGGCAGCAGGCTGATTGGTCTGTATGAGGAGACTTCTTCCCGGGGCTTGCCAGGTTTAGGTATCATTATGATTTGTGCTACTTTCCATTGTGGAGGGAAGAGACCTCTTTTCAATATACAGTTGAATAGCTGTGTCAAGAATAATACTGCTTTTTCAGGTAGTTCATATAGAATTTTGGCCGTAATTAGGTCATATCCTGGAGCCTTTTTTTTATTTAAGTTTTTAATGACCGCAGCAGTCTCCGTTTTCTTAATCTTTTTTATTGGAAGGTCCAGTTGAAAAGGTTCTTTAAGGCATTTAAGAAGTTGAGCATAATCTTTTCTTTCTGGGTTTTGGTTTGGGTTTGGTATGAAAACGTTGTCTAAATGACTCGCAAAGGTTTCTGCTTTCTCTTTGTCAGTTTTTGCCCAGGACCCATCTTGTTTACGTAAAGGTGGTCTAGAGACGGTAGATCTGTCTAAGGTTTTTGTCACTTTCCATAACGAGTAGTCACTATTGGCTGACGCGTCAAGATTGCGCAATTTGTTCTGAGTGTTTTCATTACTCTCTTTGCTCAAGATTTCTTTTAGCCTAGTCGTCAGGTAGTTGAGGTGCTTTTTGTCACCGCGATATCTAGTAGTCTGCCACTGTTTACGTGCCTGCCGTTTCTCAGCTAATAGATCACGAACTGATTTCGAGCAGTCATCCCAATTATAATTTTCTGTCTGTGTCTCTGGAGTACTTTCCCATGCTGCATCTTGAATGCACTTGTTAAAGTGTTCGACTGCCGTCATCATATTGTCATCGCTTCTCAGAGGCAAATTATTATTAATTCTGGATTCAACTAAGTAACGGAATAGTTCCCAGTTGGTTTTTTGGCCATGAAGCCGTAAGGGAGGTTGCAAGCGTACGATTTTCTGAGAAACTTCCACTAGGACAACACTATGATCGGATGAAAGGTCTTGAGTAGATGTGCACTTAAAGCAGCTTGAAGGAATTCCTTTTGTGACACAGAAGTCCACCAAGTCTGGTATTTTTCTTGGGTCAGTGGGCCAATAGGTAGGTGCTCCACATGATACAGTACTGAGATTTAAATCATCTATAGCAATCTGGAGTTGTCTGCCCTTGGGAGTCGTTAAGCGTGAACCCCATCTAGTATTTTTTGAATTATAGTCCCCGCCTGCTATAAATCTGGGTCCTAAAGTTTTGAAGAAACACACGTAATTTTCCCTCTTTACCGCATGTTTTGGTGGGGAATATAAAGCTGTAATAGTTAGATGTCCATGCCAGTCTTCAACAACTATGCTTGTTGCTTGGATTTCTGGTGATTTAAATGGCTCTATCTCATGGTGTCTTATGTTATTCTTTATAATTATAGCAGATCCTCCATGTGCTGTACCATCAGGATGCATTGTTTGATAGAATGAGTAATTTTTAATTTTCAAGTAGTTTTTTGTAGTAAAATGAGTTTCAGATATAAGTAAAATATCAATTTTATTTAGTTTTAAAAATGTCTCTACTTCGAGGACATGGTTTGACAGCCCATTAGCATTCCATAAGGCTAATTTTAGTGTATCGAATGTGACAGTTTGGTCATAATTTCCATTAGCAGGTTGGTCATTGATGTCAATTGTTGCATTAGTTGGGTCATGGTGGTCATCATTACTTTCATGTCCGCATTGATTGTTTGAGCTTGTAGTATTTCCGAATTGCTTTGATTTGGTTGGTTCGTTCGTGTTGGTTTTTTGTCTGACAAAACTTGACTATATAAAGGTTTATTGGGATGGGTCGTTTCAGTTTTTGAGTCCGATTGATTTATTGATTGATTTACAAAATACTATTAAAAAAAAGACACACCGGTTAATATTCTTAAAAAAAAACTCGGGTTTTTTTTTATTTTTTTATTATTCTTAATTTCTTAACCCGATTTATGGTACTATTTATAAAATACTATTTAAAAAAAGACACATGGGTTAATATTCTTAAAAAACCTCGGCTTGTTTACATTCTTTTTTTTTATTCTTTACAAGTTAGCCCTTGACTGCAATCACACCTGATGGTATGTGATAATGCAATCTAAGATGGAAGAGGGCTAACTTGTTAGGAGCAAGATGAAAATCCACACTCCTTTCGGTTTCTACACAGCATCGTACCGGAACGCTAAATCGCTTAGCGGTACGTCTTGCGCGTTGTAGAATAAAGATATTAGTTATTTAATAAAAAGTTGTTGAACCCTGATGTCAACATAAGTAGTAACTACTATTATTGTTTTAGGCACAGCATTCTCGATCAGCCTTTTCAGTAATTATCTCAAGCTGGACGACACTCTGCTGGCAATTATCTCAAACATGAGCAAAATCGTCGCGTCGTTCGCCTACGCCTTTGCCAGAAACGACATCGAAATATATTTGGGTAAGTTCTGCGGTTATGTGGGGATAAAGCATAACCTGTGACAGTCACAAATAATGTAAGTTTATATTGGTAAAAGAATTTCCAAAACAGTTCAGTAGATCCAGAAATTACCCCTTAGGCCACAAACTAAAGGTACTGTTACACATGCTCTAAAACAGCATGCTAAAAACGTGATATTAAGTATGCTCCATGCGAGCATGCTTATCATCTGTTTACATTTGCTAGCAATAAACATGCTATTTTTAAGTATGCTCCTGAATAAGCATGCTCAAAGCAAACATTCCAATTACACATGCTAATTTGTATCTATCGCTCTCTGTCTATAATACAAAAACAAAAACACGTGTTAGACAGGGAGAGATGAAGGTGAAAAGAATACAGAGTAGCAATGCTGATCGACTAGCATACTCAATAAGCAAACCTGTTCAGACGCGCTAAAAGCACGCTCCCTCCCACCTGCCCAGCAAGTAGCATGCTCATAAAATCGCACGACTGTTGATTGTCGAGCAAGCTCGAAATAAGTATGCTCATTATTAGCAATGTTGCGATACACATGCTAATAAGTAGCAACTGCTCAAAGGAGTATGCTTTCGTGCTTGAAATGAGCATATGTAACAGTAGCTTTACTACAAAATCTATATTATTTAACAGGTCCAATTCTGTACATTGTAGATATTTTGAAATTTTTCACTTTTCCCGAGTATTTTGACCAGGGATCACGTTGTCGCGAAAACAAAACCAGAAAGAGGGTGAAACTTATATCATCCCTAATTTTTCAAGTTACATTTGTGAAAATTCGTATAAATACTATCTACCAGAAAAATACTAAAAATACTGTAATTCAAGAAGGTGCAATAGGGGTTGAAACTCCACATAGAACTCACGCGGACGAAGTCGCGGGCGGCCGCAGTTAAATAATAATTGTACATTGTACCACGTGGACTTTGGCAAAGTTACGCCTATTTCTGTTCAATATTTAGAGCTAACAACAATAAGCTGTCTTAGCTTGCCTAAATAACGATTACAGAACTTTGTAACTCTGCAATAACCATCGTTGAAGCGTGCATCTGCTAACTTGAGTTTAAGTCTTGGTCGGCTAAGTTAGAGCAAGTTAAGCTAAAGTGTGGTGACAGTTAGATTGCTGATATATTTAACAAGTTTTTATTTAACATACAGGATGTACCGTAAATAACACGATGTAAGGATGAAAGTTTACATCAAGGCCTACTAAGGAAATTTTAGCCGATATTTTACGGTTTTTAAGTTTATTGATTAAGCAAAATACAAAAAATAGCAACATGTGTTGGAAAGCGATGACTTTCTACTTAGAAATAATTTTTAAATATTGTTTTGTTTTTGAGAAGTATATTTTATTTAAAAAAAAATTATTAAAATCGGACTACTTAATAAAAAAGTTACAAGTGTTCATACATAAAAAATAAACATGTCTAATTGATGACCTTTTCTCTGTCTTTCGTTGGTTGAAATGGCGCCTAATTTTTTTTTTTTATGTTACACATTACTTTGTCTGCACTTTTACTTTCACATTACTTTTAACGCTTGAAAATAATATACCCAGAAAAGTTGTACATAGAGCTTAATACATGTGAATACATACCTATAGCTTTGAATCAAGTTACACCATTCGATGATTCGTCAAATTCATATATTTTATTGATTTTTAAAGTCCCGTTCAACAGTTTGCATTGCTGTAATTTTTTTTATTGACCTGCAATTTAAAAAAGGGCGCAAAATTTCCTTAGGTTGTTATGACGATCTAAAGTATGTTTCTTTAAAAGTTCTTCTTAATAAGGATTCCAAAAAATGTTTATCATTTGTCATTAGTACATTTTTTGAAAAGGGGTTGATTAAGTAAACATGGTTATCTTGTAAAATTTGTTCCTGGCACTTGAACAACTAATACAAAAATTTCACTTAAAAATTAAAGACAAAAAAAAATTTGACAGATCGTAAAGTTCTTTTGAACCTTCTTGCCCTATATTTTTATCGCGATTTTAGTAAAAAAGAAGTTTAAAAGGCTGAAAAAAGTTTTCCGGATCGGCTATATTTTTAAATATATATTACATGGAAATATTGCAAATCATCATGAGGTGCTGTTATTATTATCAGAAAAAGTAAATAAAAATCTTGTACACTAGAAAATAGAGTCCTTTTTTGCAATATTAGAAAAATAAGGTTTTATTGGTTTTATCATTAGTGTAATAGGAAGAATAATTTAAACACGTTCTATGAGTATATCACGTAGGAATGTTTCGAATCTCTACTAATAAAATCGCTATCAGTTTATTTGTTAAAAACACTAAATAGGGCAATAGTGTTATCGGCTGCACTATCATCAATAAGTATCTGTCTGTGATCTCTAAATAATTGTTTAGTCTCAAGTATAGTAATATAGTTATCTAAAGGATACTAAAACACAATTAAACCTTATTTTTTTTTGTCTGATTGTATGTCTGTATATCTGGATGTATGCTGAAAAATATGAAATTTTAAATTATGAAAACTATTTATTACAAAATGTATAAAGAAAACAACACATAGTAACGCTCTGCTTAGGTACATCTTATTTTCGCTTCAAGTGTCATTAACTAGCATCATTGAGGCGTCAACTTTAAATATGTATTATTTTTATAATAGACTAACAGATGCCCGCGACTTCGTCCGCGTACAATTAATTTTTTTACAAATCCCGCGAGGACCTTGGATTTTCCGGTATGAAAACCTACGAGTATGTGTTAATCCAGAGTAAAATCTATTTCCTTTCCAAATTTCAGCCAAATCGCTTCAGTAGTCAGCAGGGCAAAGGAGCAACAAACATACATATTTACACACAAACTTTCGCCTTTAGTGTAATGTAATGAATAAAAAGAAGAAGAAGAATGTAAGAAACAAAAAGAGCCGTGATAGCCCAGTGGATATGACCTCTGCCTCCGATTCCGGATGGTGTGGGTTCGAATCCGGTCCGGGGCATGCACCTCCAACTTTTCAGTTGTGTGCATTTTAAGAAATTAAATATCACGTATCTCAATCGGTGAAGGAAAACATCGTGAGGAAACCTGCATACCAGAGAATTTTCTTAATTCTCTGCGTGTGTGAAGTCTGCCAATCCGCTTTGGGCCAGCGTGGTGGACTATTGGCCTAATCCCTCTCATTCTGAGAGGAGACTCGAGCTCAGCAGTGAGCCGAATATGAGTTGATGACGACGAATGAATAAAAACAGAGATGAAGTTTAAGTCTGAACGACCTTGCCTAGAAGATATCTATTCACTTTTGCCTTGAAGGTGTTCATATAGATGGCGGAAAACACCGCCTACAATAGCCAAGAGAAGGCCACACTCTTGTAAGAATTAGAGATGTAGACGCAATCTCCACTCTAGAATCTGTCTGTTGGATTTTCCCATAAAAATCCTGTCACATATTACCTACCCTCTAAAAGCGCTTATTTGTTTCTTGATTGGTATTTTATGATTTTCAGCGCCACTATTGGAAATATTAAATGGCACGTCATTCATCGCCATGCGGTCTATTGCAACAAAACTTGTCAGCGGAGAAGAATTTGGTAAGTCTTAATCTACAAATACGCATAAAATTCAACTTTTCAAATCTTGGCAGTTCTTTTTGTCTGACTAGTATCAGTACCTTGGATTTTTTATAAAAGTGATAAAAATGCTTAAACCTATATACTTCTCCTCACTATAATTTATCTCTGCTACAAATGACATCCACATCCATACAACAGTTCTGGTGTATTTGACTAACAAACGTCCATTGCCTGCGTGACAACGCACTTTGCCTGCGTAATATAAGTTAGACTTTTTTTTATTCTTTGAAAGTTAGCCCTTGACCTCAATCCCACCTGTTAGTATTTCATGATGCAATCTAAGATGGAAGCAGGCTTGTTAGGAGTAGGATGAAAATCCACACCCTTTTCTACACGACATCGTACGCTAAATCGCTTGGTGGTACGATTATTAAGTTAATATATGAATATTATTTTGTTTTCAGGTAAGGTGAACTCCTTGTTTGGTCTAGCGGAGGCCATGACTCCTCTTCTCTACGGCCCTCTGTACTCCAGGGTGTATATCGCTACACTCAGCTTTCTGCCTGGCGCTGTGTTCTTGATGGGAGCTCTACTCACTCTACCAGCTGTTGCCGTATTTTGGTAAGATAGTTCTTCTTTTTCTTTGTCGTTACATTCTTGACAGTGTGGTCGTGGTCGTCATTAAGGTGCGGTGTCAAGCCTCACTATCTACTTACTTGGTCAGTGCAGTGCATTGGTGACCTACCACGCGCTCTTGTGCCTTCCACCTTTCCCTGCACAAGTCTCTATGGACGTGTCATCTCTTCGTGTGATATGACCAAAGAAAGTCAGTATGCGACAGTGGACTATGGAAGAAAGACGCTGTTTGATGCCCAGTTCTTGGAGGACTGAAATGTTGGATCGGAACTATGTACAGGATATGCCAAACATTCTTCTCCAGCATTACATTTCTAGATCTTTTGTTTCTCACTTTCTCTCAGAATCTAAGTCTCAGAGTCCAAGTCCACCAAGATATTTGTTAGGCAAAGGATAAAGTAGACATTGGATAGAAGCAGGCGTTACTTTGCGGAAGTTCATCATGATTATATAATGATTTATTTATTTTGCTATCATCCGCGAAAGTTCGGCGAACCCATGCGACAACGTCACCCAGGTCCGACAAAACACTCTCTACGTACGTTTCACCCCGAAACCGAGCATCCTCAGGAGATGTTGACTCTACAACGTGCAATTGCAAAGTGTCGTTTTCGACCTTTGCTTCGTCTTTTATAGACCAAAAAGTAGGTGGGGCAAGAGGTGGGCGTTGCCAAGATACTCATAATATAAGCGATTTATCTTGCATCGCATTCAAACATTTTTATTAATGGTGACTTCGATAACTCTATTTGTTCATTTAATAGGGTAATTCCTGACTTATTATGTTTTATTATTTCTAATTGTTCCAAAACGCATAGTCGTAGGCCTTTATTGCAAGTGTGTAAAATGTCATACATATGATTATCTGCCAGCTTATGACCAGTATCTAGGAGATGCTTTGCAAAGTGCGACCTTTGTGGACGGTCATTTCGAACAGCGGATATGTGTTCCTTGTAACGTGTATCAAAATTCCGACCGGTTTGACCAATATATGTTGCATTACATTCAGAACATTGCAATTTATATACTCCCGATTTATGTTGCTTTTCTAGTTTATCTTTACCATTGCAAATATTTTTAAGAGAGTTATTTGTTCTGAAAGCCACATTTATATAATGCTTTCTAAGTGTTTTTGCAATACTAGCAAATTAATTAAATTTAAAGCTAGTCTAACATACTTTGGTCCAGTGTCGGAACGTATTGCAAAAACACTTAGAAAGCATGATATAAATGTGGCTTTCAGAACAAATAACTCTCTTAAAAATATTTGCAATGGTAAAGATAAACTACACCGCCAGCTACATGGCAACCGCCCTTTGCACATGCCACACCCGCGCACGCCACGCTCGCCGTGGCCGCGCCCGCGCCCGCCGCTCACGCCCAGGCTGTGGCCACGCCCGCCACGCGCGCCGTGGCCGTGGCTGCGCCCGCGCCCGCCGCGCGCGCCGTTGCACACACAGCGCGCGCGCCCGCCGCGCCCGCCGCGCTTGCCGCGCCCGCCGCGCATGCCGCGCCCGCCGCGCTTGCCGCTCCCGCCGCGCATGCCGCGCCCGCCGCGCCCGCCGCGCCCGCCGCGCCCGCCGCGCCCGCCGCGCCCGCCGCGCCCGCCGCGCCCGCCGCGCCCGCCGCGCCCGCCGCGCCCGCCGCGCACGCCGCGCCCGCCGCGCCCGCCGCGCCCGCCGCGCCCGCCGCGCTTGCCGCGCCCGCCACGCACGCCGCGCACGCCGCACACGCCATTGCCGCAGCCGTGCCTGCGCCCGCAGCGTACGCCATGGCTGTACCCAACGTGGCGTCGCCTGCCATGGCTGCGCCAGTGTACGCTGCGCCTGCGCACGTCGCGCCTACGGTGGCTGCGCCTGCGTGCGCTGCACCTGCGCACGCCGCGGCCGCAACAGTGGCCGCGCCAGCGAACATAACGCCCGCGCCCGCCATGACCGCGCCTGTGCCCACGCACCACGCGCCCGTGCACCACACGCCCGCGCACCACACGCTCGCACACTCCGCGCCAGCTGCAGCTGCGCTCGCGCTTGCCGCACCCACCGTGGCTATGCACGCCACGCCGCCGTCCACATGGCAACCGGTCCTTGCGCACCCTGCGCTACAGCTCACGCACACTTACGTTGCGCCGCCAGCCGCGTGGCCGCCGTCAACCGCGCGCGCCGCGCCACCATACACATGGCACCAAGCTTTTACCGCGCCGCAGGCCTCACATGTATACACGGCGCCGTCAGCTGCATGGCTGCCGCCAGACACGCACGCGACCCCACATACCACATTTCCGCCATCGACCGCGCACACATATGCTGTGCCACAGACGGTGTCCGCACACAACATGCTGGCACAGTTTACTGCACCAGCCGGAGAACATACACCCCGTCGAACGAAGACCACAGAACCCATTGTCATGGCAATGGAGACATCACCGGTGACGCAGGGATCACCAATGCTGCCAACGCAATCTCCCAGATCTGCCAGATATCTCGTGGCCCAACCACACATCCCTGTTGGCCGCTTCCCATCCCCGCCACAAAGGGCTCAAAAAAGGAGCATGCCGTCCACCTCCCCTAGTTCACCTAGGGAGACTGGACCGGTAGCACCCACCTATGCACGGACTGTGCAAACGCCACCGTCGACAGCCGCCTCAACGAGCGCCTCGCCGTACACAACCAACTCTGCCGCCTCCCCACCCACGCCCGCCGCCGCCGTGAATACCACCATCCCGGGCTCGACCGCAGCAACCGGAGAAGCCAGCCAAGCGCAAACGCAAATGCCGAAGCCACCAAGCAGCAGATACCCCCCTCTCGTAGTGGAGGTGCTGCCAGACTGGCCAACACACTTCCGAGAACTGAAGCGGTTACTTGGGCACACCCCGAACGGACGCCCTTTTGGCAAAGGCGTCCGCTTCCTGCCAAAGTCGGACCAGGAGTTCCGCGCCATCCAGCGCTACTTAACGCAGCTTGAGAGTGCAGCAGGAATATCCTGGTTCTGCTACTCGCTACCAGCAGAACGTAGTGTTAAGGTGGCAATACGCGGCCTGCCAGCAAACACGGAGCCGGCATTAGTGGAGCAGGAGCTGCGCGAGCTCGGGTATGTCCCGGAGCACGTGCGAGCGATCCCAGCTCGCCCGGGTAGACCGGGATGTCTTATGTTCGCGCAACTGCAGCGGACCTCGGGCCTCATCCCCGGCATTTACGAGGTGTGCGAACTCCTATGTATGCCAGGGATCAAGATCGAATCGTGGCGCGGCCGCAAGGGACCGGCGCAGTGCCACCGCTGTCAACAGTTCCGCCACTCCTCACACAACTGCCACAGACCTATCGCCTGTGTGCGCTGTGGTGAAAATCATCCCGCCAGAGATTGCCAGCGCCCCAGGGAAGAGCCTCCGACGTGCGCCAACTGTGGCGGTGCACACACCGCAAATAACACTGCATGTCCCGTCTTCAGAAAGGAGACTAGAAATCGCCGCGCGGGCACTGTGGCACGCACCACGACTGCTCAGCGTACAAACACTGCACAGAATGCCCCAGCCGCAGCGGTAGAAGTCGACGCACCCGGTTCGCTGATGGCTGCCGCTAACATGCCACAGCAGCAGCCAGGTGGTAAACGGCGCCGCAAACGCGGCAAACGCGCCCGAGTTCAGCCACCTGCACCGCCCATAGTACCTCCCTCCGGACCTCAACAAACCATCAGGCGGGTGACAACAGAGCCCAGCCAAGAGTCTAAACCCACCGTGGTCGCCGCCCCTGACAAGGGGACGAAGGCGAAGCGTGTGGTGCCGCAGTCAGTACCTCAGGTGGTCAGCGGCTCCTTGGACTCAAGGACGACCAGAATCATCAGTACCCTCAACCAGGTGCTGATGGCTATCCAGGAGCAACGTGACCCAATCCCGCTGATTCTGGCGTGCATCACGGAGATCTGCTGTAACAATGGCTGAGCTCCGCATCGCATTTTGGAATGCCGACGGGCTCTCAACAACAAAAGCCCGTCTTTTCAAGAACCTGATTTCTCAGCGCAAAGTGGACATTGGCCTGATCAGCGAGACTCACCTCAAACCGGTAGACAAGCTTAAGTTTCCCGGATTCTCTATCTACCGAGTGGACCACATATCACCGACAAGGACTGCCTATCGGGGTCTAGCAGTCCTTGTGCGTCGGAACATTATCCACCAACCGCTGCCAGTACCACAACTACAGACGTCGTACGCCCTGGGCGTGGAAGTCTGCATTGATCGCCAGCCCACCCGTGTGTTTGCCTTCTACAAGCCCCCACAAAATCGGCTTGCTGTCACTGACATCCGCGATTTGCTGGACTCCACACTGCCAACGATCATTGCTGGAGACTTTAATGCAAAAAATACGGCGTGGAACTCCAATATCATAGACCCGGATGGCAGACGCCTCCTGGACGACGCAGACCGGCACGGCTACGAGGTGTTTGGGCCAGAGGCCCCGACACACTACCCGTACTATGCAGCTCACTCACCAGACGTCATTGACATAGTTGCAGCTCGCGGGCTCTCAGCTGCACCATCATTAGATGTCTTGGATGATCACCTCATCTCCGACCATCAAGCCGTCCTCTTAACGTTGGGAAATCCTCCGATGAAATGGACACCTTCTCCTAAGCAACGCCAGGACTGGCACATCTTCGCCAACCACATGGCAAAGAATTCACCGTCCTACAGAGTGGAAACACCCGCAGACGTCGACCGACTCGCCTCGGACTTCAGCGAGACAATGTCCAGCGCTCTTCAAGAGTCCAGGCTCGACAATGCGTCTACGCATAGACCACCTCAGCTCCAAGCTAGCATCAAGGCGATGATTGAGGAGAAGAAGAAGCTGCGTAGGAAATGGCAAACCCTACGATGCCCGACCATGAGGTTGCAGCTCAACGCTCTGGCAGCTAAAATCTCGGAAGCGCTCGAAACGAATGCCACCGAATCATGGCACTTAACCATTGAGCGAGCTGGTGACGACTGGTCAGGCATTCACCGCCTCTGCCGCCGTCTCTCCGGAAAACCCCCTCCGATTAGGCCCCTCATGGCCAATGACGGTACCCCCCGTTACCGAGCCGAGGACCGAGCGGAGATTTTCGCGGATTTTCTGGAGTCGCAGTTTACACCGAACCCGACCACAGATGTGCAACAAGAAGATACCATCGAGCAGCATTTGAAGGACTACTTCGAGTTGCCGATAGAATCTACAGAGGACCCCGTCGTGTTTTCCCCTGGACAAGTCCTAAGGATGATTCGACGAACTAAACTACGCAAAGCACCCGGCTCCGATAGAGTCACTAACGAAGCCCTGCGTCACCTTCCTCCACGAGCAATCGCGACGCTGACGCGGCTCTTCAATGGCATCCTCCGCACCGGGCACTTCCCCTCAACGTGGAAGCTCGGCCGAGTCATCCTGCTCCCCAAACAAGGGAAGAACGTCCTGCTACCTGGGAGCTATCGTCCAATCACACTGCTGTCAACCACCTCGAAGGTTTTCGAAAAGCTGCTCCTGCTGCACATCACGCCTCATCTCCAGCCACGCGACGAACAGTTTGGATTCCGTGCCGAACACTCAACGACGCTCCAAGTAACGAGGGTACTGCACCACCTCGCTGCCGCCTTTAATAAGCGAGAGCACTCCATCGCAGTATTTCTCGACATGGAGAAAGCGTTCGACCGCGTCTGGCACACTGGATTAGTGTATAAGCTGTCCACGTCTACTACTCCTCGCCGAGTAGTTAAGACTGTGGCCACCTTCCTACAAGACAGACGCTTTCAAGTGGCGGTTGAAGACGTCCTGTCCACGGTACGGACCATCCGCGCCGGTGTGCCCCAGGGAAGCTGCCTGTCGCCCGTCTGCTATAGCAGATATACGGACGATATACCAGTTGCTGGCGGCGCCTTACTTGCGCTATACGCCGATGACGCTGCATTCATTACCACCTCGCTGTCTGGCCGACACGCAGCGATCAAAATGCAGCGAACACTGGATGCGCTTCCCCACTGGCTGAAGACCTGGAGACTCAAGGTCAACGTGGCAAAAACTCAGGCGACCTACATAGGGCGATCTCATCTACCGCCCCCGGTGTCGCTAATGGATGAGACTGTCGAATGGTCCCCGACGGCTAAATACCTCGGGGTGACCATAGACAGGAATCTCTCCATGCGACAGCACGTGAAGAACGTGGTCACGCAGACGCGTGCCGCACGTAGCCTCCTGCACCCTGAGCTAGCGTCTCATCTGCCTCTCCGTGCGAAACTGGGCGTCTACAAGGCGTACATCCGCACGCGCCTCACATACGCTGCCCCGGCGTGGTACGCGCTGGTCTGCGAGTCGGGTCGCAAGTCGCTGCGAGCGCAGCAATCTTTAGCGCTGCGCACAATTACAGCCGCCCCACGCTACGTACGCAACCAGGTCATCTCCAGAGACCTGAACATCGAGAGCCTGGACGATCACATTCGCCGCCTGAGCACCTCAATGTTCGCACGCGCCGACGGAGCGCAATCCCAGCACCTGCGAGGGATCGCGCCATACCATCGACGACCACCGGACGTACGAGGCCTGCCACGAGACCTGATCTCATGAACCCCCCAGACACGACCGCTCCCTCGCTGCTGGCTGACGGGCGCACTCCAGCACACATCTGGTGGGCTCCACCTCGCCGAGCAGTGAGAGAAGCCCCACACAGAAGACCATCACGCCGCAGCTCCGCAGATCGCCGGCGACCTGCGCAGGCTCGATCGCAGCGCGGCGTAACACACCGGATATGACACATCCATTCTGGCACCATGGACCGCGACAGTGGTCCCACCCAGTGACCCGCCTGTAGTCGCAGGCGGCGTTTGCAACCACCGTAAGAGGCCATCGCCGAGCCGGTAACCCCGAGACCCGTGAGGGTCTGCGTGGATGATCTCTCGTCGTCGAAAACGACACTTTGCAATTGCACGTTGTAGAGTCAACATCTCCTGAGGATGCTCCGGTTTCGGGGTGAAACGTACGTAGAGAGTGTTTTGTCGGACCTGGGTGACGTTGTCGCATGGGTTCGCCGAACTTTCGCGGATGATAGCAAAATAAATAAATCATTATATAAAGTAGACAGTCTCCTTTAAAAAAAATATTTTTATATAACCAAAAATAGTATACTCTATTTAATGCTATAACGTTGCCCATAACCCGTCCCATAGTTTCAAAGAGATGGACATGTGACTTTGCCGCCATTGGTTGACATTTTGTCTATTTCTCTTAACGAGATCGTTGGTCGCATGCTAGGCATATGGCTAGGCATATGGCCTAGGCATATAACAAGCTTTGTAAGAAAGAGGTAATCTACTAGATGTGCCCTTCAAAAAGTAAAAATGGTACCGAAAGAATCTAAAGTATGTATATTTTTGGATTTTCAGGTGGCTTTACTTTCAACACAAAAAAGATAGACTAATGAACGAAGAAAATCTGAAAAATGGAAGTAAAGAAAAATGCTGAATGAATATACCTACGAGTAAGATAAGAGTAGGGTAACTTTGAATATTTTAATAATAATATGGTAATTTAACAATTTTTATTAATAAATATTTTGTTATTTTTGTTTAGTTTTTCAAATCATAATACTCCTAACTAGCTTAAAAACTTTTCTTTCCTTATTTAACCTCATAATGTTTTATATGTTAAATACACATTAGTGCATTAACCGTTTTTCAAAAATATAACCCAAAACATGAACGATTTATGATATCTAGTTGTCTTAACGTAGATCGAACATGATGAAATATACAGGGTGCTCGGGAGTATTTCCCATAACTTCCACTTATAGGGGCCGAACTGCATTAACTAATTTATAATTAACTAAAAAAATCTTTTTATGTTTTCATACAAAGTAATTCAAATAATTCCGACTATCCATATAACACATGCCTATATCTATCCTTGCATTTTAAAATACGTAATCGTAGTGGTACGACTTTTGATATTGACGAGATATTGTAACTGGCACTCCGCACTTCACTAGTAAGCTTCTTCATGATATTTATCTAGAGTTATGGGAAATACTCCCGAGCATCCTGTATAATAACTTCGAAAAAAGTTTAAAATAATTATCATACCTACTTGATGTATTGCTAACCTGGCATCTTATTTCAACGTTAATTTTATGAACATCATCATTATCGGGCCCCTTTTAATTACTTTTAATGATTAAGCGAAAATTACCTTTTGTCTAATTCGAGGGAGCCTTTATGTGTGGCGAGTCGAGCCTTAATGAGGTTTTCCAAATTTAAAGGCAGTTTTGAAAATAATTAACGATCCTGAGTGACGCGCGCTTTTGTGTGCCGTTGACATTTATCTAATGCTGATAATATCGTAACATGGACGTAACGCAGAGTGAGAGAGATAGCAATTTATATTGGCAGTTCATGTAAATGCATAAGAGAACGAGAGTATGCATGTGTCGGATTAAAGTTGACATCAGAAGCGGATTTAAAGTCTAACAATTCCTACAAAGAATTACCCCTCGTTACCAATAAACCAAGTGGCAGAGAATAACCTTAAGTGAAGTCCCGGACTTGTGACCGATGGACGTAGGGTTAAGAAATTATTCTTTTAAAAAAATTAAGTCATTCTCCGCGCCTATCCCAAAATAATCCATGAAGGATTATCCTTCAAAAGGATAGACGAATCGAACGTCACGACAAGAATGATCTAGGCCGTCTGAGCTGTCTCCCACTACTCCCGACGTAACTCATGGAACACTTCGCACTATCTCGGCTCGTGACGACATGAGCCAACCTATCGAATGACTCACATGCATTGTAAATAGATGGTACGTAGCCTCATGTTATACAATATACTAGAAGAAGAAGACTCGACAGTCGCCTCATTGTACAGTGGTTAGGCTGTGTGGGATCGAGTCCTGGGTCGAGCTTTAAAATGCTGAGATTCTTTTTATAAGGAATTTTTAGTAAAACCTCTTAGTCTAGAATTGGGAAGTTGGTTGTGTTACACCCCCTTACATCGGAATGACGTTAAGTCGTTTGTCCGAGGTCATTATCGGAATACGAAATAAATAAATAAATATACATAATATGCATTTGTATATGCATAATGGATTGGGGCAGCGTAGTAAGTCTAACTCCATATCTCCTCTCCTGTAAGAATGGAAGTTAATAAAATAGGGGTTGATAGTAGAAGAATCACTATCCTACCCCTCCGATACTTTTACCCTACCTCTACCATACACCTTTGTAGTAGATTGATAATGAATGTCAATTGATTTTTTACGTTAAAATTAAGTAAAATATCGTACCTATTTAAGATTCGTTCTAAAATGAAAAAGCTATCTGCGTTTACTTCCATTAATTACTTAGTAAGAAGGTGGGTACCATTAAAAAGGAAGCTTTTATTAAATTAGCAAACGTCCGATGTGGTTTTTAGCTTATACTCAGAGAGGTCGCGGTCAATTCCGAAGGGGTGTTTGAAAAACTGAAACATTTTAATGTGGTTCCTTTATGTTATCTGAATATTGTAAGCTTTCTTATTCAAAGTTTGAGTGACAGGTACTTTGCGCTGAGTTTGTATATGATTTTAAGGGCCTAAAAACCACCTAAAAGTTTGTAACGTGACTTAACTTTGATAAAGTATAATGTTTAGTTCAGTTTCTTAAATAAAGCTCAATGATAACAATAAAAGAAATTTCTTTTATTTCAATTGTCTTTATTGTGAATGCGCGGGCGCCATCACTTCGCCATCCGGTGTCCGGGAGTATGATTTTACAAGTTATCGATATTCTATTACCTACTTCTAAAATCCTAGTCGACCGTAAACGGTTTTGCGCCTAAATTTTCAATTGGTCACTGCAGAGTATGGTCGAGATCTTCGCATTCCATACTTACTTTGGACTCACAATTGGCACATATAAGTATTATTAGGAGCCTGGAGCAAACAGGAGAGGCGCCATAATCGGATCTCGCTCCATTCTAAAATTTACTTCGGGCCGGAGTACCGAACACCCCTCATATTTTACCCATTACCTCTCATTCTAGTATTCCTTGAAAGAAAATTTTAAATAAGATTAAGCCCATAAATAGAATTTGAGCCGACCGTTAAATATCATTACGCCTAAGCTGTGCTTAGTTATTTAACACGCCTACCTCGCGTTTTGTATTAACAAAATTACGACCGGAAATAAGGAGGCTTTTTAATTTGATTCTAGAAGTTGTTTGTACCCTCCAATAAGGGTTTTATTGATACGCAGTTATTTTGTTACATGAATTGATTGCATGACGAGTATAATGTCAGCCACTGTCCAATAAGTTCAATTGTTTGCATGACATCATCCAGTTCGCGACCAACACACCATCAGTTTTATCGGATGTCCTGTTGCTAGCGCTGCAAACTTTTGAACTTATTTGATGGTCAATGGCCGACATAACATACCATTTTTTTATAATTTTAGCTGAAGTACCAAGGGTAGGTATGGTTCACCTGATTCTAATCGAAATTTAAAAAAATCCTAAAATTACTTAACTTTTGGACGGCCTCCGTGGCGCAGTGGTTTGCGCGGTGGATTTACAAGACGGAGGTCCTGGGTTCAATCCCCGGCTGGGCAGATTGAGATTTTCTTAATCAATCCAGGTCTGGCAGATTTCAGGCGTGGCGAACTACCACTCTCCCGGCAAAGACGTACCACCATTTAGCGTTTCGGTATGAGTCGATTTCGATTTTCGTCCTACTCCTTACAAGTTAGCCCGCCTCCATTGCATAACCACTTACCATCAGGTGAGATTGTAGTCAAGGACTAACGATAAAAAAAAAACAAAAAACTTGGAATCGATCTCAGAACCTCTACTGCAAACCACCACACTACCAACTGGAGCTGAGAGGTTCAAAAAACACGAAAAATTCATGTAACTTTAAATAATATTCAGTATATTTTACATACACTAATGAGGCTTTTGAAAAGAATGCCCTCGCTCCGAAGGGCTCACATAATTCTACATTCGTCCCTAATGAGATACAAAACCGTCGAGCCTCACAGTTCACACGTCCATGAATAACCCTTCAAATTAGCCATCTTTATGTCGTCCTACACTGCCAATGAATACTAATAGTCCTAGACGGTATATTTATTATTCTAACTGAAAACGTCTACCTACCTCAAGCATACTAAACTTTCATGATTAATTTCAATAAAGCTTTCGAAAAAAAGTGCACAAAAGTCAAAGTTAAAGATTATGTATTCAATTAAGCGTTTACAAGCACTTTCGAAACGTCAGGTAATAATATTATTAGATAATGGTAATAATAATTGGTCAAAAACTGAAAATTAAAGTTACTAGGGCTTACGCTGCTTAAACGGTTAATGTTTCGCAAAAATCATGTACGACAAAATTGTTTAAACCTTTAAAAGTATAAAAAAAAAGTGCGTAACAGTTCCAGCGGGATTTGTGAAAAACTAAAATCCACGCGGACAAAGTCGCGAGCATCCGCTAGTTATCAAGATAGTTTTAGCTAGTGGGAGGCATTGGCTAGGTACCATCTACGGCAAAGACGTACCGCCAAGCGATTTAGCTTTCCGGTACGATGTCGTAGAAACCGAAAGGAGTGTGGATTTCATCCTACTCCTAAGTTACTAACTCCTAGTTAGCCCGCTTCTATCTTGGATTGCATACATACATACAATCAGGTGAGATTGTAGTCAAGGGCTAGCAAAAAAAAAAAACATACATACAGCCGAACGTAGAACCTCCTCCTTTTTGGAAGTCGGTTAAAAAAGAAACGAGTTCAAAATTTTCAAAACGAGAGAAAAAGCGCACAGATTGGGGAGGTGGAATGTTTTATGCAAATCCCCGACTCATGTGAAGTTCCCGAACTGTACAAACTCGGGCTCCACAAAACAACCGGACGAATTTATAATTGAGCAAACCATTATTTAGATTTAGGCAAATGAGCGCGCAAAACATCGCCATTCACTTACACTCCTCCCCGTTTGTCTTTGTGTTTTTGATTACTTGTTTTTAAGTTTGCACTTATAAATTAAACACTGTACAAATAATTAGTATGTGTGAATTGATTATTAGTGTATTGCAAAGTTGCAAGCTGTAAGGCGGAATTTGGTGTTTATTTCAATAAAATCTGATTGTAACCTGAATTCGCATATTGATTGATTGATTGAGTGATTGATTTGCATCACTAGATAGCGACTGAACACATAAGTATTGGATAGAAACATGTGTTTCTTTACGAAAGTCTAAAAACAATGATTAATTGATTAACTTTTCGGTTATCCGAAAACATCTGAACGTTGACTCCAATATCCCCTAAGGATGGTATATAAGTAGAGGACTTTCTGTTGAATCTTGTTGATGTTTAGGTTTGACAGTTAAATAACAGATAGCAAAATAAACAATTATTAATAGTAATTTTAAAAAGTATTATTAAACTACACTTAAGCTTTATATAAAAGCCTCAATAGTCGATTACCCCAGAATAACCACTACTTTTGTTCCAATGCAGGTTGGTGGTCTTAGGTGATAATGTTCGATTTTGTAATAGAGATGTCACTAGCGAGTCAAAACTGACGCGAACAAAAGCGGCTAATTGTTTTAATTTCATTCAGTCGCATAGTAAACAATGAAAGTTGTATAAATAAATGATACCTAAATCTATACTTAATATTACAAAACTGAAGAGTTTGTTTGTTTGTTGATTGAACGCGCTAATCTCAGGAACTACTGGTCTGATTTGAAAAATTCTTTCAGTGTTAAATAGCCCATTTATAGAGGAAGAAGTCTATAGGCTACATTTTATCCTACGGGATTCCTACGGGAACGGGAACGGGAACCACGGGGGTGAAACCGCGCAGCGTCTACTAGTATTACATACAATGTCGAGTTGTGTGTTCAGGAACTGTGAAAACTCTATGTATACAGCTGTCTCTCGTATAAAACGCAAACGGTAGATTATTATATTACAAATTTGAATAGTTTTCCAAAACATCCCTAGGGTGACCAAGTTATATTTATTTTCGGAATTTTTAAAATTTTCTATTTTGAATCAGTTTTTTCAATGCTGTAGCTGCTGGAATTAAGATTTCCAATATCTTTTTTTTGTTGAACATTACGGATTAAACTCTCTAATAACTCCAGTATTCTAATTACTTCTGAATAATACAACTGGTTACTTTGTAATACTGGAACAATACAAAACCAGTATTATAACTCAATGACCTATTTCTAACCCTTTCTTACTCATAAAGCAATCATTTACATACTCCGCGAGTGCTAATTAACTCGCGTTCCACATTATTGCTGATTTACGACGTCTTTGAAATTAATCCCGTCTAAAGGGATCGACTTGATTACGACGAGATTTCGAAGAAATTCCAACAACCTTCGTGTGTGAAAATATGCTGAAAATATTATAAAATGAAACAAATGAAAAATAAAAATTTTAATAAAAAAAATTCAACCGACTTCCAACTCAAAAAATAACTTTAACTAAAAAGCAAAAAATAACATCCTACCTATGTGCTACCTTCTGATCAGTTTGAAGGCGGTGCCAAGCCAGTGATGTTTTCATCAAATACGTTTAAACTACAAAATTTCTGTGGTCATTCCAGAAACAGCTTTAATTAAAACACGACACTGGCTTGGCACCGCCTTCAAACTGATCAGAAGGTAGCACATAATCAGTTAAGCAAGCCCAAACAAAAGGTGACTGCTGTAAATCCTTGACGAGTTCCATCGTCTGTGTTTCGGCTCCATCATCAGACCAACTCCAAACCTTCATAAAGTTGTAGTGGTTTAAAATACCTTATGGAAACACTAACAAATGCACTAGCCATCCCTACAATTTTCGAAAGTTCCCCTCAATTTCTCCAGGATGCCATCATCAGATCCTGACATGAAAAAAATGGGACCACCCTGGAAGTAAACCCTACAAAAAAAAAAAGAATTTTCAAAATCGGTCCATAATTGACGGAAATATCGCTGGACAAACATAAAAAAAAAAACTCCTCCTTTTTGGAAGTCGGTTAAAAAACAAAATTAAAGATTTAAGGATTATCATCATCATCATTATCAACCCAAACTCAACCTTTACAACAAGTTGAATTATACTTCATTGGAGAATTGTTGCGTTACTCTCCGTTTTTCATATTCTATAATCCTTAAGGAACCGTGAGAGTCCAGTGGATATGACGTCTGCCTTCGATTCGGAGGGTGTGGGTTCGAATCCGGTCCGGGGCATGTACCTCCAAGTTTTCAGTTATGTGCATGTTAAGTAATTAAATATCACGTGTCTCAAATGGTGAAGGAGAAACATCGTGAGGAAACCTTCATACCTGAGACTTTTCTTATTTCTCTACGTGAGTGAAGTCTACCAATCCGCATTGGTCCAGCGTGGTGGCCTAACATCTCTCATTCTGAGAGGAGACTCGTGCTCAACAGTGAGGCGAAAATGGGTTGCTAATGATGATGATGAAACATTTTTTAGAAAAAAAAGAACAGCATACTTAGCTTTTCTTTTTTTTCTCATAGCCCGACCCAGGATTCGAAACCAGGACCTTGGTACCGAAATCATATTTGTTTTTTATTCTTTACAAGTTAGCCCTTAGCTACAATCTCACCTGATGGTAAGTGATGATGCAGTCTGAGAAGGAAGCGGGCTAACTTGTTAGGAGGGGGATGAAAATCCACACTCCTTTCGGTTTCTACACGACATCGTACCGGAACGCTAAATCGCTTGGCGGTACGTATTTGCCGGTAGGGTGGTAGCTAGCGACGGCCGAAGCATGGACCAATTCAGAAAATCTCAATCTGCCCAGCCGGGGATCGAACCCAGGACCTCCGTTTTGTAAATCCACCGCGCATATCTCTGCGCCACGGAGGCCGTCAAATATAGGCACTGGACCAACGGAACAGTTACTTTAAATTTATACATTGTAAAAAAAATCAAATACCCAATTCCAAATAAAATATTTTTTGAGAAAACAGAATTTGTAGCAAAAGAAATCCACTTGTAAACATTGAAGAGGGCGCGAAGGTGCTAAACCCGTCGGTACTTAGCGAGCTAGGGCACGCTTTGCCGCCCGTCCACTTCATTTGTACGTTTTATGAAATAAATTTTAATTAGGTTTGTAATTTTAAAAATGAATTAGTTGATATTCAGTCGTAACGTTGACTTTCTCTTTTTTTGTTTAACATCCTATAAATCACCACGTTAGGGTTAAGTTTTTGTTTATATTGAAACAAGGATATTGGTCACTCACTTTATATTACCAAAATGTTATCACATATGGTAGAGTGGTTAATGGTTGAGCAATTATACAGCAATTATACAAGTGTTTCCCATAACTTCAAGGTAATCGTTGTAAAAAAATTAAAGTTGACCAGAAGAAGTCCATTTACAGGAGCCGAAGTGCATAACAAATTTTTATAACTAAAAAAAAATTATGTTTTTAGCTACTTCATGATATTTATCAGTGAATAAGTTTGACTAGGTCATAGTACATATAAAGATGCAATATGAAGGACACAATTTAAAATCTATTTACAAAAGAATTAATATTTTTTACTCCGAAAATATTCATTTTGGAACACAATTTGTTCCATAAACATTTTTAATTAATAAAAATTTTCCTAAAAGAATATATTTCATAATTATGAGAAATACATAGAGAATAGATATGAAAATTATGGGAAATACTCTCGAGCACCATGTTTACAAAAACGAAACTAACGGACAAAAGAAGAATCTATACTAATATTATAAAGCTGTAGAGTTTCTTTATTTGATTGATTGAACCCGCTAATCTCAGGAACTAATAGTCCGATTTGAAAAATTCTTTCAGTGTTAGATAACCCATTTATCGAGGAAGGCTATAGGCTATATATTATCCCAATATTCTTACGGAAACAGGAACCACGCGAGTGAAACCGCACGTCGTAAATATTGACGTCTTCGTTAAAAACTAAATAAGTTATTTAAGTTACTTCGTACGCTAAGTCTAGACAAAGCGAATAAATTCACTCTAGTATATAGGTGCATACTTAAACAAATATACAATAAAAACAAAACTTAAAATTTTTATCACCAGTTTTTTATTGCTTTTTTACTAAGAATAATTTTGTATCTTCAGGCTTGTGTACAGGTAGGTACACAAACACATACTTAATTAAAACTAAGAGCCCCTTCACACTACACGTTACGTTACTTATCTAAGACAAACGTTCGTCGAACAATACAACAATATTTTTTTTCTGATGCCTTAGGCACCTTAATGTGACTTCAGCGGCGTCACCGGGAGGTAAGCAACAAAATATAGTCAACTTGAAATAGTAACGAGTTAAAATACGTTAAATTTTAACGAAATTCAATGATGTCATTTTACAAACAGGCTGTGATTTTTCGTTCATAAGATCATCTACATGCAGTTTAACTGCACAGTTTTAACTGTACATTTAATTGGTCCGTGTATAGACAAATCCGAGAACTGTGCTGTTGTAATTGTACAGTATTTTATGTAAATCAGCGCTACGTGTCCAAATTCAAATGGCCACGTAGCATTATGCTGAGCTGGGGCCATTTTCTGGGTTATGCCACACATCGCAGTGTATTGTCCTGGATGTCATTATGTACTGGAGATATTGTGATGTGTGTCATGATTTTAAAATAAACGCATTTTTCTTTATTTCTTTCTTTTCTTTCTTTATTTTCTATATTGATTTGATTTAAATTTCGATTAGATAAAACTGTACAGTTATAAAACAATAGCATGTCTGCATGCAGGTTATAAAATAAAGGCAACGTTGCCTTTAGTAACATTTTACAACAAATGGCTTTAACTGAGTGGTAGCGACAAGTCGTGACCACCAACGTGCAGCGAATTGCGTAACATTCGCCGCTAGTGTGTAGGCACTCTAAGTGATAATTTATAACATTACATACAATTACATCACATATTAATTCACTAGAATCAAATTATATACTAAATCATATCCGTAGGTTCATAGTCTCTTATATTCCGTTCCTTAATGTTTACTTCTAAAACTAAAAATCTAAATGTCTGTTTTAAAATAGAAATAAAATATAATTTTAAAACAGACATTTTATTTCTTAAAATAAAGGTTAAAAATATGGAGATCCAATACTATCCTTCCTTAGGTCCCAGAACAGTTTTTGGGTATTTTTTTTATTTTATATAGCTTGGCTGAGTTTGTTGAGGGCTCTTCTCGGACCAAGGCGTTTTTGGAACCCTCGTAACTTTAATTTTAAGTTTTCGTCTATTATTACCTCCATTAGATTATATTAAATTTTGACATATACCTGACCTTTCATAAGTGCTTGTAAGCTAAGCCTAATTGAAATAAAAGAATTTTGAATTTTTATAAAATTAAAAAGAAATACAATGTGGGCCGCAATGATTGCAAAATAGATCAAGAAAGTTTTTTTTTAATTTAAGGGTAATCTTTTGGGTAAACCAGGTTTATTATCGGACATAAGTCTTGAATATGGCTCGGAAGTAAAACGCCCCTCTACCAGGGCCTGCAGCCAAGTGGCAAGTTGATACTCTTTCTACCAACGCTAACGCTTCGAATACTAGAAAAATGTATGGGTATGACAGATCCGATCGACAACTTGATCACGTGACCTGTCGATAGAAATGTCATTCCTATACAATTTTGAATTTTTGAAGCGTTTGCGATCGTAGAAACAAAATCGACATACCACTTACATACATAAAGTTTGGGTAGGGTCATGAATAAATATTTTGTTCCTGGGCCCAATATAATTCAACACATACATAAAATATCTCGCGCTTTCAGTATGCTGTAAAGTCTAGTACTATGTAATGCAAGTGAGTGGATTTTAAAGTATTCATCGCCCACACATCCAATGCATTACAGCTCTCACTCTGTACTGACAGATTTTATTCATTTAGCACATATAAATACTTGATAACCCGACGAATCGCAGTTCGAAATTTAAAATTTACCTAATAAACTGAAGCAGGATTCGCTTTGTCGGTTTTATACTATGTAATGATTTATGTATGCTTAAATCTTAAAAACTACGCAACGATTTTTGATGCGGTATTTTTTATTAGATAGAGTGATTGAAGACTCAGACCAATTATTGTATAGGACCTGCCTCGCTAGACGTTCCTTTTCTGTCAAAGTATATGATCAACGATCTAATGCGATTATAAAAACTGTCTCTATAGAATCGATATTAAATAGTTGTTCGTCGGTTAAATAGCTCCGTAAAAATACCTTTTTGTGTAATTGAATTGTGTAAAAAACGGGCAAAAACTTCTAGTTTAATATAAGATATATACCAAATCTAAGCTCGTTTTCCTCAGAAAATGACATTTTGTTCGTGACTATGAGCGCGATACAGGTCCTTCTATAATTGGTCTGAGATTGAAGAGGATGGTTTATAAGTATAACTAGCGACCCGCCGCGGCTTCGCACGGGTGCAATGCTGATACTAAATACACTACAGAAAAACTGTGAACGTTGTATATACACACAAATATAAAATATCATAATGGCGAAAGTTTGTGTGAAAGTGAGTGAGTGTGTATGTTTGTTCCTCCTTTACGCTGCGGCTACTGAAGCGATTTGGCTGAAATATGGAATGGAAATAGATTTCACTCTGAATTAACACATAGGCTACTTTTAATCCCGGAAAAATCCATTGTGTGGGTTTTGTGAAAAACTGAATTCCACGCGGACGAAAACGCGGGCGTCCGCTAGTAATATAATATTTCTAAAAATAAAATGCTATTCAAAAAAGCACAGTCGTAAAGGTTATTTTTTGAATACTTTTGCAAAGTTGTGTTTTGACTATTATTATGATTTTGGAAAACACGTCTCTTACACTCAATACCGTAATTAATTAAATACAAATTCGGTGGTCGGTAGAAAGATGCTGGACTTTGCCCAGGAAGTCATAGTTACTCTACAAATAAGCAACAACCACAAAAAGCTTTCACTTGAGTCCGTGATTTTTATTACAAACTAGAGGTCGCCCGCGACTTCGTCCGCGTGTAATTCAGTTTTTTACGAATCCCGGGGGAACCATGGATTTTCCGAGGGGAAAAGTAGTTTGTATTAATCCAGAGTAAAATCTATTTCCATTCTAAATTTCAGCCAAATCGCTTCAGTAACCGTACATATGTTTTCTGTACCACAACGTAAATGAGGAACAAACATACTTAGGTACACACACACACACGATAATAATATATAAATGTATACGTATTGTCAAAAAAATATTTGTAAATTTAAATTTTTATGTATTAACGTCTCAAAACAATATGATAATTTTTTTTCAATTCAGCGATAATGAACAATTAAAAAAAAATCAACTATAGCTTGGCAACTTCGTTCGTAACACTCCCGATGCGGGAGCGGGTCGGGGGGTGTGTAGCGATGAATGAAAACCCACGACTGAGCACGTTACTTCCCCGCCCGCACGATTTCACACCCGTGCAGTCTTTCCCCCCTCGCCCGCATATCATGGGAGTGTCATCAACGGACTTGTCAGACTATAGTCTATTGACGAATTTTATTTCGAATTTTGATCCATACTCGCCATTGCGAAGCAATAGTTCAAATATAACACAGCTTTCTAATAAGAGGTCGCCATTCCAACACCTTGATGGGTTATGTGTCAGAAAAAATCATTCAGAATATGGAAAGTCCTTGCAAGTTTCATAACCATGATGACCGAAGCACTCAGACCAATTATAGAAGGACCTGTATCGCACTCATAGTCACGAACAAAATTGTCTGTCATTTTCTGAGGAAAACGAGCTTAGATTTTGTGTATATCTTATACTAAACTAGAAGTTTTTGCCCGTTTTTTATACCATTTAATTATACAGTATATATATATGTAATATTTTTACGGAGCTCTTTAACCGACGAACACGATTACAACTATTTAACATCGATTATATTCAGTTTTTATAATCGCATTAGATCGTTGATCATATACTTTGACAGAAAAATAACGTCTAGCGAGGCAGGTCCTATACAATAATTGGTCTGAGCCGAAGAATGCTCATCTCCCTGTATATATATTTTATTCACGCACTGGCCCCTGTCTCTCGCGCAGTTGCGTTGGACGGTACAGCTAGCCTCTTCTCTCGCGCATCTTTCTTATGTCGAGTGTAGAACCATCTGCGGAAATGTACAAAATCTGTCATTAGTTGACGAATAATAAATAACATAAATTTGATTTTCTTTTAAAACCCCCGAAGGTCAAAAAATTATTAATTACACTATCGATCAAGTCATCAATATTCTCTTTCATTGCGCTTTCATTCGGGACCCCACTCGAGTATATTTGCACTGTAAATATATTTGTAAATATACTCATAAACATACTGCAAATTTTGCTGACATTCGGTTATTCTTCCACAACTTTTAAACAGCTCAACCGAGGTTTCATCATTCATGTCTAAGAACACTCGCACATAAGTCACCTTTTATACAAAACAAACTAAATTGAAATCGCTTCATCCGTTCGGGAGCTTTGATGCCACAGACAGACTGATAGACAGACAGACACGTTAAACTTATAACCGTCTTTCCATGTAGTTAAATATAATGTAAGCCTCGCTTCAAACATAGTGAAAATAAGACGTCTTATCTAGGTAGGTTACTACTGTGGAAATGGTAAATCGCAGTTTGTAATGTCTGCCATGAAAAATAGCAGCGTTCAAGCATTATGCTTAGTCTACGAATTATGTACACGCCCGTGTACACCGGTACTAACATTTAACGTACTTAAATGATAGCCAGCGTAGATACCTAGCGTGACACTGAGCAGGAACACGGCGACAGGACAACACATGCAACGTTAGTATGTACACGACCGAGTACATCGGCGCTACCGTTTAACTCATATTTATATAAAAATACGGTGACGGCAGCACTAAGTAGAAACACGGCGCCGGGAAATACGTGCAAAGTCAGTATGTACACATGCGAGTACAGCGGCGCGAATACTTAACTCTTACTTACATTAAATTACCTAGTACAGGTACGATGATGGCGACACTGAGTAGGAAAGACGACGTTAGGCAACAAGTGCAGCGTCAGTATATACACGACCGAGTGTAATGGTGCGACGGCTTAACTTATACTTACATGAAGATCCCTAACGCGGGCACGGTGACGGTAGCACTGAGCAGGAACACGGCGCCAGGCAACACGTGCAGCGTCAGTATGTACACGCGCGAGTACAGCGGCGCAAACATCAACGGCATCATCGTCTCCGCCAGACCGAACAGCGAGAACACTTTGCCTGTCACCAAACGAAACCTCATCACCATCGTATTATTAAATATTATTCACACCATCTTCCTAATATTTTCTACATTTAGTCTACAGCATTAGCCAGGACAGGATTTTTGAGACTAACCTGAAGAAAATATAAAATGAAAAAAATTATGCCTGATTCTAAAAATATTGAAGGTCAGGAACCTTTGAAACCATTTTATTATCAACACATCTTCGGCTCACTGCTGAGTTCGAGTCTCCTCTCAGAATGAGAGGCATTAGGCCAATAGTCCACCGCGCGGTCCAATGCGGGTTGGCAGACTTCACACACGCAGAGAATTAAGAAAATTCTCTGGTATGCAGGTTTCCTCAGGATGTTTTTCCTTCACCGTTTGAGACACGTGATATTTAATTTCTTAGAATGCATACGACTGAAAAGTTGGAGGTACATGCCCCGGACCGGATTCGAACCCACACCCTCCGGAATCGGAGGCAGAGGTCATATCCACTGGGCTATCACGGCTCTCAGTATAATTTTATATCCGGTATTAAAATTACTTAAAGTTTAGAAAATAAGCAGTAGATATGATGTGTCATCCGTAGACAAAGAAACTCCGGTCACAGACAAAACTATTTATAGACATACAAGCGAACACCCGCGTCTTAACTCCAGGGTACAATGTTTCATCCAAATCAGTTCAGTATTTGGAGCGTAAAGTAACAAGCATTGTTACGTGCACTCTAGTATCCTTTATATTATTAGTGCGATACTTAAACACATTTTTATTCTTCTTTGGTTCTTAATTAAAACCAACATACATAAATTGCCAGTCTAGTTAATCAAATACAAGCAACAAAAGCAGTAGTACCAACCTAACTCTTGGTGAGAAACTAATTTGGAAGCGATGGAGCGCAGTGCAATCGTCGTGGTGCCGTCTAGTATTTGCGCGAGCGGAGCTGAAAAATAAACATCTTGATTACCGGTTTTAATCCCCAACGCGAGATACTTTACTCGCTAGATGAGATTCTAAGCAGACCTTCTGAACTGGTGGTAGACTCGAGCTTTAGCTATAATGTTTTGCTTTTACTGTGGTATGAATAAATGGATCGATGGATGGATGATTGAATGAATGAATGAATGAACGAATAAATGAATCTATACTAATATTATAAAGCTGAAGAGTTTGTTTGTTTGATTGAACGCGCTAATCTCAGGAACTACTGGTCCGATTTGAAAAATTCTTTCAGTGTTAGATAGCCCATTTATCAAGGAAGGCTATAGGCTATATATTATCCCCATATTCCTACGGGAACGGGAACCACGCGGGTGAAACCGCGCGGCGTCAGCTAGTTAATAATAATAGTTTACTCACAAAAAATAAGTGGTAGAGTCACTAGTCACTACAATCACATACCTGACGTTTCTAAAGTGTTTGTAAACTAAATCTGCTTGAAGTAAATTATTTTTTTAATTTTTGAGTAGGATTATTCTAGAGCTGCCTGCCAGTTGATCCAGTGGTTTCAACTCACGAGGTCCGGAATTTGAGTCCTGTTTTGTTCAATGACAAATACAGACAGTATAGGCCATACTTATTTAAGCCTATTTTAACGGCCCGCTACAGGGCTAGGCCTCCCTCCTTAGAAGGGGTTATGGAGTTTAGACCCACCACGTGCATCAGCCAAATTAGAGAGAAAGGCTGACCAAGCGAAAAAGTATCTTTACATTATTTTTACAAATATCTTACCCATATAAACTTCGGTGTTGTTCCTTGCGAAAGCCAAAACGAATGCGCCGGCTATTTTACTTGTGGTCGCGATTATACCCAGCACTGCATCGTCGAATCCTAACTTCTTACTGAAAACGCTTATCGAAAACATGGTGCCTGTAATTAAAAAAAGTTCATTGCAAGCATAATAAAGGTAGGTAGCTTGATTAAACTACGCAATGGAACTAATTAATGGAAAGCCATATTTTTTTTTAATCTTATGTATTTTGTAATCGTATAGACTAGTATTTTGACGGCCTCCGTGGCGCATCGTGGTATGCGCGTTGGATTTACAAAAGGCAGGTCCTGGGTTCGATCCGATTTTCATCCTCCTCTTAACAAGTTAGCCCGCTTCCTTCTTAGACTGCATCATCACTTACCATCAGGTAAGATTGTAGTCAAGGGCTAACTTGTAAAGAATAAAAAAAATAGTAAATAAATAAATGTAGGAGTAAATATATTTGTGGCAGGAAAAGGTTAAATAACTTAACACACACGACACAATGTTTCTTCAAGACACTGTATTAATTAAAACAAACAAAATCACACTTAGTCAAGAACAGACTCACTCGCTCGCGCGTGCCTACTGAGCAGCACGTTTTTACGCGGCGCTCAACGAACTGCGCGCCAACAGTGGCGCCCTCAACTAAACTTATTTATGACACGAAGTTCGCGCCAATAGTGGCGCCTTCAACAAAGCTTATTCACGACACTCCCTCCCTTTGTTGATTTACTTTATCTAAACAAGTTTAATATTAATTTTTCCAACAATCACTTAAACTAATTTTGATTTTAATCAACTTAAAATGAACTTTGTATTTGACTTAACTTAAATTGTAATCACTTTTGAATTTGACTTGATTATTGATTCTTAGTTTGTAATTTGAGTTTGAAACTTCGATTCTGTCTGTAATTATCGTTTACATGTTGTTAAGTTACAGCTGTCCTGAAATCAAAAATCGGCATTGGTTTTCCTCTGAAATTTGTCTTGTTAAATTTATATTTAAGTGCAAACATAAATAAGTGCTTTTACAATTTTCTAAATCTGTTTTCTTTACATAAAGTTCATTCTTTATTTTAGAAGTGCCTTATTAATTAGTCCATGGCTGAGATCTTGTTTCTCAAGTATGTGTGCGACTTTTGAGGCAAGGGTTTAGTCATTATATCTGCCAGATTTTCTTCTGTTGAAATCCAGAGTACTTTGACCTTTTTCTCATCCACACATTGCTTTACAAAGTCGCCATGAGTATCTGCCATGTGTTTTCTGTTCCCTGTTTTCTCTCTGAGTTCCAACTCTTTTTGAATGTCCCTAATTTTCTGATCGAATGTCTTGAGTTTGTGACTTCCATCCATCTCTGTGCAGTCTCTGGCTGACCTGTTATCACACCAGATCGTTGCTGGATACAATGTTTTTCCTATTATGTATCTCACAGATTTATCCAGTGATATGAGCTCTTGGCTAGCATCACTCATTGCTAAATATTCTGCCTGGCAAGTGGATAGTGTGACATACGATTGCTTATGACTTCTCCAAGCAATTACATCTCCGAATAGCTTTATCACATATCCACCAGTGGATGTTGAATCTTGGCAGTCTCTGAATGAAGCGTCTGTAAATGCTTCTAGGTTTTCTGATGTGGATTTGTATTTCAATCCCAGGCTGGTTGTTCCTCTCAGGTATCTAAAAATTCTTTTGACATCATTCCAGTCATCCTCTGTTGGGTTCAGTTGTTTTCTTGCAAGATAATTCACTGCGTATGCTATGTCAGGTCTTGTAGCATTTGCTAGGTACATCAAGCTACCAATCGCTTCTCTATAAGGTACTCTTTTTGTTTCAGTGCTTTCTTGTAAACTTTCCGAGTTTGGTTTTTGTCTCTTGTTTCTGTTATCCACCTGGCGAGTTACCATTGGTGTACTTTGTGGTTTGCAATCTTTCATGTTGAACTTTTCTAGCACTTTCTCCGTGTATGCAGCTTGATGGATTATTATGTGCTTTTCTTCTCTGTTTCTCTGAATTGTCATTCCTAGGAAATTTTTCGGTTCACCTAGATCTTTCATCTGGAAAGCTTTACTCAGGTGAGTTTTGATTTGTTGCATTTTCTTTGGACAGTTGCTTATTATCAACATGTCATCTACATATAAGACAACTGTTGCTACTTTACCATTTTGTCTCCATGTAAATAGACATGGATCATGTAAATCGTTTTCCAGACCCAATGATCTCATTTCTTCTGAGAATCTTATGTTCCACTTCTTTGGACTTATCTTCAGACCATACAAAGATCTTTTCAACTTGCATACTTTGTATTTTCTAGTTTTCTCTGAATTTTCTAAGCCAAGTGGAATTTCCATATGAACTTCTTCTTCTAATTCTCCATACAGAAATGCAGTCTTCACATCCATTTGGCACATATCCAAATCTTCTTTGTTAACAACAGATATTACTGCTCTGATTAAAGATAATCTAGAGACTGGTGCATATGTTTCTTTCAATCCGTATACATTTTTGTCTTTGAATCCTCTGATCACCAGTCTGGCTTTGAATTTAGATTTTCCATCTTCCTCTACTTTTCGTTTGAATACCCACTTTGAATCGATTATGTTTGGCTTCTTTCCATCTTGAGTCTCTTTTGGTCTATCGACTATATTCCACACCTGGTTTTCTCTCATCGATTCTAGTTCCTCGTTTATTGCTTGTATCCATGATTCTTTGTCTTCTGAATTCATTGCCTCTTCATATGTAGTTGGATCTTTATGTATGTTTGCGAGTAGAATATGACCAAACTCATCATTTTGTTCTTCTTGTGATCCCAGGACACTTGTGTATCTTGCAAAACTTGTGTCTGTAACTTTCTTTGATCTACTTCTTGTCATTGGTCCTTCATTTAGTTGCTCTTTTTTGTTTGTTTGTTTCTCTGGAGATTTCACTTCTGTTTTTCTTTCATGTAGATTTTGAGATGTTTTTGGTCTAACAGGTTTTATGGGTTCACCCAATTTCTTCTCTGATTTTTCGGTGACTTTTGAGTTATTTTGTTTTGCAAGTTCGTTGTGCTTCTGTTTTTCTGAATCAGATTTCTTAGGCCTTCCTCGCCTTCGAGGTTTTGTCTCTTTGATCTCTGAAGTATCTTCTTCTTTGGAATGGAATTCTATCATCGTATACTCCGTGTTTTTCTCATCTGGCTTGTTTTTGTACACATCCTTGTACACCAACTTCTCTATGAATTTTACGTGTCTAGATTCCAGGAATTTTCTAGAACTCGGGTGCCATAGAATGTAACCAGTTGATGTATGTCCTACCAAAACTGTTTTCAAAGCTGTGTTGCTGAATTTCGTTTCTGCTTTTGGCAGTTTCATGTATGCAATGCATCCAAACCTCCTTAACTCTTCTAGGTGACATCTGCTATTCGGTGAAAGTTTCAACAGTGGAACCTCATAATCGATTGATTTGTGTGGTGTGATATTGTAAGAATGAACTGCTGCTTCGACTGCGAACTCCCACATTGTGTTTGACAGTCCAGAATCACACATCATTGCTCTGGTTTTTTGCTCGATTGTTTTGTTGAATCTTTCAGCTACTCCGTTAAGTTCTGGTGTGTATGGTGGTCCATAATTTGGTTCTATATTTTCCTTTTTCATAACCTCTGCAAATTTTCCACCCGTGTACTCGGTACCACGATCTGATCTGATGTAACATACTTTCTCATTTGAACCTAGATGATTCCTTGTAGTTGTCAGATATTTCTCTAATGCTTCACCTGATTCGTTTTTTGTTTTTAAGCAATATATTTTTGCATATCGAGAATAATCATCGACGAATGTTATGATATACCTTTTTTGTCCTGGCCACGAGTTTGGTTTTATCACACCCATTATATCTGTATGTATGATTTCCATTGGCCTCTGTGCTCTTCTTCTATATTCTTTGAAAGGTAACTTTTCCATTTTTGACAAAATACATTGTTCACACTCTTTAATTGAGTCGTCGAATTTGACATGTTTTAATCTTTCCTCTTTCTTTTGCAGCATTCTGAGGTAATTTAAAGACGCATGACCTAATCTTTTGTGCCACAACATACCGTCACTCAGAGACTCATTAGATTGTGGGTTCGTTGGTGCAAATTCCGTTGCCATTTGCAAAAGGTTTTTTATATCTTCAGGATCTTCTCCATTCAGTACTTTTCGTGGTAAATTACCTGCCTCTTTTACTGTATACGTTTTCTCTAAATCAATCGTCTCCGAATTAACCTTCTCTGAATTGATATCCTCTGAGTTTGAATCAATGAGCTTTTCTGGTTTCTCCCTCCCAATCATAGGCACAAATGTCTCGTCTTGTCCGGAATTTTCCTTAACTCCCTCCGAATTGTTTGAATTCAAGCTTTCATTGTTTGCCTGTGATTGTTCGAGTGGCTCATTGAATTCTGCAATGCAAGCTGTACAACTATACTCGTTGTACTCATTTGATTCTGAACTTGAATTTTCAAAACCGTTTTCGACTTCAAATTTTACAACCCAATTTGGTTTTTGATATTGTCCGCTGAATATTGTTTTCTTATTATCTTTGTCGTACACTCTGAATATTTTGTCATTTAAAAATATACAAAACCCTGCATCTACAAGTTTGCGTAAGGATAACAAATTCTCTGAAACATTCTTTGCAGCAATAACATTGACTAGTTTAATAACTTTATTTTGTGCTACATTGCTTTTGAAAGTCAGATTGCCAGTACCATCTATCGCAATGTCAGCCCATTTATTTTTGTTTGCACTTTTGATAATTCCATTTTTCGAGACTTTAAAATCAGTTAAAATAAAGCTCTTGTTTACTATGTGCTCTGTAGCACCAGAGTCTGCAATAAATTCAACTTGTAATTTCTTACCTTGTTGTTTATCATAGACTGAATCGTTCTCTGTATATTCTTCTTCTTGGTGGGTAGTGTCTCCCTCTTCATATTCAGCTCTCCGTGCCGCATATTGATGTCTTGAACCTCTTCCTGTACCTCTATCTCTTGGCTGACCTCTGCCTCTGAAATTTTGGCCCCTGAATTGGTACGAGCCTCTGCCACTTTGTATCAACCTTGGCCTCTTGACGTGAGGTGCACTGGGTTCATCTTCTCTGTCGAATCTTCTTTTGAAATTGTTCCACTGTGGATGCTCAACCTTGAAGGGACACTGATCTCCTCTATGATCAGTCACTCTGTTGCAATAATAGCAAAACCATTGGTTTGTCCTTATCAAAGGACATTGCTGTTTCCAGTGCCCAGGGCTGTTGCACCTGTGACACTTGTTTTGTTTTGGTATTTTGACACGAGATACTGATGGAGTCGACTCTGAATTATCATGACTTTCTTCATCTTCCTGAATTCTTTGTATACTTTTCCTCAGTTGTTCCATAGTCATCTCCTTTCCTGTGGTTGCTATGACCGCTGAGTCAGTGCGCCTCACTTCTGGCATAATCCCAATTATTGCTTGATAAAAGGTTGACCGTTTTTCTTGATCCGTGAGCTTGACAGGGTCGTCACTAAGCTCATGTTCACGTATGATTTGATCGAATCGTTCGCAAAAGGTTTGGGCTTTTTCTCCTTTCTTCATTCTTACATTGTAAAGTTTGGTTCTTATGGAAGTTGGGGTCGACATCACCTCACCCTTTCTGCTGTCTCTTAGTTTGCGTAAAATCTCTGTGGGTTCTGTCATTCCAAGAATCTTTTTGTGGTATTCTTCATCAATATGGCTTATGATAATATCTTTAACAAAGTTCTTTTGCAAGGCTAATTCAACCCCTGTCAATCCTACTGGCCCTGGCAGGCTGGAATCAATCAGATACATCAGCTGATAACTCGTTAGTTCAGTCCTGAGACAGTCCAACCAAACCTCATAACTTGATTTGGAAGTTAGTTTATATGTCCTCTGAATTTTGGGTATCAACTGCATGGTGGTGTTTGCAAAGGTTTGACCGGCTGGCATCTCTTTGATTTGTCCAGCTTTTTGTACTTCAATATTCTTCAGTTTCTGTCGTTCTGCTTCCAGAACTCTCTTGTGTGCCAAGTTGATATTATCAACTGCACTTTTTATAAGACGTTCTGTTTCCTTGTCGACATGACTGAGAGACAAAACTTCATTGGCTGACTTCTGAGCTGAAACCAATGATCTCTGAAGATCCATTATGTTGTTCGTATCGTTGCTCTGAATCTCGTTATCATTGACCCCACTCTGAATTATTTCTGATGGTGTTATGGCAGGTTCTGTGAAAATTTTCTCTGTATTAGTACCTGGGTTTATCTCTGAAAATTGTCAGATCTGACCATTCACTCTTAAATATCAAAAGTTTGTTATTGAATTCCAACTGATTCAATCATTCAAATATTCGACCTCTGAATTGTTTTCACAGTGCTCTGATTTTAATTAATAAACAAATTTATAATGGCAAACATGATTTTAATTTAAAGATTAAAAGTCTCACCTTCACCAGATGAATTCTTTTCTATCTCAGTTCTAGTCCTTATGTACTCTTCATATTCCAAAACTTGTGCGTCAAGCTCTCCAAAGACCTCTGAATTGTTCGCCATCTGATCCAGGTTTGGAAAACAGGCTTATTTTTTTTTTTTTTTTTTTTTAAAGATTAATCTCTGAATTTTTCTAACTCTCTAAAACTTTAATTGTACCAGGTAAATTTCTCCATTTGCAACTCATTAAGCAATGTTTATTGCTACTGAACCATAAAAAATCAATTAGTTATAATTCGGAACAGGAAATTAAAATCACTCGATTTGCTATCTACACATGCACACCACTCACTTAGAATTGATTTTGGGAGTTACCCACAAGAATCAGTCAGTTGCGCACGCACATGTGTAGGGCAGAATGTAAGATCCTTCAAATTTCCCTAGTCAATTAACTAGACTCCACTTAACTTAAGTTTCATCCAGTCACTGACCCCAGAACAAAATTTGTTTATTTAAATATTTTTGTTTAAACAATCATTTAAATCACATTTAATTAAACTCTGAATTTCATTTTATGAAAAAGAAATATTTCTTTGGCCAGCAACCGAAGTCTATCTACAAGGTAGATTAGAGTAAGGTACCAAACTTCAGAAAATAATTCTACTAATATTTTGAATTTAAGTTTCACTTCAAGTTGAAAAGTAAAAAAAATATAGTCGGTCATAAATTTTAAAGTTAATGAGAATTTATTCACTTAAACATTGAAATCAAAGTTAAAAATTAAGAACTTTTAATTACTACTGTAATAATAATTGTTAATCAAAAGAATTTTAAACTCTGAAAAATATCAAGTCAAAAAAAATTAAACAATAGAAAATATTTAATCTTCACTCTGAAATCTACCAAACATCTTCTCTGAATTGTCTCTGAATTTTTGTTTAATAAAAACATATGATTGCTTATTTACAAGTATGCCGGAGATTGATCATCAACTTGTAATGGGATCAAAAGCGCATCACATACTAGAACATTCAAACCAAACAAACAAAAAAATTCATCATATTAGAACAAACTCCCTCCGTCTTTTTCAAAAATTATTTACAACAATGTAAAATTTAAATTTTAAAAAGTCAAATCAAATTTAAACTAAAACGTGATAAAGTTCTCTGCGCGCCAAGACGCAAGGCTTCCCGGCACAGCAGTGAACAACAACAAAGAACGTGCGCGGAGGGAAAATTTGTATGACACCGCACGTGCGAGCGTGCTACGTCATCGACGAACAGTTGACTCATTTCAGATCGTTTTAAAATTTTTAACGACTTACCACTTGTTCTCCTCTGAATCCTGGTGAAAAGATTCTAATAACCAGTACTCGGAAAAGCCGGTTCGAAAACACACTCACAGGTTCAACTTAACCTCTTTGAACACCATGTCCTTTCCGTACCACTTCAACCACGGACTGCTACCATGTAGGAGTAAATATATTTGTGGCAGGAAAAGGTTAAATAACTTAACACACACGACACAATGTTTCTTCAAGACACTGTATTAATTAAAACAAACAAAATCACACTTAGTCAAGAACAGACTCACTCGCTCGCGCGTGCCTACTGAGCAGCACGTTTTTACGCGGCGCTCAACGAACTGCGCGCCAACAGTGGCGCCCTCAACTAAACTTATTTATGACACGAAGTTCGCGCCAATAGTGGCGCCTTCAACAAAGCTTATTCACGACAATAAATAAATAAATAAATAAATATACTTGAACAATACACATCACTATCTAGCCCCAAAGTAAGCATACAGAGTAGCTTGTGTTATGGGTGCTAAGATAGTTGATATTATAATATTAATATACAACTGTATACTACATATAAATACTTATATAATGTATAAATACACACAGACACTGGAAAACACCCACGCTCATCACACAAATATTTTCCAGTTGTGGGAATCGAACCCACGGCCGTGGATGCAGAAAGCAGGGTCACTACCCACTGCGCCACGCGGCCGTCAAAAAAGTGAAAAGTGTAACAGATACTTAAGTGTGTAGATTGGTAGGCTTCCACATATCCGCATTGTACGTTTCTCAAGTAGATTATAATATTAATCTGTGATATTAAGTTCCGAACCTTCAAAACTCACCTGCCGCGTGTGTGATGAGACTGTACGTAGAATATATACTGTACTTCACTTCGTCCCAGTTAAAACGGTATCGCGCAAAAATATACATTACACTCAGTTCACCTGAAAAAGTTAAAAAGTCCATTAAGGCGAATACTCTGCGCCCCATGCATATTTAATATACACGAATTTTAAATACGCTTTATTTTTTTACTTTTTAACATTAGATTCCAAAATTAAAATACACGTTGTCCAGTGAAAATAATGTAAGCTGCATGGGATTTATAATATCCAGCTAATACCAGTACGAAGTAGAAAAAAATAATATCACAAGCTAATATAGTTATTTATTATTAAATGGATTGTTGAAAACAGCTACCATAATGGCTACTGCTACTACTAACAGGCCTTCCAATTTTGCTATCATCTTTCAGCATAATTATATATTATTATATGTCGAATAATGAGCATACGAGTAGGTTAAAATGAAATTAAATAAATAAAAGTTTTTTAGGACCTTTAAATAAATTACCTGAAATTGTAATGGTATATTGGATACAAGAGCTATTATTATTTTATGATATTGACCCGTAAACATGAGGAAAATACATTTTGTGACATAAACAGTTGACACTGTTTCTTAGAACAAATATGAAACATAGCTTAGAAGCCTGTCTACTGAAAAATCATGCGCTTAAAGTTGGTAATATATTTTAATGCATTTAATAAATAATATAGCAACGTTTGAGCATAGCCGATATATGCCATTGGCTGCAGCTGATGATCAAATAAAATAATAGTCGAAAAGCATTCGCCTTAAGAATCACCCATCCATCAAAACGGGCGAAATCTGTGAAAGTGCTCTCCCAGTATCATATTTGTTTCGCTGTGATGGAACTAAATGTTTTATATCGCCGCGCCATTCAAAATGAACATCAAATGAAAATCACGTGTAAAATTCACACGGGCGGGGTCTAGATTGAATTTTTAATGACATTTAGTACCTAGTGCCACAACTTAACTAAACTTGGATGTGTAAATATGAAAGTATCTCTTGGTTGACTACGGTATTTTATTTAGCAATCCCTTTCAAAGTTTCATTATTTGATACCATCATGGGGGTAGCCGGTAGGTACTTATTAACGGGTTCGCCAACTTTGAGATTCCATCTTATTTGGTTTTAGAATGTCGTCACTTAAGTAGTTATTACTTAATTTATACGAGTAGTAAACACTAAACGTGAATGGATAGAATGGATGAATATAGAATAGCACTCGCTGCAAACTTGTATAATAAATTATTATAGATTATTATTAGTAGGCGGGATGTTCCCATACTTCCCATATACTTTTACTTACAGAAACAAGATGCCCATATTTGTCTCAGGTTGAAAAGTTAATGTAGAAATCCCTTGCATTCTGTAAAGCTCAGAATACAGAAAAATGTAAAGTTACAGCGATGCCACATCGCTCATTTCCTTGGTAACTACGTTGTTACACATTTTATTTTGGCAGCCCATGGAAACAAAGTTCTAATTCCAATAAACCTTGTCGAAACCTTGGCGAATTGACAAGTATAAAAGGACACATTGTAAATCATGTTCCTAAAAAGCTTTTTGCGCGAGCTTTTTTTTTGTCACATTTATAGATGTATCCAACAACCGTAATTAAAAGAAATATTTTGTACAAAAAAGCTATCGGCACATACAAAACGCAGACGCTATACTGTAGGCTGTCATTTTTCATTCATTGCAATCCACGGGAGTGTTCCGTGCGTCAATTACTGAATTGAGCTGACATTAATGGAGTTACTGCCGCGAAATGTTCCCTACATACTCGTAGTCTAAGAGTTGGTGACAAAAAGTAAAGGAAAAAACTAAACTACATAACTAAGCTCCTCACCTGCGTGTTACAGGGGTGCGGGGTATGACAACAGAATGGGATAGATTGTGGATTGGGCGGCAGGTGTACTCTTCATTAATTCATTCATTCATTCATTCGATCATTAACAGGCGTGCTGCCAGCACAGCTCTCGCTACTCACCTCCGTCATATCATCATCATCATCATTAACCCATATTCGGCTCACACGAGTCTCCTCTCACAATGAGAGGGGTTAGGCTAATAGTCCACTTCAGTGGAGCAATGTGGATCGGCAAACTTTATATCCGCTGGGCTATCACGACTCTTAACTATCATCATACCATACAGACAGTGTATCGCAAAGGCAAGTACCAAGCTATATGCTTTTTTATAGTAGCGAGTACTAGTAGTTTAGTATAATATTTTAGTCAATGTTAGTGACGTAGGAAATAAAAATTTAAAAAAAAAACGGTCAAATGCCATTGATTGACTGATTTTTAAACCATTAAAAATACTATTTGCTATTTATTTACTACAAACTAACTTTACTTTCTACTTCTATATATAATTTTATAACATGTAAGTAATACTTTTATAGTATTTTTATAAACTACTAAAATACGTATTTAAATAACAAAAATCGACATCGGATTAATTGATTTTTAAAAAATTTGTCTATCAAACATACACACATGCATATACGACTATATACAAATCTAATATAAAACCTCCTTTATGAAATCGGATAATGAATTCATTTGATGAAGCGCCTTGTTTTATCGCAATAAAGAAAACGCATCGGTTATCTCTTAGCCTATAACATAATATATCACAGTGCTATTAGTTAATAGTAAAATACAAAATACATGTATACACGCATCAACAAACCAATAAACGGTCTCCTTTGTGATGTCAATACATTCAGATAATTAACACGTACTTTTTATTAACTTTGAGCATACCTATTATTTTAACAACATAGGTAGTACATGCAAGTACTTATAGGCCGGTCAAAATCAACGACAAAATTTATATCTGTGACTTTTAGTGTGTTGTTTGACCTAATTAGAGATATGTAAACCCAAGCTTGCAACTCTCGAAACTCGTGGACATTTTTTTACAAGAAATTCTGCAATACTGTTAGACTTGGGTAAATTGGGTAAGTATATGATCAAGGGTCCAAATTACGTACTAAGAAGAAGAAGGGGTCGTTGTAAAATAATTGTGATGCAATATAATATATGCAAGATAATTGTGATGCAATATAAGTTTTTGTCGACAAAAATATGGTCAAATCATTCTTCTAATTATATTTATAGAACATAATTTAATAATGTCCATTTTGATATGATAACAAAATTTTATTGATTTAATAATAATGTTTAAAGTTATTAGTTGGATAATTAACCACTACCACCACCACCACTTACTTAATAAGTACTTAATAAGTTAATGTTAATAATACCTACTTCCAATTCAATTCTTTAGTTTACCTAAATGGGTATTTTCGAGTTAATCTTATAGATATTTCGCTGCTGAAAGCAGTCAGAAATACCGTAATGCGATTTAGCGAATCAGGGCAGAATACTCAATTCTAAATTTCGAATTAGATTTTTTTTCATAAAATACCGACAACTTGGTATTTTTAATCTTTATTAGCCGACTATTAAAAACGCGTGACTTCTATAACAGCCGTTTGTTATATCTAAATGCATTAGACAGGTATTTTTGTGCATTACATAAGGCATTAACATGCTAACTTAATCTACGGAACCCTATACTGCGCGTGGCCTACACGCACTTAGCTGGTTTTTAACAACTCATGAACTCACAGAGCACTGGACCACTGTATATCTACTGGGACTGGACTTTGTCGGACATTTCCTTTAATTCCCATAATATTTCAACAAATTTACACAAAACCTTGACAAAACATATACATAATCCTTCCTCAAAAATCACCCTATCTATTAGTGAAAACTCCATGTAAATCCGTTCAATAATATTGGAGTTTATCGAGAACAAACAGACAGACACGGGGCTTTGTGTTTTAATATAGATAAATGAGAGATAATAGATCGTTTACAAGTGTTTAGTGGAAACAACTGAGAAAAAACCAATGTATCAACTGATCTTATTGTTTGTTTTCAACTAGCATTATGTCTTTAAGTATAAATTCATTGTTTTAAGCGATGTAAGGGAAAAAACTCGAGTGAACGCGACGAGATGTTGTCCCTCGATTTGATCCCCTATATCTCTGACAATTAAGCAGAACCTTTAGTTTTTAGTATACAGGCATTGGTGTATCTAGAATTATTTCCAAGGGTGGGCCTGGACCTATATATCCTATTAGAAATTAGATGTGATAGTACTCCTATGTGTACAGGCATCCAAGTCTTATTAAATGCTATAATATTCTTAAAAAATATATTAAATTTTTAATACCATATCTTCTGTACAACTAAAAATTCACCAGTTCTTAGACTAGTTTGCGTTTTTTCACAAGTACCAACTTTAATGTAATAATGTAAATAGTTATGAACTAGCGGACGCCCGCGACTTCGTCCGCGTGAAAATCAATGTAAACTTTCAAGCCCTATTTCACCACTTTAGAGGTTGATTCTTTTCTTCTTCTTTCTTGAATCACATTATATTTTGTATTTTTGTATGGTTTATGAACAAATTTTTAAAACTGTAACCTTAAAAATAAAGGACTTTCCATACAAACTTTTAACCAATATTTCACCCCCTTCTTATTTTATTTTGGCAAGAAAAAGTATCCTTTATCCTTCTCCGTAATATGCTAATTTTCATTCAAATTCATTAGTAGTTTCAGCGTGATGCCCGGTCAACTAAATCACGGTCAGACAGACAGACAGACAGACAAAAATTAAAAAAAATATTTTTGGCTTCAGTATCGATTATATAATGCCCTCCAACAAAAAAATTCAAAATAAGTTCAATGTACAGAATTTAACCTGTTACAGTTTTATTATAAGTATATAGATAGATGATGAATAAATATTGTAGACTTTAAATAAAAGTAGGTAAGTACCTACTTGAAAAAAAAAGAAAAAATCAAAAAAATAAGTGCGTTTTCTGACAAATAGATGTTTATATACAGTGTTCTGTACACGCATGACATGTCATGGCACGTCAGAGTTTTTGAGTTTATCACGTCCAAATAGACTTACAGACGCAACGGACGGACTTAGTTTATACTGATACGATTACAATACAATAAGCGATGCAGCCGTAGGCAAAATTACTGATGGCTGCATTGTATGTGGTGTGTGCTTTGTTTGCGTTGCATAATACCTACAGATTAATAGACTAATCAGTACATAACACCTATTTGTTATGTTAAACAAATATTTACCTTTCACAATACACCTATCTAATAATGTCAAGAATACTAGTACTAATAAATCCACTTCATAATTATTACACTCTCACTTTATTTGTTACTATAATCTAGAAAGTTTTCCATTCCTAGGCATAAATTAATTTCGTACAGTAATATTTCCTTTATAATTAATATGATATTTATATTTAGCTCGTTAGTTGTGGGAAGTCACTTTTCCGAAAGTAAAATACATAAATGTATTATTACGTCAGTACATAAAACATACCTACTACACTAGAAAGTGAAAATATTGGTCTTATTTAAAAGATGATAATCCAGTCAAATAAGACTTTGAAGGTTACAATAATTCCCATGGAACTAAAAATTGGTATGAATATTCAGAATACTATTATAAATGAATTGTGAAAAGTCCCCATCAATCCCCCTTGTGTAAATAATTTTATTGATGGTGAAAGTTTGCAAAAATTGGTTATTTTACGTTTTTCAGCTAAACTGTGAGTTTTACAGCAAAAATAGTTCAGAGAAAAATTGTAGATCATCCGATTCTCTACAAAAAATATATCCACACTTTTTTTCATAAGTATTGCCATTTATGGGAACTTTTCACAATTCATTTACAATAGTATTCTGAACATTCATACCAATTTTTAGCTCTATGGAAATTATTGTATAACCTTACTTATATTTTAAGGATTAATTTGACTAAAAAGCTAATACTTATTGTTTTTTTTTTAAATTTACGACCTTGCAAATGGAACAAGAAGTTATTGCATATACTAAACTACTAAAAGACGAGTTCTTCTAGTTTTTTCGAAAATTAATTATCTTTATGCGATCATGTCGAAAAAGTGTTGTTTGTTTTGATGACATTAAAATTAAAGCAGGTTTTTAAATGGTCACTATTTCGAAAAAGATATGGCAGATTGGTATGCAAAAAGTAGGTAGTCGAAGTACCGACCAGCCAAAGCTTTTATGCTCTATGCGTAATATGCCTTTATACGTCAACGGTAACGGAGCCGGACTTAATACCGAAAGTTGATGAGTTCGATCCCCGCCCGTTTTAACTCTTAGCCCGTTTACAGTCTTAGACCTTAGACCTAGAATTATGAAATTTGGCAAGGAATACCGTCTTAGGTACTAGTTTACCTAGGAAAAATCTCAGTTCTAATTTATTTTCATACCGGGATTTTGAACTCCAAAACGTAACGTGTTTTAGTAACGCACGGCATTGTAACGCATTTTGGTAACGCTTGAATCAAAAAAGTAATGTTTATACTTACCCCAAAGAGGTCCAAAAGTAAAGCACACAACAGCCATGACGAGGCATATCCTCAATCTTCTATTGTTTGTGCCTTTTTTGAACGCAATCTGAACTGTGTCCCTAATACTCCGGAAGTCAAAAAACTCCTTGAGAAATCCAATGAAACCGGGTTTCTTTTCCTGAAAGAAACTCATAATATGAAATTTCACTCGGAATTAATACATCCTACGTAGGTTCTTACTTGAAGTTAATACATTCTTTGCTGATGTATCAATAAGTGATACATATAAAAAATATCATAAAACTATTTTACATGGTGTATAACAAAAGTATGGAAGAACAGTGAATTTGTTTATCATATAAATTTAAAAATCGCCTGTAACAAACCATCGTTTCACAGAGAATGCAAGAAACAGTCCTGCAGGACGCCACCCTTCATTCGTTCGTTCATTATCATCATCATCATCATATCAGCCGATGGACGTCCACTGCTGGACATGGGTCTTTTGTAGGAATATTTACCCTTCATTACGCCTTTAAGGCAAATGCGTTTAATTACACTAGCAAGCATTCCCTTTACACCCGAACACAATGGTGATTTTGGGGAACGTTGTGTACTGCTGAACTTTATTAATGTACTAGCGGACGCCCGCGACTTCGTCCGCGTTAAAATCGATGTACACTTTCAACCCCTTATTCGCCCCCCTCTGTTTATATTTTCGTATGTTTTATATATAATAAATAGTCCGCTAATCATTTTACAAAATAACAACTCAAAAAAAGAACGATTTAAATAAAAAAACTTCAACCCCTTTTTAGCCTTTCAAAGGTAAAATCAATGACTATTCATACAAACTTTCAACCTATTTTATCTCCTTCTGATTTTATTTTCGCAACAAAAAGTATCCTTTAACCGTCTCTGTATTATGGTCTCAAAACGTGCCAAGTTTCATTTGAATTCATTTAGTAGTTTGAGCGTGATGCCTGGTCTACAAAAACATGGACAGACAGACCAATAATAAAAAAAAATTTGCTTCAGTATCGATTATATAATGCCCTCCAACTAAAATTTTCAAAATATCTTCAATGTACAGAATTGGACCTATTACAGTTTTATTATTTAGTATTGATAGATAAATGTTTTTTTAAAGCAGGCAAAAAAGGATCTTTTAGTGCAATTTTACTGCGTTTTTATATAAGGAATGTTTCCTTTATCCTTTGAGATACTTTCTTCGCTTCTATTTCAGGTTATCTACCCAGTTTTAAAGTGCAGAGCTATATTACAAAATGAATGAACGCTAGAAGTATTTTATCTCGTTTTATAACAATCAATGTGTAATAGTCGACTGTCAAGTGTTCATTACATACACTTCCGTTAGATAAATAGAATATCGATTAAAACAAATAAGTATATATTTCCTTCTAATTTGGTTTGTCATTTTCATTTGAATGACGAGTCATTAGGAAAAATTAGGCTATCATCGTCTCTTATCATTGGCTGATGATAAGAGATAGCCTATGATAGCCTAATTTAAAAAAAGGCCTGTGTGTGTGCCTTTCAAACACGTCAGTCCTGAGCCACCTACATCTAGCGACTCTGAAGGCCTGCTGGTAGGTGGTCACCATTCCAACACCTTAGGACTCCAACATCCATCGGCTCTACGAACCAAGTGCCCCACCTATTGCCACTCCAGCTTCGCGATTCGTTAAACTAAGTCGGTGACTTTGGTTCTTCTGCAGATCTCCGATCTGCTTCGATCACCCAAAGATACTCCGAGGATTGCTTGTTTCATCATCCAATGATTCTGCGTCCTCTTATGAGGCCTTCAGTAAGCGAATTTTGAAAAATTTGATACCTACTCGTAAAGTTAACAAATAAAATAGGTAAATACTAGAATAATAATAAAAACGGCGTCACCATTGATCTCTTATAATAATTATCAATAGGAGATCGATGGATGTCACCCAAGAACACCCAATATTAGTAAGAATATCGGGGTAAAAGGTGGTGTATGTGGGCTGTTCCAGACTCTATCTGTGTGCCAAATTTCATCCAAATCCGTTGAGCCGATGTTGCGTGAATAACAAATATTCAAATAAAAATAAAAACATACACACTTTAGCATCTAATGCCATAATAGTAGATAATTATACATCTTTTGTAAAATTTCTCATTCATAGTATTTAAATGAAGCTATCTATCATCTAGATCTAGCTTACGATCAAGGTCGAGATTTTGAGTAACACATCGAACCAAACAAAATTAGTGGTAGAGATCTAAAAATTCCCAGAAAAAGTGCAAAGTTTATATAGTGGTGATGTTACGATCTTATTTTTCCTTCCTTATGATTCGATGCTTATTTATGTAGTCCTGGCAGTTGACTATGGTGACAAGTTAATATTTAATACCTATATGTACAAATATGTTTACATATTTATTTTATTATACGTCAAAAGATAAAATGTTTCAAAAAAAATCAGTCATAATTCATCATCATCAATACAACCCATATTCGGCTCACTGCTGAGCACAAGTCTCCTCTCAGGATGAGAGGGTAGGCCAATAGTCCACCACGCTGGCTCAGTGCGGATTGGCAGATTTCACACATGTAGACAATTAAAAAAATATCTCAGGTATGCAGGTTTCCTCACTATGTTTTTCCTTCAACGTTTGAGACACGTGATATTTAATTTCTTAAAATGCACATAACTGAAAAGTTGGAGCTACATGCCTCTGCCCGGATTCGAACCTACGCCCTCCGGAATCAAATGCAGAGGTAATATCCACTGAGTTATCACGGTTTTATATAACTATATTAATTAAAACTCAATCATATACATACCTTATCTTTAGACTCCAACCACGTATGATCCTTGATAGAAAAAGTCACGTAACAGAAGTTCAAGAATTGGAACAATGCAGATACTGAAAAGACCCCATAGTACCCCGCGTACTTCAACAACACACCACTCATTCCCATGCCTATGGGGAAACCGATCGTCATACACAGACTCAATATTCCGATTCTGAACGTCCTTGTTTCCTTCGATGTAATATCACCTAAGTAGCTGTAAGTTCCTAATAACATAGTATACCAGCCACCTGTTATCGCTGGGAATATGACCTCCATAAACACAGTCAACTCCACTGGGACTTCATAGAAAAAATACGTGTTCACCATGTTAAGAATGCAAGTCATAAACTCCCCAAAGATCGGTACTGTCATACAGATTTTCCGCCTTCCTGTCTTGTCGCTCCAACCTCCGATAAACAACATCAAAATTGTAGGAACCGCTGTGTGGATAACACTTTTCCACGCTTGCACTGAAGCGATCAGCTTCTGAACCTCAAGTTCTTCGAACGTATGATTTTCTCGCTTCCTTAAACTCAGGTCTGTGCAAACCGCATCGTCGAATTGCAAATTAACACGGCAGGCTTTGTCTAAATTCAAATTCTGTGTCGCCAGCATAGCCAGTACACTGGGCATTACGAATAAGCCCAATACGGGTTCGACAGTTATGTTCTCCCTGACATATTTCAATTTCTGCCAGAAACTAAAGTTGCTGTAGAAACCATTTGTGGCTTCGTTCTTCAATGGTTGTTCTTCGGCGTCCTCCGCGATCGTGTTCTGGTTTTCAGTAGGCATTTTCGATTTTTAACTAATTATTAAAATCACACTAAACACATGTTTAATTTAAATTAATAATTAATGTTTTTTTTATTTATTGTTCATTGACTGTTAACGCGACCACTCACTAAGATAATCTCGACAGTATTAGGTATGTAGACGTCGTTGCATACAGACGCCTAGTGTTCGATTGTCCGTCGTTGTAAACGCAAACATCCTTTTTATTATTGTCATATCAGTGCTAAAAGTATCTGCAAACATCTATTGCAAATTGAAAATAAACCCACCTATTATATTATAACAGAGACAGGGTTGCCACTCACAATTTAATTTAAAAACATTTTCTACACCAGACTATGAATACGAAAATAAATAGACAAGCGAATTTATAAACGCGAAAAGTATCAAACGAATACGAGTGAAAAATATAAAAGTATAACATAATATGCTAATCTAGCCTATCTCCTTTACCAATAAAAGTAATTAGTACTAGTACAGGTTTGTGGGCTCCATGGTATATATAGGACCGGACTTTAATCCAAGAGGTCTAGACTTCTATGCCCACCTGTTCCCATTTCTAGCTACAGATTTTTCGCTTAGATAGTGAGGAATAATAAGAGATTAATAATTATAGATTAATTATTATGACTCAACACGAGCCATATAGCTGCGTATATTATAGGTGCACAATTCGTCATGTTGCTTATCCAGAGCAGACTAAAAGTATGGCGCAATATCAATTTTAACTGAAATTTTATTTAAATATATACTGAAAGTCGACCTCACTACCATAAAACTTGTAATTACTTCGTAGTGCATTTTCGATATTGACTACGCAAATCATTTATGATAATCAGCTTGTTTAATTCGACAGAGTGGCAACCCTACAATACATACAACGGATTAGGTGCGTGTAAGTCTAAATAGCGATTGTGAATATTTATAGCTAATGAAAGGCGAAACACAAATTTTATTGTTTAATCCAATTTTAGCCACTTTAAATTACTTGTAAGATTATGATAAGGGTCACTAAACGTCTTTATTTACGTTTTCCATCTCTTCCACCTGTTTGTTATCTTCTTGCTGCTCGAAATACATCCATCTGAAATTAAGAAGAATAGTAAGTTAGAGAGCGACAACTAAAATAATCTTCTTTATTTTAACAACTACAATGCCAGGCCTCTATTCATGAAGTAGAGGGAATACGAAAGTTAGCCACCACACAGCTCCGGTACGGGTTGGCGAGTCATAATATTTTTTACCTTTTTAACGATGACTATCAGATGACCTATCCCGACGGATTAACGTACTCTCCAGGCTGAGAATTTTTATATATGACTAGCGGACGCCTGCGACTTCGTCAACGTGGAATTAAGTTTTTCACAAATCCTGCGGGAACCATGGATTTTTCCGGGATGAAAAGTAGCCTATTTATTTTCAATACAAATTTCAGCCAAATCGCAGCAAAATTGACAAAGTTTAATACAAACTTTCATCCCCTATTTTATCCCCTTGGGGATAGAATTGATCCCAATCTTTTTCTTAGCGGATGCCTACGTCATAACATCTACCTGCATGCCAAATTTCAGCCTAATCCGTCCAGCGGTTTGTGCTATGCGTTGATAGATCACTATGTCAGTCAGTCACCTATGAGTTTTATATATTTATTTAGATTTTTAGTTTTTTTTTTTATTTGAACACTATCAGATAAGATATATTGGTAAATATATATTTTTTTTAATAAAAAAAAAATATACTTAAACAATACACATCACTATCTAGCCCCAAAGTAAGCATACAGAGTAGCTTGTGTTATGGGTGCTAAGATAGTTGATATTATAATATTAATATACAATTATATACTACATATAAATACTTATAAAATGTATAATATATACACACAGACACTGGAAAACACCCATGCTCATCACACAAATATTTTCCAGTTGTGGGAATCGAACCCACGGCCGGGGATGCAGAAAGCAGGGTCACTACCCACTGCGCCACGCGGCCGTCAATTTTACTACTATCAGTAAGTAGTTTTTATATACTTCAACCATTTATAGTAAATAAGTAATCTAGATTTGTTTGTTTGTGTAGGAAACAAGGAATTTACTTTCGATTGTTAAACTTTAAACTAAAAAAACTTTTCCACAGACGTGACCTTAGACAATTTGATATGCGTTATAGATGTCCTCAAATTCAATCTTGTAGGTACCGGTCCCATATACCTAATACCAGAATGAGCACATTTTTCAAACCTGCTAAAACAAAAATTTAAACTAATTAAAATTCAAAACCAAAACTCGTTTATTATTTTTGAACGTATGCCTTTTTTAGATTGAGCAAAAATATTCATCACTGGCAATGCATAAATATATATATATGTATAATGTTTGTTCTGATTAGTTTAAGTAACTCAAGCTTAACTTAATCATAACTTCAACTTGTTTGAAATTAAATATTGAATTTTTTACATAAAGCAAATTTTTTTTATTAATCTTTACAAGTTAGGCCATGACTACAATCTCACGTGGACATAGCCACGGCCGAAGCCTACCTTTAGCCAAACCTGGACCTATTATAAAAACCTTAATCGGTCCAGCCAGGAATCGAACCCAGGTCCTCCATCTTGTAAATCCACTGCGCCACTGCGGCCGTCAAAACATTATTACCATAAACGTCATAAACAGACTATTTTAACAGAACTGAGACGTGATAGCCCAGAGGATATGATCTCCACCTTCGATTTGAAGGGTGTAGGTTCGAATGGGCAGGGGCATGCACGTCTAACTTTTCAGTTGGGTGCATTTTAAAAAATTTAATGTTTAAGTTAAAGTCATCTATAAACGAACCACTTGAGCAAAACCGGTCTGGTCATCCGCGCGATTTTAATATTTTTGTATGAAATAAAATATGGCAACATTTGCCGGGTCCAGCTAGTTTGGAATAAAATTAACAAAAAATAAACAGTCATTATCAAGTCATTGACCATTGACAAACAACAGAGGTGCACACACCAAACAATGCAGTGCAAATATTTGGTTACGTAGAGTAAAACAAATAGGTACGAGATTTTTTTATCTCAGTTCAATTCCTCGGACCGTTAGTTGAACAACCTTCTAATTAACCTTCCTGGCCAAACTATAATTAATGCTAGTTAATAATGGTTAATAATAGTCGGGCCCGGAAATTTTTAGGCACTTTTCATCCATTTAACAAGTGGGTGAAGGTAATTTCTAATTGGAATCCACTATTAAGCTAATTAGTCATAGAGTCATAGACAAAAGCTCAGCACTGGCAGCATTATTATGTTGCTAATTGTACTCAATAACCTCGCACGACAGAATAAAGAAGATCCAGAATGAGTATTTACAAGCAGCGTGGTGAAGCCGGTGAAATCCATAAGTACCCCAAACCTTCTCCTCCCCACGCGTCTCCTTGACATCTGCATATACAAACTTTTTTCATAATTTGTATTTCAAAATTTAACACTTACAACAATTACGTAAATTAATAAAAAAATACTTCATCTTATGTCTTTAGTTTGTGTAAACGTTTTTAAAATGTTTAAAAACATAAGACGCCATTATTTAAGGTTCTCAATTCAAATGAATGTTTTTTTTGTATCTTGAATCATCATCTCCTTACCTTTATCCCACTTAAGTGAGCTCGGAAAAATACGTCAATCTTTTCCATTCGTCTCTATTACTCGTCAACTCATCATCCACTCCTTTTACACACATGTCCTCTTTCACACACATGTCCTCTTTCACACAATTCAACCAATTCTTTGGCCTTCCTCTCTTCTTATGTCCTTCCACTTGCACATTCGACATTTTCCTAGTAATATGACTTTCCTCCCTACGCATTACATGTCCATACCAAGCTAACCAGTTTTTGTACCTTGAATAATATTGAAAATTACTGATGCTACGCTTTGTGTCATACTGACTCGAGACTGTATTCGTTTTTGAATTCTGTATTTGGAATGGCTACGACACCGTCGTGTTTTGTACGCTCTATCTGTATATTATTCTTTAATCTGTGCCTCGTACTCATAAAATAATATAATTTTAAAAACACAGATGTTATCGCCGCGTCCCAACGACTTGACTTTGATACGGACTTCGGATTTCTTCGGTTCGGTTCGGATTTGTTAACAGTCAAAGGTACCTTTAACCCTACACACAACTTTCACAAGTGCGTGACTTCACTCAAGGTCGTATTTTGGTTACAGTTTGATTTGTTAAATAAGTTGTCCTGACAAATGTTGTGAATCACAACCTTTGACATTAGTTTTCTTATTTTCGGTAATCACTTTTGAGTCTTCTAAAACAGACACACTATTTATGTATTGTTGAGTTGATGAACCTCACCCAAAAATGGCCACCGCCGGGACCGTCATGGCCGCCCCCAGCAGGAACACGGCGCCGGGCAGCACGTTCAGCGTCGCCATGTACACCCGGGAGTACAGCGGGCCGTACACCAGCGGCATCATGGCCTCCGCCAGGCCGAACAGAGAGTTCACTTTACCTGGAAACAGATTCACTTCACTTTACCTGGAAACAAAGGCTTACATATTTTCATTGAAGTGAACACTTCTTTGAGGACTTTATCGCAGTTGTGAGACTGTGAATAAAAATATCGGTGATTTCTCATTCAACTCCGGTTATGACGTCTAGAAAATTTTTCAAAAATTTCATATACGCACTTCGTGATAGCCCAGTGGATATGACCTCTGCCTCCGATTCCGGAGGGCGGAGGCAGACGTCATATCCACTTCCAATTTTTCAATTTTAAGAAATTAAATATCACGTGTCTCAAAAGGTAAATGATAAACATCGTGAGGAAACCTGAAATTTTTTTTAAATAATTATCTACGTGTGTGAAGTCTGCCAATCCGAATTAGGCTAGCGTGGTGGACTAAAGCCTAACCCCTCTCATTCTGAGAGGATACTCATGCTCAGCAGTGAGTCGAATATGAGTTGATAATGATGACGAATGACTACAACTGCAAAAGTTATAAGCAATCAAAGATTAATAAAATTAGGGCTAAAATACAGTAACTCCAAAACTTTTGGTATTAGATAATTTTTACAATAAGTTTCTTAAAGAAGAGGTATTTTAGTAATTAAATTATTTTAGATTAACTTGTGAAACTTGATTTCTATTGTTATTAGATTTTATTTAATGTTGAAAGTCGCGTCATTGCTGAAAACTAAAAAAAAATAGAAAAAAGGATATTCTGTTACCTTGTCACTTCAAAGAATAAATCAATATACAAGATACGCGCGAGAAACATAACTCTTCTTGAAGTTGGGTAAAATATCATGTATTACGATATAGTTTCTATAAAGTTGTCTTGGCTGAGATTTATAAGGAGAGTTAGAAAAAAACCTTTTGCTAATTAAGTAAACAGGAAAGCGAGTAAAATAAACAGCAATGTAAATATTGCCACACGTGTTAAATGCTATTTAGATTTATCAGTCAACGCCAGTATTAGGTATTTTATTAAGGCTTACAGGCTACTAGCATAAAAATAAACTAAAGATATGCCTAATAGATAACGAAGTACAACAAAAATATTGTCTTTCTTTGTTACTAGTGAGATTTGAATAATATATCAGTTTTGATATGAATTCATTATAATAGGCAACTCCAGGGTTCGATTACGGATCTCAATCTTTTCTTTCCGAGATATGGAGGGCTTGGAAAGAAAAGAAACGGCCTCCATGACGCAGTGGTATGCGCGTTAGATTTACAAAACGGAGGTCCTGGGTTCGATCCCCAACTGGGCCGATTGAGATTTTCTTAATTGGTCCAGGTCTGGTTGGTAGTAGGCTTCGGCCGTGACCTACCTACAAAGACGTACCGCCAAACGATTCAGCGTTCCGTTACGATGCCCTGTAGAAACCGAAAAAGGGTGTGGATTTTCATCCTCCTCCTAACAAGTTAGCCCGCTTCCATCTTAGACTGTATCATCACTTACCATCAGGTGCGATTGTAGTCAAGGGCTAACTTGTAGAGAAAAAAAAAACGAAAGCTGCTTTGTTTCTAAATTTCCAACCTATCCAAGCTACCCCTACCCTTTCAGCCTTTACCCGGTTCAGCCGTTCTCGAGATTCGCGCTTAGCAACACATTTTTATATCATCATCATCATTGTCAACCCATATTCGGCTCACTGCTGAGCTAAAGTGTCCTCTCAGAATGAAAGGGGTTAGGCCAATAGTCCACCACACTGGCCCAATGCGGATTGGCAGACTTCACACACGCAGAGAATTGAGAAAATTCTCTGGTATGCAGGTGTCCTCACGATGTTTTCCTTCACCATTTGAGACACGTAATATTTAATTTCTTACTATGCACACAATGAAAAGTTGGAGATGCATGCCCCGGACCGGATTCGAATTTTTGTTTTTAAATCGATTTTTATATTATAGATTTAAAAACTGTCATCATCCCTATTGGTAGACTTACCCAACTCCTCGCTGGTCACCAACTTGGACGCAATGGAGCGCATCGCTATGAAGGATGTGCCGTTGAAGATTTCCACCAGCGGGGCTGTAACAAAGAACTGGATTAAGAAATTATCTTTTATTTACTGCGCTTAAGTAGGTTATGAATATTTAAACTTATACCTACTAATCTAGGAGGTTATTTACAAAATTACCTTCGAGATATTTAATCCTAGCTTTTCCTTTTCCTAGGGGTCGGTACACAAAAATATTAAAATACAGTTGCAAACACTAATAAAAAAGTCTTGTTCTCAAAAGCTATTTATACCAAAAAATTGTCAATCTTATTAATGGTCTAAGGGTCTAAGGTGTCATTCGATTCGGAATCAAATGTAGATGGTTTTTGAAAAATTGAAAGACCGCTCGCAAAAATTGCAAAAGTTATAAACAATAAACTAAAAATAATAAAAGAGGTTCGGTTTTTGACTTACTACTACTATACTTCCAATTTGACAAAATATTCAAAAGGAACAGAACCCCTTTTTTATTTTTAGTTAATTGTTTATAACTTTTGTAATTTTTGCAAGCGGGCCTTCATTTTTTTAAAAAATGAAATAAATTGAATGTAGATAACATTCAATTCCAAATCGAATGACAACTCAACTATTTTTATAGGAGACGGAGAAAAAATTTTGTACTACATAACACATATCCAGGCTAAAAGTACAAACAAAAAATCTGAAAAAGTACAATACAAAAGACTTTTGAAGAATGTAACTAACCAATGTAGCCATAAATAAATAACGAAATTATTATTATTAAAAGGCGGCCTTATCGCTTAGTAGTTAGCAGTCTCAACCAGGCAACCTTAGGCTCATGCTTAATATCTCAGGCTGCAGACATTTTTTTGCTCTAAAATTTTCACTATATTTGTGTCCATAAAAACTAGCTAACTCTTTACTAAAGGCGATGTTCCATTGGTGTGATCGATATTTAAGAAGTAGAAGAAGAAGTAGAAGTTTTTGATTTCGTCAACTGCTTCATCTACGCACGAATATGTAGATGATAAACTTATTGAATTTAGCGTTGTCTAGGTATAACAATAAAAGTATTATGTATTCACAAAGGTTTATCTTTTTATAATATTTCTAATCTTCTCTAATCTTCAGTTAACATTCAATTACATCAAGCGTATATAGACACTATTACCACTTTTAAAGTAGGCCGTGAAAAGAATAAATATAGAAAAAATAAGAAAAAACATAAATGTCTTCCTCTCACAGATATTATTCGTACTTAACGGTTTGTTCAGTTTGAGTAGCTATTCATAGTGCTAAATATATCAAATTAGGTTAGTAATTACTAACCTAATTTGATATATTTATTGTTCTATAACAAAGCTAATGTAACTGTGATCATGTAACCCTTTCAAGTACTCTTTAATTCAAACTAACTAAATTGGCGTTTATTATTCTGTATATTTATTTATCAAATTGACTAAACTAAAGTAGCACTTGTCCGTCCGCAGCAGTGGAGCAGTGCCTTTATGTGGTAAGTACGCGCCAGTCACAATCGATTTTCTCATAAAATATTAAAGCCACCGAAGTGGATTTAGCTATAAAAGCTTACGTGCCCAAATATATAATCTATAAAGTCACAAGTCAATTTTTTATACGCATAAGGGAAAAATGTGTACGTCTTTCTTTATATTCTCTGGATGGTTTGTCTTTTTATTACGGTATCTGTGGATTTAGTTAAAAAGCTTTAGAGGGAGAGAGTAAAAAGCTGTAACAAGAACTATGTCTATAAGTATCATATCAATCTTCTATTCTTCTATCTTCTATCTATCTATCTTCTTCTTCTATCTATCTATCTATACTATAATAAAAGAGTAGAAATCGAGTGTCTGTACTTTGGCCAAATTTAACTAAAATCAAGTTAGGGCGATTAGAAAAGAGCAATAGAATACAAAAATATTTTTTTAAATTTTCTTGTTTAGTAGCTGTTTAGTAGCCCGGCCTTCGGCCGGGAGTTTGTAATAGGGCCACCGACCGTGGCTAAGGTTGGGCATTTTACTCAAGCACAAAAAACGGAACGCGCGGCCTTTGGCCGGGGGTTTGTGATATGGCCTCTGATCGTCACTACGCCTAGCATTTTACCGATGCACAAAAAACGGAACGCGAGGCCTTCGGCCGCGCACTTTGTTGTGCACCGGCCTTCGGCCGGGGGTTTGTGATATGGCCTCTGTTCGTGGCTAGGGCTGGGCATTTTATCGATGCACAAAAAACGGAACGCGCGGCCTTCGGCCGCGCACTTTATTGTACGCCGGCCTTCGGCCGGGGGTTTGTGATATGGCCTCTGATCGTCACTACGGCTGGGCATTTTACCGATGCACAAAAAACGGAACGCGCGGCCTTCGGCCGGGGGTTTGTGATATGGCCTCTGATCGTCACTACGGCTGGGCATTTTACCGATGCACAAAAAACGGAACGCGCGGCCTTCGGCCGCGCACTTTATTCTACACCGGCCTTCGGCCGGGGGTTTGTGATATGGCCTCTGTTCGTGGCTACGGCTGGGCATTTTATCGATGCACAAAACACGGAACGCGCGGCCTTCGGCACGCGCACTGTTTTGTAGTCCGGCCTTCGGCCGGAAGTTTGTAATAGGGCCTCCGACCGTGGCTATGGCTGGGCATTTCACCCAAGCGAAAAAAACGCGCGACTTTCGGCTGGGCACTTTATTGTACACCGGCCTTCGGCCGGGGGTTTGTAATAGGGCCTCCGACCGTGGCTAAGGCTGGGCAATTTACCCAAGCACAAAAAACTTCGGCCGGGGACTTATGATGGGACTACCGACCGTGGCTATGACTGGGCATTTTACCCAAGCAAAAAAAAAGCGCACTTTATTGTATAGGGGTCATGATTTTGTATTTTTCATATATAAAAAATTCGAAAATGTAAATAGAAGGGGCGAAGGGTTCGAAAATGTACATCGATTTTCACGCGGACGAAGTCGCGGGCATCTGCTAGTACTTACATAAAATTAATATGTCTGCCTGTGGTTTTAAGATAACTGTTTCCTTAAGTGCATTTAGTTATATACACGACTATATACGTCCTTTTTTTAACTCGGTTAAAAATGAAGGACTTTAGATACAAACTTTCAACCCCTATTTCACCCTTCTTTTATATTTTAAGATCAAAAGTACCCTATGTTTTGCTCCAAGGTCACATTTACCATTATACCAAAATTCACCGTGAAAAGGTAACAGGCAGACAGAAAGACAGACAGACTTACTTTTGCATTTATAATATTAGTATAGATAAAATAACACACAAAAACTCACCGATGTAAATCTCAGTAGTGGTGGTTGCGAAAGCGAATATGAAGGAGGCGAGGATCTTGCTGGTGCAGGAGATGATCCCCACCACCGTGTCGTCCAGCTTCATGAAGTCGCTGAAGATGCTGATGGAGAACAGCGTCCCTGAAACACTCGCCATGAGAATACCAAAACAATCTAAAAGCTACAGAAGGGCATGGGAGTTAGAGACATCTCAGTAGTCATCACTCGAATCACTGTTGGACTTGGCAAGTTTGTTTGTAACACTCCCAATGTAGCACGCAGAGCGGGGGGCGTGCAGCGATGAATGACAAACCCACGACTAATGTACGTCACTTCCCCACACGTACGATTTCACACCGGCGCAGTCTTTCCGCCCGTCGCCCGCATATCATGGGACTATTATCAACTTACCGGACTATAGTTTAACAGTCTACGCTGGCCCAATGTTGGCCGACTTCACACACGTAGAGAATTCAGAAAATTCTCAAGTATGCATGCATGTTTTTAGTTCACGCATGTGATATTTATTTTCTTAAAATGCACATAACTGTAAAGTATGAGGTGCAAACCCTGGACCGGATTCGAACCTACGCTTTCCAAACCGAAGGCAGAGATCATATCCACTGGGCTATCGCGACTCAGCTTCAACACGTCGAGAAGTCATGAATTCGATCGACTACCCACATCTAAAACATATTCGTTAGGGGTACAGCACTACCAACCGCGCCAGAGAGGTAGTCAAAAGGCTACCTAAGCCCTTCTTATTCTTTGTCGCTGCACTCTTGATAGAGCGGTCGTGGTCTTTAGGACGTGTTGGAGGCAGATGTTATACGCCTCACGAGCATTCGCCACTTCTCCCTTTGTGTAGTGAGTCGCGTACATTCATGCAAGGGACCGCCTACAGCAGATTTAATCTGGTCGGTCCATCGCATGGGTGACCTTCCGCGTGGCCTAGTTCCCTCCACCTAAGCCCACCAACCCACATTAGAGCAATGTCTCTAAGTTCCATATTATGTCACGTATATGAAGAGGGAGGCCTGGCACTGGGTTGTTAAAACAGGCTGATATTGATGATAATAATTGATAACGATGAATAGTCATTAATAGGTTTATGATACGATCGATGACATCATAACAGAGCAGACAATTTCCTTTTGAACACACAAACACAGATAAGTGATAAGCCTTATGTGCCTCATTTTACTGACATACCCCTTTAGACACAGCCGCTAATTACCTTAATAAGCGGCAGAAATAAGTATTTATTTCCAAAGACAGAGCTGAAGTATGAAAAGGTCACGCAGATGGTTTTTTATCTATAACTCTTTGTTTTCAGTACAAAACTGATGGACACTTGACGGTACGAGTATGTAAAAACTTCCCTGAGGAAGTTTGTCACAAGAAACTCTGCTATAATTAAAACTATCGTTATCAACCCATATTCACTTATTAACTGCTGAGCTTGAGTCTCCTCTCAGAATGAGAGGGGTTAGGCTAATAGTCCACCACGCTGGCCCAATGCGGATTGACAGAATTCACACATGCGGAGAATTAAGAAAATTGTCTGGCTAAAATAAAGTCACCTCACGATGTTTTCCTTCACCGTTTGAGACATGATATTTAATTTCATAAAATGCACATAACTGAAAAGTTGGAGGTGCATGCCCCGGACCGGATTCGAAACCACACCCTCCGGAAGACAAGGCAGAGGTCATATCCACTGGGCTATCACGGCTCTTAAAACTATAACTACTAGTTTCTATACTTACAGAGTACATAATTTACTTCGGTTTGCCTTTGAAAACTAATAAATAGGAGTAGGGTAGATTTTCGTACTTACCCACTAAATTAGTGATAATGCTATATGTACAAAACATGCTGAACTGAACCTCGTCCCAGTTGAACCGGTACCTCATGAACAAATACAGAACGTTCATTTCTCCTGTAGACAAAAACAAAACAACCATATTAGAACATTTTGGAATGGACATATAAAAGCTGACATAGCTCGTGTTGCGAAGCTGAAGTGGCAATGGACGGGGCACATAGTTCGAAGAGCCGATGGACGTTGGGGTCCCAAATGCTGGAATGGCGACCCAGCAATAGTAAGCGCAGTGTTGGCCGACCCCCTACCAGGTGGACTGGAGTAAAGTTAATATAGCGACTAATAACTCATAGTTACCTACTTAGTACTTATAGATATTAAACAGACCACGATAGGCCTGTCTTAGCTACAGATCTTCATGTACCTACCTAAAGTAAAAAAAAGTATGTATATTTATATGTAAGTAAGTATATATCATAAGCACAAATGGAGTTTACTCTTCCAGATCGACTGTCTAAATAGGTGTATGTTGCCTCGCAGCATACACTATGTACGTCTCAATACGCCTGAAAGTGAAAGGTGCGCAACAGAGGAGCAGTAGGTCGCCCATATTTTTTTCATACCGGGGGCTATATATGACAAACCGATTCTTAAGGAGTCCAAAAATAATGTAATCACTTTTTGTCAAATCAAACGTGTTTTTTTTTATCGTCAGCGGCTCTGTTTGAAGCGTTTGTCAAACATTGTTTATTGAAAAAGTCAAGTTTGGCAAACAAGAATGTCAAACCTCGATAACGACAAGAGCGGTCGGACTCATCACCGAGGGGTGGGAGTTCGCCCAGTTGGTCTATTGTCGCACCCACTCCTAGCACAGTCTTTCCCGACTAGTTGGAGGGAAATAGAAATATTGGTCTTTTAAAAAAAAATGTTAGATTGTTATTAGGGACACTTATGGCATCATAACTCGTTATAGACAGTGTGACTCGACAGGCTACTTGGTGTAAGCACTAAGCAGTGATTACAACATAAGTCTCTATCATTCTCTTGAAGAATCTATTCAGTTGTTTTCTGCGAACTCTTGAACCAATGTACGGAACCACTTAAAAATTATATCTACCATGAGGCAAGCGGAAATAAGACACTTGAAGGAGTTAAGAACGTAATACATAGGTACATGGAAACATATGTAACTGTGTAAACTGTGAAAAAGTATATTCGTTGATGACTAATCTCCTCATTAATTTTCTGGACAGGATGTTTTGCTCAGAATTTCAGACTGTTCGCAAATTGGAGTTGCTCACTTCTAACCCGTTGCACGTACTTTTAGTTCCTATTTAACCGACTTCCAAAAAGGAGGAGGTTCGGCTGTATATATATGTTTTTTTTTTCTTGTTATCATTAGTCAATTTTTAATGTCAACGGGAAAAAATATTTAAAATAAAAGAAAAATAAACAATCGTTTTAACATAAAAATGGAACCAATTTCAAAGACGTATTCCAATTAAGTATTTTGATTTTAATACAAAACTACTAAGTCGATTACCATGAAAACTAAATGGGATCAATCTGGAAGTATCTTTTAAATAACAAAAGAATTTTCAAAATTGGTTAGTAAATGACGAACTTATTACGTAACAAAAATCAAAAAAAGAAACATACGCGTCGAATTGAGAACCTTCTTTTTTTGAAGTCAGTTAAAAATAAAGAAAAATCCTGCCACACATCATAATATAACATATTTTTCTCTAGACTATAGTGATCTGCCCCTGCATTCTGTAATGTTACAGCGATGTGACATCGCTCATTTCCATGGCATTGTTAGTGATGTTTTGTTTACCCACAGATATAAAGTTCGAAATATTCGGCGAATATAACATCGACAAGAAGCCGAAGAGATTGATTTCTTAAATCAATGAGTTAATTTTTTTTTTTTTATATCCAGCATTATTTTAGCATTCTTAAATTGGAAGATAAATAATGTTCTGATTCATTTCAATTTGAACGGTAGCTGTTTGCTGCTTTTTTCATTGAGATATGCTTGTAGTTGTAAGCTATCTATGATTACTGAACCAAGTATTATCAATACATATAAATAAAATTGAAGTGTCAGTCTGTGATTTCAAGATAACTGTGTGTTCTTAAGTTCTTATAGATATTTACACGATACCAAAACACAAACAAGCATTTTTTTTAATTTTTGGTGTCAGCCTCTCTGTTTGTCCTTGCTGATCTTAGGAACGGCTAAACCAATTTTAATGGGATTTTCAGTAAAGCTTATGATGATTAAGATGCTTACTAAAATATACTTGACTAGCGGACGCCTGCGGCTTCGTCCGCGTGGATTTCAGATTTTCACAAATCCGCGGAAACCATAGATTTTCCTGGATGAAAAGTAGCCTATGTGTTAATTTAATAAACCTATTTCAAGTCCAAATTTCAGCCGGTTCAGTAGTTGCGGCGTTAAAAAGTAACAAACATCCAAACATACAAACATCCAAACAAACAAACATTCATACAAACTTTCGCATTTATAATATTACTAGCGGCGTGTAATTCAGTTTTTCATAAATCCCGCAGGAACAAATCGCTTTAGTGGCCGCAGCGTAAAAGAGGAACAAACATACTTACACACTTGCACACTTTCACACTTACACACAAACTTTCGCCTCTTTAATATTAGTGTGAAAGTGTGATAGCTTGACAAATTCGTTCGTAACACTCCCGATGGTCCGCGCGGGCCGGGAAGTGTATAGCGATGAATGAAAAATCTCACTTCCCCGCATGCACGATTTCACACCGAAATCAAAAAAATCAAAATCAATAATCATTTATTTCAAGTAGGCTCAGTTTACAAGCACTTTTGACACGTCAGTTGACTATTTGTAAAGATTCTACCACCGGTTCGGAAAGCAGGTTTTGCTGAGAAGATACCGGCAAGAAACTCAACAGTTGCTCTTTTGAAAAAGTCATACAGTATTATAATTTACAATAAATTGATAACAATTACTGTTTACATTTCTTATAGTTTTACTTCCTGTGTGAAGGTGGAAGCTGATCCAACGGCATTAAGGAACTCATCAATGTTGTAGTACCCTCGACTAAGTAAATGTTTTTTAACATATATATTGACAGGCTACTGTTAGTATACCTATTTCTTTAAACTTTTGACGAAGGGACGCATTCTTTCCCCCCGTCGCCCGCATATCATGGGAGTGTCATCAAAGAAGTTGGCAAGCTATAATAGAATACTGACCATGTAGAGGGCCGAATATGACGCAGACGACGACGATGAGCAGCGACACGCGCAGGCGGCGGCGACGCGGTCCACTGCGGAACGCCACGGTGAGCGTCTCGCGCACGTGGCGCGCGTCGAAGAACGAGCACACCCAGCCGCGGCACCCCACCGGCTGCTCCTGCAACACATCATCAGCATCATCATCATCATCATCATCATTATCATACTCATCTTCATCATTATGACGGACTCCGTGGTGCAGTGGTATGCGCAGTGGATTTACAAGAGGTCCTGGGCCGATTGAGGTTTTCTTAATAGGTCTAGATCTGGCTGGTGGAAGGCTCATGCCGTGGCTAGTTACCATCATACCGGCAAAGACGTTCGGTTTGCGTACTGCTACGATGTTATGTAGAAACCGAAAGGTGTGTGGATTTTCATCCTCCTCCTAACAAGTTAGCCCGCTTCCATCTTAGATTGCATCATCACTTACCATCAGGTGACAGGTGAGATTGTAGTCAAGGGCTAACTTGTAAAGATTAAAAATATATATTGTGATAGACTGCTCGACCGACGACCATGTGCATGTGCACTTCCCCATTACATGTAAAGTGGGGATATTTTATTTTCTCCTCCATCCCGTAGCCGTAGTATCGCTATTAATATTGTATATTAGAAGGGTTTAAAGTATAATTTAATTTACGGATGTCCGAACCATTCAGTTACTGATTAGAAGAATTATTGCATGTTGTCCGCCGCGAACTTTACTTGGTAGACGCGGCAGCGTAATGTCTAAAGATAACCTCAATACACTCATCACTACACACTAGAGCTAAAAAGAGCTTGTTTATAGCCAGCTTTCACACAACGTATGGTTATAGTATGAGGACTCTTAGGGTATCTATAGCAGGTTCCAAATCGATTTTTAAAACATCCCCTGTACATCAAAGCACAGTTTGTGTGACTTTCGGATCCAGCGATAACGGACGCGGATCCCAGCTAACTCAATATCTATTTTTCATTGAAACCGAAAAATAAATCATTCGTACAACATCCGCGGCAAACGGAATAAATTGACAACCCTATCTCGATAGATCAGCGACATTGTAGTACAAGAGACGGTCGTAAGGTTTCGTTTCTACTTGTACCCAAAAGACAGAGTGCCCATTCAGAATTATCAAGCTCGAGTCTCCTCTTAAAATGAGAGGGGTTAGGTCAAATAGTCCATCTCGCTGGCAAAATGCGGATGATCAGACTTCACACGCGCAGACAATCAAGAAAACTCTCTGGTATTCAGGTTTTCTCACTATACTTTTCCTTTACTGTTTGAGACACGTGATATTTAATTTTGAAAGTGAGAGTGCCATTGCAGATTGCAAAATATCTGCCATACAGATCTAAACTTTTTTTTATCACACTACTACCACTTTCATTACGAAATGGGGACTATATTGTCATCAGACGCAGCTGAAAGAGTACCAACTACAGGCTACTCAAAATAATATAATCTAAGCAGCTTAGAATTTAATCAACTTTTAATACCAATACAGATCATTAAAATGTTTTATTTTAAAAAGGCGTGATACCACTACATAGATACTTCTATTACAAGTAGGTACTAGCCTATGGTGGTGAGCAGAAGATACCTATTCACTCTTGCCTTGAAGGCACTCAAGTTGCACGTGTCAGCACTGTTTGTTTATCTATTTTAATTATTTTTGGTTACATTTATAAACATCAAAATTATTAGGTACCTGTGGAACCTGCTATAAATTCAGGCAACAAATCGTGTGAAACCTTACAACCGTCTCCTGATCTATCACAAATGCAGACACCTATCTGAGCCCCGTGAAACCACTGATTGCGTTACGATGTTCCCCTTCGTTCGAATTTGCGTAGTGGCACAGAGCAATTTATCACTTAGACGTAGGACGACTGATGGACGGACTCTGCCTTAGTCGATAACCGGCAACCAGCGCCCGCGACCCTTCTCTTCCGATTCTACTTTCATCTACTGAGCCTGATCCTTGCAAACAAAAAAGATCCTTGGACTTGTTCGTGTTATAGACCACTTGACAAGAGATTCGGTTTTTGCATCTTAGGGTTCATTTACACCAGCGGCAACTCTACCGGCGACCGCAGTCGACTGCAGTCGGCGATGTCTCGGCGGCAGCCAACGGCAGTCGACTGCAGTCGACGATGTCTCGGCGGCAGGTGATGGCAGTCATGTAAATGAACACTTAACTGTTCAATTATAAAAGTGTTTTCATTCTACAGCTAAGCCTTTAAGGGTCTATTACCCTTACAATGTTAATTTTATATTTTAATTCAAGTTAATACCATCCAAACTAGTAATACTTCGATGAACTGATGGACGTTGGGGTCCTAAGATGCTGGAATGGCCCTCGCAACGGGAAGCGCAGTATTCGACCCCCCACAAGGTGGACCAAGAACACCAAGTGGGTTGCAGAGAGTCTCTGGATGCTATAGTATGCGCATTATCATCTGAGTCGTCCGGTCATAAAAGTCAAAAAAGATAGGAATGTGCAGCGCGCCTACCTGCGCACCCTAATTATCGATAAACGGCTACCTGCGCACGTGCTAATGATGAGTCAATAATGATTTGGACGATTCTGATTGGTCGGTTTCTAATGTAATTGCATTGCGTATTTTTTTTGCTATAAATGTGTTTACTGCAATTAAATAAATACATTCATGTGTTACTCGTTGCGCACTATGGATACTAATATATAATAAATTTGGCAGAAGACGAAGATTCTGATGATGAAGACTCAGATGAAGATTAATTTTATTTAGTTAATAATTATATAATATGAAATATGTATTATATTAAATCAAATATTGTTAATTTTTTTAATTTTGTGAACAAGATACGATAATAAACTTTACTTATCGATAATATGTCTTTCATTGTTACACCCTTCACTAGACGGCTCCATAAGACCCATAAGTGCAAGCGAGATAGATATAGAGAAATGATTTATGGCCCTAAGACTCAGTTGTTAATGCTATTAGTATAACGTCTAGAGACCATGTTGTTTGGAAGACCTTATAGAAGACCTATGTCCAGCAATAGATGTCCATTGACTGATTATCATGATGATGATACTAGTAAATATAAATTCAAAAGTGAGTCTTTCTATCTGTCACCAATTTTGGTATAAAAATAAAGACGTACCTAGGAATAATATAAGCAGAGCAGAGCGTAGGCTACTTTTGTCGCAAAAATATAAATAGGAGGGGTAAACGGGGATTGAAATTTTATAAGAAAGTCCTTCAGTTACGATAGGAGAATACATGGAACAAATGTAACCTGACGTTTCAATAGTGCTTGAGGATATCATTTTGACGTTTACTAACAATAATTGTCGTATGGTCATTGGTCCATTCAATAAACTCGATTTCCTTCTGCCTAAGCAAAAAAGAATACTTTACTACTTTTCGCTACGAAAACTTAGTATTCCGTTCAATTTAAATAATACACAATTCAATGGAGTGTTGACGTTGAGGCAAGAAGCTACGTCTTTATTTATTTTTTTGGAGTAGTTGTTCAAGAGGTCCAGCTGTAAGGTATAAACAACAGTTCAAGAACCCGCCAGAATGTAGTTATTTTTTTTAGTTTTTATTGGTTGTATGTAAAGAACTCTTCTACGGTACTCCCCCTCGCCTGTGATTCGCCAGCGAGATTTTATATTTTGGTGTCTTACTTGAGTTAACTAGAAATTGTTTAAGTTTCAGCAAAAGCTAATGTTATGAGACAAGATAAAGAGAGTATAAAACGATGTACAACTAAGTATTGAAACTTACTCGCTGTCTATCTTCGGAAATAATCGGGTCCTTCAGCCGTATGTATCCATAAATCAAACTGGTGAAATATAAACAGTTGGATATGAAAAAGATCCCGTAATATCCAATCTGCTGAAGTAGGATGCCACTCAGCGACATTCCCAAGGGAATCCCCAAAGACATACATAAATTAGCCACTCCCACCCTAAATGTCCTCATTTCTTTTGTGGTCACGTCACCGATATAGCTGAATACACCAACGCAAACAGTTATCCATCCTCCGGTTAATGAAGGAAACAAGTCGGAGAGAGCCGTGATTTCCAGCGGTAATTCGTAGAAGAAGTATGTATTCAAAATAAAACTCGTGCAACACAACACCTCACCGACGATCGGCAGGAGTATGCACGCTTTCCTTTTCCCCGTCTTGTCACTCCAGGAACCTACGAACAGTACTAATATACAAGGGAAAGCTGTCTGCACGATGTTCTTCCACGCCTGCACAGACGCTGTCAGTTTTTGCACCTCCGATTCTTCCACCGTGAAGTTCTCAGTCTGCCGTCTGTTCAGCGCTGAACAAACTTCATCACTGTACCCTAAATTCACTCTACAAGCTTTCTCCAAATTTAAGTTCTGAACGGCCAACCCAGAAAACACATTGGACATAATGTAGCACGCGATAATCGGTTCCACTGTTATGTTGGCCCTTATTTGCATCAACTTTTCTTTAACACTTATCCTCTTCTTCTCTTCCTTGATTTCTCCGGGAGCTTTTTCAGCTCCGACCGTTAACCCGTTCATTTTCTTGCTCAAAATTAAGCTGACTTATGGAGATTTATGTGTTCGGAGTTTGTTCTTTCTCATATTGTCGGTTAATAAGGGTTAGCATTTGTTGATCAATTTTAATGCCTCGTGAGTTCCATAGTTTCTACTGTTTTCGCTATTTCCATGTAATTTAGGATACCAGTGTGCCCCAAGTTAGACGGCAGACTGGAGAATCTTCTTGTCTTAAGTAGATTGAACGGATACGCGTTCGAGTGGAGTCATTTACCAATTTGTTGGTGTAGTGTCGCCTCAGATCGGCAGCGTTCGCGGCACTGCGTGGACGGGGCGTCACAACCTTGCTCTCAGCTACCGTTTATCCCATTAGACCAATGCCTGTCATTATTGTGAAACAGTGGGTACGTTTGTGTCATTAGTACACGGTCAAGGTACGCTTTAGTGGGCGGATGATATTGAAACGTTCAGGTACACTTCATTCGTGATTCTTAATCATAAGTCGGTTTTAAGAAGCTCTCCAAAAACCATATACATCGCCGCAGTACACAATTCGATGAATCTTACCTAAATTCACAAATGCAATTGCGAATGTGAATTTGTTGGTTAAACAACTTAAACAATTTAAAAAAATCTTTCACCAAAGCAAGTAAGGAGGCTATATTTTATTACCATATTCCCACGGGAAGAGGAACTTCGCGTTTGAACCCCAAGGCCTCCGCTAGACAATAAATAATCCGATTAGCGAATTTTGACCTTGTGTTTGACATTTTTTGCTTCTTACGTGTCAATAAACAAAACGTAATATATTACTTCCTAAACAACATTTTGGCAGGAAATTCCTGACTGAAGCTTAATATATGGGGGAGGCTAAAGGGCTTAATTCCCCGCGGTCACAAAAGCAATTAAAACACCATACGTCAGCCCCTGATGTACTGAACACGGACATCTGATACGTTTTTATCTCGTTGATTTATACCACCATTAAATCGGTATAAAAAATCATAGATTCCGCTTTTTGTTTTCATGCAAATGGCCGCCATTTTATTGCGTGGCTACATGAATGGATATGAATAAATGTTTTCATAAAGGTGAACAGTTTAATATCTCGAAATTGGAGCGCGAAATAAATCGTCGACACGGGTTTTTATTACGAACGTATAAATAAAATGTTAGTTTAGATACTTTGCCTCCATGCTCAGTAACTATACGGCAAAGGGTCACAGTTCAATCTCTGCCCGCTGGAATATTGTCGTACCCACTCCTGAAGCAGTCTTCCCGGATAAGTAGAGGGAAACGGAAATACTGGTCATATTTACAAACACTTTGAAAATATTCTTAAAAAAAATGTGTTTAGGTGATTAAAAGTTATACCTAGCCAATGTTTTCTGTGACCTAGCACGTTTCTCCAATCATCGTTGTTGCTTAGAAATTACTATGCCATGCCTATCGAATTTATCATCAGCTCCCTAGTGTATTAAATTGATTTTGAAAATACACAAGTACACAAATGGTCTTAAGCCGCCAGCATCTTTTGGCAGTTCAAGGTTGATTAACGCTATCACCTTGGGACTCTTCGAACCCTTGGGGCACCTTGGGACCCCAAATTCATTCGCTCTTCGAACTATGAGCCCTGCCCATTACCACTTCAGCTTCCCGACTCGCTGAGCTATGTCAGTGAATCTCATATCTGATTCAATTAAACAAAGATACTCCCAACATACTGCTGAGTGGCTCTGAGCCTTTTTTAAAGGTCCATAGTTAGAGACCAATTTTAGCTTCCAATAATGGACCACCAGTAGTAACAGGACAAATTAAATAGAAGCTTGTAATAAGGAGTCGTGATTTCCCAGTGCCTTCGATTCGGAGGGAGTAGAGTCAAAATTACAAATCACGTATATCTTAAACGGCGAAGGAAAAACATCATGAGGATACCTGCATATGTGAGAATTTTCTTAATTCTTAAAGTGTGTGAAGTCTGCCAATCCGCATTGAGTCAGCGTGGTGGACTTATAGCCTAACCCCTCTTATTCTCAAAGGATACTCGTGCTTAACAGTGAGCCGATTAAGGTTTGTTAATAATTGTAATAATAGACGTTGAATGTTCGAATTGGTAAACACTTGCCATTCGCTGGCCAGCCCGCAATAAACAACGTTAAATTGCTTATAAACAATATAACACAATACGCGCAATAAGTACGTTCAGATGAATTGCTATTAATTTCCTTGCTTACCCTTGTGACGTACGGTCACCATGATTTACAACTTACACCGGAATGCGAGTATGTAAAATACCTATATATCCATTGAAAATGTATGTACACATGTATTTATTATAATGATAAATATGTAATTATGTATTGAAATAATAGTATAATATTTTTTATTAGGTCTATAGTTTAACTCATTTTAGTTCCTTTTGGTTATTTATTATTAAATTTATTTTTCAGTTTAATGTCATTGTCAACGGTTACCAATTAATATTGTGGTCTGTAGATCAGACATTAGTGATCACGATTCTGTGCTGTTTTCAATCGGAAAACCTAAACACAGTACTCCAGCTCAAGTAAAATACTCAAAAAAGGTAAACTATGACCAAATATTAAAAGACCTTCAAGAAACAGACTGGTCTCAGTTCTTCAAACACACAGACATCAATGAGGCGACTGATGAATTCCTTAGTACAGTAAACGCGACTGTAGCCAAAAACACAGAGTTGCGCACTGTTCATCGTTCCCAATGCATACTCAAACCCTGGATGACTTTAGGTCTCCTGAAATGTATAGAGAAGCGTGATCGTCTCCATGCATCGTTACGAAAAAACCCTAAAGATCAAAAATTAAATGACCAGTACAAAAAATACAGGAATACTTGTAACAACATTATCCAAAACCTCAAAGATACACACGAAAGGAATAAATTATTAAATAGTAAAGGTGACCGTAAACGGACTTGGGATGTACTCAAAGATATTTGTAACTTAAATAATAAGAAAAGTAATCAACAATTAATTCTAAATAGCTCACAACCAAAATGTGTACTCGATGAAGCCAATAAATATTTTTCGAGTATAGGTGAAAAACTTGCTAATAAAATCTTAAGCGATTCCGGGAAAACTGAAACTGAACTGTCAAATAACTGCTTGACACACATGATTATCACAAATAAAAGCCAGCATTCTTTCTTCTTCACTCCGACCGATGAAATCGAAATTTTAAAAATAATTAGTAATTTAAAAAACAAGTCAGCATCTGGCTTAGACAATATATCAAACGTGCTTTTGAAAAAATGTAAACTCCAACTAGCTAGTCCCATCGCCTTCTTATGTAATCTCAGCTTATCTAGTGGGATTGTTCCAAAAAAGTTTAAGATAGCTAACGTATGTCCCATATTAAAAAACGGTGACCCTGGTGATTTATCTAATTATAGACCCATCTCTCTTCTCTCAAGCGTATCCAAAATTGTTGAAAAAATCGTTAATAAAAGACTTTTAAGCTATTTAGAACTGAATGGTCTTCTTTCAACCAATCAATATGGATTTAGGGCTAATAGATCGACAGAGGATGCCGTCACAGAACTTACAGACTACGTAACTAAGAAACTGGATGGCGGAAACAAATGTATAGGCTTATTTCTCGATCTAGCTAAAGCGTTTGATACCATATCTCGGAAAATACTGATTGCTAAATTAGAGGCCCTCGGAATACGCGGTGTAACGCTACAATGGTTTCAATCTTATTTAACTGACCGCAAACAAAAAGTTACTATTGATGAGTTATCTAGTGATCAAACAGAAATTCACTTCGGAGTTCCTCAAGGTAGTGTGCTTGGCCCTACCTTATTTTTGACCTACATAAACGACCTCTGTGCACTTAGCCTTAATCAAGCACGATTGTTCAGCTTTGCGAACGACACTGCAATAATATTCCACGGTGATAGTTGGGATTCAGTAAGACATCTATGTCAACAAGGCTTACAGGATGTTTCTTCATGGCTTGGAGACCATCTTCTTACGCTTAATGGTAACAAAACCAAATTCATTGCTTTCAGAATGTCAACTCGAACGGATCCAAAAGAACAACTACATATTAAACTACACTCATGCAAATATAATCCTGATAAAACCTGTCAATGTCCTACACTGGAACATGTCAGAGACATAAAATATCTAGGAGTTATACTAGATGAAGGGTTGAGATGGGATAAACATATATACGCATTAAGTGGTAGATTAAGAAAGCTCATATTCATATTTAAAAAACTTCGTAATGTGGCCAACGAAGAGGTTATTGGGCTTTTGTATGAGTCATTTTGCCAGTCTATTTTAAGCTATTGCCTGCCCGCCTGGGGGGGAGCCTGCAAAAGCTACTTCATGAAATTAGAGCGAGCCCAGCGAGCAGTTTTGAAAGCTGCCTACAAAAAGCCATTCCGATATCCAACTGATACTCTGTACCGCGAACTTGGTTATCTGCGTGTTAGACAACTTTACATCAAAAGTGTCGTTTTGAGGTTTCACAAAACGGCGGCTTTGACAGTAAACAAGCGCTTTCGTCTTCAAAGGTGGATATGTCCTGTGTTACGCACCCAGTTTGCACGTAAATCTTTCGCCTTCTCCGGACCATTCATATACACTAAAGTCAACAGAGCACTTAAAATCACACACGTGTCGAGGTATAAATGCAAACAACTCTTAAATAAATGGTTTGAGGAAATTAATTATGAAGAAACCGAAAAATTGCTGAAATTAAATTAAACTATGTGATTAACGCATGGATTAATTTATTGACATACACACATTCACACATTCCCCCACACACACCACAAACACACAACACACACATACACACCCAACACCACACACGCATATTCACATAATATATATTGTAATTATTTTGAATTATATAAACTTAGCATTAAGAACTTACCACCTAACTTAACTTTACTACCTAACTTAACTTGTTTGTCACACACTTCATAAACTGTTATATTCTTGTTTCACTACTGTGGAAGAAAGTGATTACCACAATACAGGGAATCCTAGTGTGGAGATCACAGACTTATGTAAATTATTTTTATGTGTACTAGTGAATCAATAAATATTATTATTATTATTATTATTATTGTGTGGGCTGTGTTCGTGGCGTTACCCAATCTTTGGTCCCAACTGAAAATCAGCGCTACGTCTACGTGTCCAAATTCAAATGGTCACGTAGCATTATGCTGAGCTGGGGTCATTTTCTGGGTTATGCCACACATCGCAGGGTATTGTCCTGGATGTCTTGGTGTACCTACTGGAGATATTGTAATGTGTGTCATAATTTTGAAATAAACGCATTTTTCTTCCTTTCTTTCTTTAAGTGTCTTTTTTTTAGTTTTAAATCTTGAAAACGAAAAAAAAATAATCTACAGGTAATCTACTAATATTATGAGGAGGAAAGATTTGTTTGTTTGCATTAAATAGACTCCGAAAATACTTACTGTTCGGAAGCTATACATATATATATCGCAAGGTGCTATTGTATCCTACGGAAACGGAAACTACGCGGGTGTAACCAAATGGCGTCTGCTAGTAATATTTTTTATTTGAAAGTAAGCCTATCCGTTATCTATTCACAGATAAACTGCGATTTCAATGAATTTTGGTATAGAAATATTGGAGCTTGGAGTAGAACGTAGGCTACGTTTTGTTGCGTAAATTTAAATAGATGGGGAATGGAACAGGAAACAGGAGCTAATTTATAAAATTCTCTCTCAATAAAAATATAAATGAGCCAAGTTAGAGTTATGTGTGTGTTTGTGAAGTGATTTTTTCATGAAAGTGTATTTTTTTTTCAAATTACATGGTGTTTCGTAAGTAGGAATACATTGACCATCATGAAAATGTAAAAATTACTCATAAATATTTACTGCAAAAATTACTAAATTAAATTAAATATGCTAGTCATTCCAGTTTTGTCCCTAAAATTCACTACGATAAATGAATTCCCTAAAAATACCCTCAATGAAAATCCGGACAATCCGTTAAAAACCCAGTCGCATGGACGGCCTACGTTTGCCCAACTATCCGGAATAATCTTATAACCTGCAATTAATTGGCTAGTTGAATGCTTAAGTATGCCCGATCCGTTACTTCCATATAATAGTGGCGTTTATGAACAGTTTACAGGGTTTCAGAGTTACGTTGACATTTTACGACCTTTTAACTATAGGGTAGGCTAGGATATAGCACCCTATACATACGTAGATTACAGTAGCTACTCGTATAAGGGAGCGTCTTCTTTGTTCTACATCTTCAACCAATTTGAGTGGCCACAACATATCTTTCCTTTAATAGGATTTGGGGCTGAAACCCTGCTACTTCAATGTTTATGGGCTTACAGTGACAATATTTAACTAAGAATATATAATAAAATATAAGAATAATATATAAGATTTTAATTATAATGAACGATACTTATATCCCGGGATCCGTGAAACAGATTTACAATTGATTACAATCAAGTTAATTTTCCGTGAGTAGCTTCATATTGATGAGACGCTCAACTTTTGTATTTACGAAGGTTCTTGATTTTTATCCGTTCCATCCACCTGACGTCATATCCGTTTCAGACTACTATTTCCTACAATAGTGTAACAATTGACTATTTGGAGGATATTGCTATTATTTTTACGCAGGCGCTCATTTCCGTAGCTAACCATTTGTAATCACTTCAGAGGCAGTTCATAGCACATAGCACGCAAGCTTGATTATACGCTAGTTAAGCATCAAAGTGTTTTTCATTAGCCATTTAAATATTAGCCACGATTCGAACCGAATTATTTCGATATTTTGAACGACATTCGACGATTATTTTGTTAGATCGTAATAATTTACGAAATTTACTTTCATAATCATCGGCGTATTTTAACATCCCACTCTCAGACCAATTATTGTATAGGACCTGCCTCGCTAGACGTTACTTTTCTGTCAAAGTATATGATCAACGATCTAAACGGGCAAAAATTCTAGTTTAGTGTAAGATATATGCCAAAACTAAGCTCGTTTTCCTCAGAAAATGATAGACAATTTTGTGCGTCAATTTGGGTGAGATACTAGTCCTTTGTTAATTGGTCTGAGATCCCACTACATAAAAATTGTATTTGCTATTATTATCGCTTCCCTTTTTATAAGAGAGGAGGTATATATAGAGTTTCAAACCACCATGCTGCTCCAATGTGAATTTAGATGTTAATTTGATAATCCTCTTCAATAGGGTAGTTGACTCATATCAAATTTAATCTAAACAATATTAATTTCGCATAGTACATGGAATAAGGGCCCAAAATACATCGATATTAATTAATAAAAGTTAAGGATTTCTTATAAAACTTAATTTAAAAATCATGTATTTTTCAAATTTTCCAAACGTCAAAAACGCTGTCTTCCATTTTGTGACGTCACAATGTTACTTGATGTACTAAAGCTCTCAGTTTGTAAAGGATTTGTTGAACAGTTGAAATATAGACTATCATGCCGACAGGCGTTTTGGCTCGCATTATCTAAAACTAAAATTTTCATGTAATCGAAAAAATAGGACAAAGTTTTTTCAATCTAGTAGAACGTAATAAGCTATTTAAGACTATTAAAAAAATTGTCAACTAGCCTATTGATAATGTTCTTCAATAATTAGGTGTGTACAATAAAAAAAAATATGCGCACACAAATACCTACAACTTCAATCAAATTAATTCATGAATTTTAGCGTTCAGCTCGAATAGCTGCCGGCTGCATGCAGATTAGGCATGTGATAATTTCTGACAAGCAAATACGATCGCAATGCTGCGTTAGCCCCGGGCTGAACTCGGCTAATATAAACCATAGCAGCTATATACGCCTAAGCTTCGTCGGTTTACATCAAACTTTACTAATGATACGTAATCCACGATCGAATTCTCTGAATTTACTATTTAAAATAGCCTGCGATAGCCAGACTTCATTTTATATAGGCTGAAAGTTAGAGATAGCCCAGTGGACATGACCTCTGCCTCTAATTCCAGAGGGGTTTGAATCCGGTCCGGGGCATGCACCTCTAGTGCAACCTTTTCAGTTGTGTGAAACACATCGTAAAGAAACCTGCATAACTGAGAATTTTCTTATTTCTCTGCGTGTGTGAAGTCTGCCAATCAGCATTGGGCCAGCGTGGTGGACTACTGGCTACTAACACTATGTACTAACACATCTCATTGCGAGTGGAGACGATTCCCATATTCTAACTATCTGCTGAGTGAGCACGAGTGCTCAGGGCACGTCTTTGCCGATAGGGTGGTAACTAGCCACGGCGAAAACCTCCTACCAGCCAGACCTGGACCAATTAAGAAAACCTTAATCGGCCCAGCCGGAGATCGAACCCATGACCTTCTTGTAATTCCTTCGCGCATACCACTGCGCCACCGTCAATAAATCCTGTTAAGTTCTGTTGTTGTTCCATACCAACCCTAAAAACAAAATAATATGCTAATGCATATATGCTAAACATGCTTTAATGCCAAAACCAACAAATTTCAAGACACATGGGCCAATCGCTTACAATTTTACGTTAACCCTAGCCAACCTCACCCTCGCCCGGACCCTGAAAAGGTGCCAGCATAATCGGTACCTTTTTATTCCGAGCGGACCTCATCAATTAGTGACACGTGTCTCTACACGAGGGTAGTAAATAGAGGTAATACGTAAACTTACAAGTAGCCTTGTAAAGTTGGGATTTAGACTGATCGATTATTTCTAGAAACCGATTTCTGGTTCAGATTTATGGTCGAATTGGTCACTATTTTTTTTGGATTTTGGAAAGGCATCATAAATCGATGCATCGACAACCACTGTGTCAAGAGTGAACGTTTAACGGCCGTTTTCAATAACCTATCTATCCGCCATTTCGCTTAAAAAAGTTAAGATTATCTAACTTTCTGTTCATATATGCTTTTCAATAACCTACTGACAGATACTTTGACTATGTAAAGATAGTTTGATTGTTACTGATAATCGAGGATAGATATCTATCCGTACTGTTGGGTAGGTGAAAACGGTCGTAAGAAAAACAGATCTACAGTCAATGATAAAATCATTGCTTATATCAATATTTCTTTGTTTATGA